>NC_138901.1:3671256-4871256 GCF_965194825.1 Balaenoptera physalus
CAGAAAATCTAATGAGTTCTTTCTAAGCTGGAAAGTCACTGAATGTGATCCTGTCCTCATTATACCCCCTTTGATCTTGCTACAATACGGAAATATAGTTAAGCAGTTGTTCTATTCATTTAGGACTCTGGCTAAGGTGCAATAACTGATTGCCATAAATCAGACAGAGAAGTCTGGACCTGGTATCTTTGCTTTGATTCAATTATGTCTTGTGCTAATCCTGCCCTTGCTGCATCTGAATTTATCTGTATGTCTTTGGCCTGGAGGTCAAATGGGGAGTTCATTGGTTTACTGTCTCCTGTGAACTTACGAGTATTTCCTCTTTTATTCAGTTCAAGGACAACCCAAGATGACGCTGTCTTTATGGAGTATTGCCCTGCCATTTTAGAAATGGAGAGCTGCTTGGCTAGTTCATCATTTGGGCAAGCTTAGATAATCCCACATATCCATTTGTTAAAATAAATCTGAAAATTAGGAAACGGTAGTTGTATATAATTTGTATTTATAAAACAGAGAAACCAAGAGAACATATCGTCGGGATGTTTCACCCCTTCTACTCAGACCACAATTCTTGTTTTATTTTTTATCACCTTCATTTCCTCTATTTTAACATGATGTGTTTCCTATCCCTTCATAGTGTTTATATAGTTTAAATAACTGCAGATAGTTATCATACTTTTGAGTCATTGCTTGGACCAGAAAAGCATGTGGGCTAGCTTCTCCTGGTTTTTTTCTTTTTCCTCCAGAATTCAGTTGGTCCATATTATCACTTTTGTTTTTATAAATATGCTCTTTATTCTATTTTTCTAAATGAGTCTGAACCAAAATGCTTTTTCTTTCTGGATATGTGTATCCAGAAACTGACATGTCCTGTGCTGAGAAAGACATGGTGGACATGGTAGCCAGATTTGGGTTTAGAACTTGCTTCTACTTTTTTTTACTAGTTTTATGATCAAAGACAATCTTATAACTTTCCTCAACCTCGATTTCCTCAAATGAAAATACCTATCTCCAACAGTTTTACTGGTACAGACAATCGAAGCATACCAATCTGGCAAAAGCAGTATTTTTTTTTCAAGTTTCAATGGATTTGTCCTTCATATACATGCTTTATATATCTGTTATTTATATACTTATCTACCTATATGACTCACTTCTTTTTTAGAAGCAAGAACAAACACTAAAAAAAAATTTTTAAGGAAATTTCAGGCTCCTAAATATACTATAATGCTACGTTAAGTCAACTACTTTGCCACTGGCTCTGGGAAAGAGAGATGAATGAAAGAGAAAAGAGTCTGCAAATAGACCTATTGGTAAATGTTAATATTTTACAAATGAGAAATATGCAATTTCAATTCATCTGGGAGAAGTTATATGTCAATATAATTTTTGGAAAAATTATCAAAAATAAATCCCATCTTGCAAAAATCCTAAATTTTAACATTTTTAGATATAAATAAGAAATGGCAAAAAGAGATAGTAAATAGACAGCAATGTGAATAATTTACCTTCAGCCTATAATATTTGAATAATGAAGACCCTATCAAGAAAATATATCTTAATTGTTCAGATCTTTCAGGAGGTCATTTTAAGAGTGCTTATGCAAGGTTAAAAATAAAACATACATTATTTAACCCAGCAGTCCTTCTTTTAGGAACTTATAGTCGAAAGGTAATAAAATATAGTTAACTATGGACAAAAATGTAGATCAAAATAGCTTATCAAAGTTTTATTTATACTGTTAAGGTATTAGAAACAATACAATGTCTAACAAAAGTAGATTGATTAAGTAAAATTATTGTTAAATTCATACAACAGAATACTTCTTTACTACTACTATTTTTTAAATTTATGTGTTTGTGTGTGTGTTTATATTTAAATTGTTTTGAAGAACAACAGTAACAAATTGCTAAGAATTCTGGATTACTGATTTCAAAGCTGGGTTTATATTTTTTTAAAAAATTCCAGAAAGTTCCAAAAAGCAAAACTTGAATTTGCTCTGCACAGGCAACTATTTACATAACATTTTCATTGTATTTACAATTATTTACATAGCATTGACATTGAATTATGTGTTATAAATAATCTAGGGATGATTTAAATTATACAAGAAGATGTGCATAAGTTATATACAAATACTATGCCATTTTATGTAGGGAACTTGGGCATCCTTGGAGTTTGGTATCCTTGGGGGTCCTGGAACCAATCCCTGTGGATACCTAGGGACAACTGTAGTCAAATGAATTTTGAGTCAGTTGAGTGAGAGTTCTGTCACATTTCATATGACTACTTTGGCAATCATTTTCTCTCTACAAGCAAATACTAAAATTCAAAGCTTCAAACCAGACTCTGTAACAAGAAGTTTTCTCTAAATCAAAGAGTGAAGAAAAATAAATATCTACAATTAATTACCTGATGCATGATAATGAGTTTTATTCATGATTGAAATTTTATACGTGGATTCATTTGGCAGTTCTGTGATTCAAAGGTGTCTCTGGCTACAGGACTTTTATTAAAATCTTTCCATTGCACTTGACACAGGGAGATCCCATATCCATTTGCCAAAAGTTTTAATTTTTGGTGCAAAACTGAGATATCTAAGTGGTCAGCCTGATGATTTGTTGATAATTTTACATCCTTGAAGTCAGGTTTTATGATCTTACCATCCAGAGTTAGTGGCATAATCTGAGATGTCAAAACAAAGGAGGCACCAGAGTATGGCAGTCACTTGATATATTTCTTCTCTCATTTTTGTTTTTTGTTCAGGTTGATGGAAAAATGTAAATGTAGGTTTGGATATCAGGATGTTAGCAGAACCCTAGGGGGAAAGGAGAGTTTTCTTTGTAACTTGGAAGGCCTGGAACGGCCGCTTCTGACATCATGGGTATTTTTAATGAAATATTAATGACTCTGATTTTAATAGGAATTTCAGCACAACCTAAATTAAGCCATTGGAAAAGGGACGTGGTCCCGTTAAGAACAGTAAAACCGTAAGCCCCCTTCCTGAAGAGTAGCTGTGAGCAGTTAAAGTGACAATCAATTTAACCAGGCCATATTGCTCTGTAAGTCTCTGAAGTGTGAAGTCCCAGCATGCCTGATGTATTTCATTTTAATTTCCTTTTGGACAGAGCTATGGTTAGTGGGGACCCTCACACACAAAAAGAAAAAGAAATGTGCAGAAGAGGAGGAAATTATTTAACCCTTTCCAAAAAGCTATGCAGTGCATTTAGCTAAAGTAAGAAAAATACACAAGATTAGATCTCTCCTTTGGTTTTTAGAGAAAAATCAAAGTGGAGTAAGTGTAGTAAATAATGACTTATAGATGATTCCTATTGGAAGCCCTAAAATGCTCTCTTGGCACTTAGTTTGAGTATTTTTTAGAGAGAAACTGGATGGTTCTAAAATAAACCTTCCTTTGCTCTTTCTATATGGGAATATTACAATCATCTAATTTCACATGATTTTCCATCTGTCACTGGGATTAGATTTCTAAATGGTGAGCTGCTGATTTGTTGACTATTTTGCACTCTAGAAGTCAGGCTTCAAGACATGGCTTTTGGTGGCAGCTCAGCTTGGATGTTTTTAAGATGGTGGCCTTGTCAACTTTTACAAAAGTAAAATGCCAGATAAATCTGAATCTGAAGGACTTTTCTTAAATTATAAACATTTCTTACACACAGGATGCTCAACTACCTACAGAAGTTTTCTTGAGACTATTTTTGTTTCAGAGCAGCGGGAGAGAAGACAGCAATTGTGTAGTGGAATGTGGAAGGCTGATTTTGGACTCAGGAGTCAGGAGAGCTAACCGTGACTTTTATTGGCTTTGACATAAATTTATAATTTGATATTGTTAAAGTCGTTTGCCGTTCCTAGGTTTCATTTCTGATTCTCTTCGTGAAATACTGCGATGCACACTGAACTCAAAACACCTTTTGAGATTTTTATGTGTTCCAGCACCAATTTTAACTTAAATATGACCTGTTCAAAAAAGCAACTATTGCTAGATGTGTAATATTTTTATCTTAAGACATGTTTAAAGGTGGATACCTATATGGAAATTATCCACAGGAATAGTTTCACCCAAGGATTATTTGAATACAAAAAATAAAGAACACTGTTTTGGCTCCTTATGTAAAGAATGAAAAGCATGGCCACATTCTTTTAATAATAGTATATAACGCATATATATGGAATCTAAAAAAAAAAAAAAAAGTTGGTACTGATGAACCCAGTGGCAGGGCAGGAATAAAGACGTAGCCATAGCGAATGGACTTGAGGACATGGGGGGTGGGAGGGGGAAGTTGGGGCGAAGTGAGAGTAGCATCAACAAACATACACTGCCAAATGTAAACTAGATAGCTAGTGGGAAGCAGCTGCATAGCACAGGGAGATCAGCTCAGTGCTTTGCGATGACTTAGAGGGGTGGGATAGGGAGGGTGGGAGGCAGGCTCAAAAGGGAGGGGATGTGGGGACATGTGGATGCATATGGCTGATTTATTTTGTTGTACAACAGAAACTAGCACAGTATTGTGAAGCAATCATACTCCAATAAAGAGCTATTTAAAAAAAAAGAATAGCATATATCAACACATAATTTAATAAAATGTTGTCAAATTAATGTTCCTGAAGTATACAGTTCTGACACTATTACTCACCCTGGTCAAAAATATCTACTGAGTTCTAAGTATGGCCAGACTTAAGACCAAATTCCTTTCTTAGGCTGATCTTCAAAGTATTCTAAGATTTGACCTTGACTCGCCTTCCCGATGTCCTATCCCCATGTTGCCAAACTGGACTCCTCTCTCTAGTCTTGCTTGTGCTCTTCCCCTTTTCTGGGATTCTTGTTCCCTAATAGTGACTATCAAAACTTACGTTGCTCTCAAGGTCTAAAGTAAATGTCATCTGCTAAGCCAATCAATTGATTACACATAGTTTCTTCTTCCTGGATTCTCATAGTAGCTGAGTTTAGTGATCATTAAGACAGACTTTAAACACTGGCCTCACTAATTTCAGGTGAGTGACCACACTTATTTCCCTGAATTATGAGTTATCTGAAAGGTAAGAAGAGTGTCTTCCACGAAGATTTTTGAGATTTAAGGATTAAGTGATGAGGCATATGGCCAACTTTGCCCATAGTAGGTGTACAATTCTTCTATTTCTCCTGCTGTCTCTATTATATCACTTATTGCCTTTTGATTTACAAATATATGAAGTATATTAATATTATTATACATATTATTTATATAAACACATATAGATATTTCATTACTAAATTGCACAGTAAACACACAGTAACTTTTCGGTACTGGCATCCGGCATTGCCTTCCCCTTTCTACAGAATCGGGAAGGACCAGAACCTCCCTCTGCCCAGCCATCCCCTGGGAGCAACATGTGAGCCCATGACCTCAGGTTATAACCAATCCGACGCTCTTGTCCAGGATTTGAATCTTGAGCAAGTAAGACAACGTGGAAGAACAGGTTAAAATTCACATGCAGAAGCAGTAGTGTCAGTGTCCTGTAGCCATGGCATTCTGGCCAGAATGTGTCTCCTAAAAGACAGTTGTATGGCTTCCTGCTTCTTGAATGCCTGACATAGCTTCTATCTGGTCTATTTTCCAAGTCTGTTTCTCTAACTTCCCATCAATTGTTCAGCCTCTAATCTTCTACTTGATGCCTCTATGCTTAAGAAAGCCAGTGTTGGTTTCATTTCTTGCAAGTGAAAGCACTTTAACTATATTCTATACATAGATCTCAAAGTTATTGAAGGCAGTCACAAGTGACTGATTTGATTTCCTGGTTTAATTTTTTTTAAATGAGCTGGATTACTTCTATTAAAAATCTGTCAGCTATTCAGTTGCCCCAAGTCAGGATAAATGCTTAAGACTTTCTCCTCATTTACCAGTTTTCAAAATAATGCATCATTTCTCTAGCTTTCCTCAAAGATGACATATTTTTTTAGTATCACTATAAACTCTTGGAAACAAACGTATCTGAAATGTTTGTATTAATTACAGTTATCGTTCCGTTAAAGTTAAAAGTGTCCTACCTATGTTTCTGGGGGCCTCTTCAGTTTGAGTTCTGAATCCTTTTTACAAAAACCCCATAGTTCGGGATAGCTGCCTTGATTTCTGTTAGGACAAGAGTTTTTTTAGGCTTATCTTACACATTTTCTGCTCAGGTCTAGAATCAAACATTTCTACATTTCAACAAAGAGGCAGATTTTGCTTGGGACAATGGGTAATCCTTTTAGTGGCATTCTACTCACATGTATTACACCTTCTATTTTTAAACTTCCCCTAAAAATTAAAATCTTTATATTTTAATTATAAATTTCTAAATATTAAAAAGATAATTGTTCTCCCAGTGGTTGTTTGCTTTGCGGTGAGCGTCATTAGATTTTATAACCAAGTTTTTTGGAGTTCAATAGCAAAAAAAAAAAAAAAAAAAAAAAGTCAAAAGAGAAAATCAATTCATTCAAATAGGCGAGCTCTAAAAGTCTGCTGAAGTGATAAATGCAGAATAAAGTGAACACTTAGCCACATGAGCTATTATGTGATGCAAAGAACTGTAGAGAAAATTGAAAACAATTTTTGCAAAGTTATATCAATTTATTGTAGGAAAAAAAAAAATTGTGTTTGAATCAGTTAAGATGCCCCAACTCAATCTGACCCTTTAAAAAACAGGAAACATCTTCCAAAACTAAGATGTAAATGAAGAAGTCCATCCCCAGGCCTGCCAGGTATCAGAAGCTCAGTTATGTCACCAAGACCCCATGTTCTTCAGCGTCTCAGGCTTCTAGTTTCCAGCTCCATCCTACAACTAGTTCCTTCAGCCTGGGGAGCCTGCTAGATAACTCCACCACTCCTAGAGCTACGACTGGCGTGACAGCGCCCAGGGGTCAAGGGCGATCGTGGAAGAGGCTGCTGCCTTCACTGCTCATCTCCATTTCCTTCTCCGTGGAAACAGAAGGCTGAAGACCGCACCCGCACAACCTCACTTCCCAGCCCTCTGTGCAACCGAGAGCGGCTAAGTGACCAGGTCCTGTCCAGCAGGGATGTGAGGAAAAGCAGCGCTATAGGAAAGGAATACATGGCTATGTTTTGTTTTGTTTTGTTTTGTTTTTTAAATTAAGGAGTCAGCTCAGGGCTGGCTTTTTTTTTTTAAATTAATTAATTAATTAATTTTATTTATGGCTGTGCTGGGTCTTCGTTTCTGTGCAAGTGGGGGCCACTGTTCATCGCGGTGCGCGGGTCTCTCACTATCGCGGCCTCTCTTGTTGCGGAGCACAGGCTCCAGACGCTCAGGCTCAGCAATTGTGGCTCACGGGCCTAGTCGCTCCGTGGCATGTGGGATCTTCCCAGACCAGGGCTCGAACCCGTGTCCCCTGCATTGGCAGGCAGATTCTCAACCACTGCGCCACCAGGGAAACCCTATGTGTAGTTTTTATTCTGCTTTTCATTTAATAGTGTATGCATTTCCACGTTGCTAAAGCTTCCAATTATTTTTCTGTTAGCACTTACATACAAATTCATTAAGTAAAAGCACTGTACTGTAATTTAATTACATCGCCTTACCTTTGCATCACCCTACCTTTGTAAACTAGGTTGATTCTCCTTTATTTCCAAGTAATGTTGTAATCAATGCCTTCATGCCGATAACTCTTTTTTCTTTTAGATTAGTTAATCAGAATTCATTCCTAGAATGTTCACCAAATCACAACAATCATTATTTTTATCCTCACTGCATACTGCCAAATTACTTTCCAAAAGGCTATACCAATTTACACTCCTCAAATAACATAGGAATATATCATAGAGGTATAACCTTGCTTGATTGGAATTTACTTCTTTAATTTGCCACTTTAATAAGGGTAAAATATCACACTATTATTAGTGCCATTTACCTTTATTTAAAGTAATGAGACAAAATTTACTACTTATGTAATGTTTTTCACAACCTCTTATTTGACTTTTTCCCAGGATTTTAACACTTTTTTTTACCAAAGTTTTATTTTTAAAACAAACATAATCCCCTTTTGCCATATTGTTTGCATACATTTTTTTGAAGGCAGTCTGAAAGTTCAGAATTGATAAATATTTGGCAATGGTCATTTTTGTTTTCTTTTCAGTTTTCATTTCTTAAGCATATGTACACATGTATCATTTATCCACTTAGAATAATCTTTGATTCTTAAAATTACTTATTTTTCCACATGCAATTTAGTAAAAATATATGAAGTTGCAAAAAAATTCCATTGAGTTTCAAATAAATTGCATCTAATACACAACTTCTTTTTAGGAGAACTGACACAGTTATGACATTTCATCTTCCTTTTCAAAGATATTTTATCTATTCAAGTCTTATTTTTTTTTGTCTCTCAATTCCAGAAAATATATATTCTAAAAGAATAATAAAGTTTTGTAAGGACATGCTCTTTCTTTTCTCTACCCTGGCAGAAAATTCTAAGTACACTTTTATGTTAACAGACACTGAGTAGTCAAGAACAAAGCAAATATTTGTGTGTTTTGAAATGTTTTAGTTCATCGTGCTTTTACCTTTCTCCATAAACCGGATTTAAATTTCTCTGCAGAAATCTGGATCTTTTGCTGTGTAATTTCTATGATCATTTCTCAACAAAAGTGTTCTTGATAAAAATTTGAATCTATTTTCACATTCATTATTTTATTTTGAAACCATATTGAATTTGGCAATAAATATTATTTTCATCATTTTTGTAGCATCTGGTAAGCTTGAAGAAACTCTCAGGTGAGGCAGGACGGCAGGATGGGGGATAGTCTTGGAGCCCTGCATGGGCCACGCTGATTTAAAAACAATGACTCTCTTCCAATACCCTCCTTTAATGCCTGAACTCCTCAGGCTGCAGTGACTTTCCCAAGACTCTTCCCCTGGAACCACAACCAAGCTCTTCTGACCCCCAGTCTGGTCCTCTTGCACTTGTAACAGAATAACTCTCAAGAATATAGGACATCTCTCCATTCCTTGCCTTTTTGCATTTCCACCTCAACACCAAACTATTTAGTCTGCCCAACCTTGCCAGGTCTGTCCTTTCCCTGTGCTTTGCTGACGTTGTCCTTTCTGCCTGGATGCTCGCTACCCCATGCTTCACTTGGTCAAAACCCGCCCCCAGCACAGATGAACCAGGTACACGGTTTTCTGTAACTGACAGTGTCTCACTTCCTCACGAGACTTTAGGCTTCTTTGATCAGGGACCATATCGATCTTGGTCATCACTGAATCCCCAACATTTAGCCTAGAGTCTTGACTCATGGTAGGTGCCAAGGGGATCTTTGAAAAAGATTCACACCGAGTGCCATATTTTCTGGGAAGACTTCCCTTACCTAACCACGTGTCTAAGTCTGTCCTAATAACACATACAGAATCCTATCCTTCTAACAATCACTTGCCCAACTGTATTGAGAATTACTCCAGGCAAATTTTTTTCCTTTGGAGGCAAATTTTTTTCTGTGTAACCTTAACAGTAAACACCATGCCTGATGCATGCATAGGTAGTAACTGCTCTCTCTCCATATATATATATATATATAAAATGTATTATTACATTATATATATTAATAACATATAATGCATTATTACATTATTACATATATACTATATATACACACACACATAGTCTAAGTCAGTGTGATAAGCCATAAGTTTTCTGACAGCTTTTTATATTTCCAGATATCTTAAAATGCCTGGCAAACTGGAGCCACCAGGAAACTTCCTGTCCTGGAGGTTAAGGCTTTCTGCTCTTAGTTAAGGCCTTCAAGGCACTGCTGGTCAAAGCCACTGAGCCGACACTTTCATTTTGCTGGAGGACCTGTATCTTCCTGTCTCTGATCTGCACATCGGGCTGGCACGGCACACCAGCGGGGATATTCAAAAAGCATTTGAATATTGGAGTCTTACCTGCTTATCTTCATGCTTCTTGGACAGTATATTATTACTGTAACTGTTCATGTACAAAGCTTCTTTTTTATTTTAGAGGACTTTTAAGTCGAACAAGCTAGAATGGAAGTCATTCATTCTGGGATTTATCTTCACACACCTCTGAGCATAGAGCAGAGAGTGACGCAAAATACTAAAACGCGGGGAAGCTCCATAAAAACAGCATCTTGAATCTGCTTTAGTCTCTGCCGTATCTCCAGGGATCCTGATCTATGCCTAAGACGTAATATGTGCTTAGTAAACATTTGTTGACTTCTATAGGAGTAGAGTGGAAGAAATGTCTTATGAGCACTTAATTTCCTTGGGAAAAAGTTTCAGTATATTGTAAAAGAATTATTTATTTAACCTTACACTGAATGTGTCAATCTAAAATATGTTCGAGGGGCTTCCCCGGTGGCGCAGTGGTTGAGAATCTGCCTGCTAATGCAGGGGACATGGGTTCAAGCCCTGGTCTGGGAAGATCCCACATGCCGCGGAGCAACTGGGCCCGTGAGCCACAACTACTGAGCCTGCGTGTCTGGAGCCTGTGCTCCGCAATAAGAGAGGCCGTGAAAGTGAGAGGCCCGTGCACCACGATGAAGAGTGGCCCCCACTTGCCACAACTAGAGAAAGCCCTCGCACAGAAACGAAGACCCAACACAGCCAAAAATAAATAAATAAATAAATAAATAAATAAATAAATAAATAAATATTTTAAAAAATAGTGGAAAATAAATAAATAAAAATTTTAAAAAATAGTGAAAAGAGGAAAAAAAAAAGGTAGAATTGCCAGGTCAAATAGGTATACTTAAAAAAATATATTTTTCCAAAAACATGGCCTAATGCATTTGAAATAAAATATACAATTAGAAACTGATTTTCTTAGTATGCTTTACTTTTTTAAATAAATAATTATGAAATAAAGGATTCTTAATAATGACCACACAATCTGAGGTTTTGTATTTTTCTTCTATATTTACCCTGGACCCTGTTATTGAAATGGAAAGTTAAGCTGACATTTTTGCAAGGTTTTTTTTTTTTTTTTTGCTTTTTTATAGTCTAAAAGGTTAATGAGCTGTGGTGTGGTTTAGCACTGCGTGTGCTAAGCTAGCACCTAATATGTTAAGTTGGGTGTGATTCTAGCCTTTGGAGAAAAGTGGTCTCCTGCACTACAGGTGGGGGAGGGGAGGACAGAAGGAAGAAGCCCGTACCATTGGGCCCCTGTTACTGCTCAAGAAAGGTGGTCCTGGTGGGCTGCATGCCCTTGGGGTCTTTATATACAAGCTGTTCTCTAGGGGAACATAAATATCCCACATTCCATTTCGAGAGTTGCTGGGTTATAGGTTATTGACCAGTTTAGGGATTTATAGTTGGGAGTCAGTAATTGTTAAGGAAAAATGGCTTGACAACTTTATTATAGTGGAGGCCTGCTGGAAAAGTTAAATATGGATTTACCTAAGAACTAACTAGATCTTGGTAATAATAAGTATGTCTCTGTGTGTGTGTGTGTGTGTGTGTGTGTGTGTGTGTGTGTAATTATGTGTAGATATTTTAGTACAGACTATGCTTTCTTTTTCATAGAGAAGCGTTATAACATGAATTCTTACATGTGTATCACATGAGTAAGTATACAACATACTGTTTCATAAGAATATACAGAGTATTGTAAATAAACACAATACTGACAAATAAATCCTTTCTGAACAATGAGAAATTGTTAATTTGTTTTCAAATTTCAGAGCAGCAGCAGAAGAAAAAAGAACAGCCTTGGGGTGTAAGTTACTATTTACTAATAGATTTCATATCCCACCACTACTCTGCTCCCCACCCACGTAAACATATACCCATACAATTGTTCACCTTTAAGATCTTAACAAATTAATCACCTATTTTTTAATCTATGGATTTTTTAAAAAGTAAAGATAGAGATTTAATGATCACTCTGATTCTTTCTGATGCCAAATCTCAGAAGAACTCATAGATCAAGATTTAGTACAAAGAATTAGTTTGATGGCTTTATAGGATAATAGAGAATGTGGCTTGTCTTCATCCTTCAGGTCTCTGCTTAGTAGTCATTTTCACGTAAGGATCTTTCTGAATCTCTTAACTTGACCACCTTCAGTAACTTTTGATTTTATCATCATCTTATGTTCTTCATTTCATTCAAAGGTGTTTGTTAGCTACAAACCATCACTGATTCTCTCTACCTAGACTTTTCTATAACCACGTTGTTCCCAAGGGTCTCTTAGCAACACCATACCCCGTTCCCACTCCCACTTCTCGCTCTGTCTTGGGGGTGAGGATGAAAAGTGGGCAAGTAGGGAGTAGAGTGGAGTTCTGCATCTAAATTATTTGGTGTTGCAAATCAAATCAACATAAAATAAATAAAATATGCACTTTATGGGCTCAATGGCAGAATGGAGATAACGGAGTAAAGAGTAAATGAACCTGAATAGATTGACAAATATTATTTAATATGAAAAAAGAGAGAAAAATTATTAACAGAGGAAAGCATTAACAAAGTCTTAGGAAACTGTAGGACAATACCAAAAAGATTCAGATTTCCCTCTGGTTAGTAAACATATGGAAAATATCAGAATAGTACTATACAGTTTGAATGGATATTGAAAGATAGGTTATTACTTGTGTTATGAACTTTAATGAGCTGATTGTCTGTGAAAACAATCTGTAGGATTTTTAAAAGTTCCAGAACCTCATACCATAATATTTAAAAAGTTAAAGATACAATCCACAATTATATTATTGTGAAGAACCAGGAAAATATCAATGACTTGCAGGGGAATAAACAGATAACACCAATGTTGGAATTATCAGACAAATAACTTATAGCAACTAGCATAACAAGGCTCTAGGAAGTAAGATAAAATGCTCTTGAAATGAATGAAAAGTCTCAGCAGGGATATAGAGGTTATAAAAAAAGAACCAAATAAAAAATTTAGAGCCTAAAAATAAAAGCATTGATTTAAAAAAAAATAAAATAAAATTTAAAAAAATCAGTAGCAAATGGAGATGACAGTGGAAAGATCCAGTGAAGATAGATCAATAGAAAATATCCATTCTGAACAACAGAGAAAAAAATGTTGGAAAAAATGAACAGAGCTTCAGATATGTGTGGGATAATTCCAAAAGTCTAAGAGTCATGACATCAGAGTTCTAGAAAGAGAAGTGAAAGAATGTGGTTCAAAAATAATTGAAGAAATAATGGCTGAAAACTTCATAAATTTGGTAAAAGATGTAAATTTTCAGAATCAAGAGGGTCAGTGAATCACAAACAGAATTAACTAAAAAAAAAAAAAACGAAATCTACACCCTGACACATCATAATCAAACTGATAAAAATAACAAAAAATTTTGACCGCAGCCAGAGAGGGGGAAATGAAAATGAAAAATTATTACATTTAGGGAAGCAACCATTTGAAAGACTGCAGATTTCTCATCAGATATTAAAAAAAAAAAACTAGAAAAAATGATGGATCAATATATAGCATTGCAATGAAACTATATTTTGGGGGAAACAGAGCAAACAAATGAAAATACCCTTTGTGATAGGAAACATATAAACAAAACATCAAATTTTTATTATTCTTTGAGATCAGCACTTGGAAATGAATATACAAAATGTGAAACTTCTGTTTTTTTCCTACTTAAGTTAAAATTTGATCTCCGTGTGAAATCTGTAGACTTTTATTTTTCCTGTCTAAAACTGCATGGATTACTATTGCATGTACTAGTCTAATATTCTCAATGCCCACCAAACCTTAAATAGGATTTTATCTTAAATTTGAAGACTTTATTGAGGAGGGATACGTTCCTATATCGCTGTATCCTATGATAGTTTCTAATCAATAAGTAGGTATGTTTGCAGAGATTTTCTAAATCACAGAAAGAATAAAAGCACCCAATAAATACATTTATGATACAGATTACATTGCTTTTCAAGTTTCAGCATTTACTGTGGTGAAAGTAACAGTTAACATAAAAAGGAAAAAAAAGTGATCAGAGATAAGGAACTGAAAGTATAGAATTCATGTTTTTCTAAATATATATATATAGCTTAAGATAGGCATAGGAAAGCGTAGCTGGTGTAAAGTAGGCTTGTACCTCATAACCACATGAATAAAAATCTCCTAATCATGCCATGAGGCTGGCAAAAACTTCCTTCAGTATGTTGCCCTATGGGAAAGTAAACCAATTTCCACATTATTGTCCAGATTGATATCTTTGTCTGATGAAGGAAGAGAAAGAATTGAAATAATTTTATCAGAAGAGAGTTTTTTAAAATGTGCAAAAAGAGAGAGGTCAATGTTTTTTTTTTTTTTTTTTAAATCTGTATCTTGATTATTTCCTTACAAAAACAAATTAAGAGATGGGCATGAATATTGTGAGGAAATAACAGAGGAAGTAGCGTGTTTTTCAAAGTCTCCTAGCCATGTGGCTACTGCTGTGTGCCTTTCGTCTCATTGGTTTCCTGAACATGGGTGGAAAATTCTACTCTCATAATATTACTTGAGCCTTTTCTCTTCTTGGTCTTCTTTTAGGTTGGTCATTGGGGGAATCACCAGATGGGAAGGAACCTTTCAAGTCCATTACTCCTTTCCTATCCCTTCAACACCTTCTGATGGCCAGTGGGGTTTTCACAGGTTCTAATATTACTGCAATGATTCAGCAAGCTCTTTGAATTGCATTCAGGAAGGGAATAATATTCTCTTTCTAATTCTCCTAGGCATTCACCTTTCCTTCCTGAAAATACAGACCAAAAAAAGCCAAAATATTACTTCCAGTGAATTAAATCAAATAATCTTTATGGAGTTAAATGCTATATTTTCAAAGTCTGATTTGGTAACCATGAAACAGGAATAGGCAAGCAGATCATCAACCGATACTGAGCTACATGTCTTTGGTGCACAACCATGTAAATGTGGAGGAAACAAAAATTTATAGCAGGTGAAAATAATTCCAACTCTGACAGTAATCTCAGTCTTGGAGGACTGAGCATTTAACCTGTGGGATCTGACACTAACTCCAGATGGATAGTGTCAGAATTGAATTGTAGGACACCCAGCTGGCGTTGGGGAATTGCATGATGTGTGGAAAACCCACATATCTGGAGTCTGAAGTGAATTGTAGCAAGAGAGTAAAGAAAACACATTGAGTTTTTTCTAGACACAGGAGCAGTTACCAACCCAAGCAATAGAAATTGATCAGAGGCCAGACAAGAAATTCAGGCAAGGCTTTACTGGGGCCCCTGCTGCAGCAGGAGGGAGCGAAAAACAAGTAACAGGTCCCCTTGTTCACTCCCTGAGGGGGGGTGAGCTGGTTCCTTATATGGGGTTGGGGGGGCAGGGGTCTGGATGGAGGGGTGGCTGAGGTGGTCTGCCCACCCTTTTGGTGGTATTGAGTGCAGGGGGCATGCACAGGACCCTGCTTTTGCTCCTGGTTCTTCAGAAGTGGCAGTTGGTTGGTTTGTTTGTTTGTTTGGTCTTTTTGTAACTTGTTGGCCATAATTTGCCCCAACTGCACATGCATGCGGTTATTTTTAGTCCCTTATAGTTTCTTTGTATCTTGTTGCTCAAGGAGACCTCTGTCCAGGTGCAAGCACTGCAGCAGAGGGTCTCAGGTCCCAGGCCCCAGCCTGTCTCAGAAGCACTAACATTATTTGAGAAATAACGGTGGTTGTCCTCCGTAGGGAAGTGGCTGTCAGAGGTGATGGGAGGAGATATTGTTACAGAATTTGGCTGCCGATGGTAATGGGACTGACTGGATGTCAAAATAATAGGGGTGGGGGTGGTTTAATCACCATAGACAGGGTGGGTACAATCATTATAATGAGTACAAAGTAAGAGTGACATCCAGGGGCCCTGTTCTACAGAGGGTTGTGCAGATGGATAAGACCACCTCCATAGGGGTATGATAGGTGGGCAGCTGAAAAAGGTATTGCTCAAAATTCAGCCACAGTTATGAAGTGTCAAGATCCCTTGCCCGGTTTTTGAACCTGAGCGACTTTTCAGATCTGGAAGCCATTGATTGAAGAGGAGTCTGGGTCCCCACGAGGGACAGTACAACACCATGTCAAATATATTATCAAACATTTCAAGGATTTCAAGAATTTTTGGACAAAAGGTTCAAGATGACATTGATACCCGGTCACGAGAAGCATCATCATGGACCCCATGTAGATGGAGTATCTGAGGCTACATAATTAAGGGAGTTCTTGCGGAGGTCTACCACCCAGTGAGTCCAAAATATCCAGGACCTACACGGTACCTATGTCATAGCTCCCAAAGGTATAATTAAATAGACAGCCTTGATATTTGACAAATTATCTAGTTTTTGGTATGTGTAGCAAGATTGATTATTGCGGGGAAGGCCAAGTGGGAGGCTTAAGGTAGTAAGACCAAGACGATTTTGCATCTCATGGAGGAAGAAGAAGGAGATTTGCTCTACCCTTAATGACCTAAAGAGCTCTAAAAAAATCAGATGGTTTCTTAGGATGACGGTAAAATACCATTATTCAACCAACCAACAACTCCTGTGGTAACTGCTGTTCCATTTACAGTATCTATGCTTGAGCAGGTTAAAATGGACTCGGGTACATGATATGCAGCCTTTGACCTGGTAAATATGTTCTCTTTCATCCCAATCAGGCAGAAGGTTCAGAAACAGCTCAAATTCAAATTGGGATCAGTAACAGCCAATATTTCTAGTCTTGCTTCACATCTGTGTTAGCTCTCTTGCCCTGTTTTATAACATAGTTTGAAGAGAACTGAATTCTCTGGACTTCATAATATTATATTGATTCACCTGGTGACATCATATAGATTGGAGCAGATGTGCAAGGATTGGAAAATTCACGGGACCAGATGAACCAAGGCTGCACTTAGTTCACAAGTATGTTAGCTCAGTATGAAGGTATGAGACAAAAATAGATGGCTGCGGTATCACAGCTCTACCGAGAATGGCCCTGAAAGAGAGTGATGAGAGGAAATCCAGTGGTAGAACCTCAGGCAATAGATCTGGTCATTTCCTTTGCGAGGAGAAATTCCTTAAGTTATAGCCCGTGGTGAATGGCTTGGCTGGTTACTCATGGGCCTGGATGAAGGAACTGTTGAGTAATTAGTGCACTGAATCCCCTCAAAGTTCACGTTCACCCAGACCCTCAGAATGTAACTTGGAAATAGGGTCTTTGTAGGTGTAATTAGCTAAGATGAGTTCACGCTGGATTAGGGTGGGTCCTTCTCCAACGACTAAGGGTTATTATCAGAAGAGGACACACAGGGCTACAAAGAGAGAATAAGCCTGTGTTATGACACAGAGACACAGAGGGAAGAATGCACTTGACAACAGAGACTGGGACGATGCATCTACCAAGCAAGGGATGCCAAGGATTGACGGCACCACCGGAAGCCAGGACAGAGGGATGGAGCAGACTGTCCCAACACACTTCCAAAGGAACCAACCCTGCCAACGCCTTGATTTCAGACTTCTGCCCTCTGGAACCGTAAGAGAATAAATTGATGGTTCTTTTTTTAAAGCCACACTGTTTACGGTAATATGTTACAGCAGCTCTAGGAAACTAATACAACTAGGGACAAGGAAATCGGGGAAAGAAGCATATTGAAAGACCAATGGGAGAGAGCAAAAAGTTGAAACATTTTGTATTTCATGTCCACAACTTCAAGAGAGCATCTGCTCTACAAGAGGCCTTAACAGCCTCCGAAACATGGAGTTTTGATGTCAGCCAGTGTCAGTGACAGCTAACTTCCACAATGCCTCCATAACCGGACTCCCCACTTCTTTATTATATGAACATTTTTGTTGTTCTAGCATTAGGTGACATAAATGTTCACTATGAGAAGACAATTTAAATTGCAAGTGCAAAACAAACTTCAGAGTTAGATGCAAAATATAAAATCCAAAGCCTTTAAGAAGGGTAATCTATATTGCATGTTATTTATGTCTCTCTCTCTCACACACACACACACACACACACACACACTCACATCCTTATGTGCTCTAGAGAATGAGGCAACATTGGGCAGATTTGAATTCTTGGATGTTTTGCTTTGGGTTTGGCAGCACAGGTGTGTGTAAAAAAGTTCGAATCTCTTTAGTGTCTACTGTTCATGGAATCAGCCAAAGGTATGGAAGCTTCATGGCTTAAGCCTGGTTTTATAGTCATTGTTTAGCCTACTGCTTCAAGTTAAGATTAGTTTCCTTTTCCTTTCCACATACAGGCATGCCATTATTGCTTACAAACACAGCATTATAGTTCCATAAGTATAAATAAATAAATAAATAAAACACATTGGCAAATAAGGGAAAGGCCTATGTATAACATGGAAAGAAATCAGTATGGCTACATAAGGAATTCTCTGATACGGCCAGATTTATACAAGGCAGATTTTGAAGCCCTTATCGAGGTAGAACAGTTAAGAAGATATTATGGGAAGAGCATAATGACTTGATAAGCTTGATATTTTCTTGTAAGGAAAATATAAAGTTTGTAAAGCCATGCATACTCCATGGAACTTGGTCTCAAAACAGTGTTGCAAGGTCTCAGTCCAAGCCACCAAAAGCCATTTCAAAATATATAAGTTTTACATAACAACCTGTAAATCACCCATAATTAGGACCATACTTGATTTTGAGTTTTAAGCACTATGTTGTAATATGTATTTTTGAATGTATAATTCATGCAGTGATATACATATATAATATAAATAATACAAGGTAAAATTTAATTTTACATTATTTTAAATTATACAACAGAGACAGGAGAAAACAATTTCATGCATACAGAGTTTAATTCCTTTCAAATTTGATAAGTGTGTTCTTTGAAGCTAGTAAAATTCAAATCCTTCACCTCCGGTTTTTAAGGGAATGAAATGAATATATAATCCTCAGCAAAATTACCTACCATCAAACTTACTTTTGCTTCAATAACCCATTTCCCTTCCACAGTACAGCTGTCATTGCACTTTTCCCCTCCACTAAAATGAAACCTCCAGCCTTCACACCTGGAGTGCTTTCTGTTTTCATCCTTTCCCACTTCCCTCCTTTTCTCTACCACAGGAGTCCCGAATCTTCTCAAGAGGAAACAGTGTTTCAAGACAGTGTTCTCTGTCGTGGGAAGGGGAAAAAAATCCATTTAGGAACCCTCAAAGGCTAGTACATTTTACCCTGTAATAGTAACCACAACAACAAAAGAACCAAGAAAGAAGGAAATAATACTTTGTATAGGCTTAGTTTGTATACTTACTATTTCAAACCATATAAATTGCCATTTTAGTTAGTCAAAAATGATTGAATATTGGCTCTTTCCTATGACTCAACCTAACACAACAAGGTCCATAAAGAAATAAGACACTCTTTACATCATTGGTCATCTACAGAAAGAAAAGAAAAACATGGGGTAAAATCAGCATCAAATAATCCAATCACTTGTCTTACATCAGTCTATAATTCTTCACCTTTGCATGTGCCATGTGAAATGTTGATGCTATTTATCTTCACTGTGAAATAATTTCTTATGACCCAAGTGTTCCAGTGACCCTCCACTTAAGGTTGAGGCCACTTTTGGTGCCTGTCCTACTAAGAAATCCCATCAGAACTCTACTCAATACTCTGTAATAACCTATATGGGAAAAGACTCTGAAAAAGAATAGATACATGTATAGGTATAACTGAATTACTTTGCTGTGCACCTGAAACTAACACAACATTGTAAATCAACTATACTCCAATATAACATAAAAATTAAATTAGAAAAAAAGAAATCCAATCAGTACGTCTTGATTGTTCTGAAACCCACATTGGCCCCCAACCAACACCTAAATGGACCTCCTTGTTCTAAACCATACTCCTTCTAACATTTTTTACTACACACTCTGGAACTTTTATTTGTATTATTTCCTTCCTTTTCATCATTTTTGAAAACAAGAGCTATGCATGCTTTGCTGTCTAAGCCAAATAGTTGATCATTTCCCATTGTGTTTTTATATAATTTACTCCATAGAAAACATTGTGATAATGTTTTAAGGCCAAAGCACGATGTCAAAGTCTAAGCTGAGAAAAGAAACAGAGTGACGTCATGAACTTGATCAGTTGGAATAAAACAGGTTGTTGTTTGCAGCTTAACATTGGTTATTAATAACAAGGGTAGTCCTTAGAAATGTGTGTAAAACTCCTTTCACACGTGCCTAATAATTCTAGAGAGATTATTCCAAAGGGGGAAAAATTACCTTCATCACTGGGCTTCCAAAAAAATAAGCAGAAGTGGATTAATGTAATTGCTTAATCAACAACATTCAGCCCAAAGTATCCAAGTGTGTAGAATTAATCATCTTATTGTAAGATTCATTAAAAAGTAATGGGCACAGTGAGAATGTTGCACAGCTGGGAATAATTTTGTTCCATTAAAAATAAAAATAAATACACCTTGGAAAACCCTATTTTGACAATATTTTGCTCCATGCCTTGTCTTAAAAACAAGGATCTTGTTCACTCATGCAGTACTTAATACCATCATCATTTTTCCAGTAAAGTGTGTGAATGACAAGCATCACAGACACAATCCATTGCAATAGCACCCCTTCCCCTGAAACAACCTCTTAACCCTGGTTCATGGTCAGTAAAAGCGAGGAAGTCTTTATTGTTCTTCTCTCTATAGGGATTATGTTTTCAATAAACTAGTTTATTGTTTCTAGAACCCAAAATCCAGTTAGCAGTTTATGAATTGAAAGTTTGAAAACTATGTATTGAACTTATTTTCCAAGTACAATTAAATGGTTAAAAATGAAGTACTATTCACTGGGGGGGAAAAAAGGAAGGAAATTAGCAATATTAGAAGGGGGTCAGTTGTTATATCCTTTGACATTTAAGTAATCCTTATTAAACAACCATTAACTCTAGCTTCCTGAAGACAATCAAGTATGAAATCATTCCTTGTGTAATGTCTTCTGGTGTTTCCAAAAATTCATCATCGTTTGGGGGTATGGGGGATAGTTGCAATCTAACATAAAATTGACAAAGACATTTGACTGTTGTTCCAACAAATTACCTAGAGGAAATGCTTCTGTTTTATTCTCTCTTTGCTACACATGGTCATGGTCAATGGTCACTGAGTTTGAGGATCATTGGGCCTTGCTAGTCATTAGATTTGATCCCCTTGAGGACTATAGTTTTAAAGAGCAGAGTTGACCCTAATGTAACCACTGATGAGGACTTCCAAACTAGATCTTTAAACCCGAATACATTACTGACTTTGGTTATCTACATGTGATATCTGAGGTAATAACAACAAAAATTAATAAGTTTAGTAAAAATTTAGGCACCAGTTTCAACCACTTGCCTTTACCCCTATTTTCTTTCCATTTACAACTTTTAAAAAATTCTCCTCTTTTGTCCGTAATAATTCATCTCATACCCTTAGTTTACATACCTCATTCGGCAACACTAAAGCTTGGAATGAAGCCAAGGACCATCTTTTGTTCCTTAAACATTTCCCTTGAGCATTTCCCCAACCTCTGCCAAGTGGTTTATCAAATATTCTTCCAACATAAAAGAGGAAAAAAATTCTCCTGCTAAGGAAATAACATTTTTCTACATTGTTATATTATTAATGAGTCTAGAAAGTTCATTTGAATTGTATGGCAGCAGTCTCCAGTTCTAATTAGAATCACCTGAGATGCTTTCAAAACACATTTTCCTGGGACCTCTCCCAGACCTATAGCTTCAGGATCTCCAAGGGTAGACCAGAAACTCTGGATGTGTTTCCTTGGTCTCAGGTAATTCTGAGAAGGCCCCAAGTTTGGAAACCACTGACTTTTGGAACTAGCTTTGTTCTATACTCATGGCCTTCCATTTACCAATATTTTACCACATGGAAAAGATATTGATGGTCTGTTTCTTCATCTTTCACTTCCAATAATTTCTGTATATACCTTAAAATGACAGACACAAAACTTAAGATAAAACAAGAATTTTTCAGCATTGCTGCACACCCTGGTGGAGATAGTTAAGGAAATACTTATCTGTGATTTCCTGCCCCAAACCCATGCTGTCTCCTTGGTAGGGTATGTTCAATATTACACAAGCCTGAGCTGATTCTCAAACTACTGATAAGGAAGCCATTTTATATTTAAAGTGCTGACTTCGCCACGAAAATGAACAGTCGTCCAATATAAATGTCATTTTTTGATTCCTTGTAAAATGGCTAATAATAGAAAACTTTAATGACTGTAAAGTTTGTTAAAGAATTTACATCATTTATGTGAATCTTGGGCCATAAAAACTTGGGGAAACAATCTGTGTAATCTAGAGTTAAAATGCTAAAACTCTACAATTTTTTTCAAGATAAAAATCAACATTTCAGTCAATCATATAGTGTCATTTGATCACCTTCTTTTGATACTGAATATTTGAAAACAAATGCTGTATTTCTAAAAGTAAATTGTGTGCTTACCAGAAATGAGGACCCAATATTATAGCATAAGTTCTATAATTTATTCACAAAATATGTGTGTTTGTTGGAGTGAAATGGAATCAGATTGAAGTTTTCAGGATATATTTGTTAAATTGATGTTTTCTTGTGTTCGGATGAAATAACGTTTGTCAGGGATTTATATTCCATTAATTTAATTTTTCATACATGTGAATTCAAGTTCCATCTGTGTAGATGGAGACTTTGTGTTATTCAGAGTTACTACCTTTATAACAAGCAGGATATTAATAATCCCATATCATTAACATGTTTTAATTACGACCTAATTAAGTGCATGTTTCCAGCACTTTGTGGTTTATAAAATCTTTTCATATCTATCTTATTTCCTTGATTGCAATGTGCACCTTTTATTCACATTTTAATATTTCTCAAATATTAGGATTAATCTCAAAATCGCTATGCTTAGTTAGTGTGAAGAAGGTGCTCTTTACTCAAAAGTTTTCTACAAGCCTTATTATAACCCACGACATGTTAAAGTCAAGGAAATAGGGTATGATTTCCGTTGATTCTGAAGACAATTCTGTAGAGTCGACGGGGTTTCTATTCTCCTCACTTGAGCAACAAGGAAATTACGCCAGAATTAGAATTTGTTAAAGTGCACCTCCCCATGGACTGTTTGCTTGCTAAAGTGATTATATGCCAACATGTACACTTCTTTTAGCAACAGAAAGATATTCAGTCTGTCTCAGAACAAGAACATACAGACAAAAGGACAGAGGGTGTGCAGTACGGTTTTCTCCACAAGGCTTTCCAAGAGGAAATCTAATATGCTTAGTTTCAAGTATCCCTTACACAAGGACAGTCACGTGGTAAGCATCTCTGCTAGGCATGTGGCTCGGGCAAAGCAAACTCCATCCTTTCCATTTCTTTGTTTGCTGAAGAATGCTACCTACCTAATACCCCGTGATAATCTTTGGCCCGTGAAACCTGCCAAGCTCTGCCTGTTTCTCTCAACTTGGTGGTGACAGCTTCCAGCTGGACACCTGATCAATCATCCCTGTCACTGGCCTCTGTGTCTAGGGCGTGATTGCTTTTGTTTGTTTGTTTTCTTAGCTTGCTCCGCAGCTTTATTGGCAGGCTTCCTTGCTTGTCCATTAAAAGCCAAATGTGAAAGTAGCAAACTCCACCATCTGGGAAAAAGGGAGAGGGTCTGGCACATCTCACTGGCCTTGATTTTATCAAAGCTCCTGGAGGTTACAGATATTTTTTTCACTGCAGACATGTTTTGGCTGCATTTGGTAGTGATGAAGGAGGAGAGGGTGGTTTTTAGTGGGATTTTGGTTTGGGGATTTTTTTTCTTCCTGATCTCTTTATAATTTTAGCGCGGCTCAAATAATAAGATAAAATGTAGGACATCTTTGAGAAGATTCCTCCTGTAACAAAATTTTTAGCTACTTTGACCATTCAAAATGAGTGCTTGAATCCCCAAGACAAGTGACTGTGAACAAGGCTTTTACAAAATGTTAGGAGCTTTCTTTGGCTCCTGGAAGGAAAGTATTACAGTTTATATTTATTTATTCAGTGACATAAAACACTTCTCCATTTAGTCTTTCTTTTCAAAGCTTCATAATGAGACGTTTAACAGTAAGCAGGATCTAGAAGAACTTATCAGTTGGTACTCGGTGAAAATTATATGTAAACACAGCTATCTGTTCCTCAAACACATAGAATTGTACATTTTTAGAGCATCTTGAACAAGGGATCCTGAAGAAGTCATTCCCACACACACCTCTGGTGCACGGCTCTTACGTTCTCATCTGTTCATATGTCAAACCCAGTTACCAACTAAAGGACATGTTTCATTTCTCCAGTGCTTCTCCAGCGCTCTACATGACTGCATTTCTGTAGGAGCAAAGGAGAAAGGTCAGTGTCCATGCAGTACTCTTTTCATTTTGAAGGCTGAAAATGACATGCCACGTGAAAATAAGGAAATTAGAAGACAGCATTTATCACGTTCCACGAGTTTACAAATCACTGCAGAGTAGATATCCATGGCCAGGGACCCAGTCCCTATGGAATCACTCTGAAGTAACAATATTTTGTATCCACCTAAATCCAATCCCCCAGATAGTGTTTTAAAATGTAGGAGGGGTCAAGTATAAACACATAAAACCTCTATATTCCAGAGAGACAAACAGAATATCCCAGGACACACATGTCTTGGTATTGCTTCTAGTGGTAAATGGAATAGCTGTGTTGTGAAGAGGGACATTGCTGAGTGATGAAACCAGCCCAGACTGTGTCCTGTCTCCAATAACTGAAAAAAAGAGAGAAAAATGAACACTGAATCATAGGCATATGCTCGATTCCCCTCAGAGCTAGGTCAGCCTTTGAAAAGAAGAGCACTAAGCGAAGACGCTAGAATTTCTACATTCCCCCTCCCCAGTCACCACCACCATTTAAAACATGTGATTCTTTTTCAGATTTACTTCACTCTGGAACTTAAGTCAATTCAATGTAATGCTGCTATTACTTATATCATTGAGTGTATGGGTGTGAGGGAGGAGTGGCAGGTGTGTAGGTGATGAACTACCAAAATGACTAAATCGTTTGATTATTTGACAAGAGCAGGTTGCCAGTAGATTATGGCTGGAGTACATTATATCAATAGTAATACAAGGGGATATGTTATGTTGCAATAAAAATTGGACATTTCTGAACCTATTTTTTTCTATGATTGATGCTTCGTTCACGTAAGTATAGGAGGGATATTTTCATCATTGCTATAAGAAATTGTATTTTTTTCTTCACATGTTCCTATAGCCACCAGAATTTTCATCTAATAGGACCCGGAAATGAGATTTTAAAATATAACAAGATCATATTTTCTTAATGTAAAATTTATTCTCAAGTGGGTGGCAATAAGAGTCAATAATTTTGAGTAAGATAGTACCATAATCAGAGACTGTGGCACAGCACATAGACAGCAGGAAGTATGGTTGATGGTGGCACAGATCTATAGAAGTTTGGGCATAGCACAAATTTTTTTAGGAACAAAGACCCGTGCAATGACCCGTGCACGAGATTTGCTCTGTGGCAGTGATAACATAATGGGATCTATCTTCCAAAAATAGCTAAGACTTATCCTAAGTGAAGCACATTATTACTAAAATTCCCTCCAGTTTCTCAGAGAAAGAATATATGAGTTTGCGGTCTCTTTCTCTAAACACATTAAGATTTTATTTTGTTTTAAAACATGACTTTCCTCTCGAAGTTCTCAGCCAGCCAAATCTGTGCTTTATCTTCTTGCTTTGGTATAATGCCTGCACAAGGCCTCTCAAAATAGCTTCCTGTCTGGCTTGTTTAAAACATACCTCTTCACTGTCTCTGAGATGAGCTGAAGGGAGGATATGAAGTCAACAAGTATAAGGTGAAAAAAAATAACCATCCAGTTCAAACAAACCACTTGCTCAGTCAATAGTTTCTGGTCCCTGTTCAGCTGTACCCAACCAAGTTCCTTATATATCTCATTATCACACTTCTTTATGGCTAACCCTTCAAAGATGATCTTGTTTTGAAGTTCTAAACATCCTGCATGCTAAAATGACTCAGGTATTATCATGTATTGATGATTCACGAGGTCCTTCTGGAAGATGTAAACTCAGGCGTCTAATCAATAAAATAAATTTGAGTCTTTGAACTGGTTCCAGGACAATTTTTCTTGGCAGTTTTTTGGCTTCCTGAATTATACTGACCCAAACCATGAATAATGATCTAAAATTGCACAATATACAGAAACCAGCTGTTCGAGAGGAACAAGAGGGTGATGTCATGGGGCCATTTCTAATCTCGATTTAATGTCCTGCCAGTGCTGATGTCACTGGCTTGGTAACACATTGGCAGACTCCAATTTGTTAAGGATGAGTAGGTTCGAGAAGGAAATTGTATCATTGCAGGGAAAGAGACTTCTCATTTTTTCTGAATTGGGGCTGGACTAACAAGAAACTGCAAGAGCTGACAGTGGGATGGCTGGTATATACTCCACTGCAATGATATACGTATTACAGTTCACAAATGTGTCCCTGTCTTGTTTGCATTTGTCAAGAAACAAAGTTCCTAATCTTCTAAAAAGGAAGATACTGCCTAAGTTTTCATGGGAATAAAATACAATTGCACCAACAGAAGATGGTAAGGAGTAGTCTTTGAGTAAGTACCCAGAAGAAAATCTGGGAATCAAACTGAATGAGTTTGTAAGATAGACTACAATGTGTAAACTACAAGTTAAATATATCTTAGTTATCTTAGGAACTAAGCTAACTGTCCATCTGCACTCAGCCCTGACAGATTTATCCTTTTTCCGGTCCCACAACCAAAATAACAACTAAATAATACAAAGAAGTTTGAGAGAATTCAGAGGAGTACAACAAAAATGATTAAAGGGTTAGATTATCATTTCTGGGATTAAAATGTTAAAATACTTGGGGCATTGTTAGGGGAAAGAGTAGTAAAGGAACATGAATACCAACATACAGGATTCTTTCCTATGGAAATTACTGTCTATACACCAAAAAGTGCTGCAGCTGTAAGGAGTTAGCGTAGAAAACAAAAATTAATGGTCTTTTTTAAGGCAGGGTTTTTATCTGAATTACTGGTGTACAGAAAATTGTATTGATTGTCTACTTAAAACTGTGTCAGAGGTCTCAATTTTTAAATCTGTGTGAATGAAGTTCAGCTTCTTTATGATTTAGGGGCTTCTGTAATGAATTTTTGAAGTACATTTAATTAATAGACTAGATACGTTAAAGTGTATATTTGCTATGTGATTAAAGTAAGGTAACTTATAGAAGCCGATGTCAATTATAACTGTACTGAAATAATAAAATGACACAGCTGGCAATTGTGAGTTTTTAAGTACACCTCAGAAGTGCACAAAAGCATTACTAATTTAAAATTAGCTCATGCATTGTATATTTTCTTTTAAAGTATCACATAAAATTTTTAAATTGTTCCCTTAATTTTTAAGTGCAAAAAGTTCACACTTGTACAATTACATAAATTAAATTTAATGTTATTTTAAGATAATGTAGTTTTCCACTAGGGCTCAGTGAAGAGAAAGAATTTGCAGATTTGCAGGTCTGAGGAAACAGACAAAGAAACAGATTCTATCCACACATCTCAAATGTTTGGGGGGAAAATGTTAAATTTTATTAGTAATTATAGAATTTCCCACCAATAAATCATATTCATATGAACTTTGGAGAGTAGAAATTGAAGGGCTTAAAACATTTTATTATGAAACCATAGAACAAAAACATATCTAGAGTGTGTACTTTACGAGATTAAGGAGAATTGCTAAACAATTGTAAACTAATACCGAGACCCAGAGGGGATAGTCAAGGAAAGAAAGCTTTCTTGATTGCAGCCTAGTTAAGCAATTTAATTAGAATGGCTGCTTTTAAAATAAGTGCAATTTTGCCAAAGGGAAGTGTGTTTTCTGGTGATAGATAGGAACATTGATGAGTCCCAGCCAGGGTACCATTACAAAGACAAAAGGTCACTGGGCTCTCCTGACAACAAGCACATGTTTTCCATTGGATGCCTCCCCGATGGAGAATTTTCTTGCCACTCATTAGAATTTATTGACACATAATCCCCTGCAAAAGAGATTGTGGAAAATGTAGTCTTACATAATTGTTCTTTCTTTCTCCGAAGGCCTGAGTGAATGGCGTATCACAGTGGTCGTTTTGGGGGTGATGATGACGTTGGGGGGAGGGGAGAGACGGGGAGTGAGGCTGCAAAATGTCCACTTCCCATCCTGAGGCACACACAGACCTTTAAATGCTTCACTTATCTCATATTGTAAACTCCAACTGGAAGAGAAATATTCACCAGACAGGTCATAAATCATGCCCACAGACAGGTGCAATAAATACCAATGTCAAAAAGTTACAAAGTAAAATTATATTGTTTTGACAAGGCTTCCAGATGCGCTGACAACAGGGCAAGTAAATGGTCTCTTTTCTGAGAGTCCGTATTACTGGTCCATGGGCGGGAAGAAAGACCCCAAGCCATCAAAAGAAGAACAGTATCCCAGAATTTTAACGCTTGTCACCCTTACCATAATCAAGGAGATGACTAGTTAAGATTCTTCTGTCTATAGAGAGAAGTCATCACATGTTAAAGTGTTATCTGTGGAAAAAGCATTTAACATGGGAATTCCCTGGCCGTCCACTGGTTAGGACTCAGCGCTTTCACTGCTAAGGGCCCAGGTTTGATCCCGGGTCAGGGAACTAAAGTCACACAAGACGTGCAGTGCGGCCAAAAAGAAAAAAGCATTTAACACAAAATCAGGTACCACAGGGAAGATATTTCATATGTACACAATGCTCATCGTGGAGAAATTGCTTATAAATCAAATTGTTTTAAATTATATATATGAATACACACACACACACATATATATTTAAATATATTAAATATTTACTATTTAATGAAATAACCCAGTGATCCTTTTATAATAGTTCTTTTTTTAAATCTTTGGTGTAAATCTGGATTTCGACATTCTTAAATGAAAATACTTTAATATGAATTGTATTATTTCTTCTACAAAACAGTTTGACTAATTAAATTTAACTTCAAATAAGTTATTGCATTCTAGTATTCTTAATAGAGGTATTAGCTATAATAGGGATTTTATTAAAATGACAGACATTACATAGTTTTACACGTTAATACATATGAACACATAAGGATGCCAGACTCTCTCTTCTTTTGGTATTTGTTTCTTTCTCAGTCAAATTTGCAATGAAAAAATAATGTTAATTATTTAGCAATTGACTGAAATTTTATTTATGGTCATGCTACAGACATATCCAGCTATTGGAAATGTATTCAGGGTTACACATAATCAACCAACAAGTTCAACTTCCTTAAATATTTTCATCTGACATAAAGAAAGAATTGGGGTAAATTTATCAGAACTTTGAGTAATAGTAATAACAATTTAAACTATACGTCCCTGTGCATGGAAATGTCGAGCTTGTTCCTGAATGATTCAATTGTACAGTTAGTTCTGTTTTAATAACAATCTCTATTTGTTAGGTCAATTTGTCTAAATCGATCCTACTATTCAGATACTTACTACAAATCAGGCGGTGCTGAATTCAACAATAATTGGCCAAATGTATAATAACTAAGAGTTCCACATTTGTATTAGACCTGAAGAAAATGAAAAGTAAGTAAGACATCATCTTAAAAAATTTTACTCAGATACCTTTAGATTGACAGGGAATCTTACTTCCATCTCCTAATCTCCTTGACACCTTAGAATCATAGGAGACTGAGATTGGGAGTTTCAAAACAGTTTACAAACTTCCAACTTCTGACCGTTTGAGTCAACTCAAAGTCATTTGTAGAATCCCTCAAGAAATGACTCCACAATGGTAATTCAGCTATTTATTCCTAGGTTAAAATGTTACTTTTTCTCACTCTCTTTTAGGAAAGAAACAAATCAGAAACATACTTCTTAATATGCTTGATATTCCAAAGGGAGGTGTCAGTTATATAATTTTGTGTTTATTCCTCGGGATTTGGGTGAATTGCGTACCTCTACTGAAAAATGAATTCTTTTGCTGAGCTGTGTTGGTGAGTTAGAATGATGACCTAGGGAAGCAGAAGTCAGGAGTGGAAGGCCTGGTAACAGCATCCTGTAAACCAGGCCAACGTGTTGCCCTAGAAAGGAATGTGCTGCCATAAATGAAGGCACCTGGAGGTCAAAGGTCATGGTATGTAATTAGCACAGGCCATTTAAGGAAGAATAAGAAAATAATGTTTTACAAGCTGGTAGAAAGAGAAGCAAATAATCATTTAAATGTTCCAATTGTGAGTTCCGTCAGTGTGTGTGGTTTATTTTATAAGCAACTTTCTTTACTAGTAAAGAAGAGGTAAGGCAATACTGAGAAACAGTACTCATTGGGACCTTGCAACGTATACTCCCCGGCCCTCTCTTTGAGCTCGCTTGTATGAGGTTTGTTTCCAGCGCTTCATTTATTTTTTCTCTTACTCTAAAACTAATTCTGGCATTGGAGAAATGATAAGTGGAATAAAATAAAATAAGGAAATCTCTTTAGACTATGGGAGATATTTTTGGCCAGTTTCTAGAAGGAAAGGTGCACTGGATTCTGGTGTATAAAAGTGAGGCATTCACAAAGGAAGCTGGAAAGTTTTTCTCTGGGCAGCCCAGCCACCTAATGCTTAAGTGACCCATTAATGTCACTCGTGGGAATATCTAGTTGCCCATTTCATTTAAAATAAATGAAATGAATTTTAGTATTGCAACTGACTTACTGTTTTGTATAGGAACTGACTTCTGTGTAAGCAGAGGTGACTTAAAGGTCATGGCAAGTGAACGTTATGCCTCCAGTGCACATTTATAATTGCATTTATTGCTTTTTACACAGAAAAATAGAAACATTAAATTAAACCTTTCTCTTTTTTTATTGTCATTAAGATATTGGGGCAGTGAAACTTCCCTACATATATGTAAACTGAAAGTAAAATATGATAACTAAGCTATTAAAGACACATCTACTTATAGCAGATTGCTGAGTACAAGTACTATCATTCCTTTTGAAATCCAATGTAAAATAACACTGTGATATCTTATTCCAAAATTGTCATAAGGCAATCATTCTTTGGTATACTCCAGTTGTACAACTGGTCAACCTATAGTTGTTTCTATTCCAGGGGCAAGTTAAATTTTATCGTTGTTTTATTTTGAAACATATCTTTTGGGCATCATTATCAGTTGATAAAAAAAATTGATGATGGAAGAATATCATCTTACTGGTAAGGATGCCATGAGTTTGTCAAGATGTAAATCTGAGAACTGGTTTCCATTCTTTGTTTCCTATAGTGGGCAGTAAAAAGAACAAATTAATGGAGTGAAACATGATCTCTTGCCTGCTAAATTCCAAAGAACCAACCGTGATATTTAATTACTTACAGATATTGAGCCTTTTTTCACTAATCTTTATTTTTTCTCCATTTTTCCCCATTATTCATTCAGTTTTTTTGTTTCGTTCTGTTTTTAAGTTAGAACTTGCATGAAGACGATATATGATCATAGGACCTGAGGGCATAATACAGAAGAGTCACTTATAAAGGACATTCTTTGCACTGGGTCACAGCATTCCTATCATGGATACAAATAAATCACCAAATGTTTGACTGTGGGTTGCGCTTAAATTGACTCTAATCTGAGATTGAATTCTTATTTCATTTAATATTTTATTTTCATTGGAATTCCTGAATATGTGCTGAATGATGTAAGTGGATGTTTTTAATTTCCTAACATCTAAAATCGAATAGAAGATGCACGTATTTCATGTCCATGTCCTAAAGAACTTAATTTGAGCTGCACTAACTACAATGTAATAAACTTAATTGTGGCTTTACTGTATTTGTTCTTGTTAATTAATTCCACAAGATCCCTGCCACTCTCTTAAGTTTTAACTTCATATGAGAAGAGGAATAAATTCAGAAAACTGACCATACAATTGATTAGGACCACACAAACTGTCCATTAATTATTCTGTAAATACTTCAAATAGTAAGTCTGTTTTTTCCAGCAAGATAGTAAACTCCTCGAGGACAAGAATTATAAACTTCTAAAATTCCTAGCCATGTCTAGAGTCAAAACTGAATCTACCATAGTATTTATTAATATTTTTAACTTAGTAGTTAAGGCTTAGTCTCTCAGTAGTGGAAAACCCCAAAAAGAAGAAAGAAACATGAGTATGGAATCCAATGCCATATGCTTCTTTAGACACTATAAAATATGCCAGATCTTGATAAATTCAATAGGTTTTTTCTTTTGTGTCTAGAAATAAATTTAAACAGCTTTGCTCCAATTTTAATAATCATTGCTTCATTGTAAAAGCAATGTATATTCTTTGAGAAAAAAATTTAAATAAAAACATGTAGCAAGAAAAATGAAAATTATCTGTACATGAAACACCAGATAAATGGGCCAATTAATCTGTGTATATTCATCTATATGTAATTAGTAGATTTTATAAATGGTCACTCTCATTGGATATGTAGTTTTTAAAAATTTTTATTGGGGTATAATTGACTTATAATGATGTGTTAGTTTCAGCTGTACAGCAAAGTGAATGTGTTATACAAATACATATATCCACTCTTTTTTAGAGGGATATGTAGTTTTAGTATCTTGCTCTGTTCACATACATGAATTCATTGATAGTTTTCTCAGTTAATTAAATACTCTATAAAATATTTTAAGTGGATTTATCTTCTATAATAAATGAATATGATCATTATTTGTTTATTACAAAAATTATATATAGTTTTTACTTTTAATACTACTATTTCAATAAGGAATAAAGTGTCATAACTACAAAAGACGTTATCTGTGCTTTTCTGACCTTTCATTTTGGTAAAATTCAAGAAGTAGGATAACTCAAAATGACGATCATTTTTATTAGTTTGGGTATATTATACGAATTGTTTTGAATGATATCTATTTCTGAAGACCTTAATAAGTAAAGTATATGTCTTTGGTGATCTTCTCTTCCCTTTACTGTTCCACGTATTCACATAGCCTAATCATTATCTTCTGCTATTTAATACCAAAGAAATGCCTGCAAGGGATCTGTCTTTCTTAGCTAATTCTTGCCCTTTGCAGTTTTTTTTTTTTTTTTTTAAGATTTAATCATCTAGAACACCAGGTCCCTACAGAGAACTTGAACATTTGCTTTTAATCAAAAGACAAAGTTTATATTAAAATCAGTAAACAAAATCAGGGACTTGTATAAGTAACAATTTGTGCATATCATTTTCATTTTTGCTAACACTTTTGACTCTGGTATTGATCTTTCGCCAGGTTGTGAAACTCAGAGGGCAAAGTGCAGAGTTCAAAAGTGGCTATTTGCCTCAAGGTTTATTGAAAATAAAACATCAACGGAAGTCCGCTGAAGTAATTTGAGGAAACTTTTTTTTCCCTTTTAGGAAGGATATCATTATTCGGTTTCTAAGGTTAAATCTGCTTAGAGAAAAATAATAGAGTGAAAACAGGCTTGAAACACTAGAAAGCTGGCAGAGAACATCTACAGAATTATGTGACTTAATGCAGGCATGTAAAATTTCCAAGGAACCACTTTTCTCATTCTATTCTCAACATCCCTTTATCTGTTCATCATCCAAATATTGGAGCTATAACTCCAGGTTGCCAATCACACAACCTGTGGACACACAGCAGTTGTCAATTGAGTGAATAAAGAAAGGAAACATGTTTAAGATGTTATTTTGAACGTACTTTAATAATAAGGTGGATTTTAAAAAATCATTACAACTGATGGATCGTCATTATGCAGATAAAGACAAAGTTGATTTTTTTATTCGCACTTCCCAAATTATTATTTTGCATTCATGCAAGCACTTGCTGGGAGTGTTTTCACACTCAAACAAAACAAGTGCAGTGTAGGCAGAGCTGTTTTTTATTTTGAAAGGTAACTGAAAACATACAGTAGAGTTCTCCAGTGCTGGCTTGAAATTGTTGTATCTTAAGATTCTCAAGGCATTTATTAGAAAGTGTCCATCCGACTTATGAGAATTTTAACAGTCTCCCTTAGGTCAGACTGCAATTTAAGCCAGGAGTCAAGAACTTCAATAATCTTTTACCAGCGTCATGCAATAGATCCTGGTTATTTTCAACCAAATTAGACATCATTTTGGATGTTTATTCTCCCAATTAGCTGCTTTTTTTTCCTAATCCTTCTAAGTTTCTTTATGATTTATTTTAAAATTCCCTTAGATTCTGATTACTACAGCAACTTAAGTGTGGTCTATTGGAAATCTTCAAAGGTGTAGAGGAGAGACACAAAATCATTTATGTAATAAGACTCCAGCTAACAGGCACCCTTAAGCAATCTGAATGCTTATGGAATAGCATGAAAATAGATCCAGAAAATTAAGCTAAAAGCTGGAGAAAAAACAAACTACATAAAGCTGTGCTTTCACAAGACTCATATGTCTAAGTATATAAGGTCTTAGCTTTTCTGGGGCTGACATTCTAACAGTGGAAAACGTATAATAAGTAAGTAATCGAATAACTAGAAAAGAAAATTTCAGATGCTATTAAGAGCCTGGAGCCAATAAAGCAGTGTTATGAGAGGTGATGAGGGGTCCTTTAGAGAGGAGTGTTAGGAAAGACCTCACTTAGGAGCTGGTAGCTGAGGTCCCTAGAAGAAGGTGACTTTATAAACATCTTTGGGAAGAGAGGACAGAGAAGAAGAATAGGAAGCATCAGGTCCTAAAGTGAGGGTAAGATTTTTATTTTTGTTGTTTTGTTTTTCTCCCTGTGAAACACAAAGAAGATCTGGATTGCTGGGATACGGTTAAGAACAGAGTATAAGGGTATGACATGGATAGAATGTAGGCAGGGACTAGATAATACATCAGTGCAATGAAAGCCATGACAGCCATTGGACAGCAGAACTCACTGATTTATGCTTGGCACACCATTCCAGTTGCAGCGTTGAATGTGAGTTACTGGGGAAACTAGCGGGGACCCTATCATTAAAATAGCGATTGTGATGCAAGTAGAAGAGAATTAAAAGTAGTAGTTGCTTAATGAGATTTAAAAATCTCATTTTCCTTTATGTAATAGTAAGCAATGTAGTGCTGATATGGTATATCCTCTCATATTGAACCTAGGCTGCTCCCAGATTTCCATTCTGCCATCCCTAATGAGTGCAAGAAGGATGGAGGACAATAGAAAAAAGGTCCCTTCTGAAAGCTGCATATGTCACTTTCCTCTACCCGTGGTCAGAAATGAGTCACATGTCTAAGATGGCTGTCAGGGAGGTTGTGGACCGTGTCATGTATCAGGCTGATGTTCCAGCCAACACAACACGCTACGAAGACAGACTGGGAACGAAAAGCAACGTGCTAAGATGGTAAAGTAAAAGTGTGGACATCCTTGAGTTACTCAATTAACATTCTCGAGTTACTGAGCTACCCAACCAGGGACACATCCTCTCCTGGGAATTCTTATCATGTAGGAGATAATAAGCACTTTATATTTCATCCATTATGAGTTGGGTCTTCTGTAACTTGTAGCCAATAGACTGCTGTGTGATAAATCTCTGGTGAAGCAGAGTGAAGGTGCAGTATCTATCCTCTCCAGTTAGTCTGTCCAAGTGACGAACTTTTATTTTCACTCTTAGGGTACTTAGAGACTAGTCCTTTTGCAAAGTTGATGTCATTTTTAACCCTCAAATCATGAGATAACAGCAGTTGTGCCCTCATGGAGCCAAGTAGAAAGTTGAGGGAAATCTGTAGAATTCACGTCCAAATCTGCAAATGTAAAACATCAGAGATTGGGGTCTGAATTATATACTTTGCCCACACATACGTAGAAATCGCTGTGATGTTCCTAGGTTGGCAGGGTCTCCATTTTGGTTTTGCCCTGAAAATTCTCCTATATTGTGTCCTAGCTCGGTAATTGGAATTCTACAGACAAGGACTTCAATTCCAATCCTGTGTAGTATTTCACATGTGACTTAATCTCACTGAGATTCAGCTGTTCCTGTGAAATACAAGGATTGATAAGACTACCTATTTCACTGCATTATAAGATTGATTGTTTTACATTTATGGAGGTTGGTACAGACATCGTTGCAAGAGATTTACAAACGTTAACTCCTCAAGAGGGAGGTATACGTATTACTCCCCTTGCACAGGTGAGAAAAAAAGACAAAAATGAATAGAGTAACTTGCTTCAGACCATCAGCCAGCAAGAGCTAGAGCTAGGATTTGACGCCCAGTCTTCTGGCTCTGTAGTGTTTGTTCTCTGCCCCTCTCTGTTTAAATGAAATATTGCCTGCAGACTGTTTGGCACATACACATGCAATAAATGTCACTTATTATTTTTATTTTGCATTTTCCTATCACTTTATTTTGACTTCCATGTGGGAGAGGTGATTATCCAAAGATGTGAATTATCCAAGGATTGTGATCGTCAGAAGCAGAGGAAATATTAGATTTTTCCAAGTGGGAGTAGGGTTAAAGAGTCCCAGCACTTGAACCAGTCCAAAGCAAGAAACAAATGTCCAGAAGCCTTCCCTGCTCCACATCTGTTTTTATTTTTCAGTTTATCAGCCTGCTGTTTCATGACAGGATTTTGCAATATTCAGCTCCCCTGGTGACTTATAGGGTATCAAGGGAAGAGAGAATAAAGAAGCGCTTTTAGCCAACTTCAGCTTTTCCTTCCTTAAAACTGAAGATAAGCTCTGGCTGGACACCATGAGGTTAGTTGAAAAGGCTGATTCATGCACCTCCCTGTTATCGGCTGGAGAGGGGAAGGCTGGCTTTCCCAGTGCCCAGCGCTGTCGATGGTCCCCTTCCCACAGGGTCGGGATGGTGGTGTGTGAAGATGAGACCAGCTGGTAGCTGAGCGCTGCCCAGGTAGAGCGCAGCCTACTCTCCTGGGGAGCAGGTGTGGGCGCCTTTGGGAGACGATATCTATGTCGTCACATCAAGGTTGGGGTTTGCTGAGAACGTGAAGAGGAGGAGACGTACGTAACTGTTGGGTTTACCTCCTGCAAAAGCAGCCGCTCTTTCATCAGCTACCAGTAGGGAATGGCCTCTGGCCTGTGATTTCTTATAAACCATATTCCATTCATATAAACCATAGCAAACACTAAGACAGTGCATCCAACAGTCTACAAGCTCTCATTAGGGCGAGACAACCCATTTTCGGGGAAGGGTGGAGGAGGGGGAGGGATACATTGGGAGTTTGGGATTGACATGTACACACTGCTGTATTTAAAATAGATAACCAACAAGGACCTACTGTAAAAAAATAAATAAATGAATAACATAAAGAAGAAGCCCAACATGAATTTTTGTCCTAGCAGAGGACAATTTGTAGTATTGTAAATACTTGTAATAAACATCCGTGGGGCAAAGACACAGTAAGAGACTATCTCAATATTGCATATGGCTATCCACATATAAGTACGAATTGTCTCTGTGACTTTAAATAATTTTTCCTACTTACCAACGTAAAGAAATATATATTTAATAATAAACCTGTCTGTATTTCTATCTATACCTCTATACATCCATCTTCATAGATATACATATATATGTGCATGTATACATGTGGGTGTGAACATATGTGCCTGTTTACAAAAAAAAAAAATCTTCAGGCAAATTTGAGAGGTAATGCTCATCCTCCAGTAAACTTTTATGAATGGCTGCCAATTGCTGACAACTGTTCTTTCCTAAACTGGGAAAGATCAACTCCAGATGTTTACCTTCTCCTGGAGGAGACCAGAGCAGTGTCTCTCCTACCAGAAGAGCCACCAGAGTGAAATAAGAAGTGACCCTAGCAACTGTTCTCCTGAATTGCTTCCGGAGTTCAAAAGTACAATTGTCTCGCTCCCACCCCCCTTTCCTGTCTTTCATTCAGCTGCTTTACATAGTTTCTCCCAGGAGGTATAAGCAGAGATTTTAAAGAAAGGAAAACGTTCAGGTGTCTCAAAACAATCCATGCAGGGAGTGGTGGTTTGGAAAGAGATTACTAAAAAACACTGTCAGGACTGAGGCCAGGTTTAGACGTGTCATGTGTTGCGTGAAAGAAGAACCTGGGTTACTCTACCCACAGAACACAAGTTTGCCTAAATAACCTGGATGTTTTAGATGCATGAGGTCAATTTGAATACAAAATGGTCAAAATGTTTGCTTGGTTCTCTTTATTTAGCAGGTAAATAGGAAGATGAGAGTTACACAGTGGGATTCACAATCAACAGAGAAACTTTATTATAAACCAGATTTAGCACCATGGATAAAACGTGCAATATTTCACAAGAATAAGCATTCAGCTTACAAAAATGTCTATTTCTAAACCATTCAGCTTTGTTACCACTCAACTTTTTTCGGATTTTCTCATTTTATGACATTAAATTAGATTCACCATTCCTAACATTTCTCCTTTGCTTAAAACTATCATTTAGAGCAATATTTTTAATACCATAAATTAAGACTAATGAATTTTTAGCTACTCTAAAAGAAAAGCAGAATCATGTTTGGGATGCTTCTGTTTCTCTCATTTTCTATTTGTCTGAAAACGTCTTCATTTCACCATCATTTTTGAGGATTTTTTTTTTCTTTTGGTAATAATTCTAGATATTGCAGGGAGGTGTTTTGTTTGTTTTTTTCCTACAACACTTTAAAGGTGTTATCCCACTGTCTTGCTGCTTTCATTCTTTCTGTTGAGGAGCTAGTGGTGAATATTATGCTTGTTTCCTTGAATGCAATGTGCTTGTTTTATTGTTCTTTCTTTGAGGATTATTTTTTCAGCCATTCTACCATGGACCTAGGTGTTTTTGTTTTTATTTTTGTATTATGCTTGGAATTCACCAAGCTTCTTGGATCTTTGGGTTGAAGACTTTAATCAGTTTTGGAAAATTCTTTACCCAAGTCAACTTAACAATAGCTCTTGCTTCCTTTTCTTTCTAGTTTCCTTTGTATATTCAATTGTGTATCTATTGGACTGTTTATTATTATCCTATGTTTTGCACATTTGGTTCTGTTTTTTAATTTGTTTATAGATTTTTTCTTTATACATTTTCCCCTGTTCTTCAGTTTGATCATTTCTATTTACCTGTGTTTAAGTTCACTGATCCTTTCTTATGCAGTGTCTAGTCTGTTCAAAGTTTATTCTATAAACTGTTGATTTAAGAATTGCATTCTCCAGCTCTAGAGTTTCCATTTGATGCTCTTTTAAATGATTCCTTTTCTCTTTTGAAACTCTCCATCCATCTTTTTCTTCATTTTATGCATACTTTTTCTCTGTTGTCTTTAACGTACTTATACTAGCTACTGCAAGGTCCTGCTCCAGTCAACACAGGGCAACTTCTCTTTACTGTTTTTCTCTTTTTCACACGGTTTTATACTACGTATGGAGATTTCTCTGTGCCTTTCTAGCTGAACCCCAGCCTTACCCTCCACTCTCTCCATTGCACACTTAGAGAAATCTTATGGTTGAAATCCAGTGGGTAGAGAGAAGCAGCTTTGATTTTAGGATTTCTCTAGATTCAAACAGGTCATGCCAGCCTGCCTGACTGTTAAAATTTCTATTGGTTTCTCCTTTACTCTAATAAGGAGCTCTCTCTGCCTTTGGCCGGCACAGTACTCTTCTAGCATCTGCCTAGTCATGGACAATGGCCCCAGGGAGGAAGCAACTTTTGAGAACTGCTCACCTAGGAAGTGAGCTTCCTGTGGGATTTAGTTTCTTCATAATTCTGTGCATTTACAGATAGATGCCTGTAGTTTATCTTATCTATAGTTTACAGGTAGAATATATCTTTTTTGTTATTGCAGTACTTGTTGTAGTGGCAGGTAAATTGCATGTGTGATCCCCCGTACCAGGAGGTGGCAAACTACAGTCCAACAACACTGGGCCATATCTGGCCTGCAGCGTGTTTTTGTACAGCATGCAAGCAAAGAATGACTTTTTAAAGATTGTAGAAGTAATCCAACCACCAAACACAGGAGAATATGCAACAGATGATACATGACTTGAAAATTCTAACATATTCACTATCTAACCTTTTACAGAAAAAGTTTACTGGTCTCACTCTGTATCTTAATTGAAATGCTAACATTCTCTGTTTTATTACTTTTCATTCTTTTATGCAGCAGAATCTAACTGATACAAACTTGCTGCCAGCATTCTGGGAGTAGAGGGGTAGAAAGTTGGGAATCTAAGCATTCACAATGTAAACTTGTAATCAACACCCGTTTCCCACATGAAGCCCCCATAGTTCACTGATGTCTCCCAGGCCAGAGGTTTACTCACTCCAGAGAAAGCACCACCAATATTTACCTGCAGGGACAATCTCCTGGCTATGCAAAATGACAAGAGGATCTGGCTGTCTAACTATTTCTTCTTTTTCCAACCACTGACCAATTCCTCTGTGGTACGTGCCTTTCCCCTCATTTTAAGAACTCCCTTTGTTACCAGCTCCAGATCTGGGGGTGGTGGGGAGGTCTGCAATACACATAAGGTTGCTTCATAGATTTTTCCCAATATCAAATGAGAATTCACTTTTTTGATCTTGTAAGTCAGTTATCACTACTCTCTCTTATTTTTATACCCTAACAGTGTAACAGTGTTCTCTCATGACACACTCTCTTTACTTTTGTGAGATTTATTTTTTTCTCCTCTATTCCTTTAAATTATTATACTGGGGCTTCTGGAAAGAAATATAGTCTATGCACGTGTTCCTCCCTCCGTCTTTAACCAGATTTAGCCTCCAGTTGTAACGGGGTTCATGCAGAGGCAAATTACAGGGGCAGAAACATTTGAAATCTGAACCAGAGGGCAGACATAGGCCATGGCAGAGCAATAATAGCTGTATTTCTCATGCAGATACTTGTACAGGCAGTCTTTAAGTGAAGGTAGATAGCTATAAACAAAAGGCACCCTGTCAAAACAATAATGCAAACCACATTTTCATTAAAATAAAATGACAATGGTAATTATACACTCCTTTGCTATGTTGATTGTATCCCAAATTGTGGATGATAGTTACATTGAAGTCAAATTAAATGTTGGCATTCATTCAGAAGTGGTGTTAGTATAGGAAAGAAACACTGGTTTACTGTTTCTGCACTAACTGCCCCTCCCTGATAGTAGGCAAGACACTAAGCTTTCTGGGGCTCACCTAATGAAAATAATTAAATTCTCTTATTTCATATCTTCAAGGACAATCCCAGCTTTGCAAATTTATCATTTGTCAAAAGAAAATCTGAGCTTGTTTCGATGTGTCAGTATAAAGAAATCATCGGCCTTGGCAATAGAATCACTGCTAAGTTTTATATCTCTATATAACAAGGTATATATAGTGTTAAAAATGTTTCTTGTGCATATATAAATATTCTTTATACAGTTAGGTAGAAAAAGAAATGTTAATCTGTCAATTATATCAATTCAGGCAATTCACCAAATGAAATCAACAAGAATCACAGGGATTCAAAATATCAGTAATTCTAACCTCGGATGGTAGAACGATCAAGTTTTACTTTTCTTTAAATAATTGTTATAGTTGCAGCCATTGGAAAATCCTAGCGAACAAAACTACAAATCCTCCTAAAGGAGTTTTTTGGTACACAATTCTGGATAAGAAATGCCAGATTAAATTTTCTCTGACAGAGCTAAGTTGATTGATAGTAGATTTGCAAGTTTTTGAAATAAGAGAATGGAGGGAGGAAGGAAGTAATTTAAGGACACGATTTCTAATTTGTAAAGCCCATTTATAATATTCTTAGGGGTAATTTGCTGATGACAGTAAAGCTTAAGGAGATAGATCAAGCTAATTCATTAACTGCTCTATCTTCTTGGAAAGAATTAGAGATGGGGGAGAAATTGGTCTGTAGAATTTCAAGTACCAGGGGATTTTTGCAGACTCAGTCTGTGGACAGAACTAACAAACCAAACTGATAGATCATTTGGCTGAATCATATCTTTCAGTCTCAGTAGGGTAATCAGTCACCATCCCAGGAACAAAAATTTTTCAGAGTAATAATAATAACAATAATAATAATAATAACCACTGACTTGCATTAATCACTTGCCATGTGCTAGTTTATTTCATGGGTGTTTTAGAGGTTTTATCTCATTTCATCTTTACTACAACCTAAGAGAACAACTGTATTATTTCCCTGCCTTTTATGAGAAAATTGAGGTACAGAGAGGTTAAGTAATTTGGTCACATGTTAGAAGGCAAAGCCATGATTCAAATCTAACCTGACCTCAGAACCAAATTTCATTTTCATTTATAAGCGTACTGCCTAGTTAAATGTTTTGTTTCCTCTGTTCCTACTCTGTCAAGAAATTGAAAATATTTTTTTTCTCTCTAAAGACCAAAGAGTTACTTTGTAACACAAAGCCATGTTAGTGAAGCTGGACAAAATAATATAGGAAATAAAAAGAAAACTGGAGTATAAATTTAAAATAGTTTAAGAGGCATAGACCCTTATTACTACATCAATGGTGATTCTAACCATTTTTCTTTTTTGTCAGTTTGGCCCACAAGCAAGTTATTTAAGCTCTTTATTATTTTATTTTTTATTTAACCTTTTTAAACTCAAGTTTCCTCATCTCTACTCTCATAAGAATTGGAAAGATCAATGTCATAATGTAGGTAAATAAGCCTAATACAGAGACTACTCAGTGATCAATAGAAGACGGTGATTGAATTATCAATGTTAGGATTAGAACTTTCTCTCAAATCAATTGGATATAAATTATGAAAAATAATCACGTGTCATGTTTTGGGAAATCTGCTCTTGAAATCTGACCAAGTGCGCTAGAAGCATCTGTAGTCTTGCCGCAGGATGGATGGTCCCTGGAGCGGAAGTAAGTAGCTGCAGGCCCGGGAGCTCCTGAGCAATGCAGACGCTCTGTCCACACCTCTGACCCACCAGATCAGAATCTGCTTCTGAGCACAGCCCCCTGTTGGGTCATAAGCACTTTGAGAAGTACTGTTTGTAGAACTAGATAATTAATCGATGGTTTGGATTTTAAAAAGCAGAGGAATTGAGTGAGAATGCTGGATTTCTAGTTCAAATAATTGGAAGACCAGAGAGTTAAAGAAAACATTTTTTCACCATGTGTTTCGTGGTTTGGTTTGGTTTTATTTATTTTGTAAACCTAGAGAAGCAGAAGGGCCAGGAAGAGGAGAGATTGTTCGGGAATGGGACATTCCATGAGTGGAACTGGGTCCCCTGAAGTCTGTAACTCAGAAGGAAATGGGGTGAAAAGCAAGGGTGCGTGCACCAGTCTGATGTTGCAGAGGGAGCCCCCTCCTTCCAAGGTCTGAGAGAAGGCACAGAGATGCAATTCATTTTGTGGGTAGCGGGGCAGGGAGCTGAAGTTCATGAGCCAATGGCAGGATGCCTAATGAGACAGGTGGAGAGAGCCGGCTTGCGGAAGGTGGGGAAGGTTTAAGGGAGTTGGAATGCAGGAAGGGGAGGTGACTGCAGGGACACGGATGGCCTGACCACTAGGGAGGACCAGGACACTGGCGACAGTGCTTCTCAGTCCCACGGACCGTAAGGTCTGGAAGAATGGCGAGCCCGAGGGAAGTCTCTTTCTCCAAAAGCTTGAAGATCCAGGGCAATGGTGATCAGTGGAATGGGGGTTCCAAAGTGTGCGGTGCAATGGTAGGATGTGAGGTGCGTGAGTGGGTGCCATAAAAGGCAACCTGATGGAAGAAATTATATATATATATATCTCAAAATAGGGAAGTGAGCAAAGGAGGTAAGAGACGGCCAAAGGCAGAGTGCATCGGGCTCATGACTTATGACAGTAGCCATACAAGTTATCTGGCTGAATACCCAGATGCTCTGGAGATTCTAACCGTCACGTGCATTTGGTACAAACTAGCTTTGAAACTAAAGAATGTGGAAGAATTAAAGAGAGGAGGCCTAACTGCTTTCTGCGATAGAACATCAGGTTCTAAGGTCGAGAAAGTGGACCCTGAAAAGTCACATGTGGTTTTACACTAGTTAGGAATCCATGTTCCAGTAATGGGGCAACTTGCTCAGTTGACTCCTGCCAGCCAGCTGGTGTGTGCAGCCAACACGTAAGGGCACTAATACTTGTGGAGGGGTAGTATTACTGCCCCTCTCTTTTCACAGTTCTCTTTCTTCCCTTTTTATAATGAAACAATAGTATAAGGCTCATTGCATCAAAGCAGGAAACTGATAGAATAGGAGAAATTGATCCGTGGCAAAATAATCCTTCTGAAAAGGAAAAGAGCTAGAGGGAAGGAAAAAATCAAAATCAATAACAAAAACTAAAAACAAAGAATCAAAGCCTCTCTTACTTCTTTCCATCAGGGCTTTCAGAGATAAGGCAGAATATATCAAGCTCAGAAACTCCCCTCCCACCATGAAAATAAACCATCTCCTCTAGCTTAAGTTTCTATCAATTAAATATAAAAAAATTCTTAAATATATAAAAATATTCTTATATATATATTTATAAATATTCTTATATATTTATATATACTTATTTTTAAATTTTATTTTATATAAATGCAATTATATATCAATAGACATATATACATTACACATATATATTTTAATTTTCAAAAAGCATGCTTTCTGCCAATGACTTTCAGTCCCCTGTTTCTTCACCCCAGATAAAATCACTACTTACAAGTTTTTATGTAAAAATCTATAGATAGTATGGACATATGCCAAAATTTGGATAACTTCCCTTTTTCATACACTGAAAATACATTTGTCATACATTATTGAATTCACTATTTGAATTTTATGCACACTATTCTTCCCTTTGCGCGTTTCACCTTATCTTGAAAGCCGGTACACATTGGTACATATAGATCCTCCTCATTCTTTTCCAACAGCTGTAGCTCCAATTTTTTTAATTTAATGGTGTTACCATTATTTATTTATCGATCTTCTATGGCTGTACTTTCATGTTGTTTCTTAGGCTTTTGCCTTCGTAAGCAATGTCTCATATATACTGTTGTACCTAAGTTTTCACACACATCTAATCTGTAAACAAGTTTGTAAGAATGGAATTCTCTCTTTTTTTTTTTTTGCTCCAAGTACGTTTTTTTTTAAATTGAAATCTAGTTGATTTACAATGTGTTAATTTCTGCCGTACAGCAAAGTGACTCAGTTACACATATATATACATTCTTTTTCATATTCTTTTCCATTATGGTCTATCCCAGGACATTGAATATAGTTCCCTGGGCTACATATTAGGACCTTGTGGTCCACCTGAGGAATGGAATTCTTTATCAAAATATTCCTCTTTGAAATTTGATAACTTTTGACAAATTGTACTTCATACAAGTTTATACTCCCTCACGATACGTGTGTGAGTGTAGTTTCCACATTCTCCTTAATACTACACTTTCTGGAACTTACTAAGCTAATTTATTTTAAATAAAAAATTTTTGTAGTTTTCATTTTAATTTTGAACATTCTCATGTTTAAAGTTAATATGTCTTTGAACCTCTGGGAGTTAATCTGTTCCTGTCCGACCTTGTTCATATACTTTTTATTTGCTCCCACTCAGGCTGAAACTTTTAACAAGTCTTTCCAGAATGTTCAAAGACAAACCAAAGCAGGCACAACATGGAGAGGAGTTTACACCTCTTACTGGATGGGAACATTGTGGGGAATCCGCTTCTGGGTGTCTCACATTACACCTCCAGTTCTACTCCAAGTCGATGCCATGTATTGAGAGCCAACAAGTTTTCATTATGGGGAAGCCATCCTCTCACACTCTCATCTGATATACAGTGTGTATATACATATGCATATACATACACATGTATGTAGGGCTTAGGTCCTCTTCCAGCTTAATTGCAAAAGTAAAGAGGCTTTTACCACATTTTTCCCCAAGCAGGGTTTCTAAGCATGCCTAAGTGAATCACCAGACACAGTGTTGATTACATCACTGATTATGAAAACCTGACCTGGAGTGAAAGCAGAGACAATGCAAAAGAAAGGATTCATCTGAGGGACAATATTTATAAATAACTGGCAATGTCCAGGGACGATCAGGTGAAGCACAGGGGTAGAGGAAGGAGAAGTCCCGCGTGGCCCCAGTGTGGGAGCACTGAAGGACCGCAAGGGCAGAGCTATGGCTTGTAGAAGGATGAGTATCACAGACAGGGAGGAAGGCAGAAGCAAATTTTTCACATAAAATCCCCTTGATGCTTAATTATGTGCTCATTTTTATACACAGTTTCCTTAAGTTATGTATTGAAAAACTAAGAAAAATAAACATTTAGGAGGCAACTTAGCCAGAACTATAGGGACCTCTTATTTTGCAACAAGTCCTAGTAGCCGTGTTTCAATAGTGTTGAGAACCCTTATCTAATTGGATCAATTCATGAGGCCAAGTGATGGTGCCCTGATGATGTGAAAGCCAGATACCGTTTGGTTGCCTCAGCCAAGTAGTTTGCACCAGATGTTGAGACCTGGCAAGACAGAGAAGGCAGAGCTCACAGCTGTTGGGAGACCCCTGTGTTGCCAGCTTTATGTGAGTTCTGACTGGCTGGGACCCTTTATTTCTGCAGAATTGTTCTGTGGCTGGGAAGAAACGCTGCCTCAGCGAGGCTCTGGGAAGCCCATGTTTTTGGGACAGTTGCCAGAGAAGGAATGGAAACCTAAGAAGAGCAATATGGAGCCTCTGACGTTTCGGATTTTGACACAGAGCATTTCTGAAGGCAGTATGCCATTAGCTAGAACATGCAGCAAATCACCTGGATGGAGCCATTGACCAGTAAAACCAATGAATAATGGATGGGAATGCACATAATGATGGGGCATGAGGGAGACATCTTTATGGTATAATCTGGCTAATGAGTTAGCATTCATGAAATTTCAATAGGACGGCTATCTTGGGGTTTCGGGTGCTTACAGTTTGCCCAGCCCCTAATTAATTCATTGCTTTAATAGGAAATGTCACAGTGTCTAGTCTCCCATGTATACACTTTCAACTTATGAGACTCTCAAATGGCCATTAATCTCTGTAGTTGATGAGTCTAATTCTTTGTGTCCATGATTCTGTATTGTGGGAACAAACATATTCTCCAGCGAACATGCAAGAGCGAATGAGTGTGTCAGGATCTGTTTGAGAACGCATGTATCAGACAATCATCTATCTATGATTATTTATTTAAAAACTATCTGAGTTATAACTCTAAAGTGAGTCCCTATAAAAATAATAACATTTTCTCCAAGCTCAGCCCTTTTATTGCCCTTCAACAATGCTGTACACAATTCCTCCGCTCAGAAGGAGGAGGTGAACCTCTTATTTGTCTGATCATTTGGCTCTTCAGCCATGGTTTCACGATTTAATTTTATTCAAAGGCATTTCACAAAACTATCTACTTACCCGTTGCATCTGAAATGATGCCTGGAGCTATATATGATTAAATTAGAAACGAGATCAGGGTAAGAGCTGTAAAAAATATGGGTAATATTCTATGCTGAACTCCCCTACCCTGAGGTCCCCAATCCCTTGGTACATACAGTAGAATTCCTATTTTACTCTGTCATGCTCCATTAATCCTTGGATCTCGAAGTGTATCTGACAAGGGTGATGTTGCACATTATAAAATAAAATTTCTCAAACTCTGCCCATCTGTTAGTGATACAGTCAATCTAAGTGTCCTATATATAGAACGTACATACATTTCCTGCATTGCATAGTCTTTCAAATATTTGCTCTTGGCATTGGAAGGTGTCCTACTGTCATAACAGACAAGTCATTCATTAAACTGTCAGCACCTTGCTACCCTGCTCCCATAGAGGGCCCATTTCTATATTTTCTATTTCTTGTTGGATGAACTGTTCACTCATCAGAAGCTGAGCAGTTACTCTCGTATGGGTGCAACTGAGTCGTTCATGTCAACATATGTAAACCAAAGCTCTGCTTCTTCGTTTCTACTGGTCCAACACTTGCCTGGCGGAGGGTACTAATGGGTTGGAAAACCAGCTTAGATTCATGAGAGTTACTTCGGTGTCAATAAGATGCAGTTCTTGGCTGAGACATCTAAGGAAGGGGCATTAAAAGCAAAGGAGTAGAACAAACAAGTAACAGCGGAAAGATGTGATTAATTATAAACATTGTTTGAAAATCTGAAAGGGAATTAAGAAAGGCAGTTAGATACTCAGACCTATACATTATAACTATTTGGAACAGATTATGTGGGAGATTACAAAAATATATTTAACCTAAAATGAAAGCGTCTACTATGGCATACACGTGGGATGTAAAAAATGATGGAAGTAAATTCCTGAAAAATTAGAGCTAAGCTCTATTGATTTTTATCTTTGATTTTATTGTTTCTATTATAAGAGGGCTTGTGTTTATGACACATTTAATATTCACTGAAGAATTAAGAAAACAATTCATTTGCTTTTCAAGATCTTAGAGTAGTTTTTGAAATATCCAAGCCCTTTCCCTGTTTTTCTTCTTGACCTGTTGCCTAGTTCATGATTATTTGTATTCTAGAGAGCAGAAAATGGACAAAAGGAGGGGAAACTTAAATTGGCTAATTTAACTCCTAATTAACAACGTTGATTCCAGCATCACAGAAAGTAAATTAAAATCTTTAACTTCAATGAGCTCCATTGATAATCTGTACTTTCCAGTTAACTATGCACTCTGCATAATCAGCTATAATAGAACTTAAAAGATTGTTGATAAAATATGAGACAAACACTCTCTCACATCATCTTTCTTGGCTTGGCCTTGTTATTATGGGATAGAGATGTTAATACATTATGATACATAGGATTTATTATTCTGAGCTTACTCTGGCATAGAACTAGACAAGACCACCTCACTCATCAATTAAGTCATTGCATATTTTGTGATGTACACTTTGCCCTACTCACTTGAAGTTTAGTGCTCATGAAGGTTAAATGTTCTCTTCTCCAGGCCTACAGAGTAGGCCTGGGGAGAAAAAGCTAATTTCCCCCCCATGACAAAAATATCAGATGGAGCCACCCCATCCTCGAAACACAAATGAAAACGGCGAGAGACTCAAATGAAATTGTTATACTAATTTACCTTACTAGTATTGCCTTCCCATAGAATAACACAGCTAGAATATTATGGTCCACGTAAAAATTCCATTTCTTTCTCCACCATTTTCCAGGAGAAACTGTTTCATTTTTTTTGGACCAAGATAGGACAAAACCACTGTTCCATTGTCTTATTATGTACAGATGGTTCCCAACTTAGAATGGTTTGACTTTCAATTTTCTGACTTTACAAGAGTGAGAAAGCAATACGCATTCAGTAGAAACCATATTTCAAGTTTTGAATTTTGCTCTTTTCCCAGCCCAGTGATCTGCGGTAAGATACTCTCGTGATGCTGGCTAGCAACAGTTACCTGCAGCAACCGGTCTGTTATAGCCACGTGACCACGAGGGTGAACAACCTATACACTTACAGCCATTCTGTAGCCAGACAACCACTCTGTTTCTCACTTTCAGTATAGTTATCAATGAATTCAAATTGCATGAGATATTCAACACTTCACTATAAAATAGGCTTTGTGTTAGACAATGTTGCCCAACTGTAGGCTACTGTGGGTGTTCTGAGCACCTTTAAGGTAGGTTAGGCTAAGCTATGATGTCTGGTAGGTTAGGTGTATCACATGCATCTTCAAGTTATGGCATTTTCAATGTACAGTGGTTTTATCAGGATGTAACCACATCATAAGTTGAGGAAGATCTGTATTGTCTCTATTTTATTTTGTAACTTTAAGAAGATTAACTTTACACAGCAGTTGATCACCATCGTGTATGTGTGTGTTGTGTGTGTGTGTGTGTGTGTGTGTGTGTGTGAGTGTGCGGGTAAAAATATTTTCTACCAGTCAGGTTAACTTGTATTCTGTATTTAAGTTGAAATGTACATCTCTTTGATCAAATATGTTAATGCTCTTATGTCTTGATTTATATGGTGGTCAGAAATTTTATATGTAGGCAGTATTTAGTTGAACCAAGACCTTGGAATAACTTGCTCCATAGGAATGGTGTTCAATTTTTCTATCATGCAGCTGATGATTTTTAGAGCTTGGATGAAGAAAAGAGCAAGGGTAATAAAGGTATTATATCATTTAAGAAACATGTGTTCCAGTTGGTATTTAAATAACAATGGTTAAGAGAAAAGCATTGGTGAAAAATTACTTGTTTGGGGCAGACTGAAAAAAAATCTAAGGAAAAGGAAAAGAGGAAGACCAGAAAATGCTAGCTGTAGACTTTATCAGTCTATGTCACCTCAAGTCATCCCTACAGAAACCAACAGAATGGTGAGTGATTTATGTTGCTAGATCAGAGAGACCCAAAATCGACCTATGGCGGCTGATCTAGTCTCTTATCCAAGAGGAATTTGATTCAGCATTTTCTTCTGTTTGATCAAATTCTTAGCATATTATGATTTTTTAAATCTGCAGTACAATTTTACATCTGACAGAATTATACTCTTTAACATATGTATTATTTCTGATGGAAATTGCTAAGTCCCAGTTATTGCCTTCTACAATTTAACTCTCTCGCTTCCAATAAATCATTTTAAAAACTTCCAATTTCATGATAAGTATGGAATTCAGAGATTATTTTCATCCATTTTTTTCCAATAAGAAATTCAGAATCAGAGACTTTTAATGACACATATGAAGTCAGTGCCTTCTTTAGGGAAAGAATGGTGTCTGTTTTATCCCTCACCAAACCTCTAGTACTTAGCTAATTACATAAAACCTGGTAGGTACACCATAACTATTTGATTAGGTGAATTATTTTAAAAAAGGAAAAGAAAGAGTTTTATGTATTTCTACAGATCAAAAATTATTTTAAAAAATTACTTTTTGTTCTAACATTGAATCTACATTAAACATTAGTTCTTCCAGGAGATATAGCTTCTATCACCAGATTCCAAGCAGAAACCAATGCTAATAATATGATGGTTGACAAGCCTGTTGGTCAATCAATTGCTCTGGTCTCTCTGACCAAACCCTGTAATTATGGTGAGTATATGGTATAGATTTCCCAACAAATTCCAATTTCAGAATCCTTCCTATTGTTCCCAGAAATATACCTATGGTTGCCAAACATGTAAGTTGTAAATGCCTTTTCTTTTTAGTTCAGAAAATATGACAACTGTCTCAAGAAAAAGTTTGCACGCCAAAATATGATCTAAAAACACTTTCAAAGCTGTGCTTATCTCATGGAAATTAGGATAATTCCAAGAAGATATGATAAATAACACCAAGGAATAAGAATTAAAATAGTAATTTAGTCAAGGTAGTTAATGAGAGTGAAAGTTCATATAGGAGACAAACTTTAAATATAATTATTACAAGGGGGATAGATAAAGGCTATTCTATTTGAATAGAAAGTGTGAAGGTACACAAAGATGAATTAGCAATTTTTCTGTATAAATGAGAAAGCAGATTAGCATGTTAACCTTATCTAATAGGGATCTGATTGAAGACACTCACACAAAATAATATAATGAGTACAGCACTGACACAGAAAATATTAGTGAAATGGGTAAATAAATTAATGGAGTTTTCAAAACTCCAAAACTGTTTCAATCATTTTCATTACCAGTAAACATTCGCAATTATATTCATTCAGAAATAAATCTGTTCAGTCCTGTTCAATTCAGTTTCAGAGATGGAGTTCTATAAGCCTGCGCATGTCACAATAGATATAACTTAAGGGGTTCTTTATAACGTTGAACCAAATTATAAAAAAGTTGGAACTTATTTTATAATCACTCTAATTTCCGTGATGGTTATGTTGTTCCGGTTAATTATGGTGTTGTTTTTAGTCAACTTCATATGCAGTTGTTTTCTTTTTTTTTCTTTTTGGGCCGCACCATCCGGCTTGTGGGATCCTAGTTCCCTGACCAGTGATCGAACTCAGGCCCTCAACAGTGAAAGCACAGAGTCCTAACCATTGGACCTCCAGGGAATTCCTGATTGATTTTTATATATACATCTAAATTACTCTCTGAATTTGGTTGGACTCATGAATCCATCAGCATTTGTTTGTCTTCCTGAAAATGGTCGAGTTTCTAAGAGTCAGATTTAACAAATAATAAATCTATTTTCTCAGGTTTACCAGCTTGCAACTGGGGAAATACTGGTAGCCAGAACTGCTAAGTAGCCTGCTCAATAGTCAGGAATCCACACGCGATCATTTATTTAAATGCATATGTTGGAATTATTTGGGGGTCTGATTTCTTTTAGGGTTAAGTGTCTTATGAACATTTTATACAAATGTTTTTTTTCTGTAAAGTTGCCTGGGTAGTTTGATAAGTATAGGGTCAATATAAACAGCATTCCAAAGAAACCTGACAAATAACATTTTGCAAAATCAAAATTTTGTAAAATATAACTTCATCATAAGCAACAGCCAGCCACACACAAAAATGAGTCCCTAATCAGTGACAGATTTAGAGACTAAAAACTGCACAAGTTCAAAATATCTATTTTGGAATTTCTATGTTTCAGCCAGGGAGATAGATCTATCTCTATACACCCACTCCCTTCCTCAAAAAAACAGAAAAAAGGAAAGAAAAAAATATAATCCAGAGACGTGCAAATATTTAATAATATTCCTTGTGCTACAAAAGTCTTATATCTACAATATTCAAAATTCTTAAACAAAAATAATACCCAACTATCACCATTGACATCTTGGAGTTTGTTTTCATTTGGGGGTCACAAGTCACTTACCCCAAAAAAGAAAACTCCGTGAGAGGGTAACCTGTGTTCTGGAAACCTTAGAATTCTTAGTTTAAAATTCTATGTGCTTCTTATTCAATAACATACTGTATTTACTTAAGGAGAAGTTATTCCTGGATAATGTTCACATCCAAATTTTTAGGTTGAATGAAAACAAGAGCGAAATAAACTTGGCAATTAGGTGAACAAAGTTTCTGGTTTAAAAATGGCCTCTGTCTAGAAGCCCTGTACAAAGCTTCTCCCAAACCCCTGCTAAAATGAACTATGGAAAGACAAAAAAGATTTCAATGTCTGACCTCATAAACTAAGATTGACAGACAAGCTAAGGCCTGGGTCTGGAAGGAATTTTCAATAATTGGAAGTCAGACAGACTTGAGTGTATTGACCAGTTGGTGCCCTGTGTGTGTCATCTTATGAAACAGACCATGGGACAGAATGAGAGATGGTGGGAAGATACAAACCTGATTCACACCTCCCCTCCCCCCCAGGCTCAGGCAGAGAAGCAGGGTCTACACTGACCAAGACTCTCTTTCAGTTGTGCTCTTCTCCACTCCCTCCTCAGCCCCATTCATTCCGAATGTTCTTCTAGAAACTGAAACTCCAAGAACTATCTACATAAAAAGAGAGAGGGGAACAAGAGAAGCAGGGGCTGGCAGTGCAGTGCTAAATCCTTGGCAGTGCAGAACCACAAATAAAAAACAGCCCAAGGTGGATTGTAATTGTTCATAAAGATATGCTAGAAGCGCTGTACATCCCTTAGTTCTTCAGCTGCAGATCTGAAGACGAGTTTTGCTCAGCAAACCAATGGTGAGCAAAAGGTCAATCAGTAACTCTGAACATTGCATTTGGGTACTTTCTTGTTCATTGGATGATTAATAGAAGTAATGATAATAATAATTGTAAGAGCAGTTACTAAAAACTTACTATGTGACAGGTGTTATTCTTGGCACTTAGAAAATGTTAATCATTCAATCCTCAAAAAATCCTATGAGGTGGGTATGATTATCCCCATTTCTCTGATGAGACAACTAAGGCAAAGAGAATTCCAGTTAAAGTTAATTTGCCCAGAGTTATATGGTAGTAAGTGATGAAGCTACGGTTTCAACCTGGGCATGTCTTGCAGTGTTCCAGAGTGTTCTTTCCATCAAATAGAGTTAAAATCTTCATAGCAGGGACCACTGGATGGAGCCAGTGGGAGATGGGATTCATGTTATTTCCTAATATTCTTTGCATGAATATTTTCTGCAGTGGTGTAAGGTGTTAAGGAGATTTTAGGAACCATTCCTCTACTCCTTTCTCATGAGCTCAAACTAAGTGTTGAGAAAATACAGTTCTGAAGAGCCATAGCATTCAAATCAAAATCCACTGGAGAACTGTCTAAGTCTCCACTTCGCTTTGTCTTTAATTTTGAGTCTGATGTGGATTTCCTGAAAGGGTTGCCAGTTTATAATATTTTTTTCTTCTGTGCCTTTTGAAAAATGATATGTGTGACTTACCTGAATCTGAGTGAATATGACAGTAAATCCAAAGAGATTGAGATGCTGATACCAAAGCTGCCTGAAAAGCTTCTTCATTTCTTTACTAAAGAGGGAAGGGGTGATGGAAAAGACAAATGTCCCCTCGAAAGTCTCCTTCCCTTTTTCTTTCCTTTTCTGTGACTTCTGTTCACTAACTTGCCACTGGCTCTTAGCATATATTGCCTGCCCCTTTCCTGTTCCTACTCATGGAAGTAGGTGCAGCCAATGCTGGTCCCTGAAGCAACAGTCTAGATCCCGAAGGCATCTTAGAAGATGATGTGAGCACTAATCATACTGATTAAAAGCAAACAAAAAGCAACAGGAATACAACATCACAACAAAACGACGGTCCAGGAGACTGAACCATCGCTTCTATGTTGTCAGAGCCATCAATCCTAAATTTTAATAAACTAAGTGATCAGGGAAAAAAAGTGAAAGAAGATGAAGAGGAAAAAATAATATACAGACACTAACCCCTGAGTTTTCTGGGCAAAGTGTGAGAAGCAAACATTAATTGACAACTATGTGTGATACTGTCAGGAAGGGTCTGTATTTTTGACATACAGAGGAGACAAAAGTAAGAAAGTAACGAGTAGGAAGACTGAAGCCAAACTGGACATTTGACTAAAGCTTTGTACTCCCCCTGCCTTGCGCTTGCAGTGTTCAGTACCTATTTATTTTTTGGCCAAGTCCTTTCCTCACCCTCTTCCTTTATAATACCAGAGACTTCTGCAGAATCCTTTAGGGAAAATGGAGAGAACACAGACTAGGTGTACAGACAAGCCCAGATTTACACCCTCGCTCCCTAATGTTTCTAAACCTCATAGTTTAATAATAATACATATTTTAGGGAGTTGTTGAATGCAGGTAATGCATGGAAAGGAACCGGCACATAAGAGGCATTGAGTAAATGTTTATTATTATTATTAGTGGTGACAGTAGTAGTTGCAGTATTAGATGAGCTACCGTGAGAAGCTCTTACAGATACAGAATGTTAACTCTCACAAATTTAGGCAAAGAGGGTCAGAATGAAAAGGTGGAAGGATTCAAGAATGTGAAGTTAATTTGGACTAGATATCACTTTATTCCCTTTACTTTTTTTAAAGATCTGTCAGAGTTGGTCAGTTAGCAAATTTGAGTAACTCAATGAATCAGGGTCAACTGTGTCACTGGTCCCCAAGCTTACAGCTAATAAAAAAGTCATAATTATACACTTGCAGAGGTGCTTTGAAGGAGAAGAGTGGTGTGATAGGTTGTTATAATCATGACTCCCAATAAATCTCGCCTTTTTGTGTCCAGCACCTTTGTAATGGGTAATGGTCGCTCCTTACGTCAAGAAGTGGAGTCTATTTTACCACCTGTTTCTCTTGCTTTCTGAGTTGCTTTGCCTGTTCTCACAGGCAGAAATAAAGTTGTGTGAATTCTGAAGCCCAGGTCTTCACAGATTGTGCAGCTTTGGCCCTTGCTGTCTTGGAACCCGGAAACCACTACAGGGTGAAGAAGTTCAGTCAAGTCCAGTGGAGCCTGAGAGGTCAACTGGAGGAAAACCAAGAAGCCCCAGCTTATAGCCAAAGTAGCAAAGCCTGTGAGTGATGCCATCTCGGAAACTCCAGCCCAAATCTAGCCATCAGATGACTGTATCCACATGAGTGATCCCAGGAAAGACCAACAGAAGAACTTCTCATGTTGCCAAAGCAGAGAATCATGAGAAACAGTAAATAATTTTAAGCCACTCAGTCTTGAGCTGGTGTGTTATACTGCAACAGATAACTGAAAGAGATTGGTTAGCTGGGAGTGAGTTGATGCCATTGCAGAAAGCTCAAATATTTGGCATTATCTTTGGGCTCGTGTGGCTACAGTCATCTGCTGTCCTCTGACACCTGTGAGGCAGTGGTTTGGGAGTACTGTGGGTCCAGCTATAAACAAAACACAGCCTTTACAGTTAAGAGACAATGCACTCTCCCATCAAGAATCTCTAACTAGAAGGCAGTATAAAATCACTGCTATAGAAGAATCACAAACAAGTCTACGAGAGCATAAAAGAGAGGAAAGAGGGGTTGTGGGAAACTTCATGAAAGACCAGGCAATTGAGAGGGGCTCAGAGAACAGTCAGGATGGCAACAGACGAACGATGGGGTTGACGAGCATCCCAGCTGTGGGCGCAGCCTGAGCAAAGGCACAGGGGTGAAAAAGCACAGGGGAGGTCCTGGAGGTGTGACCGGTCCAGCTTGACAGGTGTATGATGTGCAGGAGAAGAGGCAGACTTGAAGGAGCAGGAACCGTCTTGGAGGTAGAGTGCCAGGCTCCGAGGTCAGGCTAGTAGATTGGACTTCCAGGCACGAGAAGAACTGGGAGAGCGTGAGTCAACCTGATGTTATCAATAATGCTTGAGGAGCTAGCTCGCCAAATGGCTCAGGATCCTGTATGCACAGTTATCAAATTTTCCTGACTTTTCTGGATTCAAGACACTTTCTTTTTTTTTTATATAAATTGACTTATTTTATTTATTATTTTTGGCTGCATTGGGTCTTCGTTGCTGCGCGCGGGCTTTCTCTAGTTGCAGTGAGCGGGGGCTACTCTTCGTTGTGGTGCGCGGGCTTCTCATTGCGGTGGCTTGTCTTGTTGCGGAGCACGGGCTCTAGGCGCACGGGCTTCAGTAGTTGTGGCACACTGGCTCCGTAGTTGTGGCTCGCAGGCTCTAGAGTACAGGCTCAGCAGTTGAGGTGCACGGGCTTATTTACTCCGCGGCATGTGGGATCTTCTGAGACCAGGGATCGAACCCGTGTCCCCTGCATTGGCAGGTGGATTTTAAGCCCCAAGACACTTTCTGATGTCATATGTACTTCCCTTATACTATTTTTTAAAACAAAGTATTCTGAAATACACATTTGTTTTTCTCTAAAACAACAGTAAGCAATATAAACAGTGCTACGGCTCAGAGAACTATAGGATATTTTTGTTTGTGCGTATTTATTCTCTGTCCAAAATTAAGGAGATATTTACATGAAGTGAAAAAGCTAAAGGAATGCGTTATAGTCTTAATTATATCAGTACCATTCTATGACGTAATTGTCTGATTTTTCTTTAACTGAACTGGTTAAATCTACTTGCCGCTCAGAGTGAACCACCATTATTTCTTAATCGAAGTCGACCAAATGTCATTTGATGTACTCCATTTAGTCTCTTTGGCCCTCACTTCTATTGTCAGATATTATCCTGTGCGTACATGCTTCTACTGATAACATTTATATTTAAAAATAAACTAGACCAGTTGATTGCATCACTTCAGTTGAGATATTAGCAAACTAAACACACATAAAGGGTTAGATTCACCAACACAAGGGGCAGACAGTCTCATCGAGGCTTCCTACTGTGATTTCACCAAATACTAGGCTGACCTTAGAAATCAACATGATTACAATAAAAGACAACACATATCCCCTGTGTAATCAGCGGTTTATTATCTAACACATGATTTAAAATTCTACATTCAGACACCACCATGAACAGGCCTCCCATTGTCCCTCACAACATTGTGTGCTAAAATGCAATATTCCTTTAAAATCTCCAAAAGAAAAGAGGCAAACACCAGCTCCAGGCCAGACAAGAAGCCTGTGAAACTTCAGACAGTTTTCATCACAGCTGGCCAGGCCTGGGCAGTTTCAGACAAAGGACTTCCGCCTTTATCTGGCCCTTATTTTGATGTCTCATTCAGCTGAAGATAAAAGGAAAGATGTGCTTTGAAATTTAACCATTAGGGTGGCAAAGAAATCCTCATGCAAATGTCACCCATACATGAATTCGAGATGAAGTCCACATTTGTCATTGCGAACTTAGAGCTTGTTAGTATTTTTTTCCTCCCAAAGCGGTCGGATACAAAACTGTGGATGAAATGTGAGTGCTGGATTTAGTCCAGTTGGAATTCTTCAACTTACACATCTTATTTACAAAAAAGTCAGACAGAGGAAAAAAAAAATATATGGAAAGACTATGAGAAGGGATAAAATAAAAGATGGAGAATGGGATATTATGATACACTTTAGGTTTAGGTAATCCAGAAGGCTAGGGAGACTCCGTATCTGTCTTCGAAAATCTTATCAATTTGTATTATGAAAATGAGCTAGCTTCTTGGAAAGAGCGACATACAGTTCTAAAGAAGCTTGCACGTTTACAGAAGGTGACTGGCTTGAGAGATATGGACAAGGTGAGGATTTGCTCTCTACATGTCGAGAGAAAAAATTTTGCAAACTGCAAAATATTGATTGGATTCATTTTCAAACTTAGAATAATTGAGCATGTATCTTCTGTGTATAGTTTCTCGTTCTCCTTAAGCAGAAGTAATTTTCCAAAGTTGTGATTCCAGATAGTTTGTGTGGTTTTATGAGAATTTTATGTGTGTTCCTCTATTTTTGCCATTAAAAACTCCAAAGAAAATGACTTCTCACTCCCCCGAGTTCTCAACATACAAATCCGTAGTTGAATGAAGTGGGTGACTGAGTCTGGAAAGGATCTGAAGAAGTTTGTTTTGGAACAGAAGATTGGACGTTAGGAAAACTCATGATGGTTGTGATAAAATAACTGGAGGACTCTCAAATAAAAGATGAACATTACTTGATCTAAGGCAGAGCTAGGAACAATATGATAATTGCAGTGAAGAAAAATATGTTGCTATAATTTAGCGGAGCCAAAAATGAGTGGTATATCTTATAAGGTAGGGAGGCTGGGAGATTATCCTCCTGCATTTATGCCTTCTGAACAGATTTTTGGGATGTAAACTTTGGAGGAGAATTTGGGAATACAAGGATATAATTTCTGCCTTAAGGATTAACAGTTTCTTGGAGGCAAAGTGAATAAAAACTATCGTCAGTTATGGTGGGTACAGCAGAAAAGCTCAGAAATGAGTCATTTAAGTCCATTCAAGATAAGTATATGTTGACAAGGCGTCTTGGAATTCTTCCAGAGTGGAACAGAGTGGAGCACTTCAGTTGAATTTTGAAGGAAAAGTAGGAGATAGCCCTACTATCTAAAAAATATTGAAAAATTTTTCAATATTTGAAAAATTTTGAAAAAATATTCTATGATTATTTTAAAAGGAGTTTAATTGTTAGTTCAAATATTATACCAAATGATATTTAAATCAAATCCATTTCTGAATTAAGTGATTTCAGATGTCAATTTAAATTCATGATTTAAAAGTTTTGACCTTATACCACATACAAAAATTAAGTCAAAATGAATCAAAGATTTAAGTGTAGGACTGAAAAAAAAATTTGGTATGTATGAGATATATATGTGTGTATATATGTATATATGTTCATATATATATATATATATATATATATATATATATATATATATATATATATATATAGTGCAGCTGCTATAGAAAAACAGCAGTGGCGATTCCTCTAAAAATTGAAAATAGAATTAGCCTATGATTCAGCAATTCCACTTCTGGAATTTATATACGCAAAAGAACTGAAATTGAAAGCAGGGTCTTGACTAGATATTTTTACACCCATGTTTATTAGTAGCATTATTCACAATGGCCAAAAAGTGGAAACAACTCAAGTTTCCATCAAGGAATAAATGTATGAACAAAATGTGGTATCTACGTACAACGGAAGACCATTCAGCCTTAAAGAGGAAGGGAATTTTGACACATTATACAGCATTAATAAACCTGGAGGATATTATACTAAGTGAAATAAATAAGCCAGTCCAAAAAAGGGTGAATCCTGTATTTTCCCACTTATATGATGTACTTAGAATAGTCAAATTCATAAAGACAGCAGAGTGGTGGTTGTGAGGAGATGGGGTGAAGGGAACTGGGTACCCTTATTGTTCAATGGGTACCAAGTTTCAGTATGGCAAGACAACAAGAGTCCTGGGGATGGATGGTGGTGATGGTTACAAAGCAATGTGAATGAACTTAGTGCCACTGAGCTGTATATTTTTAAATGGTTAATATGGTAAATGTTGTTATGTGCATTTTACTACAATTTTAAAAAACTTTAAAGAAATGTTTATAGTTAAAATATAATGTATTAAGGTGTTTTCCAACTTCTGAGAAGTTTTTTTTTTTTCCTCTTTTTTTCGAATTAGTGAAAAAATTGTATTGGGAAGTAAGTAAGGGGTAATCATTCTACAGGATAATCTACGGCTAAAATCTACGTTGAAAGGCTTTATATGACTGTTTTTTCCTACTTAGTTTGCCTCCCCAGCTGCATTTTTGTACACAAGAAATTCGTAGTAGTTAATAACAGATTTGTCCTCATAGGACCTTTACTGTTACATCCTTAAATCCTGATAGTATTTCAATGTGGTTTGGGGAAGAAAAAGGGATCATCTTAATATACATGCTCTGCCTGAGGCTTCAGCGTCCAAGAAGATGATCAAGTCCAGTTATGATACTTAATAACACAAATCATTCTTATTATCATAACATTTAGTTTACTGAGTCCTGCCCAAGTGTCAATAATTGTGCTAAGTGCTTTCCATGCACTACCATATTTAATTGTAAGTTTTTTTTCCTGTGTACTCTAAGAAGAGTATCTTAAAAATATTACACAGCTTCAATACCATTTTGTTTGAAAAAAAAATTGTTTAATATATGTATTTCCTTCCAATGAGGAAAATAGAAACTCTAAACTTCTCATTAGTCTGAAAAACCACTCTAGGTCTACATAATGGCTTAATAAGGTTGAGATTCCTTTTAAGGAAATGAATTGTATCTGAATTCAGATGCTTTAGGAATTGATAGGAAAATCTGACTGTGGTTGACAAAGGCAATGAAAAACAAAACAAAACACTAGGCATATTTAAGTTTTTATGTAATGGGAGCCTTATTATGGGAAACTTAGCATATGTAAAACCTCAAGCCTGAGACAACAGAAAAATGAGTTAAAAGCATAATGTCTATTTTGAGATTGTTCATGTAAGGAATAAACCTTCAGTTACCCTTTGGAGAACTACAATTTTTTATTGTCTATTGGCTACTCACACATTAAACAATGTCCAAATAAAATATTGAATGGAATAACAACAAAGGAGAACTTGTTAGTGGCTAGCTGGTTATAATCAGATGAAATTACACTGTTTATTTTCAAGTAATCTAAGACAGAGGGGACAATGGACAAATTATATCAAGCTTGAAATATCCTGGGCACATAGTACCTGTATCCTGGCGGCAAGAGGATTTTAACTTTACAACAGCACAGCTTGACTGTCTGAGTGTTGAGCGTTATTCTTCCGAAGTCTCCCTAAAGCACTCGACGCCAGTGATCAGTTTGCCTCTAACACAAAAAACATCTGTGACCTGAAAATTATACAACTTTATTTTACAGGCATAATTGAATTGAAATCAAAAGGCCTCTCCCTGATTCTTTTAAAAATCAGAAATATCTACCACTCAGAAGATGAGAATGGGTATTTCTTCACTCATGTGGCAGAAACGGCTCCTGACCCCAGTTTATAGTGCAGAGTTGTTACTGAGCGCAACTGCAGAGCCAACAACTACATTTGTCAATTCCCTCTGCATATAAGTAGAGTCAACCAACTCTTTCTCACCAAGGAAATGCGAGCAAAAGTGGTGTAAGTAAGTCACTTTTGGGCTGAAGTTTTTAAGAAGTGGGAGTGCATTCTTTTTTTTTCTTTCCCTATTTCGTAGCTGAATGTTGATGCCCCAAAATAACTTTGTAAACTACGTTTTGAAAATGGTAGGGCTTCTCTCCATCTGGGTCCATGAATGGCTGGGACCAAAGCCACCTCCCAAACCTAACCCTGCCCCTCTCCACGGCTGACTGGACTTTCCACTAGCAGGTATTAATCTTCTCATGTGTTATGACCCTTAGCAACTAGCGTTGATCTAAATGGTATTCCCGCCTCTACATCAAATCAGAAGTCTAGATCCCATTGCTCTGATGTGTATGAAATCTGCCCATTTTTTCCACATGCACTAATGAGACTGTAGTATAAACCCACCATGATTTTAGAACAAGTAGAGATTAAGGATATCTTATGAATCTCCTTGCTTTCTACTTTTTTATTCTCTCTGGTCCATTCTAAACACTGTTTCCACGGTAAACATTAAAAATGAGAATCTATCTCATGCCCCTGTTCAAAGTCTTCCAAGGCCTCTTGTACTAAAATTATATATTTTCAAAAAATTTACATCAGCCTAAAAATCTTTGAATCACTTGGCTCCAGCCTGCCTCTCTCAACCCAACTCCCCCGACCCCTCCACTCCTCCACCACCAAACTTTGTCTCTATTCCCACTGCTTTCTTGACGGAATGGGCCAAGCCTATTCATTCTCTGCAAATTATCATTGCTGTTGCATTTCTTTGAACGCTGGGCTCCGAGATCTTCTCATGGCTGGTTCATTTTTACCCTCCTTAGAAAAGCCTTCTCTTACTATTCTATCCTCAGTTAGTCTCCCTCATTTGTCCTCTAGTATATTATTTTATTTGTGTCATTTATAGTTCTTTCCACGCTCTGTAGTTATCTTACCTGTTGCTAAGTTGATGTTTGGTGTTCCCAGATAAACTATAAATTCAACGTGTTTGTGGATACCTGTCTAGGAGTTGACACTGAGCCCTTTCATACACAGATAACCAATACATATTTTTAAAAAAAAAATTGTTGAATGGCTATTCACTTTATATTGTGTGATTTCTCCTTTATGGATAAGAAATCGATTCTAGTTACTGATACACAGATAAAAACTATGAAATTTTATTGAATCTCTTTTGAGTCTTTAGAATTCTGTGTCTAATTAGGATTGTTTGAAACCATAAAGATGACCCTGTCTAAACATGTTTAAATCTTTTATAATGCCTTTTTTTTTTTTTTTTTTTTGAGAGTGCATTCTTGGTCTCATGAAGCATAGCAAGCCAGTCTGTTTTGTGATAAATACCCAACAATTGCAGAATTAACCCCAGCAGTACTTTATTTCATCACCGTTTGGTTCAGCCCTCAGCAGACTCTTGATGCTACCAAGGGATCATCAGCAGATTCTTATACATCTCTAAGAAGTAAAGAGTAAAGACTATTTTTTTTTGTCTAATGAAAACAAAGTTATGACTAAGTTAAATATATATATGTACATGCATATATAAGTATTCTAAGCTTCACTATATTTTTAATGGAGACACTATTGAAAACTAGTACCTGTATGTTAAAAAGAAATGAATGAGTATTCTTATCATAAGAATCATGGTATGGTCCCTTTTCTCCATCCTGCTATACATACCAGTCTGTTCTAAAAACCCATGTGTTCTACTAACGAAGCCTCTTCAGATCATCACTTTGAGAAATATCACCCTCATTTACTCATTCTTGAAAAATCTCAGTGGCCTTAATCCAAAAAGCTATGTAAACACTCTTTTTGAAAAGGATACCAAAAGGCTCTTTCGGAGGTAAGGAATCAACAGTGACCTCAGGAAAATGTCAAGGTCTTTTTTTTTTTTTTTTAAATATCAGGGAGTCTTACTTAATTGTGAAGTTTACCTTCGTGATCACTTCTTGTCTAGTTCCGCCTCAAAAACAGGATCCAGATCCTACCCACTGAAGTTGGTAATAACTTAATTAAAACCAAGTTCTAGGAACGGTGGGGTCTGGTGTGCAGGGGAGAGGGCTGTCTACCATTTTGCTATGGATTCTGATAATCTATGCCAGATATATATCCATATATGTGTGTGTGTGTGTGTGTGTGTGTGTATATATATATATATATATATATATATATATATATATATATGGTTCTGGGATAACCCTCACTATAAAAATTCTAGTCTACAAAACCAGCAGAAAGCTTGTCAAAATAAATCTTAACTTCTGACCGTGGTAGAAGACCTACTACGAGGTATTAACAGAGTCAGAACTGTCAATCACGGCCTGGTCTCAATGTTTGTGTTATGAATTCCAACTCTGGTGGCATGAACTTGGGATAAAAACCATTGTAGGCTGCGTGAGTCCAAAAAATACAAACCCAGAGTGAAATGTATTTGGGGCTGAAATGACGTTACCGATGTCTCAGATGGGTTTTCTTTCTTCCCCTCCCCTGCCCACCTTCCCTTTTGAAAGGTGATGCTTTTATTAGATTATTTCCACTGCCAAAAGACACAGCTACTGTCTGGCTGAATTTGCTGGTTTTCTCTTGAATTAAAATAAATAAATAAAAGAAAAAAAATCTAAATCTTTTAAACAAAACAAGTGGGAATGTTTTCTTTCTCCCCCCAGCCCCCTGCCAAGTCTGGGTCCCGTAATAGATGAGACATACTTGTGTTTGCACATATAATGTGCATCTAATGACAGGAGGGGCTTCTTAAAATCAACAAGTGTTGTCTATGTATATAGATGAATGGGAAACCGCACTTTGCTACAATATGAGAGTCAGCAGCTAGTCTTGACTGACAGCTGCTTAATGCTCACCTCTGCAGCAGACAGGCTCCTAGCCCATCTGTATCATTCATTCCGCTTCATCATTCACTGACCTGATCCTTGAAAACGCAGTTGTTTCTCAGTACTCAATGAGAATTTAGATAACATCGCTCATTTCTCTTACTTTAAAGGTAAAGAAAGCGAAGACTTGAGCCATTAAATCACCATCCCATCCATATTCAAAGCCCTACAGCTAATTAACGGCCTTGCTAGGAATCTCCGTATTTGCATATTAAACACACTGTGTCAAAGACACTGTCAGCACTTTACTGACCTAGACCCGGGGTCACTTAAGGTCATCCCAGCCCTTCCTTTTAAATAAAACTGAGAGGAAAGACATTTTACACTCAGGGGCAAACCTCCTCTAACCAAGTCTGCAGATTCTTAGGGAGGGCAGAGGAGTGGAGGGTGGGTGGTTCTCATGGTTCTCCTATTGTCTTGGCCTTGTCTTTGCTAATTTCCTGGGATTTCTTGAAATGTTCCTTTTACACTAATATCTTCTCTCTGCTTTGCATGGACTCCTACATTTGTCCTTGACTTTCCAGCACTGAAAATGAACTTTGCATTGAATTTCAGTTTATGTTGCCTTGTCACTTTTTTATTATTTGTGTGCAAAATGGTTAGTATTTTGGGCCTACCATGTGCCAGGTACACTCACAGGCACTTGCCATAAATTTTATCTAATCTTTAAAATGTCTCTGTGATTAGGTGACTGCTCGGATGGCAGAGCTGAAAAATAAACCTGGGTTTCATCAGTTCCAAAGACAGTTCTCCCTCCACTAAGCTACGTTGCTTCCTATATTTTAAAGGGCTCTTGTCTGTGAAGCAGAAATTATGTCATTAACCCACCCGGTAAAGCACAGTCTTCCAGCTGTGGGACTCACTGGCATTAATCTTCCTCCCTCATATGACCAAGGAGAATGGTCCGCCCAGGTTCAAGGTGCCCTCTGTGTCCCGGAATAGATTCTTTTCTATGAGGAAAGTGAATTATCCTCAAAAAAGATGAATGAATGCAGATTGTAGCTTTATTCTCATAGACTTTAAGATCTTTTGTTACCTACATAATGCCAAGTGTCCCCCCAAAACTTCTTTTTAGCACTTAGTTACCTTACAAATAAGACTGAGATAAAGTTTCACGGATTCAAATAGTTATGTTGAACTTGGAGTTGCTTAGAAGGAGGAAAGGATTTGTACTTTATTCAGTTTCTCACCCCATCTCAGCTCTTCCATTCCTGGGGAATAGAGTCATGCTATTTGCCATGTGGAACCAGCGCTAACAGTAGGTTCTATAATGATGAGAGGCACGCAGGGTGGGATAGATTTGATCTGAGACAGACCACAGAGAAAAATCCAAAGCAACCATCATTTGCCAACCCTCAATCCCATGAGGAATTGTCGGCTGACTAATACTGTCCTGCTATGGTCTGGGAGAGAATGGGGCTATCATTCCCAATAATCCACATCACAGACCAAAAGTCTTGAAGGAGATTTTCTCTTTCCTTCTCTTCTTTTCTCCTTCCTTCGTTCTTTCCTTTCTCACTCCGTCCTGTCTCTCCATCTCTCCCCCTCCTTCTTTCTTCCTCTGTCTCTGTCTCTGTCTTTCTCTCTCTCTCTCTCACACACACACACACACACACACACACACACACACACACACCACAGTCTCAGACTTATTACAGTCTTCAGTATATTCCAGTTGGCTCTAGGCGCTTATGAATTACATGTTTATTTTGTCTTCTTGACTGATATTTCCTCATGTCTGAGTATTGTGCCTCTAGGAAGGAAAACTTATATATATATTTTTTTTCTTAAGGAGAGGTTTTCTAAAATTCTTGCCAAAAGTAAAGTGGCTTAAAAGGAAAGTACATAGGGCTCTTCCTTTGAAAAGCAAGTAATTTCAAAAAACTTTATTTATAACAATTTCTATTTTCAAGCATGTTTTTTGAGGAAGCTATGAGACCTAAACTGAATAAGATCAGAGAAGACAAATTGAAATAATGGTGCCCAGTGAGTGTGTAGTTGAGTGAATGCTTTGGTACCACTGGACTTAACAGGCATCATTATTCTACCAGGCTTTCATCATCAATTTTCCATACCTGCAGCAAGTTGGCATATGAATGGCTGTCTCCTTACTGACTCATCTCCTGTGCCCCTCCCCTTCTTTCAGCCATTCAGGGTTATGGACAGGTGTTAAATGCACAGCCCTCTGACTTTCATGTCTGCCTGCCATTGTGTACCTGGGTCACCTGCCTTGGATGCCTGTCCCTGCCTTCACCCCTCATCCAGACCAGGTCAAGGCACTTCAGCTCTGAAATCTGACCTCATTTCCTCCCCGCAAGAAGAGTTCATCCATCCTCTTTCAAACACATCCTGATTCTAGTCTGCCTATCAATGTGGTATAATTCTTTGCTTATAAATCTGTCTGCTTTCCTCTACTGGTCCATTCACAGAGTCAACGGTCACTTTCTATAGATAACTGCCGAAATTTTTTCTCCTCCACTAAATGAAAAACTGCTTTAAATTATGTATAAAATTGGAAAAAATTTGTATTGTAACAATTTGTATGGAAACACAAAAGACCCTGAATAGCTAAAGCAATCTTGAGAAAGAAAAACGGAGCTGGAGGAATCAGGCTCCCTGACTTCAGACTATACTACAAAGCTACAGTAATCAAGACAGTATGGTACTGGCACAAAAACAGAAATATAGATCAATGGAACAGGATAGAAATCCCAGAGATAAACCCACGCACCTACGGTCACCTTATCTATAACAAAGGAGGCAAGAATATACAATGGAGAAAAGACAGTCTCTTCAATAAGTGGTGCTGGGAAAACTGAACAGCTACATGTAAAAGAATGAAATTAGAACACTCCCTAACATCATACACAAAAATAAATTCAAAATGGATTAAAGACCTAAATTTAAGGCCGGACACTATAAAACTCTTCTAGGAAAACATAGGCAGGACACTCTTTGACATAAATCACAGCAAGATCTTTTTTGACCCGCCTCCTAGAGTAATGAAAATAAAAACAAAAATAAACAAATGGGACCTAATTAAACTTAAAAGCTTTTGCACAGCAAAGGAAACCATAAACAGGACGAAAAGACAACCCTCAGAATGGGAGAAAATATTTGCAAACGAAGCAACCGACAAGGGATTAATCTCCAAAATATACAAACAGTTCATGCAGCTCAATATCAAAAAAACAAACAACCCAATCCAAAAATGGGCAGAAGACCTAAACAGACATTTCTCCAAAGAAGACATACAGATAGCCAACAAACACATGCAAAGATGCTCAACATCACTAATTATTAGAGAAATGGAAATCAAAACTACAATGAGGTATCACCTAACACGGGTCAGAATGGCCATCATCAAAAAATCTACAAACAGTAAATGCTGGAGAGGATGTGGAGAAAAGGGAACCCTCTAACACTGTTGGTGGGAATGTAAATTGGTACAGCCACTATGGAGAACAGTATGGAGTTTCCTCAAGAAACTAAAAATAGAACTACCATATGACCCAGCAATCCCACTCCTGGGCATATACCCAGAGAAAACCATAATTCCAAGTGCACCCTAATGTTCATTGCAGCACTATTTACAATAGCCAGGACATGGAAGCAACCTAAATGTCCATCAACAGAGGAATGGATAAAGAAGATGTGGTACATATACACAATGAAATAGTACTCAGCTATAAAAAGGAATGAAATAGTGCCATTTGCAGAGACATGGATAGACCTAGAGACTGTCATACAGAGTGAAGTAAGTCAGAAAGAGAAAAACAAATATCGTACAATATCGCTTACACGTGGAATCTATAATAATAGTACAGATGAACTTATTTGCAAAGCAGAAATAGAGACACAGATTTAGAGAACAAACTTATGGATACCAAGGCGGGGAAGGGGGTGGGATGAATTGGGAGATTGGGATTGACATATATATACTACTATGCATAAAATAGATAACTAATGAGAACCCACTGTATAGCGTAGGGAACTCTACCCAGTGCTCTGTGGTGACCTGAATGGGAAGGAAATCTAGAAAAGAGAGGATATATGTATATGAATAACCAACTCACTTTGCTGTACAGCAGAAACTAACACAAGATTGCAAAGCAACTATACTCAAATAGAAATAAAAATTTTTGTTGTGTAAAATTCTGCTTCTCATACTGCAGAGCACAGTAGTTTGCAAAGCCTGAGTGCTGGATGAATGAAAGAAATATTAGGATATTTGCTCTAAGTTATTTGCCTTGGGGCAAACAATAATTAAGTCTTTAAGGACTTAATATGTGGTATACACTGTTCTAAGCATTTTAATGTGTGATCTCATTTGATCCACAGAACTATGAAAAAATGTGCTATTATTACCCCCAATTTATAAACATGCAGAGAGAAGATAAGTTGCTCCAAGCCACAGAGTTGTGCATGGTGGCACCAGAATTTGGAAAGCCCATGAGTCTAACCACCACTCAGCAGCCTTGATCAATAGACTATTAAATATGGGTAAAGATGCTGCAAGAAGTTTTACCTAAGTGGCAATCAACACCTGCACTGGGGAAAAACACCAGGAAAGGCGAGAGGAATCATACGTTAAATTACATCTGATATGTCCATGGCCCAAAGGTCAGGTGACTGCTTCTTCTTTTGCTACCACTTTAGACCCCTGAATGGTATTTGTTTCATTCATATTTATTCACCTTTCACGATGTGTGTGCCCATCACATCCTGCTCATAGTAATGTTGCTTTATGAACTAAAATGTAAGTGTGGTGAAAACTTGCTAGTTTTTCACTCATTTGGAATTTAATATTATGCAAATGGATTGGATTGGGTTTCGGGTCATCTTAAAACTAGATATGTTTATGGGATAAAAAGTTTAGATAATTAACAAAGAAAACTCAAGCATTCTTAAAACCAACTTTACCCATGTGTAGCTGATATGCTCTATTTTATTTAAAATGATGTTTTAAGCATGTCAGGTGGTGCTCCTGCTTGGGGGTAAACGGACAGATGTTTGTACCTGTTATTGCATGTTCCTAAAAGTAATAAAACATCCATTTGAAAATGGTTTATGACTGAGATTTCCAGTTACTTCTCCCTCTTTAATTTCCCCCATACTTGAGTAGGTTTTTTACCTAATTTCTTTTCAGAGTTCCATCTGATCTGTAGTTCAGTTCTTTTTCTAAAATCATTGAATCCAAGGGAAACTAGTTTCAGAAGTTTTAGAAGCAGGCTATTTAGGGAGCACCAGCTGATGAGTAATCATAAGTATCAGTGAAATTTTGTTGGAGTCTGTCTTCTGTGAACACTTGGAAAATGTCAGTTTTTCTTCTGCATTTTTGTTACATTAGACATTGTGGCTTGAACTTGATTCCAGGCAATAGGGCTATTAAATAGTGTGGGAAATAGAGCTTTTGAAAGGAGAGGTGTCAGAAATTTGGGTCCTGAAAAATTGTAATGGATTACATAGACCATGAATTTGAAATATAAATTCATCCTGACCTGCACCTGCATCTTCTCTTTGATGACACAACTATATGTCTTCTGTGATTTGCTTTTGGCTTTTTGATAGAGCAATCACAACTACAAAAAAAAAAAAAAAAAAGAAAATGCCCTTATTAGCAGATCAATGCTTTTTAAATATGAATCTTTTCGGGGCTTCCCTGGTGGCACAGTGGTTAAGAATCTGCCTGCCAATGCAGGGGACACGGGTTCGATCCCTGGTCCAGGAAGATCCCACATGTCGCGGAGCAACTAAGCCCGTGCGCCACAACTACTGAGCCTGTGCTCTAGAGCCTGCGAGCCACAACTACTGAGTCCATGTGCCACAACTACTCAAGCCCACACGCCTAGAGACTATGCTCAGCATCAAGAGAAGAAGGAGAAGCCTGTGCACCACAATGAAGAGTAGCCCCCGCTCACCGCAACTAGAGAAAGCCCGCGTGCAGCAACAAAGACCCAATGCAGCCAAAAATAAATAAATAAATAGATTAATTAATTAATTTTTAAAAATTAAAAAAAATTAAATATGAATCTTTTCTGAAGCTCTTCTGGGTAGATCCATGTTTATCTATCTTTTTTAAGAGGAAGTTTATCTTTAAGCAAGGTAACAAATTCTGAGGACTTAGCTACATATATTTTGCTTTATCAACAACCTTCACCTTTTTTTACAATGGAGAATACAGTTCATTGAAATGGACTTCCCCATTTCCTTTAGGCATGTTGACCGACACAGATTTCTGCTTCAAGCTGTAGCAATGTCATTTAATAGTACAATCCCCACGGTCAGCCTTGAGTGCAGAACACTTAGTGAATAAGTCAAAGAATCTAGTATAGACTGATGGGTAGAGCTTCATAGTTCCCAGAGCAGTCAGGAAAGAAACCAACCTACGTCAGACTCTAATATTTATTGGGAACATGACACCCATGTGGTCACTTTGGTTTGTTTACTGTTGAAATACAGTTTTTCTAAAATTCGAAGTTACTAAATTTCTTTTACATGGCTAGTCACAAAGGTGAAAGGGAAAATAGAGCCTGGAATGAAAAGGCAGCAGGAACATGGAGAAAATAAATTAGAAGTGCAAAAGTATATAAACAACAGTTTTAGAATTTATTTTTATTTAGGTAACTTGGTTTATAACATTATGTAAGTTTCCCGTGTACCACATTGTATTTCTACTTCTGGACTGCCCTACAGCGTGCTCACCACCAGAAGTTTAGTTCCCATCTGTCACCAAAGAGTTGATCACTTTTACCCATTTCGACCTCCCACCACCCCTTCCCTTCTGGTAACTACTACCCTGTTCTCTGTATCTAGGGGTTTGTTTTTATATAAACGGCATTTCATTAGTCCTCCTGTCTCTACATTCTCTCATGAAGTAGAGAATTCCTTACTCTCTGAGTTTCAGGAGGGAGCTTAGATGGTGCAAATAAGATCCGCACAGCTGGGCCAAACAGACACACAAACAAACAAACAAAAACCCAACAACTCTGTTCAGATATCAACTGTCAGGGAGTTTTGGACTCTATCAACCTGGTGTGAGAGGGAATCTCTCACAGTTTCTCAAATCTATGTAAATTCAATAGAAACGCTTTTTCACACTGTATACACGTGGAATGCCAAGCTCAAATAACTCAGTCAGTGGAAGGATCGATGTATGGATTAGCTCCTGGAAAGGGTTTTAAGATGACAACATGCTGTCATTTGGTAAGCAGATAGGATGGGGGTCCCCGGAGAAAGAGGACCAGGCATGGCTTTCTTGACATGAGAATCCATTTTGACCTAAGCCATTTTGTGACCTAAGCCTGGCCGCACTGCCTGCCCTTGAACAGGGCTCAGTAATCCATGATCTTAAGGGAGCGAAGGAGTGCAGGGACAGAGAAAAGGCAGTCAGACAGGAGTGTGGTGATGAAGCAGAATCCCAGTTCCTCCTCAAGGGAGATACATAATAACAGACCCTTGAGTTCTGCAGGAACTAAGGCCCACACCCAGGTGGAGGACAGAATGATGTTGACCCTCCGGACTTCAATCAACTAGAGCTTGGACTCTGTCAACCTTTGCCCCAATTCTATGCTGAACTCTCCTCTGCTCAAGCCCCTTCACGAATATGCATGTACCCTTAGCTTAAAACTCCCCCGATTTTGCTGTTGCGAAGACACTGCTTTGGGAAGGATCCCCCAGTGTTCTCCTTAATTGCTGCAAGTAATAATAAATCCTAGAAATAATAAACCCTTCCTTCTCCTGATCTTCGGCTTGGTTGTGTCTTTTGGCTTGACACCCACCAAGAGGCGAACCCAGTCTTCAGGTAACAATTAATCCTGTGATACGGCTTTCAGAAGCTAATGTGACTTAGACTATCCTTTAGTAGAAGGGTAATATCTAGAGGCAAGAGAGATAACCCTTGAGATTTATTCTGTATTGGTCTAATCACACCATGTGATTAGACCAAAACTCCCTCTTTCAGATAGAAGAATACACTCTGAGAGAGAGACAGAGAGAGAGAGAGCCCAGCCACTGAGTCCCTATGAGTAATGAGAAAACAGTCATGTTTTGCCTGGAGAAGCAAAGAGCAACAAAGCCTTGAGAGTGTAAACCAGCATGGACATGCTCTTATGTAAAAGAAACTTTGGTTTTATTATTTACTAATGACTAAACCAAAACAAGCAGAAAAGTTATTGGCTGAGGATATTTTAATTCAGCAGAAAAATTTTTAATAGGTAGAATGGGGTCTTCTAGTGGTAAAAACAAGATGACCATTACTATTCAATTCTAACTGCTAGCCAATTAATATTCCAATTACTAGACTATTCAAGCATTAATTACAATGCAAATTGGTGTGTATGTTACCAGGAGAATTCAAGCACTGGGTAGGAAATTGGGCTAAATAATAACAATAGGCATTATTTAATAAGAACATATTTTGTGTTACATCTTGTGGTGATAATGCCTACTGTCATTGGTACCCCTCAGAAGAATTTCACAGAGTTTGTGGTATTGATCCCATCCCATAGATGAAAAAAGAAAAGGTCAAGAATGCTATGTGGCTTCCAGATTCCTGGGGAAAATACTGGCAGATGACAAAACCAGTGTTCCATCCAAATCTTTATGCCTACAAAGTTTCTGTTTTACCCTGATACTCTGATGCTAATAAAATCTGACCTATGGACAGTATCTTTTTCACCAACTAAGCTGTTTTTTCCCCCTTATGCTACGCCTAAAAACCTGTCCATATTCTCTTAGATGCGCTAAAGCCCATCCTTAATTCAACCTCAGAATGATTGTGGAAGCAGCCTCTGCTCACCTATCACCCTTCTTAGTCTGCTCTCAGCCTGGCCTTCTTGACCATCCACTTTGGTGGTTTGGCTTATCTGCTTCTAACCAATCATCTCGTTTTCAACTCAGGAATTGTTTTCTCTGCCCTTGTTAGTTATGCTTCATTTGCTATATGTTAACAGCCGTATCTGTTAATACGGCTTTAAAAAATTTTTCTCCTTGACTTTGGGACCATCTTTTGTGAAATGCTCCCTCTGGGAAGGGTCTTGCTTCCTGGACCAGCTCCTCTCTTGACTCACATCTTGAAGAATTGGAGACTGCAGAGAATACGATTTTTCTCTCTGTGTTTCTATTGTTAAGAATTCAACCAGGCAAGAAATTACAGAGTCTCCTGTACAGTGTTTCTATTTCTCTCATTTTTCCCTATCATCTCAATAAAAGTATAACTTCTTTAGAGAAAGGGTTATATCTGTGAACATATTTATTATTCAAAAATTGGGCTTACAATGGAACTTAAAAATGTTATTTTTTATCTCTTTTAATTAATTAACTTATTTATTTATTTTTGGCTGCCTTGGGTCTTTGTTGCTGTGCACGGGCTTTCTCTAGTTGCAGCGATCGGGGGCTACTCTTCGTTGTGGCGCGCGGGCTTCTCATTGCAGTGGCTTCTCTTGTTGTGGAGCACAGGCTCTAGGCACATGGGCGTCAACAGTTGTGGCACGTGGGCTCAGTAGTTGTGGCATGCAGGCTCAGTAGTTGTGGCTCGTGGGCTCTAGAGCACAGCCTCAGTAGTTGTGGCGCACGGGCTTAGTTGCTCCGCGGCATGTGGGATCTTCCCGGACCAGGGCTCAAACCTGTGCCCGTTGCATTGGCAGGTGGATTCTTAACCACTGTGCTACCAGGGAAGTCCCCAAAATGTTATTTTTGACTTTTATTTATTTAATTGGGGCTTATATTTCATGCAAATAACCTCATAGGTATATTTTGTTGCTCTAAATTTATGGAAATACCATCAGCTGACTGTTTTTCTCCTAATAAAATCCAATATAGATTTATATTTACATGACTGACTATATGGAAGGAATTGACTAATTCCAGATTTTCTTCTAGCAAAGAACAGATTTATCTCTAAGTGGGAGAATCTTCTTTATTTAAGTCTTTTATTACCCCAAATCAGCAAACACACAGTAAAACTGACAAAAGAACAAAACAAAAACCACCAAATATTTAAGGCTGGGAAAAATAAAAACAACAGACACAATTTATTGAGAATTTATTATGTGGTAGATTCTAACCACCCATGGCACGTATCTCTAAGGACTGACTTTCTAGCACATCTATACAAACCTTTAGTCAGCACACATTAGTTCAAGATGTTTAACACAATGAAAAATCTTCCCAACTTTTAGGAACGTTTTGGCTTACAGCCTTGCATCATGTTTTCCCTACAGTTAAAAAAATATGTATCCAAACTGTAACCCTATTTTTCAGGGAATCTTGCTTTTTCTCTGGTCTATTTTGATACCTGCAAAAGCTCAAACAGTGCAGGTGCACACACATATAGATACATAATGAATAGTAAAACTAAACACTTTTTTTTTTTTTTTTTTGATATTTACCGGCTTCTGTATTTTGCTCATAACCTAGGATTAGTAGAAGTCATGGCAACCTTCCTGATATTTGGCTTCATTTTGGATACAAGGCATATTTACTGACATTTAAGGAGAATGCCTCAGTCACTGGGTTGCATGCAGCCTGCAGCTCATGCAGGCTCAAAATGAACATGGAAAGAACCACTGTAGTAGGAGCCATCGCAAATCTACCCTTGACTTCAGATGGCCTACGTGCTCTCCAAGTAGAAATATTGCTGAGGGTTTGCCAAACACGCAAAGGTCATGGATTTCACCGTTTTGCAAGCAAAGGAAACAGCATTTGAACCTCCTTTGAAAACTTTTTTTTTTCACATTAAGAGGTGCCACACGAACAGAATGTGCCATAAATAATGTGTGCTAACATTTTCCAAAAAACTGGACATCAATTAATGCTAATTTATGAGGGAACTTCTTTGGAAGAGCATAGTCCAGACTCATAACTACTGAAAAGACTCATTAATATAAATGTTAAGGCAGTTTTCTTAAAGGGAGGAGGGACTAAAGTAAATGCATATCATTACATTGAAAGCTCATAATTTACTGAAAATTCAGTGGAAAGCAAACTTTACACTGTATGTTTCCAAAGGTAATGTTTTAGCACATTAATCAAGAAAATAAAATAAGAATGAGGATGTGATATTCAGAAACACATGCAATGAAAATCCAGCTTAAGGATACCTAACATTTATCAAATAGGTGCTACATGCCAGACATTATACATACGCTACCTTGTTTATTTTTTCCAAAGAGTACTGTGGGACAGATATGTTATTTTTTCCATCTTACAATTGAGAAGACTAAAAAAACAAGCAGTTTGTGTTACGTGCTAAAAGTCACCAAACTGACAACTGGTGAAACTCAGATTCAGAACCCCATCTTAAACTACATGCAGTACTTCATAATACTGCCTTTGACGATTGTCAGATAAATGTGTGGACAAATTTAAGTAGACTTGTGTAATGCTTTATCCTACAGGACCTTTAAAAATAAAATCAAATTATTTTTCCATAAGTTAAACTATATATTCCTACACACGCATTAATTTGTGTGTACTAACTTGACCAATTTTAAGTTTGAGGCAATGACTTATTTCTACTTTTAGATCTTAACCATGGTGACAAAATAATTAGCAGTCCCTACCTTTTTCTGAATTTCTCTCTAACATTTTGAGTGGCCCAGGTAATATTCATGAGTTGGCTGGAAAACGGAATTTCTACTCTTGAGGTAGTTGATTATCTTAGGTCATGTCTTTGCTGAAATGAAAAGTGGAAAAAGTCATCTTTATTTGGTTTCTTTAGGAAGAGTGTGTGTGTGTGTGTGTGTGCATGCGCACCTGTAGGTATACTTTGGTAGAGGAAAGATGGGGGATAGGGGAGAAGAATGAGGGAAAGCCAGAAGGATATTTTACCCAGATTCTTGAGATTGGTTATCTATTGCTTAATAATAAATGTTTTCTGTTAGATCTCCAGGAGATCTCTTTGCCTTTAATTCATGTTTCCTCTCCAACTTGCCATAGATTCTGTAATTGGGAAAAAGATCCTAGTGGGATATCAAAGCTCATCATCTCAGTAGCCAGGAAAATGTATGGATCCTTCTAGAACAGTTGTTCTCAAACTTGATCATGCCTCAGAATCATCAGGAAGGCTTGTTAAAGCACGGACTAGTGGGTTCTCCAATTTCCTTTCAGTAGGTCTGGAGTAGGACCTGTGAGTTTGCATTTCTGACAGGTTTCTAAGAGATGCTCCTGGTGATGCTCTAGGGACCCCACTTTGAGAACCACTGCAGCAGAGGGGACAGTAGTAATGCAATATATGTAGGCCCATGATGTACGCTGGTAATGACAGTTCACGTTCAAAAAATAAACAATCTTGTCTGGTGTACCATCAATGAATAAAACATATATTAAGTAGTTTCTAAATGATCTATAAATAATTGTTACATTCAGGTCTCAAACTAAAAGATTAATATTGAATAATGATTTTAAAACAATTGTTGAATAACTTCAGACTTTCTAAATCTTTCTGTAGCTACCAGCCACCTAATCAGGCACTCAGTGTAACTCTGAGTTAAAAAATGAGAAAAGAATTAACCCTTAGGGCTATTCATTCCTGAATTTTCCATAGGAATTGAGAAGCTTCCAATTTGTTTAAATTCAAACAGGGAATCTCATTAAAAACCTACCGCACTCAGCACACAAAATTAAAGGAGTTATATTTGAATGATTAAATATTTACAGCTTATCAGTGAGAAAATACTTATGTGATTCTAGGATAAGCAAAGAGCGTTCACCAAGGAGGTGGAAGGAAAAAACAGAGATGAAATGGAGCAAAAGATGCCATTTCAGATTGTGAAAGAGGAAATCTTGTCTAGGTTTTCTCAGTAACTCACTTTTAGAAAAACCTTTCTTCATGAGTTTCTTTAGTGATAGACTGTTGTTGGCAAAATTAAGTCTAAAATACCTCCGAAGTTTACCTAACAGTGGTTTCTAAAAAGAAACACCATATCCTCCGAGTTCCTGATTCTAAGGGAAACATTTGTGCATCAGTTACATAAAGTCCTCTATAACTAAAGAAGGGAGTATGAGTTTAACATGCAAAATTCAGTGCATGTTTCACTGTGTGAAATGTTTCAATTATTTCTATAACATTTAACATGTTCTAGATATAGTGCATTAAGCACACAGCCAAGAAACGTTCCAAGCCTATGCTGTTTTTCATTTGGTTGTATTGTAAGTGTATGAAACACATGTTAGGAATATATTTCATATTCTGCATTTGTAAAATATCAAATTTATATCAGCAGAAACCACAAAGGCAGCCCAGGAGCTGCCCCCAGAGCAAGGCCATTTTGCAATCACACTTTTAACACCACATTATCATTTTAAAGAACAAATCCTCTGGTTGAAATGAAGAAAATGATTTTCACAACTTATGGCAATTTTCTTTATATATTTATTACACAGGATTCAAAACATATACTCAACAAGAGTTTGTCTCAAGTTTCTACTTTGTGTAATATGTACCATGCTGAAACTACATATTACAAATAAAATGAATTCAACTTGCTTATCTTATTCCATTTTATAGCAGAGGTATATATACTTTTGTGAGATTCTTGAAGTTTATTCCAAGATATCTACATGCTATGATTCTTCATATTATTCTATGCTAAAAAGCTATCAAGGGAGAAAATTATTCTTCTCATGAGCTAAATAAATGTTTTTGCAAACATCATTCTTCAGTCCCAGATGAAATGTTGATAACATATTTTCTGAGAAATCTATTTATGCTACAGAATTTACCCTGTATACCTAAATATGAAGCCCTTCCTCCCACGTCTTATTATATAAGTATAGGTGACATTATACCAACAATTATATTTTATTAGAGTTATAGATGACATGGATTTGGGTTACACTAGCATAATTTGTCTTATTTTGAATTCTTCTCTAATAACAATTACTTTTAAGTAAGAGGAACTGGGTTCTACTATCATATGGTCACATTTATAAATCCTTCATTATGTATTCACTTCCTTGACCTGACAAATACGGTCAGTTTACAGTGCATTTCAGATGAGTTGATTTCAAAATAGTATCTCAAATATCAATCTAAACTCATACTACCCTGGTCTGTGTACAACTATCTGTAGGCATGAATCTCACCTTGGGGTTAAGCCACAAAAAAGAAACTGTTTGGTGAATGTGTCTCTGCGGTTCCTAAACAGAGCAAGTAAGCTCCTTAACTTCTGTTCCTCAGTTTTCTCACATGGCAAATAGGGATGGTAGTAACGCCTACCTCATCGTTTTGTGTGAGGATTTAATGAATTACTATTTGCAGTGTGCTGAAAATAACATATAGCTCATGGCAACGCCTACATAGGTGATCGCTGATATCATCACTCACTGATGTTCCCTCTGTGCCTGCCTCAAAGGAATATGTAGCTAATAAACGAAAAGTGAATTAGTAAATAAAATAAAGCCTCTCCTTTAAGTCCATCATAGCCTTCTGTTTGGACCTCTCTAATAAGATATACTGTATTCTGTATCATATTAAAATACTTATTCTCACCTTATGCTTCCCCTACGTTACCGGAGGGCAGGGAGTATGTCGTATTATATTTGTATCCCTGCAGTGACAAGGACTGTGCCTGAAACACAGGAGGTGTCTATTCCTAGCCTGTGTGGAATGAATTAATAACTAGAGCAGAGCCCAGAGAAATGTGAGATACTTCGCCTATCAATCACTGATTTTTTAAGATTAATTTGTTACATATTTCTAGAGTAACTAGTCTGTGGATGACATTTTGCTGAATGCAATACAAAAAGGCTTCATAGTCCTTTACTTCAAGAAAATTGTAAATTAATAGGGAAGGCAAAATAACCCAGAACACTTACACGTGGGTAGTATCTGACTCACAAAAGAGTATTATATGAAAGGCTAGGAGGTTCCAGTGGAAGAAGACATCACTCCCAGCATCACGCAGAGCCAAAAAGGCATCATGAAATCGTACAGCTAGCTCCCTGCTGTGACACCTTTCAGCAAACAACATGCATGAAAATATTTTCCCCACTGGATTGGTTAAATTGATACGTATTTTGATTTATCATGAATTAAACTTGTGGCCATTTCTACCCAGACCCACTAAACGACCTGTGAATTCAATCAAACTGATGGAGTGAATTAAACAAAATTCACGGGCTTTTTTGGGATTCTGGTAGGTATGGCTTGGTTACTAATATCTGTTTGTTGGCTTTTTGGCTATGTATTAGGAAGGCAAGAAACTAGTGAAACTGTTTAACCTCATCAGCACATTAGCATTTAATAAAGTGTTCCCGACTATCAGTAAGCAAGGCTCTGTGCTCCACGGCAAACACTAACCACAGGGAAAGCGTATTTGATGAACAACCAGGAGCAAATATCACCGAATACTACATCTCCCACGAAGAACGGCTTGATCATTTTAAGTGTCCTGATCTGTTCAAAAAAGCTAATCAGGCAGGCTTGTGTAGACTCAGCATTGGCTACCAGAACCTACTTTGGGTGTGTGTGTGTGTGTGTGTGTGTGTGTGTGTGTGTGTGTGTGTGTGTGTGTGTGTGTGTCCATTACACTTCTCCACTTCTTTTTACTTGGTAGAAATGGCTTGACGCAACTGTGACTGCACCTGGCAAGACGCGTTATGGTTCACACATTTCTAATCAGATTGGAGGATCCAGGGCCTCCTGCCAGCCCGGGCCCGAGGCATCCTGCAATTAACATTGTCAAGTGTTCCCTGCCTGTAAACAGTTACCTCACATTACCTCAGAGCACGGGGCCGTGTTTGCACAGGACAGCCAGCCGCCGCAGTAGGGCTTAGCTAAAATTCTGACTTCTGGAAGTCATTTTCTACCACGTGCACGTTTCAGTAAACCTGCAAAATAACTTAACCGAAGAGACCCAGGGTGATTTTTCTTCTTTCATTTTTCTCCCCACCCCCGCCCAACTAAGCTGTAAAACTAAGTCCCCTTTATCACAAAAGTCTCCACTATATAATCCAATTGACTTTCAGAGTTTGCTTTCACATATTTCTGTCTCTTCCTATGTCACTAAATCGTATCAGCTGCTCTGGATTTGGGTTTGATGGTGATTGCTGAGGTGGAAGAGACAGTGGCTGCATTTGTTGGCTACTTTTTCACTAAATGTAGGGATCAGGGAGTACAGTTTTTGGCATTAGTGGACTTTACTAGATATATAGGTTATTTCGTTAGTTTTTTTTTTTTTAATTCGGTCTTTAGTCAGTTTTCCTAAGATAAAAATCTTCAGATCTAGACTTTATTGTACTTTTTGTTTCATACTACATTATATATAAAAATATGATATCATGTATACCATTATACCCATATATATGTATAACCATACGCAACATATTTATATATAAATTAAATATATACATAACTATAATGTCCATTATATATAGTAACAATGTATATAATACATTATTCTAATAATGAAATTACTGAGTAGGTATGTTAAAATGGAAACAGTATTGTTTAAACTAAATAGTATGTGTGTTAATGTTTTATGATGATTATAAATCTTCTAAAGTCAGTTAGTATCTTACGTATATGTATGTGTGTGTTTGTGTGTGTGTGTGTGCCACTTTTAATAGAGCCGACACATGAGATAATATGGCCAACCCGGAGTCTTACATGGATTCAGAAGGAAGAATTACAATTAAGTCTTTAAGAAGAGCTTTGATTTAACTTTCCCCAAATGACCCTTCTTTCAAACAGCTTTCTTTGGCTGTGTGCAGTATAAGCTGGATGCACTAGGAGAAATCTTAAGGAACCCAGATTTTAATCCTAACCATATGGCTAATTAGCTGTGAGACTGGCTAAGTCATTGAATCTTTCTGGGTCTATCTTTCAGTCAATGGAGAATACCATAGTTGTCTTACTTCTTCACAATTTTTTTTGGCCAAATAAATAAAATAATGTATGTGCTATATTTTGAAAATGCCAGTAGTATTAAACTGAAGGAGATACTGCTAACATTACTGTAATTATAGTTCAGTGATCGTTATCGTTTTCCTTTCTCTGTTCCTCTTCTTGGTTTCCCTTTACTCTTTTTCACATCTTTATTAATATATCTCTAACTATTCATATTCTTGCTCTAAGCTAGAGGTTGGTAAGTTTTTCTGTGATAAGCTAGATAGTAAATATTTGAGCTTTGAGAGCCACAGTCTCTGCTGCAAGTGCTCGACTCTGCCATCACAGCATGAAAGCAGCCAGAGAAAATAGTAAAAAACAGGTGTGGCTGTGTTCCTATAAAACTGTACTTGTGGACACTGAAATTTTAGTATCATGTACATTTCACGTGTAATGAAATATGCTGCTTCTTTCAATGTCTTTTCAACCATTTAGAAACACAGAGGAGCCCATTCTTAGCTTTTGGTCTCGCAGAAACAGATCACAGGAGGCAGATTTCTCCTGAGCCAGTTCAGTGGCTCCTGCACTAAGTAGACACCTGACGGCGTCCCCATTCCCTAGGTGAGAAGGTTGGTTTTTGGCGTAGAGGAAGAGTGCTAGTAGCTGGCGCTATATTAGGAGAGAGGGCGTCTCAATCCCAAATTTCACCCCTAATTGGAATTCCAGGGAGAAAAACTAAATCAAGGTCTTGAAAACATAATCAATAATGTATATTTCTTTCGAATCCTCACCTTCAGACAGTAAGAGTGCAAATTGCTGTTTTCCACTCCTTTACGTTCAGCTCGGTGTAACAGCCAACTCCTGTACTGCTGATGCTATAATGTTTTAGAGTGAAAAGGTAAGCTAGAAGCCACTTAAAGCCTCTCTCTCGTCTCATACATAAGGAAGCCGCTGTTCCACTGAAGTAGAATAATTTGCTCAAAATTAGCGCGGAGCCAAACTAGAACTCGTAAGCCCGAAGAAGGGTCTCTTTTCACTATACAATTATAGTTTCACTGTAATTGTCAAGGTTTACTATAATTGTTCCTGAAAGTTCACCCAAAACAAAAACAGAACCAAAGAAACAGACTCTTGGACGCTTCAATACTTCTAGGTTAAGATGATGGCCCCGTTGTTATTTCTCTCCCCTTTTAGAAATACATGGCAATGAGAGAGATGCGAATAAACGCCAGTGGTGTGCTGAGTATCCCCTGCTTTCAGGTAAAGTTTTAGGGCAAGCCGTTGTTGACTAGCGGCTGGGTTTGACTGCTCTTTCTGTTTACATTACATGTACTGTCCATCTTTAGGTGATTATCCTCAGAAAATTTGCTCCAGTAGACATGGCAACATGGGAGTTTCTTTTCTGATTTGGCCAGGGGGATCCATCCACAATAGGCTTTCCAGTCAAACCTGGGGCCAGGTCCCTCCAAAGAGTTCACAGCTTTGCCATCACCTGGGGCCACATTTAAAATCCCGGCGTCTTTCTTTCTCATGCAAACAGACACCAGAATGGAAAGGTGGTGCATATATTATCCACATCTGTCTGCTACAAATCCTGCTCAGTTTCATGCTTTTAGGACAAATTCCAGGCAGAGGGCCACTGGGAGAGGCTCCATTTCTCAGTACCCCATGCCCAACTCTGTCAGTTAGGCGGCAGAATAATTTCTTTCATAAGGTCTGTCCTAGCCAAAGAAAACATACCCATGCCCCGTGGCAGGGGATCTCTGAAGGGAAAGGACTGTGTTCTGAATTACACTCCCAGGGGAGCTGACCCTCGATCAGACGCCTTAAGACCTAGAAAGCAGTGAGACAGGAATATATCAAAGATGGACTTCATCATTTGGTATGGTTAGAAAATCGATTTTCTATATATGTAACCGTGGCATGGATAAAATCCATCTCTCTCATACTCCAGCTCTCTTTTCCCCATGGTATAAATTAGAAGGACTGCATTCGTATTTGGGTATCAACACTAAAGAAACAAGCATCTCAGAGTTGGAGCCAATCACTGAAAAGGATGGAAAAACAAGCCTCCTTTAGAAAAGAAATGGAAAGATGTCATTTATATGCACAGATTAAATTAGCAAAAAATATAGGCTCATGCAAGGTCCCTGCTGTGCTTCCTTATGCATCTAATGGAAAAACTGTTCCTGATCCAGGGTTTTATTATTATTGTTATTATTTGAAATGCCACCTTAGGAAAAAAACTTTCCATTTGATACCCACCTTACTAGGAGAGGCTCAGTACAAAAATAAATAGTTGAAAATGTGCTGTGACTGAAATAGTGTTAGCCAAATTAATGCTAAATTTCCATCTGGACTTCAGCATGCTACCACCCAGAAATATTTTCTGGATCTCATTTCTATCTAGCTTTTTTTCCTTCTTTTTTCTTTATTTCTTTTTTTCTTAAGATTCTCTCCCTTTGGCTATCTTCTGCTGTAAAAGGGTTGGGTGATTGTTATAAGGCAAATTGCTTCTGCCGTAGCATCATTAGGCAGACCTCTCATCTCTAGGAGGCAGATATATTATCATGTAATCCCACTTGAAGGGCACACCTCTAAAGGTGGTCTTTCCCCCCAGGTGGCTGCTATACCTTTTAGCAGATTCATCCTTGGCTGGGACATAAGGAAGCAGGGCTTCGGACGTCAGGGCATATTTCTCTTTGCATCTTCTCATCATGCTTTACACATTGTCTTGATTCTAATTTTAATGAATAAACACTTATGGAACCAAATACTGCCTCAAATGGAAAGTCTGGACAAAACAGGTAGAGAAACTGTAGAATATTTTCATATTTTAAAATATTCTTATTTTTTTATTTTTTATTTTTTATTTTTTTTATTTATTTATTTTTAAAATATTCTTATTTTTGACAGTTCCCAAAAGCCTTGGTACATTGAACAATTCACGTCAATCCCAAGCTTCTTTGGAATGAATTAAATTATTACTATTTCCAGGGGTGGGGATAAAAACAGAGGAGAAATCCCAAAGTCTAGGTCCTCTTCCAAGTTTAATTACTAACTCACTCTATGACCTTGTACAAGTCATACAACTATCTGGGTCTCTAGTTCTTTATTAAAAAATAAATAAAAATAAAAAGAACACAAGTAATAATAGCTGTCCTGCCAACTTCTTGGTTATATTGAAGCCGATTCTTGAATAGTTGCAAATAACCTTTGGAAGCATTAAAAATGCTCTATAATCACAGCACTTCTTTTTGCCAGGAAGCTCAGCACAAATTATTTAATAGCTTAAAAAAATTGTCACTGGAAAATTCAAACTAAAATTCATTGGGCCTCTCTTCTGTGCTAGGCACCATGCTAGGCACGTGATAAATATCGTCTTGAACCCTCATAAAATCCTTGGAAGTTATGTAGTCTTATTCTAAGTTTATCAAAGGAATAAGCAAATCTCAGAGAGCTGAACTAACTTGTCTACGATTGCATTCCTGAGAAATGGTGAAGTGGTATGAGATCCCAAGACTGGCTGATCCCAAACACTAGGTGCTAAGCACCCACTACACACAGTATATGAACATATTGTCGGAACAAAAACTTCTTGTTTCAGTTCATTTTAGGGTCGTTTAAGAGTTTCATGCAAAGCTCGTAAGATGGAGGAGGCTCTTTCTATTAGACTTGAAGTAATGCGTGTTGGTAGTATCTGGAACTGGGGATCTCAGGACCTGACCACTGTGGTCCTTAGCTACATAGTCTAGAATGAGTGCTTATGGGGTGTGTGTGTGTGTGTGTGTGTGTGTGTGTGTGTGTGTGTTGTTGGTAGATAAAGAAAGTAAAGTGCTAAAAGTATATTTATCTTCTCTACTTACAATTTTTTTAATTTATTGGTGATAGTTACAGCGGCTGTCTTTCTTCTTACTAAATGTTAGGTTTTACACTAGCTGCTGGGGAGCAAACCAAACTTGGCCTCTCTTCTCACAGATTTGAGAGTCCAGGTGATAGGAGGGTTTCTGGTTATTCAGAAGACAGATTGTAGCATAGTCTAGGATAATAATGAGGGATTTGGGAAGAAGTAGATACCTGTAAGAGCTATTTAGAAGGCAAAAACCAATAAGTATTGCTTATGGATTCAATACAGTGGGGAGGGCACAAGGGAACGGAGAGGGGTGTCCAAGATGACTGCCAAATTTTAAGGCTTGTAACTCAGAAAGAGGCCTCCAGAGTATGGTGGCAATTCCTCTATCATCGGAGAGTAGTAAGGATCATGGTAATGAAATGGGGAGGTTTGTGCAAAATTGGTGACATATATGGGAATTCCATATAGGCATTCAATTAAGTGCTAGATCACTTCTCCCACAGACCATTTATCATCAACCAACCAACCAACCAACAAACAAAGCTTCCTATTTACCCCAGAATAAAAATCACACTTGCATGTGCTTATTGGAAGCTGTTCCCCACTTCTACAACACCCTGCCCTCCATGCTACATTAGCAGGAGCAGAAATAATAGCTGAGTTGAGCTTCATTCTCTGGCCCTTCCCATTGGGTTAAGGTTCAGTCAAAGGTGCTAATGAGTAGAGAAATGGCCAGGAAGCAACAGAAGAAAGAAGGAAAAGAAAAGGAGAAGAAATCAAATACTCTAGGTCTCACTGCTGATTTAGGATTTACATTTTGCTTATATTCATAAGGATTTAAAATAAAATTTTTAAAAAGAAGCTTGACAAAAATAAATAAAAATTTATAAAAGAAGGTTGCTATTATGGTGCAGAGTATAACGGATTCTTACCAAAGCTATCAACTTCTCTTCTAGCCTGTCCCTTGCAATATCAGTTTTTACTAATATTACCTCGCTTGTGTTTATTATTAGACACAGATCTTAGTGACTGATGGCTGGAACCGTGGCAGATTTGTGGAAGAGGATATCATTTTAAGGATGTAAGATTTCATCAGAAAATATACTATAAAGCTCTCGACTTCCAGAAGTAAGACAGGACAACGGAGGAGAAATTCCTAGCTCCGGCAATAAACAATGAAGTGCTACAATTGAGTCCAATACGTGGACTAAAGAAATGGTAACTAAAGGGGTGAATTAAATCAGTTAGCTCTGAAAATCTGTTAACTTCTAACGAGACTTCCTCTCAATGAAAAATAATAGAACATCAAACTAAAATAGATTTTATCAATTTGAATTCCAGTGATGAAAACATTAGTCATAGGTTAAGATATAAGTATCTGGAATAAATGAATGATACTAAAGGGAGATTCAAAATGAACAAACTTGAATTTAAGGTTCACAGAAATTGTCTACCAATCATATTCCTTTCCACCCTTCACTATCTTATTTTTTATTTTATTTTTATTTATTTAATTTATTATTATTAACTTATTTCATATCTTTAGTTACTAGCTTTAGTTTCTATCTTTATTCTTTCATTAGTTCTCTTACGTGAAAAAGCAAAAGTTAATAATTCAAAATTAAATCTCAATTATTTCTCCTTTGAACCAGTTTTTACCTTTTGAAGCACATTAGCGAGGCTTTGCTGTTTAGGGGAGGACTACCTATTTTACATTTCCAGGGTGGTTCAAGAATAATTTAGATGACTGATCGAGTTGAGAAAGAAATATGATTTCTCTTTACAGAATTTAAGTTAAATAAGAAAGCTCCTTTTCAGGTAGGAGGTGAACATGGTGCTTTCAGGTACTCATGCTGAAAGAGGCTAAATGTCACCGTGAAGAAAGAGGCTGCTTCTCACCCAGCCTGGTGGGTCGACCAGAGCCACAGGGTGGGGATGTGAGTCTGCAGATAGGCTCCTCTGGCCTGAACACCCAGGAAGACATATTCAATGGTTTGGTCTACTAGAACCTGAGCCCACAAAGCTAGGGAGTTAGGCAAAAGGCCCTTTAGCAAGTTTAAATTGACGGAGGAACTGTGTCTGTGTGTGTCACCTCTTCACACATTCCTCAGGTTACAAGCTGATGCAAAACTGACATTTATGTTCCTCTAAAGAGGTCTTATTATCACTAGCTTGGTATCAGTCAACTGACAGAAAAGCGAAATTCACCTTCTGAATTACCTAGCAGCTACTTTTCAACACTTAATCTTTTGCATTTCCTTTGGCCTCAGTGAAATGAGCAAAAACTGAACCATTCAACTAGCTGGCTTCTGTATCAATACATCTATTGCTCAGGAAATAGAAGTAAAAGATATAAAACAATTAAAAGGTCAATGTTACTGTTTTCCTTAGTAATGATGACTAAGCACTAAGCACTATTGCAAAACCTGGGTCAAGCAGGCGAAGGTTTCTATTATTCACACTGATTTGCAGTTTTCAAAATGCATTAGTACATATTTAAGATCTTTTTCTGCAACTAAACCAGTGCTGCTTAGGGGAAAAAATATATAAGATTGTTATAAGGTTTTAGAAGCTTCATTTTACATTCATTGGCAATACAGTAAATCCCCTACATACGAACCTTCAAGTTTCAAACTTTTAAAATGCGAACATGCATTCGCATGTCCAATCACGTAAGTTAGTTCACGTGTCTGGTGTACATTGTCACGTGCGTGCATCTTCTACAAGTGGTTGGATTTTTGTGTACTTTACTGTACAGTACTGTATAGAGTACAGTAGTACAGTATCTTTATTTCAAGCCCAGGGTGTCCAGAAGCAAGCATAAAAGCAGCAGTGATGTAGCTGGTACTTTTCAAGGTACTGTACTGTAAGATTAAAAACGTTTTTTTTAATTTTTTGTGTTTGTTTGGTTTTTATGTATTATTTGTGTGAAAAGTATTATAAACCTATTACAGTACAGTACTATATAGCCGATTGTGTTAGTTGGGTATCTAGGCTAACTTTGTTGGATTTACAAACAAATTGGACTTACGAACGTGCTCTCGGAACCGAATTCGTTTGTGTGTAGGGGACTTACTGTATAGCACTTGACAATTTTATGTGATTTTTGCTTCTTCTTGGTTCTGAGTGAGGGTATTGGCTCCCTCTTAAAATTCCAACACTAGCACAAGGCCATGAGGGTTACTTCCATGACACCGCCAGCCGAGCTCTGAATATGTTTACACTCAGGCTTCTAGCAAAGAAAATTTTCGAGAAATCTCCATGTCATACCTTCTCTGGACCAAAGGGATAAGAGAAAAGGTTTTAATGGTAAATTGGAACATATCCATGATTGGAAGGAGAATTCTATATTTAATGATGAAAGACTACATTCTTTACACACACACACACACACACACACATATAAATACACACACAATTTGCCCTGATAACAAGCCTAGTATCAACATGGGTACAGTACAGTGGCATTACTTATTTTTGAAGTTGTTAACAATAAGAAAATACTTAATTATTCATCTTTGAATAACCCTAAAATAATTGTCTTTCTCTTTGTCTAAATAGTTATGTTCCTCATAGTTTCTCTCAAGAGTACATTTTTAATCTTTTCTTTCACTGTCCTTCTCTTTTGAGTTCTTTTCAAGTCGTTCATAAAGTCCTCCACTTTCTCATGAAGACTGAATGACGCACACACATTCCTACCTTGCTTTTGACACTGGGGGAAAATAATTGAAATGCACAGTGGATATGCAGTTATTTAAGTGTTGATTGTGTCCACATATCAGCATTTTGAAATAATGTAATCATTTCAGATCCTTGACAGTGTGTTAGAGTTTAGACATATTCAAACATTCAGATGACCAGTTATCATGTTAATTTTTAACCTGTCCTTTTGGTACCATATAGGTAAGCCTCTACCCCAAGTATAATGCATCCTAAAGCCTCTTTATAGCAGAAATGCACTGATTTGTGACAACTCAAGAATGATATAAATGATTCTTGGATGTCAAAGAAGTCATTAAAACGTTTTAAGACCTAGCTCATAAGGAAATCAAAATCTAAAATCAGCAAAATTTAGAGTAAAATCCAAGAAGTAAGAACTCCCACACTATTATTCCAGCAATAACTATCCCATGATAAAAAGCAAGCACAATTTTAAAAATCTATTTTATGGTTATTATTTATGTAATGTTGGCTTTGGGTGATATTTTTCAGCATGTAGTTTATTTGTAACTTAGTCTAAATAAGTAGAAATGTTGAAGGAAGAAATGTATTTCTTTATACAATTTAAACAGAAAATGTCACATGAGTCATGCTCTTATATACTTTTACTGATTCCATGAAACCTGAAAATGAAATGAAAATAGTTGATTTATGGGTAGATTCTATCTTTAAGGGCAGGAAAAATAAAAAGGAAGCTATTAACCTTTTGGTATTTCCTTTGAGTGTCTTCTAGTTACTTTCCTACAGCAAAACATTACAATTCCTATTCCATCAGCCATGTTCTTGCTTTAATGCTTTATTCTATGTTGCTTTTCTCTACAAATGCAATTTCCATTTGCACACTGTAACAGTCACTTTTGGAAGAGATTGAGGGTAGAAGATGTTTTTAATTGGAAGGGGAAAAGTGGTTTCAATGTAATGAATAAGCTTTCCCCTTCTCATAATTGACAGTCAAAATGAGTGTGGTATTAGCCACGCACTTGTCTTCTCCCCTTTCCTTCACACCTGTCAGGGAGCAGATAAAGGTGTGAGAAATGTGAGTCCACACTGGTCATGCCGTCTTAAAAAACGGTACGGTAATAGCTGTCAAACAGTGTTGTGATTGTAAGAGAGAAAAATAGGACTGCTTTAATTTTAATGTTGGAGCATTGGCAATATATTTGGTTGTCATATACCTCTCTTGTCCATATTTTCTTTGTAGTATTTAATTCTGTGAAGAAGACAATACATTCCCACTTTAGGTTTTAAGAGCCATTAGTGTGTTTATGCATAATGCTTGTGGCAAAAAAAAGGCCATAGTTCACAGTGTCTAGTTAGTTAGTTTAGTTCCACGATTTAAATATCATCAAGCCTTGTCATTAATACAATGCTAACACGACCAAAAACTATGCTGGCCTTTCCAAAAAAATATTTATTTGGGGATAATCTTTAAAATGATTTACAAAGTAATTTAAACACATTTATTAAAATGTTTAGAATGTGACCCAATTTTAATTTTATTTTATTATTTTATTTTATTTTGGGGGATGGACTATATAATGACAAATAACCCCATTGACAATTATTTTCCTACAATAACCTAAAAAGCTTTAGAGGCAAGTGGTATATTCTGAGTCTCAAATCTAATTCTGATTGCAAATTTATGTATTTTTTGTGAGAGGAGTGTAGAAAAAAATAGATAGATGTTGCCCCATGTAGAGATCCTCCTTCCCTAGCAGTCTGTGAATCTTCTCTTGAGCTACAGTCGTTTATTTGTGTCTGTTAGGGCAAGCAGGTTAGGAACTGGGTGAACCCCTGTGTGTCCGGGAAAAGGCCACAGTGCATACACGTATGCATGTATAGCAACAGCGATAGGGCGTGTAACTTGCACATTTTGTTAACTGTTTACAGATGTCTGTTGAACGGAATCCTCACGTGCAGAGTAATTTTCACACTCTGTTCTATTTTTCAAGCACGATGCATAATGTTAAGAAGCGAGGGGAGCTAACTGGAGGGTACACCTGGTGCAGAAGCGCGGACGTGAGAGAGGACTTCACTGATCGGAGCGGATTTGTGTGTCAAAGAAGCGATCTGCAAGGTGGAGAGCAGTGGCGAGCAGCACAGTCCACGGGAGGACGGGGAGAAGACAGAATACGTACTTGTGCTCCACGTGCTTATAAATGAATAATGTTTGTTAATACTTAATATATGGCTGAATACAAATGTCTTCCCGTGCCACGTGTCATTGCTGGTTATAATATATAGATCATCGTGAGTGTACAGCAGACAGTCACAGGTCCTGTGCACTCCAAAATGTGTCCTAAGGCAAAAGTGTGGGTTCCACAGTGCAGAAGTGTTATCCACTTTCTGTCCTGAGGACACAACAATGAACAAAGTGGAATAGTCCCTGGATCATGGAGGTTATGTTCTGGTGGTAGACAAATAAAAATATACTTACATACATGTGCAGACATCAGTTGGGCCGTGACTACGTGCAAGAGTGCTGTAGGTGGGAAGTCGTGTACCATCAATAGAGCCCTGAACAAAAGAAAGAACGACTCATGCAGACACGATGGGGAGCAGCACCCCAAGAGAGGAATAGGGCAAGGAATGCATGTTCTCTGTATGTTCAAGGATGCACAAGGTTTTTGAGCAGAGGAGAGGCCTGATCTGACTTATAAAAGAACAACTCTGAATATTGTGTGACCAACAGACTCTGTGGGGACAGAAGGGAGACTGAGCCCTTAGCTGGCTATTGCAAGAAGACAGCGTGATGGTTCACAGTGACAAGGACCAGAGTGACAGCTGTGATGGTGAGGGGGTTGCTCAGATTTTAGAAATAGGATGTTTTGAAGGTTGAGTAAAAAAAGATTTATTGATGGATAGGATATGGTTTGTGAAATGAGAAAGGAAGTTAGAGATGTCTCCATGGCTTTTAGAACAAAGGGAAGGGTACAGTTGCCATTTACAGACATGGTCATAAACGAGGGAGGAGCTATGGGGGTGAGGAATCTGAGATACCTAGTACACACAGAGGTGGTTGTGTCAAGTCAGTGTGTATCTAGAACTATTTAGAGAGAACCTGGCTTGAGATGGGAACTTAAACCAGGACTAGGCCATCAGTGTGTGGATGGAAAGCAATGAGCATGGATGAGATCAACCATAGGCACACCTTGGAGATAACGCATGTTTGTTTCCAGACCATTGCAATAAAGCGAATACTGCAATAAAGTGAGTCACATGAAATTTCTGGCTTCCTAGTGCATAGAAAAATTATGTTTATGCTATACAGTAGTGTATTAAGTGTGCAACAGCTTATGTCTTAAAAGACAATGTACATATCTTTTTTTTTTTCTTAAACATCAGTATTGGAGTATAACTGCTTTACAATGGTGTGTTAGTTTCTGCATTATAACAAAGTGAATCAGCTATACATATACATATATCCCCATATCCCCTCGATCTTGCGTCTCCCTCCCACCCTCCCTATCCCACCCCTCTAGGTGGTCACAAAGCACTGAGCTGATCTCCCTGTGCTATGCGGCTGCTTCCCACTAGCTATCTATTTTACATTTGGTAGTATATATAAGTCCATGCCACTCTCTCACGTCATCCCAGCCATCCCTTCCACCTCCCCGTGTCCTCAAGTCCATTCTCTACATCTGTGTCTTTATTCCTGTCCTGCCCCTAGGTTCTTCATAAGCTTGTTTTTAGATTCCAGATATATGTGTTAGCATACGGTATTTGTTTTTCTCTTTCTGACTTACTTCATTCTGTATGACAGACTCTAGGTCCAACCACCTCACTACAAATAACTCAACTTCATTTCTTTTTATGGCTGAGTAATATTCCATTGTATATATGTGCCACATCTCCTTTATCCATTCATCTGTCAATGGACACTTAGGTTGCTTCCATGTCCTGGCTATTGTAAATAGAGCTGCAATGAACATTGTGTTACATGACTCTTTTTGAATTATGGTTTTCTCAGGATATATGCCCAGTAGTGGGATTGCTGGGTCGTATGGTAGTTCTATTTTTAGATTTTTAAGGAACCTCCACACTCTTCTCCATAGTGGCTGTATCAATTTACATTCCCACCAACAGTGCAAGAGGGTTCCCTTTTCTCCACACCCTCTCCAGCATTTATTGTTTGTAGATTTTTTGATGATGGCCATTCTGACTGGTGTGAGGTGATACTTCATTGTAGTTTTGAATGCATTTCTCTAATAATTAGGGATGTTGAGCATTCTTTCATGTTTGTTGGCAATCTGTATATCTTCCTTGGAGAAACGTCTATTTAGGTCTTCTGCCCATTTCTGGATTGGGATGTTTGTTTTTTTGATATTGAGCTGCATGAGCTGCTTGTAAATTTTGGAGATTAATCATTTGTCACTTGCTTCATTTGCAAATATTTTCTCCCATTCTGAGGGTTGTCTTTCCATCTTGTTTATGTTTTCCTTTGCTGTGCAAAAGCTTTTAAGTTTCATTAGGTCCCATTTGTTTAGTTTTGTTTTTGTTTTTCCATTTCTCTACAAGGTGGGCCAAAAAGGATCTTGCTGTGATTTATGTCATAGAGTGGTCTGCCTATGTTTTCCTCTTAGAGTTTTATAGTGTCCGGCCTTACATTTAGGTCTTTAATCTATTTTGAGTTTATTTTTGTGTATGGTGCTAGGGAGTGTTCTAATTTCATTCTTTTACACGTAGCTGTCCAGTTTTCCCAGCACCACTTATTGAAGAGGCTGTCTTTTCTCCATTGTATATTCTTGCCTCCCTTACCAAAGATAAGGTGACCATATGTGCGTGGATTTATCTCTGGGCTTTCTATCCTGTTCCATTGATCTATATTTCTGTTTTTGTGCCAGTACCATACTGTCTTGATTACTGTAGCTTTGTAGTATAGTCTGAAGTCAGGGAGCCTGACTCCTCCAGCTCTGTTTTTCTTTCTCAAGATTGCTTTGGCTATTCAGGGTCTTTTGTGTTTCCATGCAAATTGTGAAATATTTTGTTCTAGTTCTGTGAAAAATGCCATTTTTAGTTTTATAGGGATTGCACTGAATCTGTAGATTGCTTTGGGTAGTATAGTCATTTTCAAAATGTTGATTCTTCCAATCCAAGAACATGGTATATCTCTCCATCTGTTTGTATCATCTTTAATTTCTTTCATCAGTGTCTTATAATTTTCTGCATGCAGGTATTTTGTCTCCTTAGGTAGGTTTATTCCTAGGTGTTTTATTCTTTTTGTTGCAGTGGTAAATGGGAGTGTTTCCTTAATTTCTCTTTCAGATATTTCATCATTAGTGTATAGGAATACAAGAGATTTCTGTGCATTAATATTGTATCCTGCTACTTTATCAAATTCATTGATTAGCTCTAGTAGTTTTCTGGTAGTGTTTTTAGGATTCTCTATGTATAGTATCATGTCATCTGCAAACAGTGACAGCTTTACTTCTTCTTTTCTGGTTTGGATTCCTTTTATTTCTTTTTCTTCTCCGATTGCTGTGCCTAAAACTTCCAAATCTATGTTGAATAACAGTGGTGAGAGTGGGCAACCTTGTCTTGTTCCTGATCTTAGTGGAAATGTTTTCAGTTTTTCACCATTGAGAACGATGTTTGCTGTGGGTTTGTCATATATGGTCTTTATTATGTTGAGGTAACTTCCATCTATGCCTACTTTCTGGAGGGTTTTTATCATATATGGGTGTTGAATTTTATCCAAAGCTTTTTCTGCTTCTATTGAGATGATCATATGGTTTTTCTCCTTCAGTTTGTTAATATGTTTTATCACATTGATTGATTTGCATATATTGAAGAATCCTTGCATTCCTGGGATAAATCCCACTTGATCATGATGTATGATCCTTTTAATGTGCTGTTGGATTCTGTTTGCTAGTAATTTGTTGAGGATTTTTGCATCTATGTTCATCAGTGATATTGGCCTGTAGTTTTATTTCTTTGTGACATCTTTGTCTGGTTTTGGTGTCAGGGTGATGGTGGCCTTGTAGAATGAGTTTGGGAGTATTCCTCCCTCTGCTATATTTTGGAAGGGTTTGAGAAGGATAGGTGTTAGCTCTTCTCTAAATGTTTGATAGAATTTGCCTGAGAAGCCATGTGGTCCTGGGCTTTTGTTTGCTGGAAGGTTTTTAATCACAGTCTCCATTTCAGTGCTTGTGATTGGTCTGTTTATATTTTCTATTTCTTCCTGGTTCAGTTTTAGAAAATTGTGCATTTCTAAGAATTTGTCCATTTCTTCCAGGTGGTCCATTTTATTGGCATATAGTTGCTTGTAGTAATCTCTCATGATCCTTTGTATTTCCTCAGTGTCGGTTGTTACTTCTCCTTTTTCATTTCTAATTCTATTGATTTGAGTCTTCTCCCTTTTTTTCTTGAAGAGTCTGGCTACTGGTTTATCAATTTTGTTTACCTTCTCAAAGAACCAGCTTTTAGTTTTATTCATCTTTGCTATCATTTCCTTCATTTCTTTTTCATTTATTTCTGATCTGATCTTTATGATTTCTTTCCTTCTGCTAACTTTGGGTTTTTTTTTGTTCTTCTTTAATTGTTTTAGGTGTAAGGTTAGGTTGTTTATTTGAGATGTTTCTTGTTTCTTGAAGTAGGATTGCATTGCTATAAACTTCCCTCTTTGAACTGCTTTTGCTGCATCCCATAGGTTTTGGGTCATCGTGTTTTCATTGTTATTTGCTTCTAGGTATTTTTTTATTTCCTCTTTGATTTCTTCAGTGATCTCTTGGTTATTAGTGTATTGTTTAGCCTCCATGTGTTTGTATTTTTTACAGCTTTTTTCCTGTAATTGATATGTAGTCTCATAGCATTGTGGTTGGAAAAGATACTTGCTACGATTTCAATTTTCTTAAATTTACCAAGGCTTGATTTGTGACCCAAGATATGATCTATCCTCGAGAATGTTCCATGAGCACTTGAGAAGAAAGTGTATTCTGTTCCTTTTGGATGGAATGTCCTATAAATATCAATTAAGTCCATCTTGTTTAATGTAGCATCTAAAGCTTGTGTTTCCTTATTTATTTTCATTTTGGATGGTCTGTCCATTGGTGAAAGTGGGGTGTTAAAGTCCCCTACTATGATTGTGTTACTGTCAATTTCCCCTTTTACGGCTGTTAGCATTTGCCTTATGTATTGAGGTGCTCCTATGTTGGATGCATAAATATTTATAATTGTTATATCTTCTTCTTGGATTGATCCCTTGATCATTATGTAGTATCCTTCTTTGTCTCTTGTAATATTCTTTATTTTAAAGACTATTTTGACTGATATGAAAATTGCTACTCTAGCTTTCTTTTGATTTTCTCTTGCATGGAATATCTTTTTCCATCCCCTCACTTTCAGTCTGTGTGTGTCCCTAGGTCTGAAGTGGGTCTCTTGTAGACAGCATATATACGGGTCTCTTTTTTGTATCCATTCAGCCAGTCTATGTCTTTTGGTTGGAGCATTTAATCCATTTACATTTAGGTAATTATCGATATGTATGTTCCTATTACCCTTTTTAAATTGTTTTGGGTTTGTTATTGTAGGTCTTTTCCTTCTCTTGTGTTTCCTGCCTAGAGAAGTTCCTTTAGCATTTGTTGTAAAGCTGGTTTGGTGGTGCTGAATTCTCTTGGCTTTTGCTTGTCTGTAAAGGTTTTAATTTCTCCATTGAATCTGAATGAGATCCTTGCTGGGTAGAGTAATCTTGGTTGTAGGTTCTTCCCTTTCATCACTTTAAATATGTCTTGCCACTTCCTTCTGGCTTGCAGAGTTTCTGCTGAAAGATCAGCTGTTAACCTTATGGAGATTCCCTTGAATGTTATTTGTTGTTTTTCCCTTGCTGCTTTTAATATTTTTTCTTTGTATTTAATTTTTGACAGTTTGATTAATATGTGTCTTGGCGTGTTTCTCCTTGGATTTATCCTCTATGGGAATCTCTGTGCTTCCTGGACTTGATTAACTATTTCCTTTCCCATATTAGGGAAGTTTTCAAGTATAATCTCTTCAAATATTTTCTCAGTCCCTTTCTTTTTCTCTTCGTCTTCTGGGACCCCTATAATTCGAATGTTGTTGGTGTGTTTAATGTTGTCCCAGAGGTCTCTGAGACTGTCCTCAATTCTTTTCATTCTTTTCTCTTTATTCTGCTCTGCAGTAGTTATTACCACTATTTTATCTTCCAGGTCACTTATCCGTTCTTCTGCCTCAGTTATTCTGCTATTGATTCCTTCTAGAGAATTTTTAATTTCATTTATTGTGTTGTTCATCATTGTTTGTTTGCTCTTTAGTTCTTTTAGGTCATTGTGAAACATTTCTTCTATTTTCTGCATTCTATTTCCAAGATTTTGGATCATCTTTATTATCATTACTCTGAATTATTTTTCAAGTAGACTGCCTATTTCCTCTTCATTTGTTTAGTCTGGTGGGTTTTTACCTTGCTCTTTCATTTGCTGTGTGTTTCCCTATGTTCTCATTTCCCTTAACAACTTAATGTTTTTGGGGTCTCCTTTTAGCACACTGCAGGTTTGTAGTTCCTGTTGTTTTTGGTGTCTGCCCTCATTGGGTAAGGTTGGTTCAGTGGGTTGTGTAGGCTTCCTGGTGGAGGGGACTGGTGCCTGTGTTCTGGTGGATGAGGCTGGATGTTGTCTTTCTGGTGGGCAGGACCGTGTCTGGTGGTGTGTTTTGGGGTGTCTGTGACCTTATTATTAATTTAGGCAGCCTCTCTGCTAATCGGTGGGTTTGTGTTCCTGTCGTCTTGCTACTTGTTTGGCATGGAGTGTCCAGCACTGTAGCTTGCTGGTCATTGAGTGCAGCTGGGTCTTAGCATTGAGATGGAAATCTCTGGGAGAGCTTTCACCATTTGCTATTACATGGAGCCAGGAGGTCTCTGGTGGACCAGTGTCCTGAACTCGGCTCTCCCACCTCAGAGGCACAGGCCTGGCACCTGGTTGGTCAGAGCACCAAGACCCTGTCAGCCACAGAGCTCAGAAGAAAAGGGAGAAGAAAAGACAGAAAGAAGGAAAAAAAATAAAATAAAGTTATTAAAATAAAAATAAAAAATAATTATTAAAAATAAAAAAATTTAAAAAAATTAAAAAATGAAAAAAAAAGAAAGAAAGAAGAGAGCAATCAAACCAAAAAACAAATCCACCAATGATAACAAGTGCTAAAAACTATCCTAAAAAAACGAAACAAAACAAAAATGGACAGACAGAACCCTGGGACAAATGGTAAAAGCAAAGCTATACAGACAAAATCACAGAAAGAAGCGTACACATACACACTCACAAAAAGAGAAAAAGGAAAATATATATATATATATATATATATATATCGTTGTTGCTCCTAAAGTACACTGCCTCAGTTTTGGGATGATTCATTGCCTATTCAGGTATTCCACAGATGCAGGTACATCAGGTTGATTGTGGGGATTTAATCCGCTGCTCCTGAGGCTGCTGGGAGAGATTTCCCTTTCTCTTCTTTGTTCACACAGCTTCTGGGGTTCAGCTTTGGATTTGGCCCTGCCTCTACGTGTAGGTCGTCTGAGGGTGTCTGTTTCTGCCCAGACAGGACGGGGTTAAAGGAGCAGCTGCTTTGGGGGCTCTGGCTCACTCAGGCGGGGGGAGCGAGGGGTACGGATGCGGGGCGAGCCTGCGGCAGCAGAGGCCAGTGTGACGTTGCAACAGCCTGAGGCGCGCCGTGCGTTCTCCAGGGGAAGTTGTCCCTGGATCACGGGAGCCTGGCAGTGGCGGGCTGCACCAGCTCCCAGGAGGGGCGGTGTGGAGAGTGACCTGTGCTCGCACACAGGCTTCTTGGTGGCGGCAGCAGCAGCCTTAGCATCTCATGCCCGTGTCTGGAAGCCACGCTGATAGCTGCAGCTCACGCCCGTCTCTGGAGCTCATTTAGGCGGTGCTCTGAATCCCCTCTCCTCGTGCACCCGAAACAGTGGTCTCTTGCCGCTTCGGCAGCTCCAGACTTTTTCCCGGACTCCCTCCCGGCTAGCTGTGGCGCACTAGCCCCTTCAGGCTGTGATCACGCCGCCAACCCCAGTCCTCTCCCTGCGATCCGACCGAAGCCCGAGCTTCAGCTCCCAGCCCCCGCCCACCCCGGCGGGGGAGCAGACAAGCCTCTCGGGCTGGTGAGTGCTGGTTGGCACCGATCCTCTGTACGGGAATCTCTCCACTTTGCCGTCTGCACCCCTGTGGCTGCGCTCTCCTCCGGGGCTCCGAAGCTTCCCCCCCGCCGACCCTCTGTCTCCACAAGTGAAGGGGCTTCCTAGTGTGTGGATACTTTTCCTCCTTCACAGCTCCTTCCCCGAGGGGCAGGTCCCGTCCCTATTCTTTTGCCTCTATTTTTACATTTTTCTTTTGCTCTACCCAGGTAAGTGGGGAGTTTCTTTCTTCTTGGGAAGTCTGAGGTCTTCTTCCAGCGTTCAGTAGGTGTTCTGTAGGAGTTGTTCCACATGTAGATGTATTTCTGATGTATTTGTGGGGAGGAAGGTGATCTCCATGTCTTACTCTTCCGCCATCTTGAAGGTCTCTCCTCCAGTGTACATATCAATTAAAAAATACTTTATTGCTAAGAAATGCTAACCATCACCTGACAATGCCAGGTTGCCACAAACTTTCAATTTGTAAAAAGCTGCAATAAAGCGAAGCACAATATATAAAACAAGGTATACCTGTAGAGAAACAGTATACATAAAACATCTTAGAGGTCTGAGAGAACAGAAAGAAATAGCAAAGTAAACAAGGATCAGAAATAAAGTTCAGGGACTTCTATGGCGGCGCAGTGGTTAAGAATCCGCCTGCCAATTCAGGGGACACGGGTTCAAGCCCTGGCCCGGGAAGATCCCACATGCTGCAGAGCAACTAAGCCCGTGTGCTATAACTACTGAGCCTGCACTCTAGATCCCATGAGCCGCAACTACTGAGCCTGCGTGCCATAACTACTGAAGCCCATGCACCTAGACCCCGTGCTCCGCAACGAGAAGCCACCGCAATGAGAAGCCTGCGCACCGCAACAAAGAGTAGCCCCTGGCACTCACCACAACTAGAGAAAGCCTGCGTGCAGCAATGAAGACCCAACACAGACATAAATAAATAAATAAATAAATAAATTTAGTAAAATAAAAAAAAGATTTAGAAAGTAAATTTAGAAGGAATTGAGACAGTGGTTTCCCAGGGGTCAGGTGAAGAAGGAAAGTCTAGAAGGAGGGAAGGGCCACCCAGGCCAAAGGCTGTTCCAAAGTCAAGTACCATGAGGACTAAGAATTAGCAGTTGGATTTAGATCTGTGAAGGTCACAATGACCTTGGCAAGAGCTACTTCAATAGAGGAGGTAAAGGGGGTACTCAAGGGAGTGTATATAGAAAACTTCTTTGGAAGAGCTTTGCTATAAAGAGGATGTAGAGGAAAAATACTTTTCCCTCCACACTTCCAGGTTCTTGCCTGAGACCCCCTGTAATAAAAGACAGATTAACAGGAGAAAAATAAACAGAAATTTAATAACATGTATACCCCTTTGTACATGGGAGATACCCAGGAAAACTGAATAACTCTCCAAATTACCCAAGCCACCATCTTAAATACCACCTCTAGATAAAGGCAAAAGAAAGATAAGAGTTTCTAGAGATTTAGAGCCATTCACCTCTTCCTGGTGCAGAGAGACAGACAACCTTACAAATGCAGATTTCCCTTATAAATGTAAATCTCTTATTAAAAGGTAACTTCTCCTCCTTTTTAGAGTTTCTCCTGTCTCTGCTGTTTCTTAAAAATAATCAGCTCAAGATAAACCATATGCTAAAAAGGCATATTTTGGGGTGGCAAAATCTGCTCCCCTTCAAGGAACAGAGATATTGGGCTATATTAGAGTCCATGATGCTTTTGTTAGGGTTTTCAAATGGAAGATGTAGGGGAGCAAAATGTGTCTCTTTGGCATGATGGATTAATTTAGACTGATTATCTCTAAGGAACAGAAGGCTTAGGAAGTTTTTCTTGTTACCTTTCCCTTAACTGCCTAAAAGAATTTAGATAAAGGGCCTGTTCCTGGAATTGAGATAGCTCCAAAGAATGTGGGTTAGGTGTGGCGGAGGACACCTGGCGGTGTCTAGAAACCAGAGTCCACTGTGTCCTCTTGGCTCTGCATGGCCCAAAAACCATCTGTTTACAAAACATTTGCATTTCTATCTCCATGTGAATTGCTTTTTTACTTTTTGAGGTCCCAAACCTACTACCTCCAATATCCTCTTCTGTCCTCAGCTGAAGATGATTTTTAAAGTGAGGGTTTCAGCCATTTTGGCAAGTTACTCAGTTTTCCTGAGTCTCTCCCATGAATACATGCCATTAAAGTTTTATTTGTTTTTCTCCTATTACTGTCTCATATTAATTTAATACAGAGACCAGCAAGAAGAACCTGGAAGGTGTGAAAAATTAGTCAACAGAAGCCTCAATCAAATAGGAGACCGGAAGTGGAAGCTCTCACGCCCTACCATGGTGGCAGGGCCCAACAGCAAGAAGAAAATCTTTCTCTTCTTCCCTGGCAAGGACTCAGCCAATGAGAGACTGTCACAACTCAGCCAATGAAAAGCCATGCACTCTTTGTTTACTAGAGCCCTCGCAACTTCCCTTCCCCTCTATAAAGACTTGTCTCCTTGCACAAGGCTCACCATGTTGCAGACCCTAAATTGCAGTCTTTGCTGATTCCGAGTAAACCAATTTTTGCTGGAGAAATAACTGGCAGCCTATTTGTTTTAAGTCAACCAAGGGTAGAGGAAAATTTATTTCTCCCCAACAAAGACATTACAGAATGTTTGAATGTTGATGGAAATAATTCAGCAGAAGTGGGGGTAGGGTGAAACGTCAATTCAGAAAGAGTAGAAATAATTCCCGGAGCTGTGGCTTGATTCGGAGAGAGGATGATGGGAATCGAAGAATCTTCCCTTTGAAAGAAGCACTGAATCTCCTTCTTATTAACTGGACCAAGGCAGAGCCTCTGTGTACAGATGCAGAGAGCTCTTCAGAGGCGGTAATAGACAGCATCACTTTTCTCTCATTAAATGCATTATTTGTAGTCTAGCTAATTTTAATAGATTAGTGAGAATCAAAAGAGATTTTTATGTGTGTGCTGCTAATACTACAACTATAAACTATTTAGAGATTTCTATTACATTCCACTTATACTTAATCTTTTAAATTTTGAGAGTATTTAATATGGTCTTTGTAAATAAATACACAGATATGTTTATATCTGAATTAAACAAACATGTATTGGGAAACAACCCTAAAATGTATTATTGACACAGGGGCACGTCAGTCAGCATAGGAGCTTGGAGAGCACAACCATGGAAAATAAAGTGTGTGTGTGTGGGGGGGGGGGTGTTTGAAGTTAAATTTTTAAAAATTTAAAAGCTAAGAATTTAACTTTTAGAAGTTAAGAAAAACAATTCAAAAAAGTCTTTTAAGACCTGCTAGAGACTTTATATTTTATCTTATCCAGGATGGGGAGACACTGGAGAGTCTGAAGAAATGGCTGACAGGATCACATTTGGGTTTCAAAAAGATTTCTCTCTTGGAGAAAAGTTATGAGGCTTTTATGGTAATAGAGGAGAGAGGAGAGAAGACAGGAGAGAGGGACGAGAGAGACAGAGACAGAGAGAGTGGTGACGCGAAGGACGGGAATTTGGAAAATAGCAGTCATATTTGGAAAGGAAAGGGCAGATTAAAAAAGACTTTGGAAGATGGAAGTGATATTTATTAAGATACGTGCTATCGAGTAAGAGAATAATTTGGCAGGAAGCTGTGGAGGAGGTAGGGAAGAGGGAAATGATTCATTTATTTTGGACGCATTCAATTCAAAATTCCTGTGGCCAACCCCAGTTGGTTTATAACCAGCATCCGTTTTTGGAGTGTGCATGTGGACCCCCATATGCACAGAGAGTTCTAGTATAGAAATGTTGGATTCATTAGTTTAATATGAAAGATTGCATTCAGATCCTGTCCTAATAGCTGGTATGTCTTTCCTGTTCATGTTTTATACTTTTACCACACATCTGTATCAGTCAATAGTAATAGTAATATTTTGATTTTTCAAATAGTTTACAAAAATGGCATCAATATGTATGTTTCCTTTGGCAAGATGTGTTTATACTCAATATCATGCTGATACATTGATCTGGCTCAGACGTTGGGAAACCATGGCTCATGGGCCCAAATCTTGTCCTCTGCCTCTTTTTGTGCAGCCTTTAAACCAAGAAAGTTGTTTTTTGTTTGTTTGTTTGTTTGTTTTACAGATGAACATTTGCAATCAATTTGATGATACACATTAACTTTCAACCCCAACTAGGTGAAATTTTATCCCCATAAAGGGAATCCTATTCTTCTTGTTAGTATACCTATGTTACAAAAAATAAAAAAATACACTCAATTTTTATTACTGTGTTTTGAATTTCACCGATACAGAACATGTGGAACATATCTCTTGCTATATAAATACCTACACAATATTCTCAACTTACACTTTGGCTGGCAAAGTCTAAAAAAGTAAACCTGATCTAGTTAATTCATTAACTTTGACAATTGTTAATTTTTCATCTTACAAGAGTATAATTTATGCATTAGTTACTTAATTAATAAACTAAATTCCATTGTTTCATATTTTTGCTATTAGAAGCAATGCTTAAAAGCTATCTTTGTTAAGAGTGTCTTCATGCACATGGATGAAATTTTCTCTGTGCATGAACCTAAATGTGGTTTTGTTAGCTTAGAGTTTGAGTGTATCTTTAACGTTATTATATATTGCCTACAAAGTGGCTCTACCAAACCCAGTCAGCAGTGTGCGAATTTCTAGCCAACATCCTAACCAACTGTTAATTTCTTAAATTTTCTCCAATGTACTTATTTTACCAACATGTATTTTTATTTGAACCATGAATAACTTAGAAACATGTCTTCTAGTTTCTAAAATCTTTTGTAAAACCTATCATTCTCTTTCTATTGTATTGGCTTTTTGATTAAAAAATTGTTCTGAATGAAACTGACACATAGATACTTATAACATACTATATGGTCCATTTTTATAAATGTCCCATTTGTTCTTGAAAAGAAAATGTGTTTTATAAATGCATTGTGTTTTGTGCTACAAGCAATTACATCAGTCATTTATAATGCTGAACTCTCTGTCATCTACTTTTAGTCTGATTTATTTGTTACTATTCCACAAAGGCATACATAACTGCAAATTAAGTTTCTCCTTGGTCTTCTGTCAATAATTGCTTTAAACATTTGAGCCTATATTGTTACATATGTAGCCTATTCAGTGTGGCTTCTTTCACTTAGCAATATGCATTTAAGGTTCCTCCATGCGTTTTGTGGCTTAATAGTTCATTTCTTTTTATTGATGAATAATATTCCATTGTATAGATGTACCATAAATTGAAAAAGGAGAACTAAAACTCTCTTTCCACAGCTAATATCATCTACATAGAAAATCACAAGCATTAGTTCAAATTAAACCACAATGAGATACCACTACCTACCTATCAGGATGGCAAGAAACAAAAACAAACACAAACATCTGACATTGCCAAGTGAAGTAAGGATACAGAGTAGTTGGAATTCTTATGCACTGTAGGTGCAAAATGATACCCCAACTTTGCAAAACATTTCTTCAGTTTCTTATAAACATATACGGTGACTATAGGAATTAGCAATCGTGCTCCTAAGTATTTATTCAAGAGAAATAAAAATGTATGGCCATTCAAAAACGTGTACATAGGTGGTTTTAGCAACTTTACTTATAGTCACCAAAAAACTGGAAACAAATGCCCTCATAAATAGATGAACAAAATGTGGTATAACCACACAATGGAATATTACTCAGTAATGAAAAAGAATGGACTACTGAGAAATGCAATGACATGGATGAATCTCAGATGCATACAGTGTGTAGTTTTAAAAGGCTACATACTACATGATTAACCTGAATGATATTCTGGAAAAAGCAAAACTAAATATAGGCAGTATCAGCGGTTGCAAGGATTAAGGGTGAGGAGAGGAGCTGACTACAAAGGTGGAGGGTGGGGGAATTTTTTTTTATAACATGGAAGCATTGTGCTTATTTTTTTCTGGTGACAGTTATATGAGTCTTTACTTGTTGTTAAATTTTGTAGAGCTGTATAACCAAAAGAGTGAATTTTACTGTATATAAATTTAAAAATAAAATAATGCCATGCTTCTTTATGATCACATGGTACTATCAGTATCCGATCCTTTTCTCATTAAAAATGAATACTCACTACATGTGTGGCTGGATTTTGTAGTCACCATTCCCACCTTCCTGTGGAACATCAAACACTAGTCACTGGATGAGTCAAGAATTAGAGAGATGGTCTGGTTTGCAATCATCATTTTATGTTCTAAACAAACTGATTTTACGTTCCTCAAATCCTTCCCTAAGATGGATGGCTCCAATAATTCTTCACCTCCCTTGTCGTCCCATTGCCGGTAACACTAACAAGTTGGGTTTTCCTACATCTACCCCACCCTAAGGCAAAGACAACCTCCCGTGGGGATCAGCTTCTTGGTGAGAATAGGATGTTTCCACCCACCACTGTATATTGACACTTGCTATGCTTCTGGCCATAAATCACTTGATGACATCACATTGTTGCTATAAATCCACGAACAAATAAGCTATCCTTCCATTAGGGAACATAAAACGGTCCATGTTCAGACTCAGTCTGCATACTGTTTATGGGTTGCTTGCTGCTTTCAGGGTTTTTACAAGAGAACATCCACTGTTTCTTTCTGGCCCTACTCCAGAGAGCTATGTTAACACTGCCCATTTTCCAAGATATTTGGTGGGAACACTGCAGAACAGAGCCACATTTTCCATCAGGGACCTGCACCATATTTTAGTCTCTATTTCCCAGACAAATTAAACCCACTGTTTTATGAGCTTCTTCAAAGGGGCTACACAGTAGCTCATTTTATTGAATATGGATACTGTCACTCAGAAAACGAATCATATGATAACAGAGCCTAGAGCTTACAAATTCTAGAGCATGTTAATTATTACCTCAGGGTATGACCCTAAATTATTTAACTTCCGTCGGGAAAGTTAAGCAGTGGGCTAGTCTATGACATTGGAATTGAAAACACCACGAGCTCCAAGAGTTTATCTGCTTGCAGGCTGGGGAGGAGAGGAGTACAGAATCTCCAAGCACCAAGCACCAAGGGGGAGAATAAATTTTTATGTCAGTCATTCCTTCATTTCTTTATTTGAACCAGAAAATGATCTCTAGTATCAATAGCCTTAACATTCAGTTCTGTAATTTTCCTTCATGTTTTTAAACTCATAAGTTTGGTTTAGGATTCTAACCAGGGGTAAGTTGGAGCGACAATGGAAAATGGCTAAGAGATTCCTCAATTTTGCTCAAAGAAAGGGATAGACAGATAGACCTGCATATATGTATCTAGGTATACACATATGTAATAAATATAAGTATATACATTTATAGAAGCAAAAATACACAAATAAAGTTTTGAATCGTTTCTTATTAGCCCGTTCAGTTATTATTGATAGGTTATCCAAGCCAATCCCTGGGTTTTGTTTGTTTGGTTTTCCACTCTTTTTTATCCAAATTGAATTATCTAGGTGCAACGGGTTTTACATGGTTGTTTACTTCTTTCTGTTCTAGTTTTCAACTTTTGTCTAACAACAAGCAATTATATTAACACTAAACTAAATACGCTAAATTCATTTATGATATGATAGTGAGTGTGCTGCATATGTTTTCTCATTTTAAACCACAACTACTCTATGGGGCGTTCACTATTGTTCTCATTTCATAAATTAGGAAAACGAGCATCAGGAAATTGGGCACCTACCCAAAGTTGTTCAACCTGTAAGAAAGGATCCTGATTTTGAATGCATGTCTGACTCCAGAGAATTTGCTTTCAAAAACAACCCAATACGGACCCTGTTTACTAGCAGTTTAAACAAGAGGAGGGGGTATGTTGCTATTGGGTAAATAAAGGACCTTACTATGTTTGGAAAAAAGAGAAAGTATGTACAACTTTACCTTAGATGCGGTTTGTTGTTGTTTTTAATTAAAGGTCAATAACATGATACTTTGCTCCATATCTGATTAATCAAATCATAGAGTTCAAGGTAAATGCACTATTTATTGGTGAGCCATGGAAGAATGAACTATTTGATACTCGGTGGAAATTTCATCTACTACTCAAACGATGATAAAATTATTTAGGTTTCAAAATTATAATGCCACAATCCTGTAAAAATATCACCCTGGGCAAACTGGACTATGGGATGATTATGTAAAGTTTTTTTTTGGTTTACTGTAACTTTAATTACTAGTCCTAGGATATTTTAGGAATTTCTGGGCCGTAAATTAGCTGAGAGGCCATAGGTGTTTATTATTAAGGAAATTAACTTAGTGGGCAGCCCCAAAGGGAGCAAGACACTGGGCATTAACCTTTGAGTGTCAGAGGCCACCCATGTACCCTGATTCCAGTGAAAGAAGATGTTTACCAGCAAACTCTCAAGACCGACAGAGAAGTCAGGGGCTGGTGCCAAATTGGAAAGATAGGTATGGAAGCCAAGTTTATTCCAAGGCTGAGAGATACTAAACGGTTGATTAATGAGTATGCTATTAGGTCAACCAATATCATACAGAAATAGGTCAAGTGTGACCATCAGATTCTGAGGGAGGAGATTTTCTGGGTCTCCAAGAAGGGTAAAGACAATGGTTAAAACATCCTTTCAATGCTGTAAAATTTGAGGCCCAAGGTGGGGAAAAAGAAACCTAGCTCCAAATTGGTTCCATTCACATCTATAAACCTCCGGGGACATTACGCATAGCTTGAAATTTCTCCACGACCTGGGATCAGAGAAACAGAGTCTTTATGAAAAGAGAAGGATAAGAAGCAGTGCAAATTTGCATTGGAGAAGCTTTGAGACATTTTACTGCCCCTTAGGAAGAGATGATGGTGGTGGTGACAGTCTACGTGTGAGGGGATATTCTCCCTTCCCAAATAATTGAGGTAGAAATGCACTGTTTGTTCAATATACATAGTCCACTACCACCAGCAAAAACAAAACAAAACAGACAAAAAAAAAAAAAGCCTACATAACTAGGAGGGATTCCAAATTGGCCAGGTGGCCCAGATTGGCAAGTACATATACACTGTTCATAACTTAAAATTTAAAGAAAAGAAAAAGTGTGTGAAAGAAACATTTGAGAAAGTACATTAGCAAAATTGCCTTATTTTCAATATCAAATAATCCATTAAACTAACAACAAAAAGTAACAACAAAAAGATGCACAGAGGTCACAGGCTGAGAGCACTCAGCAGTGATGGTCATAGCAAATGGGCTGGAGATCAGGATACTTCCTGGTGGCAGGAGGGAAGGGCAATCCCAGACAGAGTGATGCGCAGCTGATAACAGGATTTTCCCTCTGTGGGACCCCCATCACAGAATTTCTAACCCAAATGGACGCAGGAAAAAAAAATGATGACCATGTTTTACTTTTGTGTTTTCCATGTGGATGGAAATCTAAAGTCACACCATGGCAATGATGTCATCAGTGCCTTTATTCAAAGCGAGGCATCTACAGGCAAAGACCACTCCATATTCTGTTACTGTAATTATCTCTAAGTAGGTGTATTTCTGGGGACCCAGAAGAATTGTCCTATATCTACCTTTAAATGCAGGTTCAGGGCTTCCCTGGTGGCGCAGTGGTTGAGAATCCGCCTGCCAATGCAGGGGCACGGGTTTGAGCCCTGGTCTGGGAAGATCCCACATGCCGCGGAGCAACTGGGCCCGTGAGCCACGATTACTGAGCCTGCGCGTCTGGAGCCTGTGCTCCGCAACAAGAGAGGCCGCGATAGTGAGAGGCCCGCGCACCGCGATGAAGAGTGGCCCCCGCTTGCCGCAACTGGAGAAAGCCCTCCACAGAAACGAAGACCCAACACAGCCATAAATAAATAAATAAATTAAAAAAAAAAAAATGCAGGTTCAATTGAGACAGGTCTCTTGTGCCAGGTGTCCATCTTTAAATTAAGATTGAAGCCAGTGCTTTGGGAGAGTTGTTTTCAATATTTGAGGACAAAAGTGACTTGTCGGAATGCTAGGGAAATTGCAATGGCTGTTCGGTAGTTCATCAAATAGCTGCCAGCCTAAATATGCCCCAAATAGTCTTTTTCTTACTGAGGCTTCATTTTGGCCTAAATCTCATTCCAAGACCCCAGTCTTTCAACAGGGAAGCTCTGTATGCCAAGTATCAGTGAGGAAACATAATTATTACTAAAATTGAAGCAGGTACTATTAAATCTTTTCATTTCAATTTGGAAATACAAGATGAAGAGTTTAATATTAACTCAATCAGTCAGCTTCAATTAGGTCACGGTGTATTACAGTTAATAGCATTACGATCACTAATACAGCTCCTTGAAAAACAAGTAAAGTATTATAGTTACTCCAAGTAGACATATTCTACAACGATTTGATTATATTTATATGTTTTCTTGCAAACTCCAGTGGTATTTCTCAAGATTTTTTAGGTGTCAACATATGGTTTCAATTTCTCTGAAATATATAGCATAGCTTGTTCTCAGAGAAAATGCTGCCAAACAAGACTTGTAAATGTATCTTGAGGTTAAACTTAACATCTCGTCCTTTCCTATAAGGGTCCTTGGCTAACGCCTGTATAGCCGCCTCAGATGGAAAAATCACACCATTACCCAAATGAAGTTTTCTCAACTGAAAAGGGAAACAGCTTTCTCTTTCTTACATATACTAACCTATACTACAACAGAATTTTTGCCCATCAAGAAGATAAAAATATAGACATGTTTAGCTACTTTAAATAACTGTCATTATGATTAATTTCATAACAATTCGAAGTAAAGGAATCAGGCCACCCAAATTCACAAAATAGAATAGTTTCAGTAGAAGAGAATTTTAAATCATTCTAAAATCTCCCTGGAAAGCTGCTGCTCCAAACACAGAAAAAGGAAAACAAAGTTGCATTCTATTTCTAATAAAATATTGCCAGAAATTGTGATAAAGCTGTATTTCCTGCTGGACTAAATATTTATACAGAATTGTTTATCTTTAAGGTACATTTCAAATTCACTCTTTGTGCATTTACTTAATACACATTCAAAGTTTTCTGTTTATCTTCAGCGTGTGTGTGTGTATGCATGTGTGTGTATACAAATATACGTAACATTTTACCTGTTTTCAAAAGAATAAAACTCTGGAATGTAAGTTTAAAAATTTAGTTTGACATTTGTATGTTTTGTCTGTATTATAAATCAAATCCAAGTAGTGTATGGATCCACTTTTATAGCTAATAGCTTGCTGTAGATATTTTCTTGTGTTATAAATTCTCAGGGAATATGGAATTAGTTTGCTTCATTCTTTTTGGATAGCGTACATCTCTGTATAATCTGTGCATACCCACTGCTGACGAAGATGCAACATGGTTCATGTAGCGATTTAAACTTCTGTTTTCACATTTAGGTGAACAAGAAGACAAAATTGGTGAGTAAAGGAGGGATTTTGTCTATGAAAATTTCCCCTAAGTTCCAAGTGATTATCTTGCAGCTATAAACAATCCAGCAGTCCATTAAACCGTATCCCTAAATTATTCAAGATTTACATGCTTGGCCACCTTCACACTATTATTATTTTGTCTCAGACCAATGGCGTTTATAAAATATGTATATAGAGACAGACTAAATAGAACTGGGCAACTCTGTGCTTCAGTGAGAACAGCGCGTGTTCAGTGTGTTTTCCGCCCCAGTATCAGGAATGCGTTGGGGGAGGACTGCACTCCAGTAACTTCCATGAGTTTAGCACGTTCTTTCCTCCGATTATAAACATGAAAGTGACAATATGTAGAAAAACGCTGAAAACACAGATGGAAGATAATAAAATTAAGACATATAAGTCACTACACAGAGATGTGTGACTATTCGTGTATGTTTCTGTCCTTTTTTAAAATCATTCGGTCAATAACCTACATACTTTGTTAAAATAAAAAGATGGATCAAGAGCATCTTTCCAGCAAATATTTTTCAAATTTCTCTCTTTCTCTCTCTTTTTTGTTTTTCTACAGCATCGTGTTCAAGTAATTATAGCTATTACATTATTTCTGGAACACACCAAATTGTATATGGAAAAACTGTGGAACTTTTAGGTTATTTCTGGCCTAATAGCTCTTGTTCTTATTTTTAAGTACCTGCAACAGAAAAGACAACTATTTATTGAGTGTTTACTGTGTGTCCAACACAGCGCTTAGTGCCCTGCATGGATAAGCTAGTCCAGAGTTTTGCAAACTACATACTGCAGCCACTCCCAGCCCACTGCCTGTTTTTCTAAATACATTTGTTTTTTTTTAACATCTTTATTGGAGTAGAATTACTTTACAATGGTGTGTTAGTTTCTGCTTTATAACAAAGTGAATCAGCTATACGTATACATATATCTCCATATCCCCTCCCTCTTGCGTCTCCCTCCCACCCTCCCTATCCCACCCCTCTAGGTGGTCACAAAGCACCGAGCTGATCTCCCTGTGCTATGCGGCTGCTTCCCACTAGCTATCTATTTTACATTTGGTAGTGTATATATGTCCATGCCACTCTCTCACTTCGTCCCAGCTTACCCTTCCCCGTCCCCGTGTCCTCAAGTCCATTCTCTAGTAGGTCTGTGTCTTTATTCCTGTCCTGCCCCTAGGTTCTTCATGACCACTTTTTTTTTTTTTTTTAGATTCCATATATATGTGTTAGCATACGGTATTTATTTTTCTCTTTCTGACTTACTTCACTCTGTATGACAGACTCTTGTAAATACATTTGTACTGGGACACAGCCAAACCCATTTGTTTCCATATTGCCTACAGTTGCTTTCCCTCTACAATGGCAGAGTTGAGTAGTTGCAACAAACACAAAATGGGCTACAAAGCCTAAATTTTTATATGCTAACCTCTGATACAAGTCCAATAGAACCTTCTGTAATGATGGAAAAGTTCTGCCCTTTCCAATATGACAGCCACATTCTACATGAGAAGACTGAGAGCTTTAAATGTGGTGGTGTGACTGAGGAGCTGACTCTCTAATCTTATTTAAATTTGATTAATTTAAATTTAAATGGAAACAGCCATATGTGACTAGTGGCTATTGTACTGGATAGGATAATTCTAGAAGTCCTGGTCGGTAATATCCCAAAGCCCATGTTCTTGATGTGTGATTTCTGAGAATTTCTGGAAGGCTAAAGAGTTAGTAGCTCAAAATTTAGCAACTACTTCTTTTGTGGTTGTCATTATTTTTGCATTAAGATTTTGTAATTTAGCAATCTATGCCAAGTTATCAAAACGGTTCTTATTTTAATAATGAAAGTTACTTACAATAATCACATGATGAGTAAACAGAAATAAAACCTCTTTTCCTCCTCTGAACAAAATCAGACAGTTATATTTTGCAAGAGACAAATAAATTGTTCTTCTGTTGCTACTGTTATCCCAATTTAGTTATTTAACACAATTACTGAGACATAAAGAGAAAAATAAAATATCCAAATCTCCGGGCTTCTCATGAAATAACAAACCATAGAAATGTTCGAATCTTTATCCATTCTCTGTATGAAACCCTGGCAATAATTTTACAAGAAAAAAATTATTTTATCCTTTAGAACAAAATAATTTAGATTCAGTTATTCAGATGATCAAAAAGGTTGGGCTTTTTTTGTTTGTTTGTTTTGTTTTTGGTCTTTTTTTTTTTTCTTAGACTCAGTTGTTAGAAGAAACTGAAAGCATGCAAGTGCATAGAGATAGCCCCCAACTTAAGATGGCTAGACTTACAATTTTTCAAGCTTACCATGTTGCAAAAGTGATATGCATTCAGTAGAAACCATACTTCTAATACTGAATTTTGGTCTTTTCCCAGTCTAGTGATAGGCCATAAACTACTCTCTAGGGATTCCAGGCGGGGGTGGTAGCTGCCACTCCCAGCCAACCAAGCCATCATGAGGGTCAACAACCGATACACTTAAAACCATTCTGCACCCAGGCAACCATTCAGTTTATCACTTTCAGGACAATATTCAAAAAGTTACATGATATATTCAACACTTTATTATAAAATAGGCTTTGTGTTAGAAGATTTTGCCCAACTGTAGGCTAACGTAAGCACTCTGAGCATGTTTAAGGTCGGCTAGGCTAAACTGTGATGTGCAGTAGGCTGGGTGTATTAAATGCATTTTCGACTATGATGTTTTCGCCTTATGATGAGTTTATCAAGACGTTACCCCATCGTATGTTGAGGAAGATCTGTAGTTATTTTTCTCCCATCAGCAACCAGGGCCACATTACGTCATTTCTGACCCTAGGCATTTTTGCTTTCATGGCTCCCTTCTTTCATTAAAAAATAAATAAATAAATAAATAAATAAAATGAAGAATGGAAGAAAGGAAAGAAGAAAGGGAGAAAGGAAGGGTTGGAGGGAGGGAGAGAGGGGAGAGAGAGAGAGACAGAGAGACAGAAAGACAAGGAAGTAAAATCATATTTTCCAACTGCATTGGTATGAAATTAATATATTGGTTTTCTATATTACAGCACTTTTTTGGACCTAGAATTACATTTTGTTCTTTTTGATTTCCAAGCCATTTAAAACACCTCTGTGAGCCCCTAAAATTATTCCAGGTCCTGGTACCTTGTTTCCTATGCTTCCCACGAGCAATAGGTCACATGAAGTATAAACTGCCTTTTGGTGGCTAGATTTTAGGAGTTGCGTTGGCCCTCCAAAAGTCTTTCCTGTTATTAGTAATCAATTCCTCTGGGATAAAATTTAACTGATCCTTTCAACGGAAAATAGTTCAAAAGGTTAGATAACCAACGGAAATTAATTAATTATGACTGATGGCAATTAATGCATAATTTATGCAGTTGCTTCCAGAGAACAAGAGTGATGGTGAGACAGGCATTAAATGGAGGTTGGAGTGGGTCAGACAGGGTGAGGAGCAGAGAAGCAGGTGGTTATTGAGATTAAAGCTACTGCACACGTGTGCTTCCTTCCACAACTAGAAAAGCACTTGCAGAGTTCTCTCCTCTCTTTCAACACTTAAGAAGCAACGGCCAAATGCTGGGGAGGCCACGCTCTCAGGGAGTGCTCTGCAGGTTGGGCAGGCAGGCTGGAATTCAGATTGGAATTCTGGTCTGACTGCACTGCAGTGGGCCTTGCGCCCATTAACCAAACCTGTGGGACCTGTGTTTTCATCTGTGAAGTGGGGATTGGAGTCCCTAGTCCTTTTTTGTGGTTGCAAGCTGTCCACGGTTAATAGACAACAGCTTTCAGAAAATTTCTTGGTGTCTAGTAAGCACAGCCTTAGTGTTAGCTCTTGTTGTTAATAAGAACCCATGTAGGGGTAGAAGGATGAATGCAAGAAAGCCTTGCCCTGGGGGAGCTGACATGGAATGCATGCATCCCTTCTGTCACGGGTGCTAACTTCAGTTGATGGTAGTAGCTTCCTGGGCTGATGGTTGAGAATCCTAGTTTTTATTCAAGTTCAGAGAAAAAGAGTGTCCCAAGTGTAGAAGGGGGGTATTGTCCATCCTGTGTATCACGCATTTTCATCCCTGGTCTAATAAGATTAAAAAATAATAAAATCGGGACTGCCCTGGTGGTCCAGTGGTAAAGAATCTGCCTTCCAATGCAGGGGATGCGGGTTTGATCCCTGGTCAGGGAACTAAGATTCCACATGCTGCGGGGCAACTAAAGCCCGCGTGCCACAACTACTGAGCTCACGCGCCTCAACTAGGAGCCCGCAGTGCCGCAAACTACAGAGCCCACGTGCCCTGGAGCCTGCGCGCCACAACTAGAGAAGAGAAAACCCACACGCCGCAACTAGAGAGAAGCCTGTGAGACGTGACGAAAGATCCCGCGTGTCGCAACCAAGGCCTGACGCAGCCAATAAATAAATAAATAATAAATCTTTAAAAAATAAATAAATAAAATCAACATATTAATGAGTTAATTTTGCAACCTAATGATTTCCCTTAAAACATAGGTGCATGGCTGAATGTAACTTAATACTCTTTCATTCACAGGGTTTATCTCTTTATTTGCAATGACCATTCAGACAATTTGTTCCATTTTTTGACATATTTTCCTCCCAATCAAAACACTGTATTCTTCAATATCACAAAACAGAATTGAGAAATTGTAAAGGAGATGTAAAAGCATGATAATTGGGAAGTGATGAGTGTATTTTGGAGGAAGGGTCATCTTTTGTTAGGGCCGTCTATTTCTTACTTGGTTCTCCAAAGTTCTGTTCATCGTGCATTTCGTTGCAAAAATACTTGGCTTTATAATGATTTGAAAGCCTGTTTCTGTTTGCTTCAAGGCAAACAAATGCTTTGTAAATAAAGAATGACCAAAATGGCCTAATCCATCAGCCTAGCCAATAACAAATGTCCTCTCTGGGTAGACATTTACAAAATTACTGACAATGCAAATCTTGATCAGAAAAAAACAAATCTATAAGGGACATTTCTTTTAACTTAAATTAATCAGACATAAATCTGTAGAGTTACTTGGCCTTGAATATATGCACATATGTGCACATCTTTTTCAATCTCAGGCACATCTCTGTATTTCATTTTCATATAGGTAAACATCTGTTGGAACTATATCGTTCTGAGTTTACTTGAATTATAGCAAAGGGCTTGACTTTAGGGTTTTTTTTTTTATCCTTTTCCATTTAAAAAAACATTAAAAAGGAAAATTCTTACCATAAAATTAATATTTATATAAATGGGTTTTCTCCATACATAACTAAACAGTTAAATAAATCATTTGAAATCTAAAATGTATTCTTTAACTCCAAAACTACATTCCACATTTTTCATTTACAATTTGTAGCTAATTCATTAGTGTTACCTTTCCCAGTTTAGCAAAATAACAGTAAGCTGTCAACATTTGCTTTACTTGTGAGATACAGAGATACTGGAATTAGACTATACTTTAATTTTAATTAAATGCAGTTTAATAATTGAAGAGTTATTTTAGGAAAAATACATGTTACATGAATTTTTAGAGATAAAGTTAACTAGACGTGGTCTTTGGAGCCTTAATTAACAGAATATAGTTATAAAATATAAGTTCCTTGTTTAATGTACCAGAACCAAAGTGCAAAAACAATTTAACAGACTGGCATACAAATCAAGTTCATTTAAAAGTGCTTTCATTACCTTTCCTTTGATTTTCTAGTTTATAGTCATCCCCTCCAAGCACGGAGAAGTGGTGGGGGAATGGAGTGGACAGAACGTGTGTAACTTCAATCCAAAGTCAAGTACTGTTAACATCTAAGCATATTTCTTTATAACTGATTTACTCATTTTGATTTTACATAATCAATATTACACTGTATATAATTTCCCATGGTGCTTTTATTTCCTTAACTCTGTAATACGAGCAAATGAAAACTAACTTTGTACATAGGACTCTAATGGCTATACGTGATTTCACTGGTCTGTAGCAGGAGCTAGCTGACTTTTTCCATAAAGGGCCACGTAGTAAGTATGTTCTGCATTGGGAACCTATGGTCTCTTTCCCAACTATTCAGCTCTGCTTTTATAGGGCCAAAGCAGTCTGACTACCTACAAACAGATGGATATGGTCGTGTTCCAATAAGACTTTATTTGCTAACACTGAATTTGGAATGTCATATAATAGTCACACATCACAAAAGAGGATCCTTCTTTCTATGTTTTCCCCAACCATTTAAAAATGTAAAAACCAGTCTAAACTCACAGGCTGTACAAAAGGCAGAAGGCCTGCGGGATTTGGCATCCGGATCTTAGTTTGATGATCCCTGGTCCACAGCCTCTTCGACTGGCAATGTCTGAGTCTCTCCTAGGCTGAGCTCTCCTAGGACAGCTACGCTTTTGTTCACCTATTTTGATTCTACGTCGGATCTTCTTATATATCTGAGAAGAGTGTCGAGAGTGTTGGTGGTTACTTTACTTCTAATGAAAGCATTTAAAACTGGAAGATTTTGTTGAAAGGGATTTCTAGAAATGAATTCTAAATTTGGCATCTCCAAGAGTCTAAAACCAGGCTGACGGAGGAGAGGAAAAAGCTTCCTTGACCTTCTTAGGGTCCTTGGTTGCGTGTGAAAATTAAACTGACAAAGAGAGATTCACAGGAGAAAAGGATACAAATTTGTTTAATACAAGCTTTACCTGATGTGGGAGCTTCCATAAGGAAATGAAGACTCAAAGAAACACTAGGGCTGGTGTGTTTTTATACTAGATTTCACGAGGAGGGACAATGTCGGTTAAGAGTATGAGGTACTTGTAGCAACCTGGGGGGGCAGGGGAGGGGGACTGAGCACGGCTCCTTTGTTAGGATTTGACTTCGCATCCCTTTGTTTCGCAGAGATAAAGACGCTCCTTTCCTACAGGTATAGGGACCCTCTCACATGAGGGTTTTATAACCTGTCTCAGGAAAGAAAGGCAAAGGGGAGACGTGGTCAGAGTGACCCTCCTGTTTCTGCCATTTTCTCAAAGTACTCAACACGCCAAGGTGCCAATTTTGGGGTAACATGACCTGAACCCCAACACAGATTTATAGGCCTTTGTCTGAGATAGTCTGCTTTTTATCAGTAACTGTAATTTGTCATTGTTCTTTCAAAGCATCATTCTCAAAACAATTATAAAGAGTTATAATACAAATTATAAAGATGGTAAAGAGTAAGATATTCTGCCCTTTGTGTAGGGTGTTCCTTAAACTTAGAAAAAAAGAAATACACAGAATACTGTGCAGGAAAACCAACAAAGGTACCAAGAGCACAAGCCTTGATTTCCAAATGCAAGGTCAAAGAGGACTGCAAGGGAGCATTCTAACTTGGGCAAGGGGGGGGGGGGCGGGATCTTCTACAGGGCTTCGGCAAGTGGCGTCTTTCAGCGGCTATGTTCTGGAAGAGTTGGTTAAGGATGATTCTTAGGAGAGGGAGGAATTATTCCTCTGAATTAGCAGCCACTGTTTGGGCAATTTGGATTTTATCCAGAAGGGTGACGAGGAGGAGCTAGGGGCTATAGCTCTGCAAGAGGGGGTGGGAAGGACACACATGAGGGCCCTCGTGGAAAATTCACTGTCACACAATGTACTAGTAACCTATTATAGGGTATTTAAATTAGAAATTTACCTTTATAATAAGCCATTTACTAGAATCTGTATCATTTTTTTCCGTGGCTAGAAACAGAATTATTGTGCTGGCTTAAATACTGTGGAAAGTTTACTAGTTTACTATTAAATTATCTATTAATTGCATGTAACAGGTGGATGGAGTGAATTCAGCTGCAACTGATCAGATCCACGATGCAGAAGCGTGTCACTAAAAATTCCCCAATACTGCTTAGGCTTCAATACTGATATTGAATCAACTACGTATTTTTCCAAAGCAATAAAATAAAAATAACAATAATAGTCTCCCTAGGATGAAGGATGACCATGTAACAGGAATATTGTCCTGTGCTAGACTTGTAACAGTACCGTGACCTAGGTATGATAATCTTGATTTTAGAGATGAGGAAACCGAAACTTAGAGACTTTAAGTAACTTAGATCACATAGTCAATGGAAGTGAAATTTGAACTTGGGCCAGTCTGACCCCTTCTGTATTCTTAACTATTAGGTCAAAGAGAGAAGACTTGATCATTTATCACAGTCACTTAAAGATCACATTAGCAGAATTCATTTTTGGGCAGAATTTCACTTCTAGCAAAATAACTGGCAAACACATAAACGATAGTGACAGGTTCCCAATATATGTAAAGATTCCCTCATAGTGTGATCTTACCATGTATTTTCACTTGTTGCCGCAATATTTCCCAAGTGTTAACATGCAACCTTATTGGAAAGATCTTTCTTTGAGAGAAGATTCGGGGGGAGAGCCTGCATCACTGTTCTTTTTCCCTCCAGTATTAAGAGCCAAACTCTAACATTTTCTTTTAGATTTGCTAAGAGGAAGGGAAAAAAAAAACTTCCCCAAGAGAGCGACACTGAGACAACACAATTTGCATATCTTAACAGCCTCCCATAGTGTCCTGCAAACGGAGAACAGTTGAAGGATATAGAGTTCCTTTTACACAGGATAACCAGCGGAAATTACCACTGATGTTAATTTGAAACAGAATGAGATAGCTACACTGAGGTGCCTTGAGGAAGGGTACAAAGAGGGCCTTCTCTTGTTCGCGAGGTGCTGACAACGTGGGTGAGAGTCGTCCTGTGCAGCTGATGTAAGGAACGGCACATCCTTAACTCTCAACACCTGGATGGAGCTGGGGGGATTTTGCGAGAAGCCTAGACAGACGGTTTCTCATAATGACACTGCAAAAATCCCAAAAGGCATCTGCAGCGGGCTCACTTAGGAACCGAGTTAAAAAAAAAAAAATCCTTTTTTAGAAAGGCTCGTTTACCAATGCAAATAAAGTTAAGCTATTTAATAAATCCTTTCTACAGTCCCATTTTGGATAGATGTACTTTTGCATCATTGTTCTTTCTAGGGGCTCGGAAGTTATCGGCTGCCATCAACCTGCTTGAATTCCAAGTACAATCTGAGAACAGAGAGGCAATAGTTCCTATTTAAACTATTTGACCATTCCTTGGGACTTTCATCTTCTATTTGTTTCCCCGTTAAAAATATCATCTCCCCTCAATCCACATGTAATTCCAAATAGAATTCGCTGAGAATGTTATGGATTAGCATTTGATAAAACATGTAATCTATCTACCTTTCTCTGATATTGATCTGATTGCCTTCCAAAATAATCAGATTCAGTGTATCCATTACACTGGCAATCAAGGTCTCAAAGATGTGTGATTAAAGTACTGACTCAGGCAAACAGAAGAGTATTCTTCCCAAGATGAGAGGCACACTGGGGAAGCAGTACAGGAAAGAAAACTCACTGCTTCAGAGCAGGATCTGTTTTTCTCTAACGTATACAGCAGTGACATATAGCTTCTTAATGCATAGTATTGGCAGGAGGTTAAACAGAATAAAAATGATATAAAGCATTGTGGAAGTGTACAGTGCAAAGCCATGCATACCAAAATAATTTATTATTCAGGTTCAGATACACTGCCTTGGAAGCTACCTTAAAACCTTTTTAGAAAAAAAATGAGCTGAGGATAAATAATGAAGGGAAAATAGTTCCCTCTGGTTGTATCATGAATTCTTAGCCTACACAGCTGATGCAGATTAAGCAATTTTACTCCAATAAAGATGTTAAAAAAATAAAAAAATTAAAACTAGAATGTGAAAAAAAAAAAAAGACTAAAGGAAAACAAGAATGGAAAAAAAAAAAGAAAGAAAAACACCTTCTGGCTCTCACCCTGGAAGCTCTTTTAACTTGTTATAGGATTAAGTGGTATGGATACATAATCCAGCACCAAAGAGCATCTCTAACTAGAAAATGTAACATCAGCTTCAGGGGCAATGAAACTCTTCAGAGAAAGGAAATAGCTCTATCCGGGACCTAATCATTCTAGAAGATCCATCTGGGCCTCAATGGCAGGATGGAACGTGGGAACGTGTGCTGACAGAGAGGAATTGAGGAGAAGTGCAGAAAAGAAAGCTTTCTGAGAAAAGACTTCCAGAAGAAAAGGACTAAGCACACCTGTCTGAGTCTGGCTCCTCCAGGAAGACAAAAGCCCTCTAGCTCTGTGAGGAAGAAATGGGAGTTGTATACTGAGAACGGAGGGAATACGGTGTAAGGCTATCATCTGTGCTGCATCTTTCTCTCAAGAGTGCTCAGCTTCAGGGAAGATTCGTAGACAAGGCCAACGCCTGGAGAAGAAAGACAAATGCCCCAGTCCACTGAGTCTTCCCCACTACCCCACGTGGGAGGCATATTCACCTCCACTTAGAGATACTGACAGTGACCCTTCCCGGGGGTGGAACTCAAGGTGGCACTTCTAGTCAGTGGAAAAACCCCAGAATTTGACCCCAGGTCTAATTTCAAAACTATTCTGACATGTGGAGAACAATAGAAAATAAGTTTAGATATCTAACGTGGATGAAGTTTTCTGATGATACTGCAACAGATCCAGGACCATTTCATGATACTGTGACAGTTTTCCTTTTTTTCCCAAATGTCTAGGAAACATACACACATGTTGCTGAGGGATCATCTGTTTGTTTGTTTTTAAACTGTGCAAGTCTATCATAGTGTAATTACGATTATTTTAAAAGATGCCCTTTTCCTGTGCCAGAAGGGATATTCTCGCCCAGAGAAGGTAGATGAGGTAGGTGTAAAAGTCAGTCAAGGGTATGTTTTCGTACGCTACCTGTCACTAATAGTTGCCAAGCTTCTAGGGGAGAAAAATCACAGGGCTCTTGCCCCAGAAGAAGTTTTAATCTCTTGTTAACTGAAAGCCAACCTCTACAAGAAAACCTGAGGCATATTTAGTCTCATCTAATCAAGTATACTTCGTTATTTTAATAATAATAATGTTAATAAGATAGTTCTATGGAGAGGAGTATCAAGAAAAACTTTGAATTAAAAAACTAGGAGAAAAAATGATAAAAGTTTAGTATTCCTCAAGGTCTCTAACATATGAAAAATTTGGTTAATGGAGGAGTATTGGGAAAATAATTCAGGCCAGGGAGCAAGACGAACAAGTCACAGAGGCAGTATAATATGGGAGAACTATGGATCTGGCTACAGAAAATGTTGATTTTGTTCAAATTGATTCAGGTCAGATGATGGCAGGCTTTGGTGTCTAAGCTAAGGAACAGAAAATGAATGCAGCCACTTCCATCCTCTTCACGCTCTTAGAGAACACGTCCAAGATTCTATGATCCTACATGTTATACAAATTATAGATTCTTGAAGTAGAAATCGTTTTCTCTTACAACCTATTTTAAGGGGTAAGCACACATTCAACACTTAATTCTGGAAAAAATCTGGTTGATCATCCTGCTCTACCTGCATGAGACAAAAGTGTAAATTACATGTTTATGGTCTATTTGATTTTACTTTGCTTTGTTTCTACCAAAAGGCCACTCTTTTTCCTCCCCTGTTGTATTATCATTGACATAGAACACTGTGTAAGCGGAAGCTGTATGCATGTTGATTTCATACACTCACGTACTGCAGGATGAGGACAGCCTTACGGCTGGCTACTGACACCTCCAACATCTCACAAAATTACCACTTCTTTTTGTGGTGGGAACATTTAAGATCTACCCTGAAAGGGGTCATTCTTGAAGCATTTAATACATATGAACACACTTGTAAAAGTTATTGAAAATTCTGCACGTTCCTATATGGTGAAAGGGAGCGCCATCTTACTTCAAGATTCGGGTGTCAAGTAAGGCTTTGATTTTGCTGCCCAGCTCATGCTACCCAGTTGGTGGGTAATTGCACCAGGTCCTTAAGAATTTCCTGCATTCTTGGAGACTCTCTAGTTGCCCCTTGCATGCATGGCACTGAAATACTTCGGGGAGCTCAGCCAAAGCCTGTTGACAACACAAATATGGGTAAGCCAATCACGTGGAGAATTCTCAGGATCTTTGTATCACCTAATAGTTTAGGTTTCTCGGTTATGACAAAATAGTTTTGGGGGCTGAAACTGAAAAACAAAAAAGAAAGAAGGCGTTACCAGGCTGTGTATTGAACAGAATTATGTCACCGCCATCTGTCCAGCTGAAATCTAAACTCAGAATTATTGTTGTGCATAAAATGAAGACATTAACTTTTAATTACTTGGTTAAAAGACAATGTCGCGGCACGGGAAAATTAAGCTTCACAAAACAAGGATTCGATTAGAAGTGTGGGCTAGCAACCACTGCTTCAGTGGTTCCTGTGAGCTCCGACAGCTTTCAAAGTGCTTAAGTAGTTAGTAAGGTGACTGTAACATTGACCAGCAAATGACATAAATCCAGAATTAATTATAAAGGCTTACATAAGTGAAAAGAAAGGTGTTCACTGGATCTGGGTTTATTGTGAGACGTTGACATAATGAAATTTTAATCGATTTGCTTACTTAAGGAAGAATTAATTGCATATCATATTGCAGAAAATATAGTACAACTGTAAAGGTCCCTGACTTCAGACTCTTAGTTAAGTGGATCACTTGTGTCTCAGTGTTCTTAGACAATTTATATAGTTTTGGGGTTTATCAAGCCTGTGTTCAGCTTGTCACATTGACTAAAATTAAGCCATCCTTATGAGCTCTCCGCAGGGGCCTCTTTCATTTTTCTAGGGAACTGTCCATCTTTCCCATCTCCACAGCTCCTGGAATGTCATTCTTCCATCTAATTTGGAGTAAGTTGTTAGTTATGGGTTGTTCTTAATTTATGAAGTGATGAGGGGTGCCCCAGTTAGCTGGATGCCCCTGTGAAGTTCCACAGGTCAGTGGCGAAGCTATCCGTTTACCAACTGACTTTTAATCTTCTCTAGCTGACAAAACAGGATTCATCCTCATGCAGAGAAAATGAGCTACCCCTTTATATACAGCTGGTGTTCGCATGCAGCTTGAGCGTATCACACCTGAAAAGCAACCGTTTCCTAGAAATACAGTATGGATCCGAGTTAGTGCTTGCCACGGAAGAAACTGCACGTTCAAAGTCAGAGTACCTATTTTTATTGCACTTCATGCAGGTAATTTCCAAATCTGTTTCTCTCTGGAGAATCAAATGGTCTTTCATACACATTATAGCCTACAATAATACTAAGATTTTCTTTGCTACCAAAATGTATTCCTCACTGGAGTTCATTCTGGAATTTAGCATAAGTAACAACAAAACAGACACGAAATAGCTTAAAAGAGTCTTTCTTCAGGAGAACAGAGTCCTAAAATTGAAATGAGTAATTATATAAATTATTATTTGAGCAAAGATTTATTGAAACCTCCAGACCCACCCACCACTGTATCAGACAGAGCTTTCTCAAGAGTCCAAGACTGCCTAACACCACTGAGTGCTCAATAGATTGCCAGGCCCTGGTGTAAGTGCTTCATGTGGATTATTTCCTTTTTAGCCCATATGGAAATTTGATGAGTTAGTTGTTGTTATTATCTGAATTATAAAGAAGGAGAAACTGAGCCTTGAAGAGTCAAATAATACTCTGGTGTTACAACCGCTAGGAAGTGGTGTAATCCATTAATCGTTTTTTAAAATTTTCTGTATTTGATGATGGCTGGGGCTTTGTGAACCCCAGGAGGGGTGGGACTGGTCCTCCCAGGGTTAGTTGGCTCCTAGACATAGCAAACCACCTGCCTTCGAGTGAACCTTTGACATGAACACCAGCCAATCCAGAGCACACCTGCCCCCTCAATCACCACCGTTATCAAATTCTCGCATTCCAAGCCATTATTCCTCTTCCTTTAAGTCACCCCAAGGCCAGGTACTGGACAGCTTGGGACCAGCCCTTTGGCCAGAGCCTGCCAACATTCTTCAAACTCTCCAATTCTAAATCTGCTCAGCTGCTTATGCTGCCTCGCCCCTTTCTTTCTACTGAAACGATAATAAAGGCTCTGGTCTGTGCTTTCCCCATACGCCATCTGCCTCCTGACTGACCTTGGTGCTTTCCCATGTTGTCCTGCATACCACGGCACCTGTTCCCTCCCTCCTCCTGGGAACTGTGAGTGACAAACCATCTTTTCAAAGGCAATTGTCTCCGATGTGTTGAACTCACCATACCTGAATACAGACAAAATCCTAGGTACATTAGAAGACGTGTACCCAGGGTTGAGCCAAAGTCCTTTGACTGCACAAATTTCCCCCAACCCCCCTTTCAAACTCAAGGGCCATCTTCTTCTTCTTCCTCTTTACTTTTAATTTTGAAATAATAAAAGCTTCACAGGAAGTCACAAAGAATGTACAGGGAGGTCTCAAGTACCCTTCACCCAGCCTCCTCCAATATCTATACCTCCTAAAACTAGAATTCAGTATCACAAGTAGGAAATCGACATTGGTACAACCCACAGAACCTGTTTAGACTTTACTATTTACATACACTCGTGTGTGTGTGTGTGTGTGTGTGTGTGTGTGTGTGTAGAGCTCCGTGCAATTTTACCACATCTGTAGATCATCTAAGCACCACCACGATCAAGATAGTCAACTACAGCATCACCACAAGGCCCCCTTCACTGACCCATTTACAGCCATGCCTACCTTCCCCAGCCCCAGGCAACAGCTAATCCATTCTTCATCTCTGTAAAATGTTACTGCACAGATGTTATATAGATGGAAGCAGGTAGCATGCATCCTTTTAAGATTGGCTTTTTTCACTCAGCATTATTTCCTTGAGGTTAATCCAAGTTCTTGCACTTATTCCTTTTTATTGCTGAGTAGCATTTACCAGTATGGGTGTACTATAGTTTGTTTAACCATTCATCCTTTGAAAAACATCTGGGTAATTTCCAGGGTAGGGCCATTATGAATAAAGCTATGGACATTTGTGGACAAGTTTCTGTGGGTTACATTGATGGCTCCCAGGGAAACACATCTCCTGATATTCACACGCTTATGTAATCCCCTTCCCTTAAATATGGGCCAGACCTGTGAATCATATTGATAGTAACCAATAGAAAGTGGCGGAAGTGACACGGTTAGTTCTGAGCCTAACCTTTAGGAAGCATCTGCTCTGGCTCTTTTGGAAAAACCTAAGAACCCAGTGCTATGAGGAAACCCAAGCGAGTCCCACAGCGAGGCTTAGAGGAGAAAGAACCAAGAAATCCATTCAGAAGTGTGAACCAAGGTCACTGGCCGGTGGATACTTCTGAATTCCAGCAATCATCGCCCTCCAGCCATGTGAGTGAGCCGGCTTGGAAGTGTACACGTGAACAACCTCAGCGATGCCATTGACGCAGATGAGCTATGCTTGCAAAGCACTGACGAAATGGCAGAATCATGAGCACATGAATAAAATGGTTGTCATTTTAAGCCACTAAGTTTTTTTTTTTTCAGGCCATTCCTGAGGAAGGAACGGTGGTTTTTTTATTTTAAAGATTTTTTTGATGTGGACCATTTTTTAATTAATTAATTAATTAATTAATTAATTTATGGCTGTGTTGGGTCTTCGTTTCTGTGTGAGGGCTTTCTCTAGTTGTGGCAAGCGGGGCCACTCTTCATCACGGTGCGCAGGCCTCTCACTATCGCGGCCTCTCTTGTTGCAGAGCACAGGCTCCAGGCGCGCAGGCTCAGTAATTGTGGCTCACGGGCCCAGTTGCTCCGCGGCATGTGGGATCTTCCCAGACCAGGGCTCGAACCCGTGTCCCCTGCATTGGCAGGCAGATTCTCAACCACTGCGCCACCAGGGAAGCCCAAGCCACTAAGTTTTTAGTAAGTTTGTCCGACCAAAACTATGCATAGCAATACATAATTGGAACAGAAATACACATCCTAGGGACTTCCCTGGCAGTGCAGTGGTTAAGACTCTGCACTTCCACTGCAGGGGGCATGGGTTTGATCCCTGGTTGGGGAACTAAGATCCCGCATGCCGCTCGGCACAGCTGGGAAAAAAAAAAGAAAGAAAGAAGAAAGAAGTACGCATCCTAGTATAAGCCGGTCCTGGATACACGTTAGTTTTTATATTAATTTGCTAAAATTTCAGGTTATTTAAAATAAATACAGCTAGCAACTATCTGCATTTAAAGGGGTAAAGTACAACAGTGTGTCTTTATATAGCATAAACATATAACGTATCCGGATAATCGAGAAATGCACTGGATCTTGAGTCATAATATCTAAGACCAATCACATGCTTTGAAACCTCAGATATCATGGACAACTGTTTGGATAAAAAAAAAAAAACCCTATAAAATTATTTTGTATGCTGTAAAACACTAAACAAATATAACGTATTTTTGTAGTGGCTCACAAGCAATTTAGTAGTTGATTGATAAATAGGTACAAAGAAAACACAGATGTTAATTACACTTTAAGGAACACTGAATTTATCCCACCATTGTCTGTATTATCAAACTCTCATAGTATGTTCAGATACAACAGAGTATATTATAATTTCATTAATTTGTGTAGAAATCCATGATTTTCAATAAATGGAACATACGATAAACTTTATATAAAAACGCCATTGACTAGTAATACTGTCACCAATTAGAATACAGCAAAGAATCACATTTCATTCCATAACGTCATTTCATTTAATTTTATAATTTTACTTAACAACTACAACACCGAATAGAAAAGAATAATTAAGCTTGATTGCCCAAATATTTCTAGCAATTGATTTCAGTCATCTTCCCTTTTCTCTTTTTTTTTAACCAACAAATGAGAAGTTGTGACTTGACAACATCTGATGTAGTGGCAGACACACACTTCCAAATTTGTTTGTTCCTGAGCTATTTTTGGCTTTCTTTCGTCATTTAGTCCAAATTAAGCATTGGTTAATGTGGTTACATTTTACTGGAGCTACTAAAATAAGGTTACATAAAACAGAAAATGGAAATAAAAGTTTACAACAAGCTTCATTCTGCTTTCTTTCCTTGAAGCCCAGTGGAAAGTATGACAGCCTTGCACATTCAAGTCTTTGCATATTATTAAACTAAAAAAAATTATAAAGAACGTGACAGGCTGAAAGGAAAAAGAAGTACCAGCCAGAACAAATTCTAGCTGTTGATTATTTCCCAAAGATATTCTCCTTCAAAGCCCATGGAGAAAAAAGTATCACAAATTCTGTCCAAAATCATGTTTCCCTAATGGCCCCAAACTGGAAAATTCAAAAAATGAGTTTCTTTGGGTTAATGCTGCACTATACAATCAATTTGTGGCCAATTTTTTTCTCACCTAATTTTCCAGTTGTTTAAGAATTCATCGCTTGTGTTTGCTAAGTCCTCACAGTAGATTAAAAGCAAGTCAGTTACAAAACACAAATGAAAACATTTGGTCCCACTGAACATGAAATCCATTTCAGAAAAACGTGGTCAGAAAAACAGATGCATGAAGAAAGATGCTAAGAAACTGAAAAGGCTGCCACATACATATTATTTGGGGGAATTACTTAATCTTAGGCTCATGGCTAGGACCATTTCTCTTCTATATAGCATTTTTCTGACAATTACACAGCTGAATGGTTATTTTTGTTGCTGTGTTTTGTTTTTGTTTTTGGTTTGTTTAGATCTTGGCCCGCAACTTAAAGTGTCTCTGAGAAGACTTAAGGCTAGAAACTATGTTTTCCAATTTACATTGATTGTAAAAATGAGACTGTTATAGGGAAGAGGTTAAAAAATTATTTGAATCTGAATTAGAAAGAAAATTCAAATTCATTGCTCATTTGAGAGTACTTCGCAAACCATCCAGTGATAAAAGTGCCTACTAAAAATGTACTTATGCTACCCTCTGTTAATCAAGCTACTTTCTGAACGTATAAACTGTATCAAATTATAAAAGCTAAGTAGGGAAATAATCAAATGTATTTATAACTTAGACCAAAAGGTTTTTGATGACACATGTTTAGGCATGTGGGCTAAGGGGTGGTGGTGATAATAAGTATTCAACTAATTGCCTAAATTCTTCACTTTATAATTCTCCAAAAATAAAGTAATTTCTGTGTATGTGGGCATCACCACTAAACCACCGTTTCTCCAACTCTGACACAAAAAGATATGTCTCAAACTACCATATTAAAATAATACAAATAGCAGTGAAATTAAGACAGGAAAACTTTTACTCTTAAATTGCTTCTAAGTCCCATTTATGCATCTACACCCCTAATAGATTATGAGTATAAATCTGACTTTGATCTTAAAAAAAATTTGTCTAGATCTTAGATATATATTTAAGGGTAGTTTAGATCTCTCTTTGATCATATGCTTTTCAGTTACTAAGTGCTGAACACAGAATATTACATATTAGTATATTAGTACAGAGAGTGGGTATGAGTACTTGGCAACTAAACAGTCAAAATTCAGGTATGTTTACTTAATTTAATAAAACTGTTTAGTTGGAGAAGAAAAGCAACTTTTGAAGAGCAAAATCTATTTTGGATTAACTTTAAAAGCTTAAAAAATTAGTTGTAATATTTTCATCCATGGTTTTTAGTCTTAAATATTATGGCTACCAAGTCTGTTCCATCCCTAAGATTGTTAAAAAACAAAAACTAAAACAAACGATCAAAGAAAAACTACTCACCTGAATTTTCTTCTAATCCTTTAGTATTTTTATTTTCTACCATTTAAATTATTATTTCACCTGGAACTTAACCTCATGAAACTTAAGTTTTATTCATCTTTTACCAGTTTTCCTAACTCTATAATCAAATAAAGCACTATTTCCTCAGTGTTTTTGAAGTGCCACTTTTACTATAAACTACTTCACTATATCTACTACTGCTCTTGCATCACCACATCTTTTCAGCCCATTTTCTACTCTCGTCACTGCTGCAGCCACCAGCGGACTGAAATCTGACTGCAACTTGCTTCCGCTGAAAACAGAAATCTCTCCCTTTCAGCCCCAGGACTTGTTCTGCCACAGTTGCATAGGATGCGTGGTGAAACCACTCAGCCACTATGACACATGCACAAATCTGGAAGTTCAAGTGACTAGTACCCTTGACCGAGGGTAACCCCTGACCAGTGTGTGGGACGGGAGACTGGATAAATACACAGATCTTCTGTCCCTCGATGAAGAAGCTGTATTTTACATGGCTCCTCGCAGAGTCCCCAGTGGGACCAAGTCCAGTCTCCCACTTGCATTATTAACTAGATAATGCACCCCTAGACTGGCTCTGCCTCTTTCCTTCTTCCAGACTTTCCGGTTGCCTTCTCCTGCCCATTGAGACGTTTCCCTGCACGCAAGCTATCTGCATAAAAATGTTTACCTTAGACACTGATTTGAAAGCAAACCTAAGCTAACATCATTTATTTTTGATTCTATTTCTTGATGCTATTCTGTACCATTAATCTGTCCTTTCATGGTTTTCTAATATATTTTAATACCTGGTGAGACAATTGTACATATGCTATTCTTTGTTTGAAAACTACCCTTGGCTGCTCTCATGGATTTATCTTTTCCAGATTAACTTTGAACCATTTAGGCAATTTCAAAGTCCTATTAATTTCTTAAATTAGAAATAAATTATACACTTTTACTCAATTTCACATTCCCTCAATTATCAGCTGTATGGACTTGTGCTTTTTCCTTCTTTAAGCCCCAATATCCTCTTTTATAAATTAAGCAAAATAATTCCTTCTTCACTGAGTTGATAGAAATAGTAATTGAGATACACACACATACATTAATCATTATACAGTAAACGCTATACAGTAAACACTAAATAGTCAATGGATTGTGTATATGCTAATATTACTATAATATTGAGCCTCCTAATTTATAAAGATAGCATATTATTTCATTAGTCAAAGTACATCTAGCTTCCCATAATAAAGTCTAGTACTGTTCTTATCAGTCCTACTTTTTTTTTTCCTAAAATTTTTCTAAGAATTTTTTTGACATTTTAATGGCAATTTTGGATGAGATCATTTTAAAATTTCATTTTTAAGCTTATAAAACTAATTTTATTAGGCATGTCTATGGGAGGCTTGGTGCTGAATGTTTTATAGATGCTGTATCAGTTATTCTTACAATAATTATTTGAAACGGGAACTATTATTGGCTGCATTTTAAAGATAAATAAAAAGACACAGAAAGGTTGAGTATACTCACCCAGCTAGTAAGTGACTAATCTCAAATTTAATTCAAGGCTAACCTTGATTTTTAGGAAAGTAATTGATCCCTCTATATTGTTCTTATAACTAGCCACCAACAACTTATACCTGTTACTTCTAATGATTTTTGTTGGTTCTCTTGCTTTCTTTTATAGATGATCGTATTAATTCCAACTGTTGATAAACTTGCTTCTACCTTCCTAATATTTATCTTACTAATGTCCTTTTGAACGAATAGAGCTTTGACGAATTGAAAGCAGTAATGTGTTTTAAAACTCATTTTATGTTGTTAACAGAAATAAAAGACAAGTGTCCTGGGGACAGGGTGTCCTCTACATTTCCAAATCAAAAATATTTTGCTAAATTTGTTTGCCAAACCCTGAACACCTAGGAGTTCCCCATCTTTTTTTAAAAATAGGACACGGCTACCACCGTATAACTGTCCTAACCTCATTTTGTAGACATTTTCTGGTGTTTGGCTTGTAAAGGCAAACTCTGAGCCGCTCAGGGGCGTATGGCAGGGAGAGGTGTTTGGGGTTCAGGGCAACCACCCTTCCCACCCAGGACACCACACTGGGCTCATGGTTTCCCTCCAGACGCCTCGCACAAACCAAAGGACACGAGTCTGGAGGCCACGTTCTGAGTGAGCAGGTTCGGTCTCCAAGGGCACATAACTAAAAGGTGACTTAAATTTTCCAATTAGTCCTTCAGTTTCTTTTCCCTCAAATTCATAGATTGCGACATTGAAATTGAGGCCCTGCACGGTGGTAGCTCCTTTGAATGAAACGATGATTCACAAGACCCAAGGCACTGAGCCAACTGGCCTCTTCTTAGGTAGTCACCACCTACCTCCTGTAAGCCAGGGAGAGCAGGGGAGAGCACCGAATGTCAGGAAGGAGTATATCTGCCCTCAGAGGCAGAGCAGGTAGGAGAGAGAAATGACATCAGCCAGAGATGATTCCAACAATTCATCAAGGTCACTCTGTGGTTGATTGAACTTGAACGGTTTTCCCCGATGATTATGTTATGTACATGTGTGTTGAGTAATTAGACTGAGATTCCAGAATCTTTGTCACCCATTTCCAAAGTATTCCAGCATATTTCCTTGAAGACCTTTCTCAAATCTGTGTGTTAAGTGTTTCTACAACAGCAAGAAGGTGAAATGAGTTTATGTAGAGTTTTGGAAAGAAGAAATCATTGTTTTCTTTCTCATTAAACTTTGTTGAGAGACACAGGACGAGAATAATATCATGCAAACCTCCCCCCTCCAAAAAAAATTCCCACTATGAGTTGAACACCTATTTAAAGATAAGAGGTTTATACAACAATCCACTAACCTGATAAAAAATATATCCATTTTACAGATGCGGAAGTGGAGAGAATGGAAGCACAGTGAGGTTCCTATATAACCATAACCATAACCATGACTATAAACTATAAGTACATATATACATATAATACCATAATAGGTTGTCTATCATTTATTAGTCTCGAAACAAACAATGTATACAGTGTCAATACTGGCCCACATGGCAACAATCTCCCTGTGATAGGAGAAACTATGCTTTGTAAACAAATGTATGTAACAGAGCATTTTCATTCTATGGGACAAAAGGGCAATAAGGGAAGTACTCAGCTCTTTCACGGAAAGTTCCAAGACTAGGAACAGTACTTATTCATCTAAAAGTAGGTTATCTGACCACACTCTTTGAGCGATCAGAAAAGACAAGGAAAGCTTCAGAATAAACCAGAAAGACAGAGGGCAAAACCACCAGGCCAGGGAGTAGGAAAGCCATGTGACGAGCTTAAGAGATGTGAATATACGGCTGAGTGATGAAATACATGCAGCCATGCGATTTTCACAGGGGAAATAATTTTTCAAAGAAATTAAATATAGAAGTGGCTCGTCTTGGGTTAAGGAATAACAGAAAGCCCAAATTAAAGAGCATTTCATTAGCTTTCTAAGTGGAGTGACGCAATAAATGACTTGCTTTAAAAACACAGACATCCAATTAACCCCGCTCCTGAGATTGACAGTTGAAGAACCACTCATCGTAGAAGGGCTATTTCCCTCCAGGCTTCTGGACCAGAGCCTCAGTCGGTAGTGTGAGCACATACGTGTGTTTCCGTGTGGTGTGTACATTCACATACACGCTCAGACACACCTAGGATGTTAAACTGACCTGCCTTCAACAATGGGCTACTGATTGGAAGTCCCCAAGGCAAGTGGATGGAAGTGAATTCGTTGTTGGGAACAAGGGCACAGGAGTGGGTGAGAGCGGCTGAATGTCCACACCGCGTCCCTCCAGCCCCTGCCTCTGCGGTTTCTCTCTCCCCGCAGAGCCCAGTTACCTGCGGAAATCGTCCGGCTCCGCCTCGAGCACCAGGCCGGCTCCCGGAGCCCCTACGTAGGCCGAGTGGAGCCGGAGGTTTGATCCTCCAGCCCCCGTACACAGTCTTCCTTTCACCACCTTCCGTTTATACAAAGACTGGCTTATCCCATTTTTTTTTTTTCTGTTGCCTTTGCAATGAAAAGCTCTCCACGCGCAGCCTAATAAAGTTCTATGCCCACCCCACCCCCGTCCCCAAATCCCTGCCAAAAAAAAGAAAGAAGGGAGACTTAAACCTGGAACTCATTTAGCTAAAGGGACTTTAGTTAACAAGAAAGTTACCCATCATGAACTGCAGGTAACACCTCCCGTGATCCTTAATCCATTACCTGGAGACTTAGCCCAGGCTGAGTTTGATTTTATGAACTGTGAGGTTGCAATGTTGAAAGTCTGCAAATTGGACATAAATTGGACGCAAAAGACGGGGGGAGCCGAGTGATTTTCTTTCTAATAGTGTAGCAGGCTTTGGCTCTTACCAGAGATGCCTGTGATCTGGAACAGGGACGAGGATGAGTGCCTGAGTCTGTACCTTTCTCAATCCAGGATTTCCCTCCTGGCAAAAAGGGTTTTTTCTCCGACTCAAGCCAGCTCTATCTACAACTGCCTCGTATATTACCAGGTGAATTACTCTTAATCACAATGAAATATTTGACCAAGGAATGTGCGTGTGCACAAACACGCGCACGCGCTATTCTGAGATCAGTAACAGAAAATGAGTTTTCTTCTACACCTTGCCCCTTACTGGCAACAGTGTCCTGTGATGCTTGTGACTGGATCCATTTTCATCTGGCCCCCTTGGCATCCTTTTATAATCCTAGGGAAGACAGCTTACGTCATGAATAATGCAGTCATTGGTTTATGGGTTTTAAGGAAAACGAAGACCACTTTCAGATTCACTGTTATCTTCTCCTCTCAATTTAATTAAACATTTACTTGTTATTACTGTTTTCACTTATTAATTCATTTATTTTTACATTGTGAAAGCATCTGAAGATGATCCAGAGATCAAAATCTGGGAAGGCACACATGTGTTATAACAGAAGTGGAAGGCCAGGCATAACAGATCCTATCATCGAGATGAAATATGAAAATACAGAGGAGGGAAGATTAAACCAACTGGGGATAGAAAAAAAAGTGAAAATCTGGGCTTCAAAAATCGCACTGTGATTCACCACATGGACAGTAGTTTTGGTCTGGGGTGGAGAGTAGAGGTAGGTACCCCCGACAGAAGAAGGGGTTTTAGAAAAAACAGTAGCAGAAAAATGTATGAAATGGCCATTTGAGTGACATGGGCAGGGTCTGCTGTACTTGGAGGAGGAGAGGAAAGATGGACTGAAGTCTGGAAGTGGCCAAGTCCTGGCTGGATGGCGTGAGCTCTCTTCCGCACAGTTTCTGGGGAATTCCCTGGTAGCCCAACGGTTAGGACACTGCACTCTCACTGCTGAGGACCTGGGTTCAATCCCTGGTCAGGGAACTAAGATCCCACAAGCCACACAGTGTGCCCACAGTAAACAAACAATAGAAGTTTCTGGAATATTTTGAACATGGGAAGTGTACCATGAACTTGTGTGTAAAAATTTGCTCAAATCAACAATAACAGCATATATCTCAGTGTCTCAAATGCATAAATTAATTACAGTTCATTCAAATGATGGCATACTATACAACATTTTAAACAAAACAATTGATCAAGCATTAAAAAATGTAAATGTTTTGAAATTTGTGTATCATATACTATTATTAAAATTCAAAAACAAAAACAAAAGCATTAATGGATTCACATATGTCAATCCCCTGATGATCATTACCTATGGGGAAGTAGAAAGGAAAAGAGACATATGTGTAAAGTTTTATTTTTTAAATAGAAAAAGTATAAAATGGGAATCTCAAGCAAATATGGCAAAATATTAACATCTCTTTTATCTGGGGTATAGTTACTTGGATGTTAGCAGTGTGTGAATTTTCCATAGGATTTACATATTTTGTCATTTTTAAAGGGCTAATTCCCCTCTCTCTTTCCCTCCACACACTCACTCAATACTTCAGCTCCAACTACAGCTGCCTCAAATATTTCTCACAGTCTTGGGGAGCATTTCACACTTGTCCACAAATAAATGTGGTCGGTCCCCAGGGGGCGTCCCTTGCGTAGTGCTGGCCCTACAGGAGGGACCCGGGCCGCCTCCCAGAGTCAGCTTGTGCCTCACTAACTGCCAGCACAGGGCAAGGTGTCTCCTTGTCTCTTACAGCTCTTTTTTAGAGAAAATCTATCCTGCAGAGCACTCTAAATTCTACGGGTAGAAACACATTTTGGATCCTGTGGATTGCAGAGCAATGAGGGCAAGTAACCTTTACCCTTTGTGTTACCCACAGTTTGCAGCACACCATTTACTGAGGGTTTGGCTCTTAAGGTATACAGGAACTTTAGTATAATATTTCTCCTTGCTTTAGCCCCACAGCTTTCCTCTGGATGAAAACTCGAAATCCAGTAGAATAATCATAGGCTCCTGGATGAACGCAGAATCATCCCTCACCTCTGACAACTCAGGTTTTATTTCTTGATCAAGCTTTCCTTTTTAATTCTCCTTTTCCCTCAAGATGGCTTTCTCCCAAAGGCTCCCTGAGTCCTCCTACAGATAAACATCTTGTCGTAACCGTCCATCAGTTTAAACGCCAAGCCCAGACAGAGTTGAGGCTCAAACTGGGTTCTCCACTACACCAGGAAGTTTATTCTGGCAGGAGAATGTGGGCCAGGCTGGAAACAGGAAGAGGCTGGAGTCGGGGAGACCAAGGAAGAAGGCAGCTACTGCAAGCGCACAGGCTAAATTCTACTTTCACATGTAATCATTTACAGCGGTCTTCTTTCGTGCTGTGTTGTGGAGGCTCTACAGAATATATATTATAAATTTATGCATGGCAATGGTATTTTCTCTAGTGCTTCAAGCCTGAAGATCAGCATATTGAAAAACTGAGTCTCACAAATATCTCATTAGGTCACCTGACTCTACCTAATTTGCAGCTGTGGCCCTAAAACAAATCTCTCAGGAAGATAAAGGAGGGATGAGGAAGGGGAAAGAAAAGGTCAAATAATTAGCTTTGCAAACATTTGATGAGTATTACCTTTAAATATGCCTTTATATATTTAACACTCTTACCTCTTTAATATACCCAGAATTACTACTTATAAAACCAGCTGTGCAAAAGCAAATAAACAAACAAACAGAAACAGCTATGGAATATACGTAGAATCACTGATCAGCCTACGTTCTCTTATCATTTATTAAAATTTTGAGTTCTAAAAGCAAACTGCCTACAGATCTTACAGTGGAGCCTTGTTGATCATGAATGGTTACTGGCATGGTACCAAGAGGATGAAGACAAGATAAGAAATAAGCAGCATTTCAATATTGCCTTGAAGTAGATAAATAGCTTTGTTTGATTAGTTCCCTTTATTACAAAAGCTAGTGTTTTAAGTGAGCACCATTTTTTTTTTTCCAGTATCATTTGCAGATGTGTTAGGTTTCTATAGCTTCGGATGTTCACAGAATTTGCCTGCAAATTTGGGTAGCCAGGGTATGTCAGAAAGAAAAGTAAGTCAGCCACCGAATAGAATACCGCACAGCATATATCTGAAAGTTCTCTGCATTTTGTTAAGTGAGGGGTAATAATTCAATCTTGGCAGGACAGGCCAAGAAGAATAAACTTTCATCCAGAGTATAAGTTTTCTAATACTCACAGTAGGAAAGATAGGGACGGACAAGACAGGACCATGTTGTTAATTCCAGTCATATTTAGGCATATTTACGCCGAGAGAACAAGCCAAATAACTCTATGCCCGCATTCAGCTAATTGCTATAAAGCAGAATACGAGAGAAGACCTTTTTAAAGTTTTCAATTACTGTCACTACGACCGCTACAAAAAACAACAAAACAACATTTCAAAATGGTTTTCCCACGTCATTTGCCATCGTAACATTTTAGGGAGGGCCCAGGTGTCCAATAAGATGTGTTCTATTTTTAAACCTTAGAAAAATGGAAGAACTTCATTCTATAAAACATGGAATGAGAATAACCCTCCTTCACTTCTCCCTTTGACGCTGACATAGCCACGTCAATCAGACGAATTCCTGCTGACATCTTCATGGGAAAGCAAGAGAAATCAACTCTGACAACAATATTATGCATCTGAATTTCTCTGTGTTCCAAACGCAGTTGGAAGCAAAAGTAGAACCAGGAGCATGGGATTCTACAGTTCATTTATAACCTAACTAGAAATCTATTCTGCTCACCTCTCCCCTCTCCTGCCCAAAATAAAATAGCGTTCCATCCCTACGTGAGGGAACTTTAAGGAATTAACTGTTATGGGAGGTCAACATTGTAAATAATTGAATTAAGCTTCTTAACAAGCACTGGATAATTGTCTAAACGACTGCCAGCTACAATAATGATAAAAGTGAAATTGAGTCTTCTGCTTCGGGGTGTAAGCTGAGTAGCAGCGGGGGCCTGGGAAGGCATTTCCCTCTGTGTATTTATTTATTATATATACTGGACCCTCCCATTGCAGGAAAAGCCTGAGGGCACAGTTAGGGATGGCTAAATGTTGTGGCATGGACATTTTTAATCCATCTATTTATTTTTCTTTCTGCATCTTACAAGGACATGTAAATACAGGAAAAGCTACCAGTCAGCAGTAGTTTTGTTGCTTAAGCTGCATTACGGGCTGTTGTGTATACATGTGGATTTTTCATTACCCTAAGAACTCTAGGGACAAAACTCCATGACCATACTGGGTATCTGACTGGGATGTTACTGGGTTTTTATCGTCACACTGCAAGCTGTACTTTCTGGCTGAAAGAAGAGAAGAAAACTTAAAAAGTCAAACATGAACATCTGTAAGAAAGAAAAGCTAAGCTGTTTTCCTGACTTCATCCTCTGTTTTCCACCCATACATTTTGATCGCTTTAGACAATATGAAGGTATTGTGTAATTTTCACTTTACAGCTATAGAACAGAGCGTATGAAATCGTAATACATCGTGATAGGACGATGACGACCAGGCACTGCATGCCCTCACAGGAGAGGACCCAAGAGCACTCAGGGGAAGAGAAGCCTTCTCTGAGGTTAGGTAATTTTACAAGCAGGATTTATTATATTTACTGGACCTCCAAACGCAGGAAAGGCTTACTGTCAGGGCAGAAGGCAGCTGTGTATTCAGTCTTGGTGGGACAGGCTCTCCGGTGGGTGCTCTGAGCTTCGTCATGGTGGAGAGTTTAAAAGGCAGGTCCCTAAGAGGATGCCTAAGAGCTCAGTCCTCTTGGGACCGTGGGAATTTATTAGAAAAAAACAAAGACAATCACAGAGGCTGCCAGAGCACCGAAGTAGCAGAGTTTAAACTAGAGTTTAGAACTCTGATGGTCACCATGCTTTGGAACATTGTCAGATACCTGTGATGACACAAGTGCAAGCTCCCAAATCTGAAAGAAAATCATGCTCATTTCTCCTTAGGATTTTCTACTGCCCAACTTGATTCTCATTTCTACAAAGGGAATCACCAAATGCTAAAATCACCCCCAATAGAGCATTTATTGATTTTTTTTCTCATTAAAGAGTAATTACATAATTTAAATATAGTTTTGGGGAAGATTGCCTAAAATAATATTTTCAAAGATCAACGCTAACAGTGGTTGGAAACACACGTATGCACGAGTCTCATGGTGACCTTCACATACTCTCTATTCCTAAAAATAGATCAAACTCTATAATCTGTTTCAAAATATCTTTCAAATTAATTCTATGTTATGAGCATTTCCCTATATCATAAAATATTTTTCTATAACATGGATTTTACTATGAATATTATTTGATTTAGTTAACCAGCTGTACTTTTTGATTAGTATGACTTGTAGCTTTTCTGAACATGCTCGTGTTCTACTACTCGCATTACTACTGTTATTTCCTGGAAAAATATAATCTCGAATGTGGATTACGGAATCAAGCATTTGTAAGGCCTTTGATCAATACTGCAAAATTACCCTCTAGAAATATTTTGTCCCTTTTACCCCACAGTGGACCCCTCCTTTTAAGATGCTGGTGTTTTTTGGTTTGTTTGCTTGGTTTGGTTTAATTTTTTTCTTATTTTTTTTTAGCAACATGGACAATTTAAGTTATAAAACTTACAAAGAATCAATATGTGAAATGAAACGTGTATCCATCAGCAGTTTTCCTGTGGCTGTTCCTTACCTGATCTCACAATTTTACTCTGTGAGACAGCCTCTACTAAGAGAACCAATAGTTAGGGTACATCTAATAGCTGTCCAAAGACAGAGAAACGTATGTTCTCGTCTCCACTCATTCACACACCACTCTTGAGGTAAAACTCAATAACTGTTTCTCAGTCTCCTGCTTTCTAGACTACATACACCTAACCATTGTCTTTATCACATGAAAACTACTCAATTTCTTTCCTTATTTTTCTGGACCTTTTTTAGACTTTGCCAGCACTGCTATGACTTTTGTTCTGAAGACTAGTATGTACAAGGTACATGACCCACCTGTTAATTAAAAATTATGAAGGAATTATTAATTATCTGGAACTGAATTATTGGAATTAAAGATTATTCATGAGCATTTTGCTTTTAAATTCACAGTTACATTTTCATTCATTCAGTTAATTATGCACTTTGTGGAAACAAATGGGATATTTACTTAAGGTTAGACTAGCACGTGGAAAAATCTTCAAAAGCCAAAATAAGTATCTCTTGTAGGGAAATCGTGAAGAAGTCAGGTGTGCAAAAGATTGCTTTTCCTCAGGTTGGTGTTTTGGAACAGTCAGTTTTGGAAGTGACATAAATAATTCCATCTATGGAAATAAGGAGAGACAAGCTAAAAACGAAGGCAAAATGAGATGACTTTTCCTCATTAAACTTCATGATATGAATCATTAGATTAAGAACTGAGAAATTCTACATATCACATCACTGCCATCATGTTAAAATAAGAGCCTCCAAAGGCCAAATGGACACAGTTTGAGGATTATTCTCTCTCTAGTTTAACTGTGCCATCTTTTGCCCCCCTCCTTTTTTTTAACCCATCAGTGCAAATCACTGTTAATTGACTGTGTGAAATGTCGAGTGGCAGCTGGGTCAAGACTATCCCTCCCGCTGGAACATAGACGAGTGTATACAAAGGGCGGTGAACAGTGACAAAGAAGACAAGACATTTCTACTTTCCATTCTGTGATGGAGGGTACCTCACAGAACGGAGAAAACTGACATTTTAGTTGTCTTCTTGTGAGAGGGGTCAAGGTGGGTAGACTTCTTTCCTTTCCCCTCAAATACCAGCTTGCGTCTCTGAATACTAGAGCATTATTTGCAGATTAATTTATTTTGTAGATTTTTGAATCTGGTGTGTTTTCTTTTTGCAATGTTGCTTTAGGAGAGATCACACAGAGAAAGGAAAGAAAAAGAAAAAAATTCTCATTTGGGTGAGTAACAGAATTAACACACACTGGATCCTTTGATAAGTGGGAGCAGGGTTCGTTCAGAGCCAAGTCCCCTAGAATTTTGAAAAGGAGAAGAGAAACACTAAGATATTTCCGTTTGACTTTTGGTAACATGTTAATTTTTGGTTTATAATTAATTTACGACCACTAACATTCTATGTGGGGGAAGAAAACCAATATTACCCCACAGCATCTCAATTCTCCTGTGGAAGCACATCCAAAATAAATGCTGTCCCTTGATACTGTACCATGAAATACATTTCTAAGAAACCCTTGGAGCCTTTTCCCTGAATTTCCGACAACGTCTGCTCAAGAAACTCTTCAATGAAACCACACAGGTACAGCCTCAGGAAGGAAAAAAAAAATAAAATAAAACTACAGCTCCAGAGAGTATTTTCCAGCCAGTTAGCTGGATGTATTCACATTTTTCATATTAACATTTTATTAAACATTTCATCCCAAGAAATGTTTGGGATTGCATCCATAGCATAGGGATTTCTTCCAATATTTTTGACATATTTTTCTGAGACTGCATCCTGATTTCTGTCTTTGTCTCTATGCCTCTCTCTGTATTTCTCTTTGTCTCTCTCTATCTGTCTCTCCCTCTTTTAAGTCAGTGTCTCCTATATACCGTGGAAGGGAGACACTTCTTTAAACCAGGCAGCAGACTCACCCACATTTCAGGATCTTAGAGCATTTATCTTAGTTCTTTATTAGGTCATTTAAGTAAATTATTTAACAACACTTGAGTCTATTGTTATTATGAATTTTTTACATAGATCTGAATTAGGAAAACCTATCATTTAATAGAAGCAATTATATAGGGAAAGGGTAGAAATCATATAATGGAAATATAGATATTTTCCCCCCTCTGAAGGAAAAATAAGCAGATGTTCCTTAGCAAGAAAGAATTGATTCTCAGATGTATTTAGTTCAGTTGGTCAGGGGAAAAGCAAAAGAACAAAAATCAAAAGCATTCAAGTAATTTTATTTTAAAAATTAAAAACCATGTACAGTACCATTTTTATAAAAATGAATCATGATAGAAATAATACTGGTAGCATTATACTATGATCTTATTTTCTATTCTGTCAGTACTACCCGGGGTTCTGAATTTCAGGGTCTCCACATTTTGGAATAGTTTATAAGTATCATCCAGGTATGATACACCAGGTGGAGAACCATCTGAGACCCAGTTCCTGTCTTCCCCCTGTGAGGCATTTTCTGGCTCCTAGGCAGGTGTGGGGTTGACCAGATCTCCCTAAGGAGTCATTCAAGGGCTTGGGTGTAGGGAACACTGAATCCAGGAGACTAGCCAAGTGGGTCTTTTGCACCTGGATTACTATCCTTTATTCACCTTTTTGTCTGTTACCATTCTTGACAACTTTGACATCCATATAGGAGGATCATCCAACAGCCTATCAGTTCTTTCACTTCTTTAGACTCTACAGTGTCTCTTCACTCATTGCACTTATATGGTTGTTCGCTTACATGGCATACCCAAGTCTTTGTCATCACCGATAACTATACCAATTCTAAAATCTTAATTTCAAACACTGCTGTCTTTGACCACCCATTAACTACTAACCGTCCTGTTCACTTACTCACTCCAGCAATTGACTGATCCATCAATACTTTCAATCCATCTGCAACTCTACATTTCAGTTTCCATTAAATCTCTTTGCACGCAAGTGTTGATTTCTCTTCTTAACCAATCTATATCCTATGGTCTATAACCAATCCCTGCATATACCCTTAAATATGCCCAGCAATACCTAACCCTAGTTGACCCATTCAGCCACTTAATGTGTGGATCCAAAGATATGAACACTCCTTGAAGTAACACTGGTGACAAATTCATAATCACAAATAGGCCCCAACATTTCTAGACAATTTTAGCATTTTAATGTCACCGTTTCCCCCTGTCAATGATGACATTTCCCCACAGTCTCTTTCCTGAAATCTTCAAAATCTTCACTCCTCGTTCTTAGTTGAAGACTTGATTCATACTTCAAAAAGAAACAGATGCAATCCAGTAAGAACTACCTTATCTTACTACAATCACATCTACCAATCTACCACCATCTGTACCACATGTGATTTCTCTCCCTTTAAAATATACAAACTTTCTTTGGTCTTTTTTTAAGACCATTTATATACTCTGGGGCTATTCTCCCTTGACTCCTGGAATTTCTTCCTTTCTCTCCTGCTTCACCTACTTGATCATTCTAATGGTTCATTCCCATTAGTACTCAAATGTACCTTAATATCACCCCATATCCACCTTCAGTTACTGTTTCATTTCTCCATTCCCTTTGCTAGCAACAGTCATCAAGAGTCGTCTGTAGTCTGCGTTTCTACCTTCTCAGCTGCTATTCTGTCTCAGATCATTCCAACTGGACTTCCATCCCCATCACTCCACAGGTATTTTTCATACTAATGTGACTAACAACATTAACCTTTTGAAAGGTGATGCTCAATTCTTGGTATTCACTTCAAACCACCTTTCAGCATCACTTGACACAGCAGGCCAATCCCTCTTTCTTGAAGCTCTTGTTCTCTAGATTTCTTCCCAACACAACACTCATATAGTTTTATTTTCAACTTTTTCTTATCTTATCACCTTTCCTCCCTCTGTTTTACTTGTTCCTTCTCCCATATTGGACCTCAAAATATCAGAAAGCCCTAGAGCCCCACCCTCAATCTTCCCCTCTTTTTCAGCTTTACCTAATTCTTAGGAGATTTCATTACTCTCCTGCTTTTAAATACTATCTGTACTCTGAAGAGTCTCCAATTTTCATCTCCAGACCTGTCTCCTGAGCTCAAGAGTTATATATCAGACTGCCTATTTGAGAGCTGCACTAGAATATTGAACTGTCATCTCAACAGAACATGGCCAAAGAACAACAGTATTGATTTTCCCCATGAACTTATTCCAAAGTTTTATACATTTCAGTAAACGATGTCACCTCTACTATGTCATTTAGAAATAGAACCTAAGAATTTTCCCTGGTTCTGCTTTTTTCTTTCTGCAAAGCATCTCCTCCTTTAGTAAGGCATGTCAACTCTGCCTTCAAAATATTTTATAAATCCAAACACTTCTTACCATCACAGTGCTAAAATTGTGTTGCAAGGTCAAAGTCATCTCTTGCCTGGATTGTTCTGATAACTTCTAACTGGTCTCTCCAGTTACCTAATCTTACCTTTCCATCCTTACCTCACTATTCTCTCCACACAGCAACATGAATGATTCTTTCCAAATTGTGACCCTTCTCACACTCTTCCCCTGCTTGAAACCTTCTAATTATTGGCAACCAGATTATCCAAACACCTCAGCGTGGATTACAAATTCCTAGATGATCTGAAACTTGCCTACCTATCTGACCTCTACTATCTCAATTCTTCCCATGTTCCCACTGTAGCATATGTTACACTGCTTCCCTTCTGTCTCAATGTTGACATACTGATTACTGTCTCAGGACTTCCATTTGCTATTTCTCTGCTCAGGGCACTTTATTCTCTGAAATTTCCTGGGATTCCCATCACTGAAGTCTCAGATCCTAAGTAACCTCTTGGGTGATGCCTTTCCTGATCACTTCAGCTAAAATGGACATCTTATCTCTATCACACTACCCTGTTTTCTTTTTTTTTTCTTCCTTCTTCTTCTTTATAGTACTATCAAACCTGGAGTTATATTACTCACTTTGTGTTCACTTTTAGGATTTTCTCTTGAACCCAACTAGAATGCAGCCTATTAGAATGCTTTGCTCACTGTTGCGTCCCAAAGCCTAGTAAGGAAATTATTATTTTGATTTTTTTAAACTCATTAAATTTGTTCACTGGACTAGCGATACCCACCTCCACTGAGATACAAACTGCCAAGCACGCTTTACAAATTCCAGAAAACTTTCATGCACGCTCAGCTGATGACAGCTAAATGATGAATAACAAGCCAGCCCACTGCTTCAGACAATTTTCCATAGATTAATACAGGACATCTCTACCTCAGAGGGCAGACTGTGCTGGGTCAGACACTGGGACGGTCTGGTCAGGTCCAGCCAAGGTACCTGGATTTCCTTCATTCACTGTGCAGCCATGATGATAGTGCCCATCAGTGGGGGACCTCCATGCCTTTGGGGTCTTTGGAAAGCAACTGGGTCATATGAAAGGCTTCTCTGTCCCTCCTTTCCTGAGTGTCAATCTTTAATTTAGAAGAAAAGAAAATTACAGCTCTCTTATTTGGCTGTATTAAAATTTATGGGGCAGCGTGGTTTCCAGGTTGCTGCTCCTGCCGGGCACTGCTCTGATGATGAACGACTGCGACATGTCACCAGTGTAGCCGGGCTCTGATGATGCATTGCGGCAACAAGTCATTCGTCATACATCACTGCCTCAACAGCTGCCCCCGTCCGGGCCTCGCCTGTACACTCCGGCAGGGAGCCCTGGCTCAGAACAAGCCTGTGTTCCTGCTGCACCCCACACGACCACCACATTTACCACGTATTTCTTACTGTTAGCGGGAGGGAAGAAAGATAGTTTTCAGTAGCGAACTCCACTGGAGCCTCTTAAGACTTTTAAAGGCAAAGGGTCCATATATGCTGATGCCATAAGATATTAGCAAAAGATAATTATAGGAAGGTACTTCATGCTTTTAGAATGCCACACTAATACAAGAATTGTACCATTCATTCTCTGACAGCCATTCTTCTAAGGGTTTTACAGGTATTAACTAATTTAATCCTCTAGTAGTCCTGTAAGTAAGATAGTACTATTATCACCCATTTTATAGATAAGGAAAATGTGGTGCAGCGAGATTAATTTGCCCAATGTCACCCAGCTAAGTAGGATAAACGGTACCTAGATCAAGGCAGCCTAGATCTGAAACCTTTGGTCTCAACCACTGTGTCGTGCTGTATAGACTTTCATGTACGATCCTAGTGGTTCTCACAGAGGCTTATATTGACCCCTGGCTTCTAGGGCCAAATAAACACATAGACACAGTCAGGACTTTTATTCGACTGTTGTAATTTGCTTGTTACTAAGAACTATTATCACTGATGATAACACCATTTAACAACTGCTTGTTAGATTCTGGGGCATGTACTAGGTGCTTTGCTTACATTATTTAGGTCTCCCCACCTTGCCATGTATTGTTCTATTTCCTTTCATTTTCAACTAGATGGGTCTCGAAGTACACTAAAAACTTTTAAAGATGTTTCCAAAGAAGGCACTTGAAAGGGGAATAAAGAGGGAAGAGCAGATCAGGGACAGCTATAAATTGAAAAAGTGAATGGGTGACTGGAAATAATTTCTGTAGGATAGTTGAAATGCCATTTGTACACATTTTAAATAAATCAACTGTTACAATCAATTCAAATGTCACTAAAACAGAATCTATAGCGTATGCCTGCTTTTTTGTTCCAACTGAAAATTAAAGTTTGATGGGAGAGAAAAATCACTCTACAGATTCAGATTCTTTATAATTCTTCGCGTCCAATTCAAACAGGTTGGTTCAAGAAAGAAAACAATGGTATATTGGATTTCCTTAAAATTAAAAACTTCTGCTTTGAGAATTATACTGCTAAGAGAATAAAGATAAACTAAAGACAGGCTTCTATTTGTAAAATACATATTTGATTAAGAATGTGTATGCAAAATATACAAAGAACTCTTAACCTCAACAGTGAGAAAAGAAATAATCCAGTTTTAAAAATGGGTATGCATATGACTGATTCAGTTTGTTGTGCAACAGAAACTACCACGGTATTGTGAAGCAATTATACTCCAATAAAGAGCTATTAAAAAAAAAAAAGGCCAAAAAAATGGGCCAAAGATCTGAACAGACACCTTACCAAAGAGATATACAGATGGCAAATAACTATGAAAATATACTCAGCATCATGTGTCATTAGAGAAATGTAAATTAAAATACAAGATACACTGCACTCATATTAGAGTGGCTAAAATTAAAAAAAAAAAAAAACTGATGATACCAATGCTGGTAAGGATGAAGAACAATAGAAACTGTCATTTATGGCTGGTTGACATGCAAAATGGTACAGCCACTTTGGAAGATAATTTGGCAATTTCTTACAAAGCTAAACATAATCTTAACCTATAGTCCAGGAATCATGCTCCTATGTAATTGCCCAGCTGATTTAAAGCTTGTATCTATATAAAACAAGCACATGCGTGGGTAGAGTAGGTTTCTTCATTCAGTGGTATTATACATCCATATAAGGGAATACTATTCAGTAATGAAAAAGAAGATGCTATCAAACGACACAAAGACAGAGATGACTTTTTTTTTTCCTCTTGTAATAAGGATTTTATCAAATGTAGTTCTCCCTTTTTCCTCTTACACAGACTTTCAAGTCAAAATTTGATTTGTATTTGGGTGCAACTACATTGCCCAAGATAGAATTTTTTTTTTAATACAGCAGGTTCTTATTAGTTATCTATTTTATACACATCAGTGTATACATGTCAATCCCAATCTCCCAATTCATCCCACCACTACTCCCCCAACCTCTTTCCCCCCTTGCTGTCCATACGTTTGTTCTCTACATCTGTGATAGAGATGACTTTTAAACGTAAATTGCTAAGGTTACAATCTGTAAAGGTTACACACTGTAAAGGTTACACACTGTATGTTTCCATTTATATGATGTTCTAGAAATGACAAAGCTAAAAAGACAGTGAACTAAGTGAAGTACGTCAGACAGAGAAAGACAAATATCATACGATATAGCTTATATGTGGAATCTAAAAAAAATGATACTTATTTACGAAACAGAAACAGACTCACAGACTTAGAGAATGAATTTATGGTTACCAGGGTGTAAGGGTAGGAGGGAGGGATATATTGGCAGTTGGGGATTGACATGTACACACTACTATATTTAAAATAGATAACCAACAAGAACCTACTGTATAGCACAGGGAACTCTGCTCAATACTCTGTAATAATCTAAACGGAAAAAGAACTTTAAAAGGAATAGATACATGTACATGTATAAGTGAATCACCTTGCTCTACACCTGAAACTAACACAACATTGTTAATCAACTATAGTCCAATATACAATAAAAAATCGAAAAAAAAAAGACAGTGAACATATCAGTAGTTGCTAAGGGGTGGGAGTATGTGTTGAAGCACAGAGGGTTTTTTTACGGCAGTGAAACGATTCTGTGTAATAATATAATAATGGATACAGGATGCTAAGCATTTGTCAAAACCCACAGAGCTTTCCAGCACAAAGAATGATCTTTAATAAGATTATTTAGGAGTCTGGGTGATCTCGGGATGAAAGCAAACTGTATACCAAATGTATGAAATAACCTTACTCAAGGAGATAGAAAGAAAAAGTACTGATCTAAATAACTTTGGAAATGAGTTAAATCATTAAGACTAAAGGCAAAAAGGACTGTTTTTAAGCACTGCCCACTAGTTGATAATATTGGATAATATCACAAAGTACGAAAGAAATACCCATGAGTGTACACTGATATAAATGACTTATTAAATAAATAAGCAAATAGATAAATAAATGCAGAATAGCCAAATCTTCTATGCAGACGAATTCTAAATAATTTATTTAGATATGCCACAATCAAGGAAATGGGCTATAAATCCCGCCCCTTAAGTGTGGGATACCTATTCTGACTTCCTTCCAAAGAGTATAGTATGGAAAAGGGAAAAAAAAGAGTAAACTGTGGAGAAACCCGACAAACACCACCTCACCCAGGTGATCAAGATTAATATCAATATTGATAGTGTTTTGAAAAACATCACAGCTAAGAAAAATAGAAGAATACATATGAGCTTCAGTGTTTGTTTTGACAGATATTTTAAAGAACTTTTTAGCTTGAAAAAAAATTCACAAGTGTTAAAAGAACACTCGAAAAAAAAAGACAGCATTTTTAAAAAGGGCAGAATATGTAAAATAAAATCAACTGAGCCTGTTTACAGTCTGTTATGCAATTAAATTCTGAGGAAAGGGACTCATACTAAAAAGCAGAGAAAATGTTTTCAGTCTCCTGTTAAAAGGTTACATTATGAAATTCATTGATGACTAAGTACTGTGATTTAATTGCTACAGGGGTTTGATATTTGGCACACGTAAAGAACCCAGTTTTGAATGGATAAATAAGGACTGCAAGCTGTTTAAAGAAATAAATTTAAAGACAGTATCAGTAGATGATATTTTTACTTGACTTACTAAAATTAATTATGAATAAAGGCCAAATTGGCAAATTCTATTCTGAATATCCAGATGTCCACCTGTACTTTTCCTTTGGGGGCCTTCCATTCTCCATGCATTAAATTATAAATTTTAGTACTTTTGACCCTTTAGGGAAAAGGTTGGAATGTTAGGACATACAAGCACCCCTATTTTTTATTGGGGTATAGTTGCTTTACAGTGTTGTGTTAGTTTCTGCTGTATAACGAAGTGAATCAGCTATATGTATACATATATCCCCTCCCTCTTGGACCTCCCTCCCCCCTTCCCACCCATCTAGGTCATCACAGAGCACCGAGCTGAGCTCCCTGCGCTATATCGCAGGCTCCCACTAGCGATCTGTTTTACACATGCCGGTGTATATACGTCAATCCCAATCTCCCGGCAGATCCCACCCTCTCTGCCCCACCCCCGTGTCCACGCGTCTGTGTCTCTATTCCTGCCCTGCAAATAGGTTCATCTGTACCATTTTTCTAGATTCCACATGTATGCGTTAATATACAATATTTGTTTTTCTCTTTCTGACTTACTTCACTATGTATGACAGACTCTAGGTCCATCCACGTCTCTACAAATGACCCAATAAGCACCCCTATTTTAATATGTCTCAAATATCTTGGAGAATGTCACTGGTGACATGTTCAGCGTCATTCTACGTGTTATGTTGCCTGGCTCATGGAATCCTCCATTGGTTTCTGGGTCCCCCAGTCAACTGTCTCACCCCAAGAAGACCAGCTCTGCGTTTGAAAAATATTTAAACAGATCAGAGCTCTGTGCCTTGAGCTGGACCGATTTTGCTGGTTTTATCTTCTTGACATGTTACTATGTGGTGGAAAAACATGACCAATTCACCCTCGATTTCCTCAAGCAGGTCTTTTCTGAAGGAAGGGCTAGCAGATTCTTCACTTCTGGGCTGCCATGGCCTCCCAAGCGAGACGTTCCTCCTGAATATTCCCCCCAGGCCAGGCCTTTCATTCCAGGCCGAATATTGAGGCCAGCAATCAATAAGCTGGGTCTGCATCTGCCTTTGACAGAGGGAACACCAGGCTGACACCAGCCAGTCTGGGATCAGCTGTTTCCCTGCCTTTGATCTCCTGTCTAAACTCCCTGGGCGTCTGCCTCGGCTGAGACACAGGCCACGTCATGCTGGCATCTCCTCCAAGGCCCACTGTGGCCATTGTATTTGAGGAGGGGATCAGCCGACAGAGTGACTGGTTACAGCCCTCCTCGACTGCAGGAAGCCTTTTTGATGCGCGGCAGATGATAATGAGAGTCTAATTGAGTGATTAACTACCTCCATGGACTTGGAGGTTTTAATGACACCTCTGCATTAAGGTCTGCGTTTCCCAGCAGGCCTCCAGTTTGTAACTGTATGGCCATGATATTGCAATTATAAGCCTTGCCTTTAACCAGCAGGGATTTAACAAATGCACTTGGTTAATCACAGCTAGATGGCCCTCACATCTGACTTTGTTGTGAAAAACATGTACAAATTCAAGCACAGGATCGAATTATGAACACAGGCCATTTCAGGTCCATGGTTCCATTCATAATATGAAAACTGAGTTTCAGAAGATCTGGGCAAACTAACCAAACGGCATCAGGACCAAAGTTAGCTTCAGCAGAGTAAAAATACCTTCAAAATAAGAACTGGTTTTTAAGAGTTTCCATGCCTATGGTTCTTCAGAGCAATAAGAGTCTGCCTAGATATACTGTCTTTAATTAACTGGGTCTGAAGAGCCTATTAATGCAATGTTAAAAGGAACCAGTCTCAGCGGGTTCTCACAGCGGGAAAGATATCCAGGGCTTTCAATTTACAAGGTCTTATTACAAAAGTTCCCTGCTGTTTTGGTCCGTGGTCTTTCTGCCTGGGAGCAATTTAATGATCTGCTTTAGAGCAGAGAAATGGTCAGAGAGAAAATGTTCAGTGTTATGTGTTAGCGATCAAATACCCAGTGGAATTTACAATGGTAACCAGACACTTCCTTTTCATATCAAAGTAGAACAGGGACAATGACATCAATACACTTGATTTGAAAAACCCTAATTGAACAAACTGGTAGTCCTCTGTGAACGTTTGTTGGTAACACGAGGCTGGTATTAGCATGAGGCCAACATAAATGATGTGGATGATGAGGTCAATGAAAAAGAAAAGAAGAAGGAAGAAAGAAAAAGTATTTAAGGATAAGAATATGACTTTGACTTGAAAGTCCCTTAATAATTTCTTCTTCATGTATTCAACATCATTTGAGAAATATGTATAATTTTCTACCATGCCCCAGGTCTCCTACTGCCTATGCTGGGGAAACATCTGTCCACACAGCTCTTTTGTGGAAGTGATGAATTCACTCATTTTTCCTTCCTTTAGTCATTCAAGGAACTGTTGCTAAATGGTCATAATTTGACAGGTATTATTGTGCTCTGTTGATAATATTTTAGTTATCTTTATTTCCCAGACCTAAAATGCAAAAGGTCTAAAAAAATCCTTGGTGAACGACAAATAACTGAATATTGAGTGAAAGATTCCTAACGTGGTTAGCACTGGAAGCACAGTCATAGATATTTATGGTGCAACGTGCTTAAAAAAATATAATAGAAATGTGTACACAGCATTAGGGAACCGTGAAAGAGAGCCTTCCCAACTCTGCTTAATTGAGGTAAGAAAACATAGAGGATGTGAAATTTCAGCTGAACGTGTTTTGGTTAGGGCATCGCTAGAGAGGGGAAAAACTGGAATCAGGGGTGAGCTTTGAGCATCTGCTCTTTTAAAATACAGATTCTAAAATGTGTGAAGCTTACATTGTACAGACCGGGAAGGGCTTTATTTCCAAAGGACTAGCATAAACTAAATGGCACAAGAAGAGTTTTAAAATCTTACATTTTCAATCCTCATGCTACAATTATCCCTTGGCTCTAAAGCTTCGTCTTATCTTAGAATAACATATTAGAATAACAGGAAGGTAGGTGAACCAAGTGGCTGTTTACACTTTGAAATTTAAGGAAACACTGTGAAATTTTAACTCTACCTTCTTATCTGGCCTATGATTTCATCACTAGAATTCTTCTTTCTTCCAGTAAAAGTGAAAACATTGCCAGGCATGTTACTGCAACAGTCCAAAATGACTTTGAAGTTTCCTCTAGTCTTGTCCGAGTATCATAGTCTACTTTCTTAGATTAACCTTTTCTGACCTTTGAACATAGCCTTGAGCCCTAAAATATCAAGCTTCTCTTCAGACCAATGGCTTCAGGATGGATCACTGAAAACTTCCTTCAGGCTGAACTCAAGAATTATGCTTTACACTCACACTGTATTTTAACGATGTTTAAGGGTAGATTTGGCACACTGAGATGTCAAACTTGCTGAGTTCATTGAACTGAACGTTGTCAGATCTTTATTTGAAACAATTAAAAAGCATTACACATTATGTAAGACAGAAAATATCGAGAAAAACACTGCTTCTCTACAAGAATAGTTACTGCAACTTCTTGCTAGAGAATGAGCATCTCTAACATATGTTTGGACGAACTAGACCACTTGAGATTTCAACCCGTGAAAACCCAGCAAAGCTCTGACCACTGGCTGGTCACTTACATGAAGTGTTATTTGCTGACACCACATAGCGAAACTCTACATTTTAGCAGATAATGATGTGGCACTTTCCAAGTGAGTGCATGCAATGAATATGAAAATTGGTGATGACAGTAACTCAGTAAGTTTATGAGGCATAATTGTCACAGAAAAATAACACCTTCTAGTGGGAAAGTTGATAAGGGCAGATAATTTGAATTAGGCGAGGCAAAAAGGTCAAAATTGATGACTTTGGAAAAATGCGAAATGATCCTAAATACATTACTTTCATTTGAGGTGTCCTAGGTGCTGGCTCGAAGAAGGAGCAATGCACTGCCTGTTGGTTTTTACAACGTAAGGGGTAATGGATAAGGAGGGACTGAGAAAATCATGTGTTCCAAAGAACTATTTTGATGCAGAAAATATTCCTGAGCTTCTTCGCTTTTCCTTGACTCTTTTTAAAAGCATTTTCACTTCTATTCTGGGTCTGCCTTTTGTTTGCGACTTGAAAATGCCTAATAAGACACCTTGCCACGCACATGACCTTACAAGAGAATCTCTAGTACATAAACGTTTTCTGTAATTCTTTGGGTTTTTATACGATAATATTTGATATCTCTATAAGTCCCTAAAGAGGAAAAAATCAGAATGAAAATTAAGTCACTGGAATCAATAAAAATATCGTAACTTATAAAATGTTACTTTTAAGAAGCAGCCTTCAAGGTCTTAAAGTTTTGCATGTGAATATTGTATCTTTCAGTGATATTAGGCTATTGCAAATGCAGATTTGATCTAATAATTGTGTCTATTCAAACACCGAAAATCTATCTAGGTAGTAGCATTTCTCACCTGTAAATGAACCCTTGTCAGAATCCTCAAGCAAAAGGAGCACTTATCTCAGTCTGTACAACCTTGGGACCCACACTCTAGCATGAAACTTATTATAATCTTATCCAAATAATAGCCTCAAATGAATAGAACATGTCTTTCCTCTTTTAGAAATATGGCTTAGAGAAATTTATCTGAAAACCACACACACACACACACACACACACACACACACACACACACACATGTGCATGCACACGCAACCCTTGAACGGGTGATCTATTCAATGTGATGTCACACTAGAGCTAGTCTTCAAGTAATCTGTGGTTGGAATGAGGGGGATAAGAAATACTCTAAAGAACATATATTTAAGAGATTAAAAACATCGAACATTCTTCTACCCTGTAGAAAGGATGTTTGAACATTTTAATTCATTAGAAAAAAATCACTAGCCATTACTCTTTTGTAAAATCATAGACTTGTAACAGTAAGGGAAGATCTTGTACAGGACCAGTACAGAAAGGACCTTGAATACTTAATTTTATAAGTGGTAAAATGAAAGCCCAAAGAGAAGATGTGACTTGTCTGCAATCACAGAGCTATTTGGTGGCTTCACTGAAATTAGAACCCAAAGTTTCTGGATATACCACCCTACTTTTCTGTTTTCCGTATGTTGCCCTTACTTCCACTTGATATGAATTTTATGAAAAAAAATTTAGCATTTCTCCTGGAAGAAAGAAGCTAAAGTCCACTAGCAAGGTTGCTACTGATCTGGGTTAGGTCCGATTGGAATATGGCGGAATGTGGTTTGCTTTATTTGGCTGGGAGCATTTCTCTGTAACCTGAGGATTCATTAGTTTGAAGTGCTGGCCTTTTGCCTCTTTCCAAGGCCATTTTAGATGCAAATTGTACCCCAGACATCATTTTTAAGTGACAGGAAAATCTCTGGAGATAACAAGAATCAGTCTGTGAAATTTATGGACCCTTTGCATTTTCTAATCCTTCTTGATGAATAACTCAGTTTCCAGCCAGGGTTTGAACTTAAGAGTTGATAAAGCATCAGTTTAAGCTGCTGGCTACTAAATCAATGTAAGCGATGGCTTAATCAGCCTTTCTACTCCCTCCACTACCTTCCCACAGAATTCCATCAGACTTCTATTGAGTCAGGTCAGCAAGAGACAGATACCCTGACAGGCCATTTGTAGCCAATGGTCAGCATGGGAAGAGTGTGCGGACCAGCAAAATGACGCAGTTCTACTAATGAGGATATCGGTAGTCTTCAGAGCAAGACTGAAAACCTTGACCTAGAGATTGCTGTAGTTTAGGGAGGAGGAGTATTATGAAAAAATGGGGAGGAGACTTTGATCATTTATAGAGAAGACGCCTTTGGTGATACTGTGTACTTATTCTGGTTTTCTAACCTATAATAGGAATGCATGTCTAGGCGAAGAACACACAGCAAATTGGAGGGGCAGTTTACAGACCCTTCCAAGACGGGAGAAAGCGGGAGAGTCGATTTTGAGTGAGGGTGGGGCCCCTTTAGTTATCCTCTCTGGAATTTGATAATGGAAATTTGTTCCAAAGGTTCACCTTCTCCTGGCAAATTGAGAAAAGTTTCCACTTTTCTGAAACCAAAGTTTTGGCATGTAGTTTTAAGTGTAGCTTATGTTATACAGAGAAATTTTTATTGCCGCTGACTGATGATCCAGTGTGGTAGTTTGTCTTATTAAAATTTTGCTGTCTATATAAGTATGCATTTTAATTATAATTTAAAAAAAAAAAGAGGGTGTCCAGTGTTTAACTGAGCAGATGTCTTTCTATACCCAGACTTGTGAAGAAGCATGGATGCACTCTGGCTTTTCTGATGTTGTGCGTGGGTAAATTGATATTTTATGACACTGCACTCTGTTTTCTGAGCCAGATTCCTGAAGCACATGAAGATGAAGGCTGTCTGAGCTGAGAGGAGGGTCATTGTGATAAGATGTGGATCTTGGGGATCAAGGGGGGGGTTTCTCGATCTTGTTTCCTAGGATCTGAGTGGTTGTCAGAGAAAGTCTGCTGGCAAAGCGCAGGCACGATGCGCTACTCGACTAAGAAGAAATCCGCCACGAGGGGAGGGACGCCTGCTTCTCAGTGGGGACTGATGCCTCTGCACGTCCTCCACAGGAAGATGCTTTTCCAAAGCCTTGCCACTTCAAGTGTGGTCCATGGGCCAGCAGAACCAGCACCTCCTGGGAGCTTTTAAAACAACGCAAAAACCTCAGGTCTCTTCTTACTAAAGGAGAACCTGCAATCTAACAAGGTTTTCAAGTGGTCCATTTGTATCTTACAACTTGAGAAGCGCTGTTCTAAAAGAAAGCTCCACATAAAGATAAATGCTTTTCTCTCTCGAGGGTCTGAGGACTTTTGTGACACTCCAAGGGTCCGTGGTCAAATCCATCTCTTGGGAGTGAAACAAATTATACTGTAATTTAAATTTTGCTAACCGGGTTTCATATGCATGAGACACCCATTGTGATTTTAAATGATTCAGATAAATTGAGGCTTTTTTTTTTCTCTGTCTCCCTCTGTCTGTGCCTCCCTTTCCCTCCTTCCTTCTCCTACAAACCTCTCCCTATCTCTTTCTCTTCCCTTCCCTCCCCTCCCCTTTCCTCCCCTCCCCCCTGCCCCCCTCCCTTTCTCTCTCTCTCTCTCTCTGATATAGAAAATCAAATCTATTAGTCCATAAAACTTCAGTATTTCAGTGTGAAGACATAACCATTTTCTCTTACTGAGTTAAGAATCTCTGTGGAGGCTGGGGGTTGAGACTCTGTATTCTCAGGCATGAATGTGGGATTCTGCTGGCAGGATGAGTGGCAAAGTGCTGTCTCTGATCCTTACCTGGACGGTGTCCTCAAATATCAGTTACCCAAAACTAAAGCAATAGGGTCTGTTATAGAAATAAAAATACTTTTTCACAATTAAAAATTTACCATTTTAGTTTAGGTTGCATTAAGTTTTCCCTAAATGGGTGGACTTGCAAAACCAAAACTGATTTTTCATCTTTTTTGGGGAATGTACTTAAGTAGGTACAAAGAACTTTGTGGCCAGATGGGAGTTTGTTTAACAAACCAAAAACTTGCTCTAAAAACCAGGTTCCTTTTTTTAGTGGATTTAAAATAAATTACTGAATAAACAAATATTTACTTTTAGCCAACTGCTATCCTAGGTGAGTGATATGAAAGGTTTTTCTAGAAATAATTTTTGCATTTTCAGGTATACACTTAGATCTGTACTGTTTTCATTTCAAACTCAGGGAAAACACCTGTGATTATAGATATAAAGTGGTTTCCCTGTAGCTTTAAAAATATTTTCTTCCAAATTATTTTTCACATCCAAATTTAGAGAGTAAATGATCCAATCTTTCCTTTTGATGGCAAAGGGGAAACAGTCAGTGTAAAGGAATGCAAATTAGATATACTCAGAGTCAAACTGGATTTCCAAATAACAGTAAACAATGATCATTACTAATGATAACAATGTTTAGATAAAGAAAATATTGTAACTTTGATGTGTTACTAATGTTGTGTTCTTTTGGGTTAGAATAACAACAGTATTCTTAGATGTAAAATAATCCTATAGATCCTAGAGATGATTGAATTAAAAAAAAACTAGAAGGAATAAGCAGCCCATCTTTCAGTTTCTGATTTATATATGGCTGCATATTATTTCATTTATGATTTCTCTATGACCAGTATCACAGGAACAGATCTAGAAGGAGACATGCCCATCTGTAGTGAAATGGCAATTCACATTATTCTTGTTTATGTCATGTGTCTAGGATGACTAGCTGGGTAGAGGGTGGGATTCATCTATCTATCTATCTATCATCTATCTATCTATCTATCTATCTATCTGTCTACTATCTATCTATCATCTATTTATTTTTAGGAGCCACAATAGGTATTTTCTTGGTCTCCAGGAAACAAAATTGACTGTATTATTTTGTGTGCGTGTACAAGTATATTGCCACAAAGGAGACTTGCTTGTTGACTGGTATTATGTTCTTAAATAAACTAGAAGAAAATAGTTCAATGAAGATACATTTATGATTATTAGGCTGCTCCTTCTACATAGAGTATTAATTTTGAAATCATTACGTATGTTAAATTGCACAGTCAACAAAGTTCATTAGAAAACATTCTATAACATGGAAGTGTTGTATTCTCTAGGTTTAAAAGTATGGCTATAGGGATCTCCCTGGTGGCGCAGTGGTTAAGAATCCGCCTGCCAATGCAGGGGACACGGGTTCGAGCCCTGGTCTGGGAAGATCCCACATGCCGCAGAGCAACTAAGCCTGTGCAGCACCACAACTACTGAAGCCTGCGCTCTAGAGCCCACAAGCCACAACTACTGAGCCTGTGTGCCTAGAGCTCCTGCTCCACAGCAAGAGAAGCCACCACCGCAATGAGAAGCCTGCGCACCACGATGAAGAGTAGCCCCCGCTCGCCGCAACTAGAGAAAGCCCGTGCACAGCAAAGAAGACCCAACACAGCCAAACATAAATAAATAAATAAATAAAAGTATGGTTATATAAATTATTGACTTTAGAAAGGGAGATAGAAGAGAGAGAGGGAAGGGAGAGGCATGTATTTTTAGTGGAAGAGATATCCACGGGTTCAGTGTTACTGAATATCATCTACGAGTTCACTCTTCCTCCGGACCCCCAAAGTCCTCTGCTGCTCCAAAATGTCACCAAGCCTCATCTTTAAATTTCTAACCAACAGTATGCTTAAGGCGTTTTTCCCCAAGAAATTTTAATAAGAAAACAGATATTAATACCTAAAAGTGACAAAAGTCCTTTCACAAATTAAAGGTGTATGGTAGCAATCCCTCAGCAGAGGAAAAGCTTTGAGAATTAACAGAAATGGAATATTCAGACTTAAGGTACTGGAGTGAGGAGCAAGGACTTTGGAAAAGTCTAGAGCTTTGAATTTTACCAGGCAGCGAGAATTCAGCTAGTAATCCAGAATTAGGTACCTAGGGCTAAAGGGAAGGTTTATAAGCTTCTCAATATTGGGAAGTAGGGCACACCAGGGGCAAGCTTTGCCTTGTTCAGGACCGTGCCATTGCTCACTCTGTCAGAAACACACAGTTGAAGAAAAGTGAAGTTGATGAAATGGTTTTGGAGCTTTTGAAATAGAGGATTCATGTGCCACCTCTTAGTCATTTCTGGCTCTTAAGTTCCTGGGCAAATATGAAAAATCCCACAGAGAATACACAGAGCAATAAATGTTATGAAGCACTAGCTATAATCGTGGTTGGTCTACACGATGTTTGCAACCCAGTGACCCCACCTGGAAGTGCTTCATAAGCAGCTACCCCTCCCTCTGCTGCATCCCACCCTGCGGCTGTGCCTGCTGCCCATGGCTCAGAAGTCACAAGAATCAACTCTTGCTCCAGAGGCCCTCTTGGCTGGTCTGGCAACTTCAGGAGGGTCAGCTCAAGACACAGTGGTCTTCTTCGTATCTTGACCTTCAGAATCTCTTCTTCATTACAGGGTGACTATCTTGCTTGAGAAAGTATATCCCAGAGGCAAGAGGTATAACAGGAGTAAATTGTATGGTTTTTTGTTTCTTATTGTTTTAATGCGATATCTTCAGTATGAAGTTGAACTCTCAATGGAGAGTTCCATACCAGGTCTTGGGTTAAAAGGTTTGATGAGGAACACAGATCCACAACTGGTCTTGAGGCTATGTAAGCCCATGTTTTTCCTGAAAACCTGCTTGTATAAAGCTGGGTACTCCTGCTCCTTGAGACCTATATGAGATTGGGCAGGAACTCAATTTCAAGCCCAGGGAAAGCAAAGACCTGCCCCAGTATTTTGTAACTTTTGAGCTCATAATCTCATTTTCCTTTCCAGGCCCACCGCTGCATATCTAAACTCATAAAAGGTACTCAGCAAAAATCTTTCCATTTAACAGCTTTCAATCTGGCAAGAAGACGGTTTTGCTGTAATCACTGCCCGTCTTTAAACTCATAGAAGCAAAAGTCCTGTCACTTGACAATATTCACACTTCTTAGATGAGAGGCGTTGCTTAAATAATTTTACTATTAACTCTATAATTTTCCCCAAGATCATTAACATGTCTAAAGGGATGAAAAATATGTCTTTTGCTTCCTCTGGCCTTTTACACCCCAGGTTTGCTCAGTCTTAAGACGGGAGGTGCTATGGTCTCAATGTTTGTGTCCCCACCCCAAAATTCATATATTGAAATCTTAACCCCCAAGGTGATGCTGTTAGGAGGTAGGGAGCTTTGGTGAATGATTAGGTCATGGGGCGGAGCCCTTGTGATTGGGGTCAGTGTCTGCTCTTTCCTTCTGCCCTGTGAAGACACAGGGAAAAGACCCCTATGAACCAGAAAGAGGGCTCTCACCAAAACCTGAACACGCTGGCATCTTGATCTTGGACTCCCAGCCTTCAGACCGCAAGAGACACATCTCTGTTTATGATAAGCCACCCAATTTATGGCATTTTATGATAGCAGCTCGAACGGACTAAGACAGGAGGGTAGGTAAGTACTTACTTAGTTTGAAGGAATTTTTAATTTGTTTATGATCTCATCAGAAACTTCTGCTCTGGAGACAATTTTTTAAAAGTTACAATTCTTACGGTGCCAAAAGCATCTCACAGTGCCTTAGAGATTTATCTGTTAAAAAAAAATGAATAGAGGACTTCCCTGGTGGCAGAGTGGTTAAGAATCTGCCTGCCAATGCAGCCGACACGGGTTCGAGCCCTGGTCCGGGAAGATCCCACATGCCGCAGAGCAACTAAGCCCCTGCGGCACAACTATTGAGACTGCGCTCTAGAGCCCGCGAGCCACAACTACTGAGCCCAAGTGCTGCAACTACTGAAGCCCGTGCGCCTAGAGCCCGCGCTCCGCAACGAGAAACCAACGCAATGAGAAGCTCGCGCACCGCAACGAAGAGCAGTCCCCGCTCGACGCAACTAGAGAAAGCCCGTGTGCATCAACAAAGACCCAACGCAGCCAAAAATAAATAAATAGATAGGTGGGTATACTAAAAGAAGAACCACCATGGTGCCTTAAACTCATACAGATATGACAAACAAGTAAATGCTGGCTCTTAAGTCCATTGCAATAGAATGATGCAGGTGATTAGATGTACTAGTTCTCCAAATTCTTTCTTTCATCATCTGTTGAGTGTATTATAGTTTGTGGGGTTTTTTTAGTATGACTTTTCCCCCGAGATTTATTTTTACAATTGTATCTTCCTTGGGCACTTACTCATTTTAAATTAGAATCAGAGGAAAGCCTTGCTTGGTATTTAGAATAAATGCACTGTTTAACAAATTGACCCAGAGGTAATCGGACAATTGGAGTTGCAAAGACATAGACGAAGTCACACCATGGAAAACACCTGGAATCTTGGTAAGCTCTCCTCTCATTGAACACGTGGTATCAAATCTCTGGTCCATGGCTTTGCCCGAAAACCCTGGGCAGCATCCAAAAAGAACGTACTGAAGTGACTTGTCTCCTTCTAAATATATCTTAAAAAATAAACCCTGGTTCAGATATTCTATTTAAATTTGAGAACAGTTTTGTCCGGAAATGTATAGCCCATGTTAAACTTAACAAGAAAGTGTTTATCCAAAGAGTTAATACAGATGAGTAATCTCACACTCAGATGCCAGTTCTCTGGAGGTGGGATTCCCGTAAACAGTCAGACTCTTTGAACTTACGGTTTTCACTTTATGTCATCCTCCAGCCACTAAAACAACACACCACCGTGGAGTTCTTCCCTGCTAAACCCAAACACACCCACCTCATGGAAACTTACTCTGGAAAACTGAGAAAGAAAAGTATCTTCCTAGAGAAAACTCATGTTCATCTCCTGGATATTGATTAATCTTTGCCTGTGAAATGGAAGTTTCACAGCATACTGGTTTTAGGTCAGGGTAACTGGTTCTGGAGAATAGCGAGTTGCTCTTCAAATGTCATCTGTACCTACAAGCTATGGATAACTCTTCCAAGAGTGACCTGCTTTGGAGATCTGACAACCTTTCAGCTCGGCTTAAGGAAGTGATTATTTTAAAGAAAAGATTTCAAAGCTCCTGCTCAGTTTTCTCACTTCACCTCATATATACCTCTGTTGCAATACATTAATTCTTCTTTCATCAGCTTCTCCTACTTGACCATATGCTGCTTGAAGACAAGGGTCTGATTAGTTTTTAAGTCCCAATTCCTAACACAGTACTCCTAACACACAGTAAGCACTCAACGAGTGTTTTGTTGAATAAATGAATGAATGAATGAATATCATTTCATCATTTCAATTTATTTAATTTAACATATAACAATGGCAATGGGGCTTCCCTGGTGGCACAGTGGTTGAGAATCTGCCTGCCAATGCAGGGGACACGGGTTCGAGCCCTGGTCTGGGAAGATCCCACATGCCGCGGAGCAACTGGGCCCGTGAGCCACAACTACTGAGCCTGCGCGTCTGGAGCCTGTGCCCCGCAACAAGAGAGGCCGCGATAGTGAGAGGCCCGCGCACCACGATGAAGAGTGGCCCCCGCTTGCCTCAACTAGAGAAAGCCCTCGCACAGAAACGAAGACCCGACACAGCCAAAAATAAATAAATAAATAAATAAAATTTAAAAAAAAAAAAAAAAAGCAAGGAACATGACTCAAAAAAAAAAAAAAAAAAAGAATGGCAATGGTTTTATATTTGAGGACAGCTGATATTAAATTTAAGACATCCCCTTGGTACTTGTGTAACTTAGAGCAATTTATACAAACTCTGGTCTCAGAGTTTGGTGTTTGTTGTTTGCTTTGGGTGCGTGTTTGTTTTTTCCTCTAGGGCACTGATAGTAATACTTTGTAAGAAATACTGGAAGAATTAAATTATGATGATGTCTTTACTCAGAACACAGTACATTGGAAGCATTCACTAAAATGTGGCTATTACGGGGACTTTCCTGGTGGTCCAGTGGTTAAGACTTCACCTTCCAATGCAGGGGGTGCGGGTTCGATCCCTGGTCCGGGAGCTAAGATCCCACATGCCTCACAGCCAAAAAACCAAAACATAATACAAAGCAATATTGTAACAAATTCAGTAAAGAATTTAAAAGTGGTCCACATCAAAAAAAATACAAAAAACAAAACTTAAAAAAAAGTGGCTATTCCTTTAAAATTGTTTTATTGTTATGAGTATTTGGGTATAAGTTATTCAGAGTGCTATCTCTACTCATCAAATATGCAAGGCAAATCTCCACGCAAATAAGTTTGGTAAATGTGGAAATTTTTCATATCCTGAGGAGACAGTGTTGAAGTCTGAAGTAATTTTTGGCCTAAGATGAGTGATTGAGAACATGAGAGTACAGTGTGGAATTTAATCCCTGCCACAAGCATGGGAAAACCCTGTGCACAGCTGAGACTGCATTTTATTTGTATGCAATGATTTTATCTGTACGTTCCAAGTGATGAGTTAAGGCAGTTAATTGGATTTTTCAGACCTTCAGTCAAACTAAGAGAGGAGAGATAAAAAGAAGAGAGACAGAGAAGGATTTTAAAGCTTGAATTATTGAGATTTATTGCTTCTCAACTGCCATGTCCTTGATGTGTTTTAATCACTTGTAGGATGTGTTGAAGGTAAACTGTTATGAAAAATAAAGAGTAGAAGTTTGTGAAGGATTTATCATGGAAATATGTGAATTAAGTAATCTTAAAAAGTTCTACTGAAGCATGTCTAAGAAGTGAATGTTTCCCTGCATTATTTTTTACAGATACAGAAAATTAAACTACTTTTTAAATTCAATTTCACTAGTCCTTCTCTGTATGTTGCATTCCAAAGCCCTGATTCTAGACAATAAGACAAATGTTTGGTTTTGGTAATATACTTTTTCTGCCTTGTTCTAACTTTGGATTTAGTTTAAGGAACTCTAAGATTCCATACTAACTAACTTGGGTGAGATTCAGTTCTACCGTATGTCAGACAGGGGTAATTATCCCTCTTCATGAGATTGTTAGGAGAATAAATTATTTACACACAACACTCATTCAATTGCTTCTAACTAAATTGCAATTGGCATTTATAAAAGTGAATGGCTTGCAATATAGATCTTCCAAGGAAATGAACTCTAAGCTATTCATGACCAGGTCTGTCATTATGGCCCCAGAACATTTCATATTCATCCATCAATGGATGAATGGATAAAGAAGATGCAGAATATGTAATGGAATATTACTCAGCCCTGCAAAAGAAGGAAATCCCGCCCTCTGCAACAACATGAATGGACCTTGAGGGTACTATGCTAAGTGAGATAAGTCATAAAAAGACAAATACAAGTGTTAATATCACTTATAGTAGAACTAAATAAGCTGAACTCATTAAAACAGAGAGTGGGTTGTTACCAGTGACTGGCAGGTGGGGGGAAGAATTTGGGAGTGTTGGCCAAAGGGAACAAAATTGCAGTTAGAAGATGAATAAATTCTGGAGAACTAATGTACAGCATTATGATTGTAGTCAACAATACTGTATTATATATTTTAAATTTGCTAAGAGACTAGATCTTAAATACTCTCACCATAAAAAAGAAGTAAAAATTATGTGACCAGATAGAAGTGCTAGCTAATGCTATGGTGGTAATCATATTGCAATATATAAATGTGTCAAATAAACCTATTGTACACCTTAAGCTAACACAGTGTTATATGTCAATTATGTCTCAATTTATAAAAATCTTAAATTGGAAATGAATTCTCTCTAGATTTAAAAGTTCAAGTTGAAAGATATTTTCTTCTAGACTTTTTTCCATCACTCATTTTTAAAGTCACTTAAAATAACCTTAAAATAACCTGCATAGCTCTCCTTTCTAGCAACAACTGCATCCTCTAAGAACAACCATTCTTTTCTTCCCCACTTCCACTGGTGTGTTCATAGACTGAAAGTCTATTGAGGACTAGATTACATTAAAGAAGGGGCTGACAGCAAGAGTTATTTGCATTATGTTGGCAAACAAAGATACTTGGCTTTTTGGCTCCTTTTTAATTACCGTGCTTATTTACTCAAAAAGGTAACTAAAGAGTATTTCATTTCCAAGTGTTCAATAAACACCTGACAACGTTACCAAGGATTAAGTTATAGTGCAAAAAAGAGACTAATGCTACACTGCACAGGTAACATAGCTGGTTAACGTAGACGTGGATGGACGTTTATTGACATATCCCTCTCCTAGACTGAGAAGGGACTTGAGATGTCTACGTGTACTCTTTTAATAAGTAGGCTGGTAGGCTGTACTATTTCAACCAACACATATTTTTCTAGCTGAAAATAATTTAATATCTCTATTTAAATCTATATTGTTAATTATATATATAATATATAGTTAATTGTCATTTTTAATCAAATGGTGCTACATATGCCTGATCAAAGAGCATTAGCAATAATTGAATCTTAAATACAGTTATCATAGAGTTTATGATTTCTGACGCTTCCGGTCCAATTTACAAACTCTAGGTAACTTAGATGAAATGGATAATTTCTTAGACAACACAAGCTATTTTACTGACTCAAGAAGAAAATCTGAATATACCTACAAAAGTAAAGAGATTGAATTACTAATCAAAAATATTCCCACAAAGAAATGCCCAGGTCCAGATAGCATCATAGGTGAATTCTACCAAATATGGAAAGAAGAATTAACACCAATACTGCACAAACTCTTCTAAAAGCAGAATGAACAGAACACTTCTAAACTCATTCCACCAGGCTGATTTTACCCTTACACCAAAACCGGACAAAGCATCATAAGAAAAGAAAACTACTGACCAATATATTTTATAAATTTAAACATGAAATTGCTCAACAAAATTCTAGCAAACTGAATCTACTACTGTATTAAAAAAATTATACACTGTGAACTTGTCAGATTTACCCAGGAATGTGAGGTTGGGTCAACATAAGACTTTCAACCAATTAAATACAGCATACTAATAGAATAAAGAAAAAAGAACACATGATCATCTCAATAAACACAGAAAGAATATTTGACCAAATCCATCATCATTTTATGCAAAAAGCACTCAACAAATGCTGAATAGAAGGTAACTTCCTCAAACTGATAATCTATAAAAAGACCACAGCTAGCATCATGTTAATGGTGAAAGAATGAAAGCCTTCCTCCTAACTTTGGGAATATGATGAGGATATTTGCTCTCATCACTTCTATTCAACATTATACTGGAAATTCAAGCCAGGGTAGTTAGGCAAGTAATTGAAATAAAGACCATTCAGATTGGAAAGGAAGAAGCAAAACTACCTCTATTTGCAGATGACATGAGCTTGGGTATAGAAAATCCTAAGGAATCCATGAAAACACTATTGAAACTAATAAAGGAGCTCAGCAAGTTGCAAGATATAAGATCAATATACAAAATTCTATTTTACTTTTATACACTAGCAATAAAAGTCTGAAATTAAATGAAGAAAATTCCATTTACAAAAGCACCCAAAAGAATAAAATACATAGGGATAAATTTAACAAAAGAAGTACAAACTTATTCTGTGAAAACTAAAAAAAATTGCCGAAAGAAGTTAAAGAAAATCTAAATAAATGGGAAAACATCCCAAATTCATGAATCAAAAAACTTATTATTTTTATTTTGTTAAAATGACAATATGCTCCAAAATGATCTATAGATTCAATACAATTCTTATCAAAATCCCAAAAAGTTTTGGTTTTTTTTTTGCAGAAAATGATAAGCTGATCCTAAAATTCATATGGAAATTCAATGACCCAGGATAGCCAAAAATAACTAGAAAAAGAACAAAGTTGGAGGACTCATGGTTCCCAATGTCTAAACTTAATACAGAGCTACAGTAATGAAAACTGTGTGGTGCCTGTACCAGGATACACACATAGATCAATGGAAGGGAATTGAGGGTCCAGTGATACACTCTCACATTTATGGTCACTTGATTTTTAACAAGGGTGCCAAGACAATTCAATACAGAAAGAATAGTCTTCTCAACAAATAGTGCTGGGACAATCGGGTAGTCACGTGCAAAAAGCTGAAACTGAACACTTCCCTCACACCATACACAAAAACTAACTCTACATGTAAGAGCTTAAATGTAAGAGCTAAAACCATAAAACTCTTAGAAGAAAGTACAGGAGTAAATCTTCATGACTTGAGTTTAACAAAGTTTTCTTAGATATGACAGCAAAACCAATGTATTGAAAGGAAAAAAAAGATAAACTGCACTTTGTCAAAAGTGAACGAATGGGGGAGACCTTCAAGATGGCGGAGGAATAAGACATGGAGATCACCTTCCTCCCCACAAATACATCAGAAATACGTCTACACGTGGAACAGCTCCTACAGAACACCTACTGAATGCTGGCAGAAGACCTCAGACTTCCCAAAAGGCAAGAAACTCCCCATGTACCTGGGTAGGGCAAAAGAAAAAGGAAAAAACAGAGACAAAAGAATAGGGATGGACCTGCACCAGAGGGAGGGAGCTGTGAAGGAGGAAAGGTGTCCACACACTAGGAGCCCCTTCGCGGGCAGAGACTGCGGGTGGCGGAGGGGGGAAGCTTCGGAGCCACGGAGGAGAGCACAGCCACAGGGGTGCAGAGGGCAAAGCGGAGAGATTCCCGCACGGAGGATCGGCGCCGAGCAGCACTCACCAGCCCGAGAGGCTCGTCTGCTCCCCCGCCGGGGCTGGTGGGGCTGGGAGCTGAGGCTCGGGCTTTGGTCGGATGGCAGGGAGAGGACTGGGGTTGGCGGCGTGAGCACAGCCTGAAGGGGCTAGAGCGCCACAGCTAGCCGGGAGGCAGTCCGGGAAAAGGTCTGGAGCTGCCGAACAGGCAAGAGACTTTTTCTTACCTCTTTGTTTCCTGGTGCGCGAGGAGAGGGGATTCAGTGCGCGGCCTAAACGAGCTCCAGAGATGGGCGCGAGCCGCGCTGCCCAGAGATGGGCATGAGACGCTAAGGCTGCTGCTGCCGCCACCAAGAAGCCTGTGTGCAAGCACCGGTCACTCTCCACACCGCCCCTCCCGGAAGCCTGTGCAGCCCGCCACTGCCAGGCTCCCGTGATCCAGGGACAACTTCCCCGGGAGAACGCACGGCGTGCCTCGGGCTGGTGCAACGTCACGACGCCTCTGCCACCGCAGGCTCGTCCTGCATCCATGCCCCTCCCTCCCCCCGCCTGAGTGAGCCAGAGCCCCCAAAGCAGCTGCTCCTTTAACCCCGTTCTGTCTGGGCGGGGAACGGACGCCCTCAGGCGACATACATGCAGAGGCGGGTCCAAATCCAAAGCTGAACCCTGGGAGCTGTACGAACAAAGAAGAGAAAGGGAAATCTCTCCCAGCAGCCTCAGAAGCAGTGGATTAAAGCTCCACAAACAACTTGATGTGCCTGCATCTGTAGAATACCTGAATAGACAATGAATCATCCCAAATGGAGGAGGTGGACTTTGCGAGCAACTGTAGACTTGGGGTTTGCTGTATGTGACTGACTGGTTTCTGGATTTATTTTTAATCTTAGTTTAGTATTTAGTGTTCATTATCACTGTTAGATTTGTTTATTGATTTGGTCGCTCTCTTCCTTTTTTTTTAAATATATAAATATATTTTTTTTTCTTTTTTCTCTTTTTGTGAGTGTGTATGTGTATGCTTCTTTGTGTGATTTTGTCTATAATGCTTTGCTTTTACCATTTGTCCTACGGTTCTGTCTGTCCATTTTTTTATTTTTATTTTTTTAAATATAGTTTTTAGCACGTGTTAATCAATGGTGGATTTGTGTTTTGGTTGGGTTGCTCTCTTCTTTCTTTTTTCTTTTTTTTAAATTACTTTTTAATTTTTTATTTTTAATAATTTTTTAATTTTCTTTTTTAATAACTTTATTTCTTTTTATTTTATTTTTTTCATTCTTTTTTCTTCCCTTTTCTTCTGAGCCACATGGCTGAGAGGGTCTTGGTGCTCCGGCCAGGTGCCAGGCCTGTGCCTCTGAGGTAGGAGAGCTGAGTTCAGGACATTGGTCCACCAGAGACCTCCAAGCTCCACATAATATCAAACAGCGAAAGCTCTCCCAGAGATCTCCATCTCAACACTAAGACCCAGTTTCACTCAACAACCAGAAAGCTACAGTGCTGGAAACCCTAGGCCAAGCAACCAGCAAGACAGGAAGACAACCCCACCCAGTAGCAGAGAGGCTGCCTAAAATCATAATAAGGTCACAGACACCCCAAAACACACCATCGGATGCAGTCCTGCCCACCAGAAAGACAAGATCCAGCCTCATCCACCAGAACACAGGCACTAGTGCCCTCCACCAGGAAGCCTACACAACCCACTGAACCAACCTTACCCACTGAGGGCAGACACCAAAAACAACGGGAACTACAAACCTGAAGCCTACGAAAAAGAGACCCCAAACACAGTAAGTTAAGCAAAATGAGAAGATAGAGAAACACACAGCAGATGAAGGAGCAAGGTAAAAACCCACCAGACCAAACAAATGAAGAGGAAATAGGCAGTCTACATGAAAAATAATTCAGAATAATGATAGTAAAGATGATCCAAAATCTTGGAAATAGAATGGAGAAAATACAAGAAACGTTTCACAAGGACCTAGAAGAACTAAAGAGCAAACAAACAGTGATGAACAACACAATAAATGAAATTTAAAATTCCCTAGAAGGGATCAATAGCAGAATAACTGAGGCAGAAGAACAGATAAGAGACCTGGAAGATAAAATAGTGGAAATAACTACTGCAGAGCAGAATAAAGAAAAAAGACTGAAAAGAATTGAGGACAGTCTCAGAGACTGCTGGGACAACATTAAATGCACCAACATTCAAATTATAGGGGTCCCAGAAGACGAAGAGAAAAAGAAAGGGACTGAGAAAATATTTGAAGAGATTATACTTGAAAAGTTCCCTAATATGGGAAAGGAAATAGTTAATCAAGTCCAGGAAGCACAGAGAGTCCCATACAGGATAAATCCAAGGAGAAACACACCAAGACACATATTAATCAAACTATCAAAAATTAAATACAAAGAAAACATATTAAAAGCAGCAAGGGAAAAACAACAAATAACACATAAGGGAATCCCCATAAGGTTAACAGCTGATCTTCTAGCAGAAACTCTGCAAGCCAGAAGGGAGTGGCAAGACATATTTAAAGTGATGAAGGAGAAAAACCTACAACCAAGATTACTCTACCCAGCAAGGACCTCATTCAGATTTGACGGAGAAATTAAAAGATTTACAGACAAGCAAAAGCTAAGAGAATTCAGCACCACCAAACCAGCTTTACAACAAATGCTAAAGGAACTTCTCTAGGCAGGGAACACAAGAGAAGGAAAAGACCTACAATAATAAGCCCAAAGCAATTAAGAAAATGGTAATAGGAACATACATATCGATAATTACCTTAAATGTAAATGGATTAAATGCTCCAACCAAAAGAGATAGACTGGCTGAATGGATACAAAAACAAGACCCGTATATATGCTGTCTACAAGAGACCCACTTCAGACCTAGGGACACATACAGACTGAAAGTGAGGGGATGGAAAAAGATATTCCATGCAAATGAAAATCAAAACAAAGCTGGAGTAGCAATTCTCATATCAGACAAAATAGACTTTAAAACAAAGACTATTACAAGAGACAAAGAAGAACACTACATAATGATCAAGGGATCAATCCAAGAAGAAGATATAACAATTGTAAATATTTATGCACCCAACATAGGAGCACCTCAATACATAAGGCAAATACTAACAGCCTTAAAAGGGGAAATCGACAGTAACACAATCATAGTAGGGGACTTTAACACCCCACTTTCACCAATGGACAGACCATCCAAAATGAAAATAAATAAGGAAACAAGCTTTAGATGATACATTAAACAAGATGGACTTAATTGATATTTATAGGACATTCCATCCAAAAGGAACAGAATACACTTTCTTCTCAAGTGCTCATGGAATATTCTCCAGGATAGATCATATCTTGGGTCACAAATCAAGTCTTGGTAAATTTAAGAAAATTGAAATAGTATCAAGTATCTTTTCTGACCACAATGCTATGAGACTAGATATCAATTAAAGGAAAAAATCTGTAAAAAATACAAACACATGGAGGCTAAACAATACACTACTTAATAACCAAGAGATCACTGACGAAATCGAAGAGAAATCAAAAAATACCTAGAAACAAATGACAATGAAAACACGATGACCCAAAACGTATGGGATGCAGCAAAAGCAGTTCTAAGAGGGACGTTTATAGCTATACAAGCCTACCTAAAGAAACAAGAAAAATCTCAAATAAACAATCTAACCTTACACATAAAGCGATTAGAGCAAGAAGAACAAAAAAACCCCTAAGTTAGCAGAAGGAAAGAAATCATAAAGATCAGATCAGAAATATAAGAAAAAGAAATGAAGGAAACAATAGCGAAGATCAATAAAACTAAAAGCTGGTTCTTTGAGAAGATAAACAAAATTGATAAACCATTAGCCAGACTTATCAAGAAAAAAAGGGAGAAGACTCTAATCAATAGATTTAGAAATGAAAAAGGATAAGTAACAACTGACACTGCAGAAATACAAAGGATCATGAGAGATTACTACAAGCAACTATATGCCAATAAAATGGACCACCTGGAAGAAATGGACAAATTCTTAGAAAAGTTCAACCTTCCAAGACTGAACCAGGGAGAAATAGAAAATATAAACGGACCAATTACAAGCACTGAAATTGAGACTGTGATTAAAAATCTTCCAACAAACAAAAGCCCAGGACCAGATGGCTTCTCAGGCAAATTCTACCAAACATTTAGAGAACAGCTAACACCTATCCTTCTCAAACACTTCCAAAATATAGCAGAGGGAGGAACACCCCCAAACTCATTCTACGAGGCCACCATCACCCTGATACCAAAACCAGACAAAGATGTCACAACGAAATAAAACTACGGGCCAATATCACTGATGAACATAGATGCAAAAATCCTCAACAAATTACTAGCAAACAGAATCCAACAGCACATTAAAAGGATCATACATAATGATCAGTGGGGTTTATCCCAGGAATGCAAGGATTCTTCAATATATGCAAATCAATCAATGTGATAAAACATATTAACAAACTGAAGGAGAAAAACCATATGATCATCTCAATAGATGCAGAAAAAGCTTTTGACAAAATTCGACACCCATTTATGATAAAAACCCTCCAGAAAGTAGGCATAGAGGGAACTTACCTCAACATAATAAATGCCATATATGACAAACCCACAGCCAACATCGTCCTCAATGGTGAAAAACTGAAACCATTTCCTCTAAGATCAGGAACAAGACAAGGTTGCCCACTCTCACCAGTATTATTCAACATTGTTTTGGAAGTTTTAGCCACAGCAATCAGAGAAGAAAAAGAAATAAAAGGAATCCAAACTAGAAGAGAAGAAGCAAAGCTGTCACTGTTTGCAGATGACACGATACTATACATAGAGAATCCTAAAGATGCTGTCAGAAAACTACTAGAGCTAATCAATGAATTTGATAAAGTAGCAGAATACAAAATTACTGCACAGAAATCTCTTGCATTCCTATACACTAATGATGAAAAAGCTGAAAGAGAAATTAAGGAAACACTCCCATTTACCACTGCAACAAAAAGAATAAAATACCTAGGGATAAACCTACCTAAGGAGACAAAAGACCTGTATGCAGCAAACTATGATACTGATGAAAGAAATTAAAGATGATACAAACGGAGAGATATACCATGTTCTTGGATTGGAAGAATCAACATTGTGAAAATGACTATACCACCCAAAGCAATCTACAGATTCAGTGTAATCCCTATAAAACTAAAAATGGCATTTTTCACAGAACTAGAACAAAAAATTCACTATTTGTATGGAAACACAAAAGACCCCAAATAGACAAAGCAATTTTGAGAAAGAAAAATGGGGCTGGAGGAATCAGGCTCCTGGACTTCAGACTACACTACAAAGCTACAGTAATCAAGACAGTATGGTACTGGCACAAAAACAGAAATATAGATCAATGGAACAGGATAGAAAGCCCAGAGATAAACCCATGCACATATGGTCACCTTATCTTTGATAAAGGAGACAAGAATATACAATGGGGAAAAGACAGCCTCTTCAATAAGTGGTGCTGGGAAAACTGGACAGCTACATGTAAAAGAATGAAATTAGAACATTCCCTAACACCACACACAAAAATAAACTCCAACTGGATTAAAGACCTAAATGTAAGGCCAGACACTATCAAACTCTTAGAGGAAAACATAGGCAGACCACTCTATGACATAAATCAAAGCAAGATCCTTTTTGACTCACCTCCTAGAGAAATGGAAATAAAAACAAAAGTAAATAAATGGGACCTAATGAAGCTTAAAACCTTTTGCACAGCAAAGGAAAACATAAACAAGACGGAAGGACAACCCTCAGAATGGGAGAAAATATTTGCAAATGAAGCAACGGACAAAGGATTAATCTCCAAAATTTACAAGCATCTCATGCAGCTCAATATCAAGAAAACAAACATCCCAATCCAAAAATGGGCAGAAGACCTAAATAGACATTTCTCCAAAGAAGATATACAGATTGCCAACAAACACATGAAAGGATGCTCAACATCACTAATCATTAGAGAAATGCAAATCAAAACTACAATGAGGTGTCACCTCACACCAGTCAGAATGCCCATCATCAAAAAATCTACAAACAATAAATGCTGGAGAGGGTGTGGAGAAAAGGGAACCCTCTTGCACTGTTGGTGGGAATGTAAATTGATACAGCCACTATGGAGAACAGTATGGATGCTCCTTAAAAAACTTAAAGTAGAAATACCATACGACCCACCAATCCCACTACTGGGCATATACCCTGAGAAAACCGTAATTCAAAAAGAGTCATGTACCCCAATGTGCATTGCAGCTCTATTTACAATAGCCAGGACATGGAAGCAACCTAAGTGTCCGCTGACAGATGACTGGATAAAGAAGATGTGGTACATATATACAATGGAATATTACTCAGCCATGAAAAGAAACGAAACTGAGTTATTTGTAGTTAGGTGGATGGACCTAGAGTCTGTCATACAGAGTGAAGTAAGTCAGAAAGAGAAAAACAAATACTGTATGCTAACACATATATATGGAGTCTAAAAAAAAAAAAAAAGGTTCTGAAGAGCCTAGGGGCAGGACAGGAATAAAGACGCAGATGTAGAGAATGGACTTGAGGACACAGGGAGAGGGAAGCATAAGCTGGGACGAAGTGAGAGAGTGGCATCTATTTATATATGCTTCCAAATGTAAAACAGATAGCTAGTGGGAAGCTGCCGCATAGCACAGGGAGATCAGCTCGATGCTTTGTTACCACCTAGAGAGGTGGGATAGGGAGGGTGGGAGGGAGACCCAAGAGGAAGGAGATATGGGGATATATGTATATGTATAGCTGATTCACTTTGTTATACAGCAGAAACTAACACACCATTGTAAAGCAATTATACTCCAATAAAGATGCTAAAAAAAAAAAAGTGAACATATGTTCCAAAGGATACCATCAAGAAATTAAAAGACAATTCACAGAATGGGAGATAATATTTGCAAACCATATCTCTGATAAGGTAGTTATACCTAGAATATATAAAGAATTCTTACAACCCAATAATAAAAAAATTACACAATTCTAAAATGGGTAGAGTATCTGAATAGACATCTCTCCCAAAAAATATACAGAAGTCCAAAAAACATATGAAAAGATACTCAGTATCATTATAGGTAAAGGATCTCGATAGACATTTATCCAAAGAAGATGTGCAAATGGCCAATAATCACATGAAAAGATTCTCAATGTCATTAACCATTAGTGAAATGCAAATCAAAATCACAATTATATATCACAATTTGATAACATTTTACACACATAAGGATGGCGGTAAAGAAAACAACAGAAAAATAACAAGTGTTTGGGATGATGTAAAGAAATCAGAATGCTTATATACTGCTAGAGAGAACGTAAAATGGTAAAGCCACTTTGTGAAATGTTTGACAGATCCTCTAAAGTTTAAACATAGAGTTACCATATGACCCAGCAATTCCATTACTAGGTATGTACCCAAGAGAAAGGAAACCTTATGCCCACATAAAAACTTGTACACGAATTTTTATAGCAGCTGTATTTATAATAGCCAGAAAGTGGAAATAACTCAAATATCCATCAACTGATGAGTGGATAAATACAAGGTAACACACTGATGCCATGGAATGTTATTCGGCAATACAAATGAATGAAAAACCGATATATGCTATAACACAGATAAACCTGGAAAACCCTTATGCTAAGTCACAAAGACCACATATTGTATGATTCCATTTATTTTTAAAGCAAAAGCAAAGATAAACTTCAGTTTGACCTATGCTGGAGTTATCACACATTCTGACATTTAAATGTATAGTGTTTCACTGTATGCACCTAGGAGTAACAGAATGAAAGACATACTCAATTCTATTGCCACTATTTCAGTGGCTAAACTAAAGTGTTGCTTTATAGTAAAAGTATTCACTTATGGGAGAGACAAAGTTAGGGTTAATCTATTTTCCTAGGTGGTACAATTAAAGCCTGCATTCTGTATTTTGTAGAATGCTTAACCATTCTTTAAAAATTCTCTGAGCATCTGGTGTGAAACAGAAATATATCTCTTTCTTGAAACCCACAAAAATCTTATTGCTTCTGGGAAGGGTTCACAGCAGCTACCAGGGTGAGTGATGAAAGTGCTCTTTACCTTGGGTTGTAAATTCCTCCCAGACTTTATTCCTATATGACTAGACAAACCAGCCATAACGTATTTCACTGAACATATTATTTCCTCCACCAATATTTGGAAACTACTATGAGTCACTGTCTGAGCTTGGTACTACAGATAGAACATTTGATAGATACAGAGCTAAAAGAATGAACAGCGAGGTAGGGCAGCTAGATAAGTAGATTGAAGTTTATTCTGGAACGTGTACGTGCTATAAGAGGTGAGATGTGAGAAGTTCTGGGACCTCACAGAAAGGAAGCTAACCCAACCTGGGTGCTCAGGGAACGCTTCTCACAGACTTTAAATCTTCACCTTAACGAACAATTAGACTCTAAGCAGGATGAAGAGGGGAGTATAACAAAGAAAGGGCATTCTGGACAGAGTAAATTACAAGGTACAAAGACAGGATGATGGGAGAACGTGCATGTGTGGCTACTTGCAGGTGGTTTGACATATGAGATTACTGAGGCACACAGTGGGCAGGGCTGCTGTGAGCTGAAGCAAAAGAGTGACAACTCTGATGGACTTTTTCCGAGGTGTTCTGAGTTTATGCCAAGGGCACATGTTAATTTTGGAAAGACCACCTTGGCTACAGCAATGGAAGGTAGAGTATAGGAACATAAAGGTGAAGCCAGGAAGAAAAGTGAAGTCCATTAACTTATTCAAGAGAAGCTTGAGCCTGAACTGAAGCAGAAATACAAGAGACATAGAGCAATGAATGGATTTTAAAGCATTTAATACACATAATCAACCAAAGGTTAATTTGGATAAGGGGATGAGTGAAATGGAAGATTTAGGGGGACCCTTGGGTTTCTGTTTTGTGCAGCTGAAAACAGGATGGTATAGTTTATTGAGAATGTGGGATTGGAGAAGCAGTGCCTGTTTGCTACGCGAAACATGCGGAGATGTGCTTTGAAGGTTTTAGTTTGTGGTGTCCATCAAACGTGAAGAAGGCTGTTGGGCACAGAACTCTGTAGTGCAGGATACTCAGCTGCTCTCAGCAGGACATCGGAGAGTAGTTACCTTTTAGCAGATGAGTGGGGAAGAGTTGTGCATGGAAAAGACTAAGAATAACCAGACAGGTTTGAAATAAGCATCAGTGAGTGCCAGAGAATTCAAGGGGTGATGGCTTTTTAAGAATGGAGGGGTCAAAAGTATCAAATCATGGAGGAAGGTCACCTTAAAATAGAACTGAAAAATGCCCATTAGATTTTTTGGCAAAAAGCACACTCTAGAATTTGGTGAGAGCCATTTCGTGGAGGTTCCAGGATCAGGCTGGATGGCTGGGTGTGGAGTGAGTAGATTGGTAGGCAACTCAATGCACAGAGTGAATAAGCATCATTCAAAGAGTTCTGTGAGACAGAAAGATGGTGAGAGGTGGGAGTAGTTGCAGACACAATTTCCTTCATTTTAAAAAAGAATTTTAGGGACTTTCCTGGCGTCCAGTTGTTAGGACTTCGTGCTGTCACTGCTGAGGGCTGGGGTTTGATCCCGGGTCTGGGAGCTAAGATCCCAGACAAGCCACGGGGCACGGCCAAAGAAAAAAAGTAAAAAAAACCCCCAATTTTCATGGGATATGTGTTTTTGTTTAGATGAAGGAAATGGTCTGAGAAGGAAGTGGGCACTGTTGTTTCAAGACTGAGAAGACATAGCAGAGAGAGGTGTGAGGAGAGAAATGTCCCAGAGCACAGCAAGAAGAATTAAATTGGGGCAGAAGAGGAACTCTTAGAAAAGGAGGATAGAGGGAAAGACAGATAACTAAGACCGTTCCTTATTTCCTTTGGAAATCCCAAACAGTCAAGAAACAATCTCACTGACCGATAACTGATGACGCCGTGTCGAAGTGTCTCCTTCTGGCAGGAAGAACATGTGACTTAGGATCGAGAATCTGCCTCCCTCTCTGCTTGGGGACCATTAGTTGGGGAAAAAAATAGGCTTGGTGAGTCCAAGAGGTAGAGGGGGCAAATGAACTCGCCCTGGGTCCAATCTCACTATATTTTGATTCTCTATGGAAAAGAACAGATGTTCTCTTTTTCGTTGAGAAAGCACCATGCTTCCTCCTCAAGTACATTTTAAACAGGAGGTTTCAAGAGAGGCCACCCACAGCTCTGATGTTCCCACTGATAGGAAAAATAAATGCCAAGCCCATGTGCACTAAGCAAGGGGGAAGAGCTGAAAAAAGAAAAAAAATCCACCTCTATAGCCAGTTCTGCTTGGCTGGGCTAGTGGCAAAGATTAAGTTTACCAAGCTTTTATTATTAGTTTTTACCCATTAATAGTTCATTGCCATTGACAGTAGGCACCCTAACAACCTAACAACTAGTTAGTAACAGTTCAGTTTACTAAGCCCAGAAAGTCTAGAAAGTTCTTAGAAAAGTATAACATTGATATTATAACATGAATGATATTGAATGCGTGATATATAATATGAATAGTATGAATGATATTATAACATTCATATCATATCAGATTAATAGGATAATGGGGATGGTATAGAAATAATCAAAAATTATGGGCACTAACAGAGGTGACCAGAGGTTTTTCTCATAAGGAAACAGGTGGCTCTGAGGGTCTCTGGAGTGAGAAAAAACATTTAGGTTATAGTACCGGCTACTGACTTTGCCAAATAGAGCCTAGTGTGACTTTTGGAAAATTATTTAACATTTCTTTGTATCAATTTTCTTGACCCTAAAATGCTGGCTCTAAAACCACATTCTTTATAGGGTTAAATACATAAATACATACACATATTGAATATACTTACATATTATATTTAATATTATTTTTATTATTATACATTTTTATACTATGTTTGTTTATTGTTATATGCTCTAATCCATCAAGATCCTGCCAGGAAGAAAAATTCACAGATGGTTCACTCATAGAGACACGTGAAAGAAAGAACTACTTACAGAGATAAAGGTGGGATAAGGACACATGAAGGGATAGCAAAGTGTGAAGAGACTTAGCAACTGCAGATACTGCAGATAACTATAACTGCAGATACAGCAGATAACGCAGATAACTATAACTGCAGATACTGCAGATAACTATAACTGCAGATACTGCAGATAATTATAACTGCAGATACAGCAGATAACTATAACTGCAGATACAGCAGATAACTATAACTGCAGATACAGCAGATAACTATAACTGCAGATAACTGCAGATAACTATAACTGCAGATACAGCAGATAACTATAACTGCAGATAACTGCAGATAACTATAACTGCAGATAACTATAACTGCAGATAACTGCAGATAACTATAACTGCAGATAACTGCAGATAACTATAACTGCAGATAACTGCAGATAACTATAACTGCAGATACAGCAGATAACTATAACTGCAGATACAGCAGATAAGTATAACTGCAGATACAGCAGATAACTATAACTGTAGATAACTGCAGATAACTATAACTGCAGATACAGCAGATAACTATAACTGCAGATACAGCAGATAACTATAACTGCAGATAACTGCAGATAACTATAACTGCAGATACAGCAGACAACTATAACTGCAGATACAGCAGATAACTATAACTGCAGATACAGCAGATAACTATAACTGCAGATACAGCAGATAACTATAACTGCAGATACAGCAGACAACTATAACTGCAGATAACTGCAGATAACTATAACTGCAGATACAGCAGATAACTATAACTGCAGATACAGCAGATAACTATAACTGCAGATAACTGCAGATAACTATAACTGCAGATACAGCAGACAACTATAACTGCAGATAACTGCAGATAACTATAACTGCAGATACAGCAGACAACTATAACTGCAGATACAGCAGATAACTATAGCTGCAGATACAGCAGATAACTATTCAAATAATATTTAGTGTGTAACTTTCATACTTATCACTAGACACATTTTCACTGACATTTAAAAATATGCTTGAACTTATATTTAAAGATGTCTGCAATTTAAATAATAGAGACAAAACTATAACCAGAGGTCAATTCATTTCTTCCTTTTAGTGATAGAGAAAATGGGACACAAGGAAGCCAAGTACCCAGTGTCATATAAATATCTGGAGGGATATCTTGAAGCCAGGTTTCATAATTCTTACGTCCATGGTGAAATACAGAAAGAATAATTTCCTTTGATACACCTCCAACTCTCTTATACATTATTTCTCAGTGTTTTCTTGTTGGAAAGCCCTGGCTGATCCCTTTAGCTCCTGGAAATTCTGGTGCATCTACACGGTCAATTAACTCCATCCCTGGACCTTCCGGATTCTTTTCCTCTTGCCTCGTCAAGGCTGTACTCTCTCCCGTTGGCATGGAGAAAGCAGAGTGCCTGAAGCACGAAGCCATTGAATAGTGGTCCTGTCTCTTTAGGTGGCAGCTTTGCTGAAACTGGCTCTTCCTCAGGGCGTGTTTCTTGGATGTGAATGGCCAACAGAGTGTATGCATACTTGCAGGGTAATTTATGGAGGAAAAAAAAGTCGATGTGACACTAAAGTTAAAACACTTGTTAGGCATAGATGGAAAATGAGACACCAAAAGGAGTCTTAGTGTATTAGATCATCCTTTGGGGAGCGGGGGTTCTGGAGAGTAGAGAGAAGAGTTTGGGATATGAGTTCAATCTTGAGATTCTGATAAATGCTGTGTCAGGCGTTCCAAGGGAGAATGGATGCCAGACAAAGGCCAAAATCTTACATCCTGCTGCATAGCTGATATTAACAACGTTCCTTGTTTTCACATCATCCTTGCCTTGTATTTGAGTAGCGGTCAAGTCTTCCATACCAAAGTTTAACGCAGATGCAGGCAGATTGCTGTCACTTGAAAAATAACTGAATAAATAGTCACAAGTAACCTTCAGCTGGTCATGAAATTATAACCCACTCTGAGCACTATATATTTTGAAAGATAAACCTAATTCATGGGTAGACAGAATGACCTACTTAAAAAGATATTCACAGTAGTATACTTTTAATGTAATCCAGTCCCTTTTAAGGTTAAATGTGTTTCAATTTATAAAACTATGATTAACCCACAATCTTTACGTTTATAAATTCAAAAATCCCTATATTGTCTCCAGTCTGTCTCTCCCAGACCAATTCCCCCCATTCTAAAACTTAAAAAATAAATGAATAACCCAACCCTGTAATGGTTTTTTTTTAATGGTTTAGTTTCTTTGAGTATGATATTTAAATAAAATATATTATGAAACATTTAATATGTATGTCTGTGTATGCATATATATGATATATTTACTGTTATAATAAATTTAGTGTACTATCAGAATTGGAATATGTTTATGAAAAAATCTTCAAAATAAAACAAATCAGTCCAGAAGTGAAATTAGAATGGGAATTGGCTTTAGATACTGAACCTTGGTTTATTTATCTAAGACACAATTAATAAGTGCATGCCATTTTTATCATATGTTTTCTAAAATTTTAAACATAAAAGTATGTTTCACATGTAGAACAATTCTTGCACAATATTTTCATGGATTCTTGGATAAAACCGAAATAGAAGATAGTAATGACAGGATGAGGTTAGCATTTTATTTATAAGAACTTCTTCTATAGCTTTAATTTAAAAATATAACTTCTTTGAACTCTATTAGTACCCCCATCCTCTACCAAATGGACCAAAGGAGAAGGTGGCCCCTAAGAATTTAGTAACGCAGGACTGGATTTCATGTAGTTTAAAGACCTTGTCAGGTCACTGCTTATATTGACCATAGTCAAACATCTTGGAGAGGCTAAGATGGTCCATGTGAGGACCTGGCAATTGCTTCGCTGTTATTGTTGTTCTTACTTTGCCTCTAAAAGGACCAAAGGACAAGGAGAGGAATGGAGAAGGGAGGAGGGGAAAGGAGGGCTGAACAATAGGGCAGGGGGCTGAAGCCTCAGTTGTACGAACAGCCAATCCTCTTTGCTCAGCAATGTATTCCCCCAAATCACCACTGCTCTTCCAGTTCACCTGTCTCATCATCTCTACCCTTCTCTCAGCAAATTACTTCTCTCCCTACTTCACTGAAGAAACAGAAGCCACCAGGTGGGACCAGCCTCAAATTGCCATTCACCTCTATGTAAAAACATGACTTATATCAGATGAAATGTCTCCTTTCCAAGTGTAACTTCTCTTTCTCTGTTATGGATCCAAACCCCTCAAACACCTGGCCTATAGATCCTCTTCCTTTCTAGAGGGTCCTTCCCCTGCCGTTTAAGCATGTCTCAAAACAGCATCAAAACTTGTTGAACTTTTAATCATGTTTCCCTCACATCAATGGGTCTTGAAAGAACAGTCTCCACTGGTTACCAGTTTCTCACCTCCAATTCGTTTCTCAACCCTTCTATCTCAGGTTCATCCACTACAACCGAGTTAAAACTGCTCTTTTCGATTCAACAATGACCTATTGTTTTACTCCAATGAACATTTTCCTTTCCCTTGGCACTTGAGCCCTTTTCGGAACTAGACAATTTTGAGCTTTTTCTCCCTTCCTCCTACCTGGTTAAAGTCTCCTGTTTTATTCTATCTGCCTTTCTAGAATGATTACTACACCCATGACTCCAAGTAGCACTTATCTGCCCACGCTCTCATCTCAAGCTTTAAACGACTGTATATATTCTCTACTAACGTGGCTGATTGAAAGCCCCCAAAGTCACCCAAAGTCAAACTGTTTAAAATTCAACCTTTCTTACTTCCCCTGCCTCTTCAAATCGAACTCTCCTTTAATTCCTGATCTTGAGGAAATGGCATTCCCACCCAGCAAGTCTCCTAAGCCAGAAATCTGAGACACTTTCCTCCTCATTGTCAGCATTTCATGTACCATCAGGCCCTAAGGTCTGTGGCTTCTACTTCTAAATGGCTCTCATATCTAGTTCCTTCTCTGCATCAATATTTTATTTCAGGTCTTCACCGTTTCTTTCCTGGAACAATGCGATCGTCTCCTGCCTCTAATTTAAATCTGATTAAGGTATCACTCCATCCTACTGTTATAAACTGTAAAGATGATACTGTTATCGTCTCACTTGCCATCTTTTTGTTGTTCCCCAGTCACGATATAGCTGAAACGAGTAGGTGGGACATCCACATATGCCCATCATTTGGTATCTGCGTACTTCTAGGACCTCATCTCCTCCTCCTACCCTATAAAACATTCAATATTTGAGCCATACTGACTTAACAGAAGTTTCTTGAATGAACCCTATTCTAAGGGGCCTCTCAGCATTTTGTGCCTTCACTGCCTCTTTCTGGAATCTCCTGCTACATTCTCTGCTTCATTTCTACCAGTTTACTGGATTCAAATGCAGAAGCATCTTCTCCAGAATGCCTTCCTGGGACTTTCACACTGAATTCAATTTCTCTTTTCTGTTTTTTTTTTTTTTTTTTATACTACCTTTTGCATCATTATCATTTATAACACTGCATTACAATTACTGAATTAATCATTTGCCTTTTCCACTAAAATGTGAAATCCTCCAAGTCCTTGCCTACATCTTTCACATATGTATGTTAAACACTTAGCGGAGAGTCTGGCATCAAGCAAATGTTCTGTGTATATTTATTGACTAAACCAGACTACCATAATCCCAGATAAAATGTACAGATGTGTTACAATTACAGACTACACTGAGGTTCAAGTCAGCAGCCGGAGAAAGCCAGTCAATTCACTAACAGGTCTTATTTATTATCATGCTGCCAAAGTTAATTTTCTATGTTTGCTTACATCCAAGTTATTGTGCTTAGAATAAAATGGTGACCTCCCGTTTGAATTTCACATATTTTGCTTTTCACAGCAGGGAACTGTACTAAGTCAGCATTTTTATGTCCTAAACTACCTTCAAGACATAAGGTCTTACTTAAAATAATAAATGATCATCCTTCAAGAGTCAATTAGAATCAGAATCATAACGATTTCTTTCTGGAAAGGACAGTCTTAAGAGACATGTATTTCAACTGCAGTTGAACCGACTCATGAATTTGATAATTTTCCTCCTGCTGTGAATGTTAGCTTCCATTCTGCTTTTAGCCCAACATCTATAGTCCTCTGCAACTGTAGAATCTGTTGCAATCGCCAGAATTGTTATATAAAAACATATCTTTGTTTAGTGACTATTTCAGTCATTCAGAAACGGTCTGGAAACTATAAAATTTAGCCAAATGAAAATTTCAAGGATGGAAGTCATGTTATTGTTTTTCCTCAAACATATTGTTTTTAGCCTAGAGCAAAAGTAAACTTTAAGTGGTCCCTGCGGGGAGATCTGACATGAAGTGTTCCTTAAGCTGAAGACGTATCCACCAAGTGTAAAAGGGTCAGTGGGGCTCTCTGTGGTACAGAAACTTCTTCACAGACATGTATGCAATGCCTTTGATAGACCAGTTACTAGGCCCTGGGGATGTAAATGCTAGGTCCTGGGAAATGGCTCCCCTTTGAAAAGATTACTATATCATGATGAGATTTCATATATGTGTGTGTATATATATAGTAGTATATATATTTTATTGGGTTGGCTAACCCAATATGTATATTATACACACATATATATATAACATACATACATATATACACATCTGCTAATTTTAATCCGATGTGTTTGATGCTATGATAAATTACAGACAGTGTCCTATGGAAGCACAGATGAGTGACAGTCAGCTCCAGGGTCAGAAAATATTCTCTGAGGGAGCTGGCTAACGATCACAATTTTAATGGAGAGGTTGAGAAAGGAGAGGTTGATGGTGTTATTACATTACAGAGAATTTGAAGCAGAAGGCACACATGGCATGGCATGAAGAATGGAAAAGAATGGGGCACATATCTGGGCAATTTACAAGTGACTTGCTATTGCTCAAAGAGAAGTGTAGGCAGGGAGAAGCAAGATGGCAGAAGGACGCTGAAGTGAGAAGAGGCCAGGTCACAGGGAGCCTTGGGTCTGTTCCTTCTGGTAACAGGATGCCCTGGGAGGGTTTTCGAGCAGCGGCAGGTCATGGCCAGAGTTTCGTCTGAGGAGAATACTCTAACAGCCACGTGGAAGTTGGATTGGACGGAGGAAGCTGGAAGCCAGACTAGAGACGGCTGCAGTACTGAAAGTGACGGATGTGGGGACGTGTTCTAGGACTTGGAAAGTGGCATGAAAAGAAAGGCATGCATTTGAGAAATATTTGAGCTGTAAGGCCCAGAAATTGTTTTAAGTGAAATCTGTATAGTCTGTGACATTTATCGGACATTAAATACATTAAAATAATTTCTTTCACACCACACCCAATGCTGTTATCATTCACATTCCTACAGTTCCCTATCCCAAGTTGTTTGACTCTACCACTGCCCCAGCAGGCATGCTCACACACACGCACACTCATACACACACACACACACACACACACACCCTGGCTGAATATCCTTTATAATGCTCTGCTCAAAGGGTGCAGAGCCGCTCATAATCTCATCACAAATGAAGTCGAGAAATTCAAGTTAAGGCCCAGGCACAGCTCTCATGAAGGTCACCTCAATTTGGGAAGTTTAAAAAAAATGTTGGAGCAGAGATGGAAGAGGGAAAAAGTCAGAGGGGAGCTGCCTTATTCTGGATTCTCCATCCCACTTTGAAAGTAAACACACTGCCCTGGAGCTCTACACTGCAAAGGGAATCCAGGGCAATCACTCAGGTCACGCGATCACTGTGGACCGTGAAACCAGATAACAGGGCTGCACGCCTCCTACCCACCCCCGTCCCAAGTGCACGGTGTTTTGTCTACACAGACTTTTCCAAATATAGCCCAGGTATGTTGTTTCAGGAGCTGAGCAGCCACTACAGTTTGAGGTTTGTCTTTTGGTCCAATTTTGCAGAGTACAGTGTCTCAGTAAATACCAAATGTAAGTGTCCTCTGTTACACGGAGGCTGTCAAACACCAGAGGGAGTTAAGGCTCTCCATCAGCAGCGATGACCCACGTGTTTGGTTTTTAAAAGGCTCCCATGAAAAACTGAAATGGGGAAATCAATATGTTCATTTAAAAATCTTTTTAAGGTATATTGTGAATATATAGAGCTGTTCATTTGGTAAAATTCCTATGGTATTTCATTGTCCTTTCTTTCTTTTTTAATTACTCTGTAAAAATGAAGAATGCAGTTGATGTAAAAACGATTTCTCCCTGTTTTGAAGGAAATTTCTAATGTGCGGAAGTCCCGTCTTTCTTACTGCAAGTGAGTTTGTTTTCAGATTTAGGCAGAAAGAAGAAATTCCTCTCTTCCCTCTTAAATTTAAGCAGACTGTTCTTAAGTGTGTTTTAAAAAAGGCTACAGAGGTAAAACTAGGCCACGGTGGTGATATTAGCTCCAGCAAAAATAGTCTGATTTACACTCGAATGCAGTTATTTCAACTTTTCAAGTAATGTAATCTTAGGGAGACCTTGGTTCCAAAAATATGACAATGTCTTAAGTAGAAAATCAAACTTCACAGGATCATTTTATTTCCATTAAATTCCACTCTGAATGTTGCAGAAGGCAATTTCTGGTTTTATTATTGTTAATTCCAAATATAATAAATATTCGTCTCAATCTGAGTTGATTTATTATCATTTAAAATAGGAGACTATTTGAAGCTTTCACTATATAGAAGGTATCATAGGATTTGGTCCAAACTACTGTTTTTTTAAAAAATTTTTCTTTTGCTAAAAGTAGCATGGGCTAAATTCTTAGAAAGCATACATTATAGGCATAACATTTTCTGAGGGAACAAGAATAATTCGACTTGCAGTTATTAAAGAATATATCATCAAAATTATAGTTTTGTGGAAAATAATAAAAATACATGTGCGGTTATTAGAGAATATTGTCATTACCTACTATCCATATTACCATTTTATATTTTGTTACTAATGTTGAGCTTTTCTTTTTCTAGCTTGTAATTTCCCCATGATTAGGACTTTTTAAATTTGATATAACATCTCCCAGTCAGGTACTGACCTGTGCCATCAAAACTAAACTTAAAAATACCTTTGAGTCTAGTCTATGAAGTCTAATATCCTGTTATTCCTAAAGTAACCTGTCAATTTCTTCAAGAATGCAGTGGTGATGATCTCTAACATACTCAGAAAAGGATAACAAAGTATCTGAGCTCCGTATCACCAGGAGGGAAGCAGAACCTAGCGTTAACATCATGGATGGTGAAGACCAAGGGTCTGGATTCAAATTTTCACTCTCCTGCTTGTAATCTCTTTGACTTTGGCCAAGCTGCTTGACAAGTCATGTCTCATTATCTGTACCAAATTATCTTGACCTCTCTCATTTTTATCAACTGTTCACAACAGAGTGAGACCATAGAAATGTGAGGATTATTGGAATTCATGATAGTAAATCCTTTGACATGTGTCTGCCATATAATGTTATAAAAGTTTGCCATTTTTATTTTTGTATATTGGCTAATTCACATCACTGTTGGTATTTTTTGAGTGGGGGGAGAGGAAAAGGGGTTGTGGGACGCAGGGAGCTGAGACAGTGGTGTTTATTAGCATTATTTTAAATACTAAGTAGTATTTAAAATGAAAAAGATCAATATCAGCCTCATTTTAATTAGATTATCTTAACTCGGCTGATGTGTGGAATTGGGGATGAGAAATAACGTTTGATCAAAAACTGACCAAGAAGGTACTGGGCCTTTCTCATTATATATGCTGAATATGAAGGCAAATGAGTAAAGTCTCTTGGAAGTTAAAAAAAAAATCTTGATACAAAGAACATCTTAGGATTTAAGTACTTCATTTGTAATCCCTGGTATCAGATCAGTATTTATCATGCATCAAATTTTAAATATCTGCACTATTCCTCTCAACGCCTTTCTAAATTTGTTAGAGTTTACATTCAGAAAACATCTTTGCATTCAGATTCAGCATCCTTTCAACACTTGCAAAAAAGGAGAAATGAACACAGAATGTAAGCTGAAATGAAATGTGTCACCATTCTTGCTAATGTAGACAAAAGGACCCTTTGCAGAAAGTGTTTCATAAGAACTTTAGTGTTTCAGATGTAGTAACCTCAATTCAAATCAGAGTCTATTACAGCAGTGAGTAAAAATATCAATGCTCCTTACTCTGGGGGGAGAAAAAGACATCTTTGCCAATGCTATAGTCTTAAGGGTTAGTAAGCCTGCCATTTGATTGTCTTCAATCTGCTGTATGAATTGCCTACAAGACTCTTTATCTTCCCCAGACATGATTGATGTAAGCATACATCAACACCAGGGGCTCTACCTTCTCTACCAAGCTTCCCTTAAGAGGATCACCTACCATCGGGAACAATAAAAGACAGCTGGGACTTTTTAAAAAAATGGGTAAGGGTGGGGAGAAAATCCATCTATTTCACTACTAAACCTCAAATAAATAGATGAGCTTGCTAGCAGTGCCCTTGGGGCCCTAATGTGATACAAATTGATCGACAAATGTTCTCCCTGTAGAGAACTGTGAACAATTCAGCTCAAAAGAGCCAAAGACGGAGTTAAATCTTTTAAAATAGCACACCCTTGGTGCTTCAACCATTCTCCTTCGTTGCTCTTTAATTTGAGACATTTGTCAAGGAAAGAAAATATACGTCTTCTGGGAATTCCCTTGTGGAGTTACAAAGGATGCAAATCTGGCCTGAGACATGGTGAGCTTTCCAAGAAAGTCAAAACTCACACTGTTGCTTTTCTCATTTGTTGCCCAGTTTTTCAGCTGGAGCTGGAAAATGGTCCCTGACTCCATCTGACAATGCTTTCCTTAATGGATATGTATCTAATATGAAGAAAACTTGGACCATATGCTTTAGACACCCTTAGGATTGCTGCTGAAACCAAAAGACTAATTTTTAATCTCCCAAATTATTTAAAAAGTGTGGATGGGGTGGTATGGAGAAGAAAACAAAAAAGATCTTGGGCATGTCATCGGGAAGAAGGAAGCTGATGACTCTTGTGGTTTGCTTTGCTCGCTTATCCAGAAGAATGAGATCCTTTGCGGGGGTTTCTTACCCAGCTTTATGTCGTTTGGAGCAAACCAATTTCTATTCCAGAAACTCAGTATCCTCCTCTGTCATATGAAAAGATCAGAGTATGTAACTTCTAAGGTCTTTTTGGGATCTGTGATTTTTATTATTTAATTTTGTTTGGAGACATTTCAGCCCAGAAAATTAGCAAACAAATTGCCAAATGCGAAAAATCTATGAAAAATATAATTTTCTTAATGACTTATAAGAAAACAAAAATACCAGGCAATATAAGATGCCAAAAGCTCATTATGTTTTTAGTAATACATTTTAATTAAATTTCTTCATTCCGGTAACCTTTACCTAAAGAAATCTGTGCCTAGATAACAGAATCTCAAGTTGCAAATGGATCCTTCGGTCCTACTTCCCTATTTTGTAGAAGAGGAAGATGTTGGCTAAATCTCAGAGCTCCCAAATTATAGGAGATACCGAGAGATGAAGAATAATTGTGAAAAAAGAGGGGCTACAGTACTTCCAAGGCATGTGTGTTCACACATACACTCAGCGCAAAGAGTAATTATTAAAATGCTACTGAGTGAAAGTTGAGTTGAAAAACACTTATATCCTTTCCCTTCAAGGGACTTTGACATGAGGGCTATGATATATACATGTAAATCCAATACATGGAATTATGTCCTTAGAGCAGATAGAGTGGTGTAAAGGAGGGAAAGCCATTTCCCACGGGGAGAGTCCTGGAAGGCTCTGTAGAGGATGTCATTTGAGATGGGCCATAAAACATGGGCAGTGCTTATATTTTAAAGACATTTGGGGAGGAGGAAACAGAATCCATCCATTTATTCATTCATTCATTCATTTACTCATTCACCCAACATCTGCTAAGCAATGACAATAGAGGAGGCATTGAGTTTGATCCCAGACCACGAGATCAAAGAAAACAAGGTCTTTACCCTCAAGAGGTGGTACTTGCTTGAGAAACAGCTAGGTGATCAGTTCATCTATATCACAAAATATGTGTGAGGAATGGAGGACACAAGACAGGGAAGGTGGGTTGGGATCTAATCATGGAAGTACTTGAATCCCAGCTTGAGAGACAATGAGAAGGTCACAGAGGTCTCTGAGCAGATGTCAGATACAGCCTGACCAACAGGGTGCCTTAAGTAAAAGAGACCAAGCAGCCATAAGCAGCGCTGACAGGTGAAACTAAAGTCGACAGAACTCAAGATGGAAAAAGGAACGAAAAACTAACAAACAAGCACAGGTTAACAGTGACCTTAGTACCTCTATTCGGAAAGCCTGACTCAGATAATTCCCTTGAATTCCAGAACCAATATTTCTTCTGAAATGGTTCTCCTGAAGGGTTTAAATACTTGAAAAATGCAAATGCTTGAAGTCTCAGGGAGACCGGAAGGACTAGACGGTGGGAGCGGGGGGGGGGACAGTGAAGCCCAGAGTGGTAGAGGGACTTGTCCAAGGTCATAAAGTGAGTCAGAGCAGAGTCAGGGAAAGGCTCTATGAGTCATGGCTCCCAGCTTCTGCTCTGACCACGAGATGAAGCAGCTCCTCCCTAGCAACAGAGGGAGGACTCACCCTTGATGTAGCCAAACTGGTTCTCTCTCTACATCTCTGGCCTCCGCTAACGGCAGGACCCTGTCTTGTTATGTTTTGTTCCACAGCCCAGAATAAGTTCCAGTGAATAATTCTGGGCTAGGTGGAGAAGTGGTAGCAATGAGGTGTTTCGCCTTATAATACTGTACCCGGCCACCGGTGCAGGTAGCAGGGCCAGAGCCAGAAATGGAGTGAGCAGATTCCAACAAGTTTGAAAATGGGGACCATTATTTACACAGTTGAGAAAAGAAGATCATGGATCCCATGGGTCAAGTGAGATGTTGGGAGTGTCTTCTCTTTGTTAATAAACCACTTCTGCTCGGGGATAGTGTATCAGGACGAGGAACGAATCTGTTACGATCCAGATGGCCTGAAGCGTTTGTTGACGTTGTCATGGATGCTCACTGTTTGTTTGTTAAAATATATATGCTTGCTACCATCTCCCCATCTCTGAAATTCTAATTTACCCTCTCTGGTGAAGAGGATGGTTTTTACTGGGATTATTTTGAAACCTCCAAAGTCAACCCTGATACTCGCCCTGGATAGAAACCACTGTTCGAAAATGCCAGATCTGTGGTATGGGCCCAAATACTAAATTTTCTTTCTTTTCTAAAGGTGACTTGTCCTTGCCATCATTCTTCCTTCTGGTCTTAGAATCTTCTTTTCCTGTTAGTCATGAATGGTCATTGAAATTATTGTTAAAATCACATTTTAATATACTTTTTAGCTCATGATATTAAAAACATACTTTGGTCATTAATTGTATAGAAATATAAGTACTCCTTGTACAGATCTGTAGGCATTACGTGCAGTTCCAAGGTAAATGTATATTTACAAGCGTCTGGGAGAAATGAGTAATAATACCTTTTTCTTATGAAAATATCAATTTGGGAAAGCCAGTGTACTCAATAATTCTTTATAGTGGAGGGTGTATTAATACAGTTTTTGTGCTTGTACAGGCAAAATATTGCATTTAAAAATTTAAATTTCATTTAAGTAGATTATATACATATTCAAAAATTCAAACAGTCAAAACCACGAAAAGCTAAACTATATTGTTGAGGGATGCATGCATAAGTGATAAAAATATAAATGAATGCAAAATCTATTGTCACAAAAGTCAGGAGAGCGTTACCTGTTGGGGTCGGGTTGGGAGGAGATTTTGCTCAGAGAGGGCATGTCAGGGGGGTGCCCTAGGCGCTGGCAATGTTCTATTCTTCCATCTAGGTAGTGGTTACGCAGATGTTTGCTTTATTATAGTGTTAAACCGTCCAAATATGTTTTACGCAGTCTTCTGTATGTATGTGATAATTCACAATAAAAAGTTTTTAAAGAGTTGCAGAATCCTAGATGACGTCATAATGAAAAACCACTGTCTCTTGCTCCACTGGTCCTCATCTTTAATTCCTTCTCACCAGTGAAAGCCACTCTAGTTGTTTCTAATGGTTCTGATCTTCATATTTCTAAGGCAGATGCCTATATATCTATCTTTAATATGAAAAAATCGTGCACATCGTATTTTCACTTCACTCTGTAGCTGATGGGGAATTAACGCGGGTGCTTGTTACTCAACACACACAGGCGTGGGTGGGCCCTTCTCCACCCTCCCTTCTGCTCCCCCAATTCTTTGGTTAAATTAATATTCAGTGCACCTCTTTTTGTGACTAGGCGTATTTTGTTTATAGCTGAGCCAACCAGTACTTTAAGATTGCGTGTCATTCTGTTGTGTACATTTTTATGTTCTCATGATAGTTGCGTCTGTTTTGTTTTCCTTTGCATTTTGTCTTACGGAACCATGACTTACTTGGTTTCAAAGATTTCCAAAAAAGAATGATAAAACTTCTCTCAGTATATTAGTCCCACTTTAGATAGGCTATCAGTTAGGGATGTGTGTACGTGTATATGTTTGTGCGTTTTCGGGCGTCTTTTTCCCACTGTCTCAGCCTGAGCGAGGTATTGTTTAGGTCTGATACACTGACTATCTTCCTAAGACTTCTCCTCCCCATCCGCATGGGAGTTGTCCTCGCTTCTTCCCTACCATAAATCCTACAAATTCCTCTTTTATGGATTACTCCCTCAGAGAATGATGCCAGGAGCTTCCTGAAAAACAAGATGTATGGCAGGTAATTTTTTTGCAAGTTGGCAGGTCTGAAAATATCTCGATTCTACTATTACACCTCCTGATGGTTTGGCTAGGATCATACAGTTTTGGATTTTTTTTTTTTAAATTTTGAAGACATGTTTCTTCTGTACTCTTGCTCCCGGTAATCCCATTCATGGCTTATTTTTGCCTGTGCCTTATCTGTGTTTTTTTTTCCTAAAATCTTTTAAGATGTTTTCTTTCTTTTCTTTCTCTCTCTCTTTTTTTTTTTGGTGTCCTAAAATTTTATTATGAGGCACCTTGATGTGGATCTATTTTCTTTCAGTTAATGCTGGACACAAGGTAGTAGTTTGAAAAGGAAACTGAGTCAGGAAAAATTCAAGACAGCAAGATAAATGAAAAGACCACTGAAAAATTTCAGTCCGAAGTTGATGATGAAGCTATGAATTAAATAAATGGAAAGAAGCAGATAGTAGAGCCACTACGAAGTCAAAATGGATAGCAGAGGAACAGGCTGAATGTTTTATGGGAGGTCACGGATTTTTTAAATTAGAACTGGTGTTTAGACCTGGTGATTCCAGCTCCACAGGTCCCTGCTTTGACCATTCAACCATGATGCAAAGGAACATCTTGCCAGGGACGGGCTGCCTAAATGGTGGGGCCCACTGGAAAATGAAAACGGGGCCCTCTTGTCTAAAAATTATCATGAATTTCAAGATGGCCACAGCAGAACATTAAACCAAACACGGGACCCTTCTAAGCACGGGGCTCTGTACGTCGTAGAACGGATAAAGCGACTAGAATTGTTCATATACTCAGTGCTTACAATGTTCCATGGACTGTTTTAACTTCCCTACATGTTTTCACTCATATAACCATCACAAAACCCTAATGAGTTTGCCCCTATTGTTATTTCTCTTTCAAAAGGCAGGAAAATTGAGGTTAAGTGGAATTAAGTGACAGCTATTGATCTGAACCTAGATGTTCTGGTTTTCCAGGCCCTTCCTTTGTAATCCCTCAGAATGAATACGTGAATGTGTAGGCAATCAGTTATCCAACCTTTCAGAAGGTCAAATAATTTTCAAATTATTATACAAGATTAATTCCCTTTTCCAGAATAAATGCCCACGTTTCTGTGTCTGTGCCCATTCTATTCTTTGTCTAGAATGCTCTTTTCTGATGCATCCGCAGATTGCAATTCTTGTTCATTGTATCAAATGGGAGTCTTTTAGTTATAGATGAAAAAAAAAAAAAATCAACCCAATCTTGCTGAAGAGGAAAGGAGGAAATTACTGTTCTGTAATAATGAAAAGTCTATATAGCTCCTTGTTTCAAGTATGGCTGAATTCAGGACACAGAAGGTTACTGGCACCCATAATCCCAGCACTTAATAGCACCTCTTCTGTGCTGGTTCATTTTCAAGCTACTTTGTGACCCCAGCAGCCCTAAGCTCATGTCACTACAAAAGCAGATCCTGAGAGCCACAGACCCTGCTTCTTTAATAGTGACAATAAATGCCTAGGTTTTATAATATTTACTGACCCTGAAATTGATTAGCATGGGGTTTTATAATTGATTTTGCCTATGGTCATGTCCTCCATCCTGAATACTGGAGTATTCTATTTTTCACACCTCCATCCAATGTGGGTGTTTTTCTTCCTACCTGAACCATGTAGATCAAAGTCAAAGGAGTTGGATCCCCACCTCACTCTTACAGTACTTTTATCACGAGAAGAGGCAGTTGACATTGAGATGATCTTCAGTTTCATAACCACGTGGGTTGCTACCATACTGAAACACTCCCCATACTCGTTGATAAAGAGCCCCTTCTCCAAGTTCCTGGAAACCTAGCCACTCTCTTAGATCACCTTGGCCTCTCCAAGATCTATCAATCAAAGGGTTAATGAATAGCACTGCAGAGGGTTTCTAGGACTTTGCTCCAACTGCAAGGTCAGTGTTCATTCAGCTTGGTTGGTAACTGTGACTTACTGGTTCTATTTTATTTTTATATGACATTTGAGAGAAGAGGTTTCATCTTTAGGAAAACTGGAACTTTTAGTGAGAGCGTTTTAGGATTAAATTTGATAGCAGATGGCAGAAAACCCAACTCTCAGTGGGTTAAACAACATAGAGGCTTCTTTCTTGTTCACGTAAAAGCACAGATGAACAGCCTGGGGCTGGCGTGCCAGTGTCTGAACTATTGAAGACTTGAGCTTTTTCTATTGTATGGTTCTGCCATTCTTCATAACTATCAGCTTGTGATCCAAGATACTTCGCAAGGCCCAGACATCATTTTGCATGAAGATAAAAAAGGAAGCAGAAGGGCACCCCCTTCTACCCCTTAGTGATGACTCCTGGACACCATTATGTCTCCTAGAAGTCACACATACTATTTCCCTTATATCCATTGGTTAGGACTTAATCACTGCATCTAGTTCCAAGGGAGAATGTAATTGTAGTAATTATTTCAGAGAACCATACACCTAGCCAAAGAGTAAGATGCTATTATTGTAGAAGGGAAAAAATCCCAGGTATGAATAGATAAACAGAAGTCTCAACCACAGCTAATCACTTCATAGTCTTTGACTTACCATGGGAAAAGGACCTTAGGAAGGAAAATAATTCTTCAAGAAAAGTTTGATGGGAGATTGGAATCATAGACCATCCCCTGCAAAAAAGGGAAGGAAAGGTCCTTATTTTATACCCCAAGCTGATGATGAGGGACCATCTAGAAACCATGACTTTTATTCTGAAGGGAGAAAGTGTCTCTTCTAAACTCTATTTTCCATACCTCCATCCAATGTGGGTGTTTTTCTTTCTGCTTGATCTCAACCACATATGGCACATGAAATACAAGCAGGAGTTGTGTATGTTCAGACTTCTAACTCCCCTGGCTTATACTTGTCTCTCTCTTCTCCAGACTCTTAAAACGCTTGTAGTTTACATGAAGCAATACAATTAATTCATTGAACAAATACATTATGAACATCTGCTATATGCAGAACACTCTTCTGGGAGCTGGTGAAACGTTAGTCAACAAAACAGACACATTTCTTCAAGTATAAAAATATTCAAATTGAATTAGTAAATGATAGTGTGTTATACTAAGTGTTAGGGGACCAAATAGAATAAGGAATGGGAGATTGGGAGTGCTGGAAGTGGGGACTTGCAATTTTAAAATAAGGTGCCTCATTGAGAAGTTGATATTTAAACAAAGGAGGCAAGGAAATCGGCCACTCAGATATGTGTGAGAAGAGTATTTTCAGGCCAGGGAGGAAGAAGTTCAAAGGTCCTGAGGTGGGAACGTGCCCATCCCACGAGCAGCAGTGAGGTCTATATCTGTATGGCTCTACTTGAGTGAGCAAGTGGGAAGTGAGGTCAGAGACTAGACCACGGAGTGCTTAGTAGGCTGCTTAAGATTTTCTCTTTTACTCTGAGTGAAATGTGAAGCCATGGGAAGGTTTCAGGCAGAGGAGGGGCACCATCTGTTTTGAGTTTTAGAAACATCCTACAGGTTGCAGTATTGAGACTAGACTTTCAAGGAGTCTAAGAAGAAGCAAGGAGAGCAATTAGGAATCTACTTCAATAATCTAAGAAAATATTAGAGAGAGAGAGTAAACAATGCAAACAGGATAGAGTGACAGATTGGACATGGAGTGTGAAACAAAGGGGGGACTCAGGAATGACAGGAAGATGTTTGGAGACGGTATCTGTTATTTGCCTGAGATGGAAAATGCGTAGCTATTGGAGAAATCTCACTAGTTCAGTCTATTCGACATCCAAATGCAGATGTTGAGTAGCTGTCTAAGGTTCAGTGGAACATCCTGGGCTAGAAATGTAAATGTGGGCATTCATAGCATATGCGTGGTATTTAAAATCACAAATGTGCATGGACAGACGAATGGATAAAGAAGATGTGGTACATATATACAATGGAGTATTACTCAGCCATAAAAAAATAATGAAATAATGCCATTTGCAGCAAGATGGATGGATCTAGAGATTATCATATTAAGTAAAATAAGTCAGAAAAAGACAAATATCATATGATCTCACTTATATGTGGAACCTAAAAAAATGATACAAACGAATTTATTTACAAAACAGAAACAGACTCACAAGCACGGAATCCTAACCACTGGACTGCCAGGGAATTCCCAAAACAGTTACTTTTTTTTTAAAAGTTCTACTCTTCCTGGTTTAAATGTGTTTTTTTTTTTTTCATTTTATTGTGAAATGTGTTATCCACAGAAAAATGAATAAAATGTGCAATAACGTAAATCACATCTAATTAAATAAATATAATAAAGAAAAAGAATGTCATCTTCAACTCATCCTGACTTGTGTAATAATTATTTCCCTTTTTTCTTCATTGTTTTATCACCTATGTATGTTTCTGTAAGCAACAGAATTTAGTTTCATCTGTCTTTGAACTTTATATGAATACAGTCATACTGTCATCCCTTTGTGTGTATTTTACTGTGTGTGTGTGTGTGTGTGTGTGTGTGTGTGTGTGTGTGAAAATGTTAACATTTACAGAATCTGGGTGAAGGCTATTTGGGAAAATACTTAATATTGCAATATTTCTGAAATTGAAAATAAAAAAAGAATATAATTAATAAACTATAAAGTATTTTAAATGTGCACTTTCTATCCTAATTGTGCAGTGTTACCTCTGTCATATATTAAGTGTGTGTGTGTATATATATATATACACACACACACATATATGGTCTATTGTTGAGCTATCAAATACTTCTGCATTTATCTATATATTTATCTCTGTGAAAATTCCACATTGATTAATTACTATAGCTTTGTAGTAAGGTCTGATATCAGGAAGAGAAAGTTCTCCCACATTGTCCTTTATTAGAATTCTTGTCTATTTATGATTTGTGCACTTTCATGTAAATTCTAAAATCTACTTGTCAAGGTCTATCAAGAGGAAAAAAATTGGTATTTTTATCAGGATTGCACTAAATGTAGAGATCAGTTTGAGGAGTTGAAGTCTTTACAGTATTAAGATTTCAATCCATGAACGTTATTTATCACCATGTTTGCTTATTTAGGTTTTCTTAAAATTTCTCCATAACATTTTATATTCTTTTCTCAGAGATATTGTTCCCTTTTTTTAGATTTATTCCTTAGTATTCCAATTGTTTATGTAATTGTAAGCAATATTTTAATAATGTATACATTAATGTATATATTATAATATACATTCAGAAAAATAAATGTTTATCATGATGCATTTGCACAAACTCAATACACCCATGAGACCGAGACTCAAATGAAAAACGAGAACATTATCAGTTTCCTAGAATCACCCCTCTTTCTGCCAGTTACCACTCCACAAAAAGAATCACTGTTCTAACAGAATATTTTTGTTTTGCCTATTTTTGAGCTTTCTATAAATAAATCATACAGAATAGACTCTTCTGAGTCTTTTTTCACTTCTTTCATTATGTTTGTGAAATTCATCATATTGTTATGCGTAGTTGTAAATTGCTTCCATTTAATGAATTTACACAAATCTATTTATTCATTCAACTGCATTTTAATAGTTCCCGGTTTTTGGTCGTTATCAATAATGACACTAAGGGCATGCTAATATATGTTTGTTTGTTTTTTTAATACATGTGCACAGTTCTGTGGAGTGTACATCCAGGAGTGCAATTTGGGGGCATATAGAACATGCATACATTCAGCTTTACTAGCTACACCAAATCATTTTCCAAAACAGTTGTACTGATTTACACCTCCACCAGTGCCTGTGAGACTATAGTTCCCTCCACATCCTTGCAATATACTTGGTATTTTCTCTCTTTTTCATTTTAGCCATTCCTTCAGGTGGATAGTTTCATCTCCTTGTGGTTGAGTTTTACGGTACCCTGAGGACTAGTGAGCACCTTTCCATATGTTTATTGGTCATGTGAATGATTTCTTTAGTGAGCTGTCTATTCAATTCTTCTGGCCCATTTTTTAAATGGAGCTGTCTGTCTATCTCTTTTTCTTATTGATTTATATGAATTTTTACATATTCTGTATATAAATCCTTTGTCAACTCTATGTATTACAAATATCTTCTCTCACTCTGTGGATTTCCTGTTCCCTATTTTAATGGGGTTATCTGATGAATAGAAACTATTTTAATACAGTCCTACCAACTCCAAGGTAATATCTTTTAGTCAATATTTACGATTGATTCTTGGGTGATCAAAAATAATTCTCCAGTTATTTACTGCAGTAGTCTACATGTGTTTATCAAGTCAGATTTGTATATCATATTGTTCATATCTTACCCTGTTCTTTCTGATATTATTGTCTTCATGAGCTAGCTGCTACCAGGAGAGATATGCAGTCACCTCCCATTATAGTCATGAATTTGTCCTTTCTCTTTAGCTAGTTTTATTTTGGCTTAATGTATCTCAAAGCCATGTCATTTAGTCCATATACATTTAGAACTGTTACTTTGTTCTGGTGACTTGAAACTTTTATCACTATAACGTGATTCTCTTTAACACAAAAAGTATTATTAGTATAAAATCTATTTATTCTACATCTGCTTTTAGCAAGAGCTTTGGTCTCAACAACGTAGTCTATTGTTACTAGGAATGGAAGTCTACATTTAGATCTTTAATCCTTCTGCAACTACTTTTTATATATGGTGTAAAATAGGGATACAGTTTCATTATTTTCCAATGGCAAACCAATTGCTTAGTGCTATTTATTGCTAATTCCTCCTTTTCCCAGTAATTGGTCAGCTCATCTTGTCATATTTCAAGATTCCATATACGAGTGGGCATGTTTCTATACTCTACTTGCTCCACTGCTGAAACATATGTCAGTGTATATTAAGGAGTGAAAATTTATGGGAAAGCTGCAACCAAGTTACCTGTAAACAAAGCACCATGATTACAGTGTTGATGGCATTTACCTGTACTGGCAAACCTGGTCTCTAACTTTGGCAGCCACAAGGGGGCAGGGAAGGGTATTAATTGGGTCAGAAGTCAACTCCCAAAGCCTTCCCAGGCATAAAGTAAAATACAAGCTCCCAGATCAATCTAGGATTCCAAAAGTCTTTAAAACAGTAATATTGGTATGAAGCAGGAAGATGATATAGAAACATATATAAAATTAGAGGCTCATTTGCATGTAGCTAAATATTATCAATGTACAGTCAGGATATACCTTTTCTATTTTATAAAGACTTTTATACTATCAACACTGAAATATTTTATCTATGTCATTTTGAGCTATCAAAAAGTATACCCTCTTTTCCACCAAGCAATTGTATGTATCATATATATGATACATTTGTCATATATATAATACGTTTCTGTTTGTAGATACTCACATATATTTCATAATATAAATTATTCATTGTGTAGATAAGTGGGTTTTTGTTTAAATATTTTCATGTAGAGGTTTTCATCTCATATATGTATATGAGATGTAGTTGAGGGTAAAGAGTATAGGTTTTCAATATCTCTAGTTTTAAATATTTTAAAACTCTTTAGAAAATTTCATCCTGGTATATCACAGATCTGAATTTGTATAACTCTTTAATCTTTCTGTAACCCCAACTCCAACAGAATCTCCAGTTCAGGAAGTCTTGTATTTTAATCAAGTCAAATTAATATTATGAGCTCTAAATAAGCTACCACAGAGGGCCAATTATAACAATATACTATTTTCACTTCTTAGCTGACGGGAAAGAGTTAGTGACAGAACCTTGGAAATATTTTTTTTTCTGTACATTGAAAGCATATGAGTGAAATGGAATATGATTATTCCAGCCATAAAATGAGCCATGCAGCTCCTGAATGCTTGGGCCACGGGACAAAACACACAATTTCTTGAAAGGAGGCTAAAGGAGGCTAAAACATCGTACTGATTATATCAACCTCAAAACAAAGTTTTGATAAATCATTGTCATAGTCATACTGTTAACTCCCAAAGCTGCTGTTTTCTCTACTGAGATTCCATAGAAAACACTTAAAAATCATAGATATTTTAGGTTGTATATGAAATTAAACTCACTATTGCTTTTCTACCCAAACATTCATTGAAAACTGTGCTCTAGAGCTAAAATTTTAGGAGGAAAATACCAAACTTGATGATCAATTCAAGTCCTTGATCAAGCTACCATCTCAATGAAATGGCATTTTTCTTTCCCCACATCATGTGCAAGAGGTTTTTTGCCTATCTGGATTTATTTTCTTTGTCATTTTTCCCGTGTTCCTTTTCAGTCAGAATGCAAACTAACATTGTTTTAAGACTTTTTTCTTCTTTCTTTATTTTCTTACGATGTTCAGCTAGTGGTGGAGGAGAGCGAAAAAAATGTATGAAAGGTCTAATCACAAGGCTATCTTTTAAATGATACCTTCAAACATCCTGAAATTCTACATTTCCCAGCTCATTCCCTTATTCTTGACGAATATTTCCCTCTTTTTTATGATTCTCAATATGAACAGCACTTGCATGAACATTTCTGTTTGTAGATACTCCCATATATTTCATTATATAAATTATATATTGTGTAGATGAGTGGGTATTTTGTTTTTGTTTAAGTGTTTTCATGTAGAGATTTTCATGGAATAAAACAGAAAGGAAATCGATTCTAAACTTGGCTCGTTGCCTAATTTATTTTATTACTACCTTATTTTACACCCAGACACAAGTTTGTTTTCATGGCTAAGATAAAGAAACTGGACAAGCGGTTCCCTTCTGTGGGAATTTGGTCTCATTTATGTGACACCAGATTCCCTCCACCCCTTCCTTACCACCACTAGACTCACCTAAAGTGAGCTAAAATATTTATTGGGTTATGAGAGTGAGGTTTCTTTTTTCTAAAATTTCATATAAAATAACGGTGCAGTATTGGTCTTGACCAACAGAGTCTAAGGCTCCTTTGTGACCACTAAATGTAGGAAAAACCACAAATTACTGTTGGAGAGGGGCTGGCCTTGGGTTCTGGCTTCAATGACCCCCTCCCCCTAAATTCAAATACCCTGCATCTGTGTAAATAAACATCTCTAGGTGTATGGTAAGGGAATATTTAGCACGAATATGTTTCATACAAAATTAGCAGCAAAGAAAAACTTTAGACTTGTCATTATATGAAGAAAACGTAAGCCATTCGTGTAATTAAGGTGTTTCTTCCTTCTCCCTTAAACAGGCAGAATACGACCCATATCCTTTTTCATGGAGACTCTCATTGACTGAGTTTCCAAAGCACTGTTTTCCTTCTTCCTCCCGTGAAGACTTATAATGATACTTTTATTCTGTCAAGTCTAACATTAAAAGTTTATTGGTTATAAATTTAGCATAGTGTGTCTGCCAATGGGATCTAGGGAGCTAATAGATAAGCTTCTTACTTAGGAGATATTGGCTAGAGGTCTCATAGTTAATCCATAAATAGAAAGGAAATGAATTCAGACAAGATAAAGGCTGAGTTATTTGGCTCTAGAGAGTGTGTCTGTAGCTTTCGCCCTCATTTTTCCCTCTATTGGCTGTTCTTTTCCTCTTTCCAGGTTTTGGTGTGAAAACTAGTTTTTTGAAAGAAGCATCAAGAATTCTAGCTCGAAGTCTCATTTAGTGAGGTCATAACTCGTAAAAGTGTGCCTTCAGAATTTCTTACTTTTCTTTATCTTGTGCTAGAGTGACCAACCATCCCAGTTTGTCCTGGTTTTAGCACTGAAAGTCGTGCATCCTGGGGACCTCCTCAGTTCCAAACAACCATGCTTAGTTGGTCACTCCACTGTATACACTACGTGCGTACCATTGCCTTACGTCTTCCTGTCTGCTATTTTCTTCCTCCTCATCTAGATCTTCCTGATGATGAAAGCAAGGTCAAATCCCGTTTCCTGCAAGTAGTCTTCAATGCTCATTCCCTAACTTTCTGTGGTTCTTAAATTGTGCTTCACACAATTAAGCTTTTCATTAAAGGCTGTCTTGCCTTGCTTGAGAATTATTTTGGACACATTCTCTATCTTTCACCAAGTAGACTCTAACTTACTATGGAATAGAGTCAAGGAGGTAAAAGGGAGCTTGTCTCTGAATCACTGCTGTGAATCAGGCATTGCACTAGGTACCTGGTCTCATTCACAGCACCATACCCTATGAGGTTGGGATCATTACATCTATTTTACCGAAATCAGTGAAGTTCAGACAGGGTAGTCACTCACCATGCAAACTGAAATCCAGACCTAGCGGCTCCTTCTGATACACCATACTTAGTGCACAGCAAACATGTCTGATGTTTTTGAATTTTTCACAGCTCTGGACAAAGTGTGGAGGTTAAAGTACATTCTCAAGTGATACCTGTCATTGTGTCTATACTGCTCTTCCGTTTAGATCTACAAACCCATGTTAATGACGGTAGGGAAGATAATTCTTTTAAAGAATAGTAAATCATAGAAAAATGTGTCTTTTATCCAATTTAAGCAAAGTTGTATTTCATAGATTAGTGTTCTAATATCATAAATGTATTCGCTCTGTGTCTTGTTCTTTTAGACTTAAAAATAAGGTCATAAATGTGTCCTATATCCATAATCTATCTATCTATCTATCTATCTATCTATCTATCTATCTATCTATCTATCTATCATCTCTCTATCTTTAAGTCTTGTCATCATTTGACTTTTCCCCTGGCTTTCTTATTTTTCCTTTTTAAAAAATTCTTTAGATCTCTACTACCCAATACAGGAGCCACTAGCCAAGTGTGGCCATTAAGCACCTGAAACTTGGCGAGTCCAAAGTGAGCCATTCTGTAAAATACACTCCAGATTTTGAAGACATACTAAAAGAATAAGAATGTAATATCATTCATTAGTGACTTTTTATATTGATTAAATGTTTAAGTGATAACCTTTTGAATATACTGGGTTAAACAAAACATTATTCAACTTAATTTTGCCTGTTTCTTTTTACTTTTTAAAAAATGTGGCTACCAGAACACTTAAAAATTACATATGTGGCTTGCACTGTATATCTATTGACTAGCACTGCTTTGGATAATTTCTAGAGACATCAGGTGATCAATACTTTCTATTCATTTTCCTTTGGGATAATCCCATATTTTAATATAGTCTTAACAGAATTTTCCCCAATAAAATGATATATTTCAATATTATATGTTAGGTATTTAAATTAATAAAATATCAACATATGTCCCTACTCATGGTCAGACAATGATTTTTTTTTTTCTTGATAAAGTAACTCATGGTAAAAGGAAAGTTATATAGGTCACATGAACATAAGCGTGACAGCGAAATTCCAGTATTGTTTTTGAGGCATGAGGTATGATATTCAAAGAAATACATTTAATACGCCTCTTCTTATTTTGGATTGCTATATGTTTACCATGGAACTTAACTTCAATCAAATTGACAGTAAATAAAAATAAAGCACAACACAGTAGTTACTAGGAAAACATAAAACATTTCGGGGGGCAGGGAGAATATTGCACAGTTCAACTATTTTTAAAAACCTTCTTAGATCTGGAATCTGTGATATTCAGACCTGACAAAGTTGTACAGTCTGTAAAACATACTCTTATCAAAGGATGGCAGTAAGTTGCTTTGTTAAAGCTCTAACAGGAGGCAAAGTGCTCCACTGACTTTTAGCTGGTGTGAAAACTTAGACATTACAAGCAAATGTATTAGTTATTTCTAAATGATATAGCTTTCTACAGTTCCATTGCCAAATCCTAGCCAATAGGTTGATTAAAAAACCATAGGAGAGGAAGGGGGTGGGGATGGGTTCACTCTGTGTGTGTGTGTGTGTGTGTGTGTGTGTGTGTGTGTGTGTGTGTACTAAAGTTATAGAATCCCCTTTGGGCACTGAACAAGTTCCCCGAGATAGTCTGGGATTTCCCACTCCAGGGAACCCAGCAGGCTCTCTGTTTTAGTAGCTGAGGCGTTCTGGAGTTCAACAGTGCAGGTAGCAGCCTTTTTTAGAAGTCTCTCCATTTTTATTATTCTAAGTTCTTATTTAGGAGCCTCTGAGAAAAGCAAGGTTTCCTGATTTAAAAAAAAAAGAAAAGAGGCAAAAACCTGAGTGTGACAGGTGTAGACTTCAGTCACTAAAGAAACAATGACTATCAGGGTCATCAAATAATTCTTGGACACCTCAAAATGTTTCTTGCCAGCAGAGCGCTGGAGCAGGCATTCAGAGGGGAACTCAGGTGTAAGGCACCTGCAGCAGCCTTATCAGCAAGGTGGCGTTTGGCACTATCTCTAGGGATGTGGTCACATCACTCAGGCTCTTTGATCTCAGAACCTTCATCTTTGAACAGCGGAGAAGCATTCCTATTTACTTTTCTCTTGCTCCGCACCTGAAAATGACTCTCAGTATACTCATAAAATCATTGATGATGATAACTTCCTGGGGATCAAACACTCGCAGAGTATTTTAACAAATAAAAGTAATATTGATAATAGAGTCATTTTTTAATCTCTTTCAGGAAATGGCTGATACAGCAATCGAGTTTTACAATGAGAATTAATAATGTAGAATTTCTGACTGAAGTGTGGAGAGGCATTTGGTATCTGCAACTCTCTTTTGGGCAAGTAGCGTCTCTTGCAGGAGTAATAATTAGCACACGCATTTATTAAGCACTTACTGTGTGACAGGCATGCTGAGTGGCCCTTTACATGCACTATCCTCCTAATAGATCTATGATAAGGTGCTATTATTATCTCCTTTTTAGAGCTGAGAGAATTGGATTCAGTAAGAAATTAGCCTAAGGTCAACACTTAGTAACTGGAGAAGGTGTATGGGCCAGAAAGAAGTATTCAGTGTTTTTTCCACCTTGGGCATGCATCTGTTCACTGGGGCAGCTTAGGAAGCCACAAATCTTCCGTCCAGCATTGGAGGCTCTGATACAGTGTCTGGGATAGGGTCTGGTGATCTGATAAATTTAGAAGGTCCTTGAGGGAATCTGATGTAAATGAAAACATCAGAACCACTGATCCAATACCATAGTGCTTAGAGGCCAATTTCTCTGCCACTGTCATTTGTGACTCTGCATCTGTGACTGCTCTTGGATCTGATTTAGCTTTTTGAAAGCTTTAGTGATTAATGTGGAAGCCTCCCCCTTTTGGCAAGGTATTCAGCAGTTGCCTGGTTTATATGCTTCTTCCTCTTGGCAGAAGTCAGTATTTGCATTGTTTACCAGCCTCCCTGTGTGGAGAGATTAGTTATTTATTTCTTAGCCTTGGCTTCAGTGATTCTGCTGATAGGAATCATGCCAGAGAATGAGTGTAGACCTTCATTCTCAAATTAGAGGTTTGGGCTGCTCTATACAAATGATACTCTAGCTCAGCCCTCAAAGTCCACAGAAAGCCTTTTCAACAGTTTGTATACACCTAATTCCAGCCCCCCACTTCCTTTTCCATTCTGAAGAAAGGATAAAATTCTTAAACCACCTGGTAGGGTGGGGAAGATTAGACATGGGGGTTACAATACAGGATGAGGGAATAAAGTTGGTCCCTTCTGGCCTCTCTCCAGCTTCCTCTGCCCTCTGGTTTTTGAGATGTAGAAGTGTAGTGGGTTTAGATTAATGTATTCTTGGGGTTATTTCCTGTTTCAAAGAAAAAGAAGGGATGTCAGTGGTGTCTGATATCAAATAATTTAACCAGAACGGGAGGTAAGCTAAAGCAAAGGAAGGTCTAGGCTTATTTTTCAACAGGCTAAAATGAAGAAAAGGAAAGCTTCAAGTATCACTCATTTTGATCCAAGGCTTGCTGACCAAACACGTACGAGGTACTTTGAAACGTACTTGCTATATAGCGTGGGCTGGAAATAGACAGGTATTGAACGGACTTAACACCAAAGGCTCTGTACTGTGTACAAATGGGGATGAAAGCTGGTGCCCGCCTTTAAGAGTTTTAATCAATTGTGGGAGGGAGGTAAAAATTTTGTGAAACTTGCTTCAACGGAGTATTAACAGAGGCGGGTATAACAGAGGCAGAGGGCGCTGTAAAGTTATTGATACAACGGGCAGAAAACTGTGTTCTGACCAGAGGGATTAGATGATAAAGGAGTTGGCTTTTGATGTCCCAACTGACTCTCACAAAAGCTTCAGATACACATTCCCCTGGAAGAGTTTGGGGGTCATGCTGACAGAGGAGAGAAGAGTCCTGTGGGGAGATGGTGGGGGGCAGGGTGGAGGAGGGTAGGAAAGCAGACTCTCAGGGAAACTTTCAAACGTCTGTCACAAAGGAGATATGGCTGTGACTTTCTGGGATGTGGCAGGAACTATTTAAGAGAAGAACCCAAACAAAGGTGCCGAAGACGTATTCTGATCTAAGCTAGATGGCAGTTTTCTGATCCCAAGGGTTGACTGAACGGACTAGTTTCCTAGGGCTGCTGTAACAGAATCCTGCAAACTGGGTGGTTCAAAGACAACAAAAATTTACTCCCTCAGTTCTGGAGGCTAGAAGTCTGAAATCGAGTTGTCAGCAGGAAGAATCTCCTCCATGCCTCTCTCCTAGCTTCTGGTATCAACTCTTAGTGTTCCCTGGCGTTTAGACTTCCCACTCAGATCTCTGCCTCTGTCTTCACATGGCATGCTTCTGTGTGTGTCTGTGTCTCATGTGGCCTTCTTCTAAGGACACCAGCCATTGGAATTAGGGCCCACTGTAATCCAGGATGACCTCATCTCAACAAATCACACCTGCAAAGACCTTATTTTCAAGTCAGGTCACATTCTAGAGTTCCAGGTGGACATGAATTTTCGGAGACAACGCTGTTCGCCCCAGTCCACTGGGTCAAGTTTTTGAGAATGCTGTTTAAGGACCAAAACATTACTAACTGTTTTGGATAATTTCCAGAATTCCGTAAAACCTCAGTGGAGGGGAACAAAGATGAGGTCAAAATCTTAGAACTGAAAGCTCTTTGTAATCCAAGAGATGAAAGCTCTTGTCAGGGGGTGGGGAATCAGGAAGTCTTTTGGCAATAATAAGCCCACTACGGGAAGATGGAGAAATGTATGTTTCACAAGACCTGGCAAAGGGGAAAGATTGCTTTCAGGTAGGTAGCTGCCCTAGTCTTCTAAATGGAAATTCTTATCCTTTCTGTCTTCAAACAGGTTATATGTACCGATTCCCAAACTGCAATGGTTCTGAGGCACACTGATAGTCCTAGAATATTTTTTGTATCTGTGAGAGAAGGGTCAAGCAGTCCTCAGTTTCCTGGTTATTTTTAGTAGCATTGAAGTTAGAACTAGTATAAAAACGAGTATTGAGTGGGTGGGGAGGATTTTATAAGTGGAGATGAAGAGCTCCCGAGCTGAAGTATCGGCAGAATTCCAGAAGTGAGCAAGTGAATGTTTTTGTTCAGCATTTCAAATTGTCCAGTTTGGCAAAAGTGCACTCACATAGCAAGATCTAATGGGCCATGATTCTAAAAAGTTATGTTGTGGTCAGATAGAATGACAGGTTAGGAAAGGAATGTGATCTCATGTATATAAATCATAGATAGTATCCAAGATATTTAAACAGAGAGGTGGCAAGACCAGGTCATGTGACAGATTCTTCTGGGGGGGAAAAGGAATGAATGCAAAGGCATTTTTCAGTAAGGATCTGAATAACCCGTATAAGAAGTAATGTGTACCTGCACTAGGATGGTGGTATTATGAGTAGAAATAAGACAGTCTAGAAAAACTTCAGAATTGGAAATCCGGAAATCATAGGTTTTGAGAATAAGGCATTGAGAGAAAGGAAAGTTTCAGATTACTTGGACTTCCAGTGGGATAGATTGAATGATAAAATAAATAATAATATAGTTAACCAAGAAAAAGGAACCTAAGGGAAAAGTACACTTTTGTTCATTTCTGTTGTTTGTTTGTAGGCGAGATCATGCATTTGATTGTAGATATATTGAAGTTATGGTGCCAGTAAGCCATCCATAGAGAGATGTTTAGGTGGAAGCTGAAATATTGATATAAAATCTGGACCTTCTTAGAAATGCCAGGGCTCAAAATGTAATTTGGTAGAGGGCCACAGGAAAGTGTTAGCAATATGCATAGATATGTTTCTCAGGTAGCAGGTGTGAAGAAAGGAGGAGAGAGAACCAGGTATTGAAACTTCAGTAGAAACCTACATAAAAATGTAAATTGAAGGAGGAGCCAATTAATGTAATAGAGACGATGACCTATGGAGGATGAACCAAAAATATTGTGTCCTAGGAAATGCAGGAGGATTTCCAGTTGCTTCATATGCCAATGGGATCAGAAGAACTGGGCTTGAGACAAGCTTTGTCAGGCTTATTATCATTTGGTACTTGTGCAAATCATTTTACATCTTGGAGCCACAGTTTCTTCGTTTATAAAATGGGAGCAATACCAATGTGAGAATTAAATGCAGTAGTGGATATGAATGTAGAACATCATGAAATGCATTAAATATTACTATTATAGAACGCTTGGGCTGCTTGAGAACTGATTAGAGAGCATTGAGATTGTGGCACATTGGACATCCTTGTGTCTGCTTAGAGAATGCTTTCTCCAAAGTGGTCAAAACAGGTTGGAGCAGGTTATGGACAAAGGTAACATGTGAAAGAGCAGAAACAGTGAGTGTAAGCTACACTTCTTAGATTTTTAGCAATGGAGGGAGGGAAGAGCATGAGATGGTAGTTTGAGAAGGAAGCAAGCTTGGAGGAAGTTTATTTTGTTTTTTCTCTTCAGGATTTGGTTACATGAGAACATATGTGTATACTGAGCAGAAGTCTGGAGACTAATTATAAAACAAAAGAGACAAGTATGTGGAAATTCTAATACTAGGTAATAGAATGAAGTGTGATGTGGAATTAATAGGACAAGAAGAAATAAGCCCAGGTTAAAAGCTGGTTTTGAAAAACAGTAAGGGTTTACGTGTGTGTGTGTGTGTGTGTGTGTGTGTGTGTGTGTGTATATATATATATATATTTTTTTTTTTTTTAAATAACAACAAGAAAAACAAACAAGAAAAAGAACTAGTAAAGGCTGGTTGGTTTAAGAAAGAAATTCTGAGATGGAGAGGTGAAATACAGAAAGATTTTATAATGGAGGGATTCTGTTTTGTCAGCAAATTGAAATAGGAGACTTGAGGAAGTGAGGGATGAAATAAATGGAGGCTTCTGGGGATAGCGTGTTTGAAATGCCTGTCACTGGTCCACAGCTGGGAGCATAGCCAAACTAACTAAGCTCGGGGGGAGGGGGGTTCAGAAGGACTCGGGGAAGGAGGATAAAGTTAAATAACTAGACGTTTCCACCGTGATTTTGAATAGGTTCAGTTGGAGTGGAAAAGTGGGAAAGGTGAACGGAGAGAAAAATCCAATCAGGCACATAAAATGTTTAGATCAGCAGCATCTGATTTTTTTTTTTATTTAATTTTTATGTTTTATAGAAAAGATATCAGGCCTTTTATTTTTAAATTTGCCTTTTTCAATTGCACAGGACTGGCTACTGGCCATACCAAGAAAATAGTCATCTGGCCTCAGGAGAGTCCAGGAGACAGCCCCACTGTAAAGGAGCACTGACCAAATGGGTAATGGTAAGTAGGGAAAACAGGAAGGTTAGCCTTTTCTGTGATTTGGTTAGAAGAGATGGAAATGATCAGCCCGTTGTTATTAAGAGAAAGATGGAATAGGCCCACCAACAGGGACTGAGATATGAGAAAGAGCGATCATCATCCAGCCGTGAGAGGAGATGGCCAGTTGCCTCTGTAGTTCTGGTTCATGTGTATCCTTAAATAAATCCTATCTCTTAGGGAGCCTAATTAAGAAACCAACCTTGCATAACAGGGTTAAAAATAAAGCCGCAAAGAGCAGGGACCACACAAGTCTGATGAGTTCTGCGAAGGGCTGCGTTGTGAACCTAATTCTCCATGTGAGTTCACCTCCTGTGGGAACTTGGACCATCTTTCATCACCTTGGTGGCAATCTGCTGCAACTTCTAGGCCATATGCAAACCTAACACACCTGACCTGAGTTTTGAATACACAGCAACAGTGAGGCAGTGTCTCCTTAAGATAATTGTTTCCAATCTTTGAAAAGTATCGAAGCTGCTGAGTGCTTATCTCAATCGTTGTCTTTCACATTAGATACAAAAAGTATTTGGAAAATAGCACCACAGAAAAGCCCCTCCTTCCTTCAGTATGACACAGATTTGGGTTGCTGTTAGCTAAACTCTGATGTGGGTGTACACAACCCACTGAATTGACAGCCCTGGCAAGGCTAACAGGGACCTGGAGCCTTTGGGTTTTTGCCTGCAAAGTGATACATCCGTAGTATCCCAAAGAGAGGTGAAGAAACGTAGAGGCTCTCAGATTTCTTTCTTCTTTGTTCCTTTCTCCTTCCTGTTGGATGTTGGGAGGGGTCGACCAGCCCCCAGGGATTAAGACATTCAAAGTGGCCAGTAATTTCCATAATAGGATTCAGTGATCAGATTCAAAAGCAAAGAACAACTAATAGGAAAGGATAAGAAGGATGGATGGTTGTGACAGAGTGGGCCCTGTGAGCTGGGAAGTAGTATTCTGAAGAGAGCATTCTGTGAGCCCTTAAGATGTACACAAATACTAGATATTATTTAAGAGTGAGGAAGTCTCCATGGGTTAATGTCCTCAGGGAATAATTTCTAAACCATGATGGGCTACAAGATTAAAGAACAAAAAGACATTTCAAAAGTGAGAAAAATGGAAGTGGGATAAAAATTCAGCGTTCAGCTGTTGGAAGAAATTTTCGCAAGAGCAAATGGAGCCCTGAGAACAGGCAGGAAGAACCTGAGGCCAGATTCGTTGCTGAGCTTGACTTTAAAGGAATCAGTGTTGTGTAGGGTCATGTTTACAATTTTTTCTGAAAAAGGTATTAGCTTACTTCTTTCATGGAAGAAATACTAAATAAGGAGTTTGGGTTGCAAATCAATCTCTGTCTCTGTCTGTCTGTCTGTCTCTCTTCCTTCCTAATATATATCTTAATCCATTTCAGACTCACTGCACGTCCTCTTAACCATATTTCTGTATGTATTTTTACGTTTTAGGTAGTGATGTAATAACACTAATGATTCCAGTGTGGAGGTTAAAAACAGGCTAGGGCGTCAAACCAACCAAGTTTCAATTCTCCATCTGTTGATCTCTGTTAAGTCATTTAAACTTTTGAGCCTGGGTTCTTTTTCTTTTAAGACAATTTTTTAAGAGCACTTTTAGGTTTACAACAAAATTAAGAAGGAGGCACAGAGATTTTCCATATACACTGCCCCATACATGCTTAACATCCCCATTATCAATATCACTCATCAGGATAGGGTACATTTTTTTACCAAGGATGAACCTGCATTGACACATCATAATCACTCAAAGCCCATAGTTTACATTACAGTTCACGCTTGGTGTTGTACATTCTGTGGGTATGGACAAAAGTAGAATGACCTACATACATCATTATAATCATAGCGAATAGTTTCACTGCCCTAAAATTCCCCTGTGCTCTATATATTCATCTCCCCTTCCCTAGCTCCTGGTAACCACCAATCTTTTTGTCACCACAATTTTGACTTCCCCAGAATGTCATACAAGTTGGAAACATACAGTATGTAGCCTTTTCAGATTGGCTTCTTTCACTAAGTATAATATGCATTTAAGGTTCCTCCATGTCTTTGAATGGCTGGATACCTCATTTCTTTTTAGTGCTGAATGATATTCCATTGTCTGTGTATACTGTACTTTATTCATCCATTCATCTATTGAAGGACTTCTTGGTTCCTTCCAAGTTTTGGCAAATATGAATAAAGCCGCTATAAACATCCTTGTGCAGGTTTTTGTGTGGACATAACTTGGGAGGATTACAATAATATAACATATACACATATTCATACATACATACATAGTCACACATACATATACACACAAATGTGTGTGTAGCATAGTGTGTGTGTGTGTGTGTGTGTGTGTGTGTTTGTGAGAGTGGGGTAGGTAGGTAAGAAATAGTGCAGATGAGGTGAAGTAGAAAAGAAAAGCAAGTTGTTTTTTTTTTAATTAATTTATTTATTTTGGCTATGTTGGGTCTTCGTTTCTGCGCGAGGGCTTTCTCCAGTTGCGGAGAGCGGGGGCCACTCTTCATCGCGGTGCGCGGGCCTCTCACCGTCGCGGCCTCTCCCGTTGCGGAGCACAGGCTCCAGACGCGCAGGCTCAGTAGTTGTGGCGCACGGGCCTAGTCGCTCCGTGGCATGTGGGATCCTCCCGGACCAGGGCTCGAACCCGTGTTCCCCTGCATTGGCAGGCAGATTCTCAACCACTGCGCCACCAGGGAAGCCCCGCAAGGTTATTTTTTAATAGAAGAAGTGCCTAAGCATTCTAATGTGATCTTATATATATATTTTAAAGAAAAACTAAAAACAAAAACAAAAAATAGAGAAATGTACAGAAATATTATGACACACCAGCTTACACCTAAATCTCACTACTCAGATTTAGAAAGTTTTTTTTTTTCTTTTCTAAATTGGCTTTAGATTTAAAATATATGTGTGTGCGCACGTGCGCGCATCAATACCAGAAATAAAACATTTGAAAATAGTGGATATCAGTAGTAGTGCCCTTTTTAAACTGACTTATCGGTCTTTATACTGAGTACTAATCTCTTATAGGTTTTAGATTATGGTTTAATGTGGTTATACCATCTCTTGTTTGTTTTGTAATAACCACATTTATTAAGCTTTTTTTTAATGCTTTAAGCCTTTGATTGAAATTGTGTTTGGTATAGTTTATGCAATTCCAGTGGCTCTCAAAATTTAGCATGCGTAATAATCATTTAGGGAGTTACTTAAAAGTACAGATTTCCAGGCCTCTCTTAAAGATTCAGGGGTTCTAAGGTAGGACATGAGCAAAGTAAGTAAACAAAAGATTCTCATGCAAGGTGATTGACAAATACACTTTGGGAGATACTCCAGTGCCCCATATAGGAATTATCCTTGGTCAGAAAACCAGAAGACTGCCCTCCACGGAATCATTTTCCTTTTTTTCTTCTTTCGGAAATTCTTGTCTGAAGCAGCTGTGAATCTGGGGACACGCACAGAGATGCATGTACAGAGTCACTCTGCTAGTGGTACAGGAACACTGTCTTTTTTCAGTCCTTCCCAATGTTCCTGGAATAGCCAGGCTAACACCCTCGGTGGAAGTACAATCCACGTTGAAACAGGAAGTGTAGACCGTGAAAAAAATTCCTGCTAAGGTATATTTCCCTTATTTTATTCCTGACTTCTGGTGATTGTTTTAAAACGATTCCTCCAAACAACTACTGTGAAATGAAAGTAAGTAGAGCATGGAGTGTTTAAGATATAGGTTTTTAATGAAAATAAGGTAAGGGATAAAGAAAAGTTGTAGAACACTGTGAAAATCTGAGGCATCAGGAAAGATTCCTTTTTTTCTAACTTTAAGGAATTTAAGAGAGATTGGACCTAGGCATTTTTCTTGTTCTCAGCCAGATTTATTTCCCTTTCGTATTTATGAGCAATATCAAATGTTTTAATGTTGTGGATTTGTTCTGAATCCATTAATAAAGTGGCTTCCTGTCTTAGCCTAGGTAAGCTCTTCACCTAATTTAGGAAATAACTGATCCATGTTTTGAGACAAAGCTCTTTTGTTTAAAGGACCTTAAGATTAGAATGACAACCAAGGGACATTTGACCCAGATCCCAGAAAGTCCTGAGAATGGATTTTCTCTGTTTAGCACATGGCTGCAGTTGAAAACATTAAAGCAGAAGAGAAATGTCCAGGAGGAAAGCTCTCACGGACCATAGCAGAAGTAGCAGAACTGATATATTCTTTCCAACAGCCTTTGCTGATACTCCTCAGAGGAACAGATGAATTCTAGTTAGGTGTTTTGGTGAGTTTCATTAGGAAGTTGACTCAGGTCTGCACTGCTTGTAGAAGCCAGACAGAGGGCAGGAGTCCTACTCACAAATCTTTAGGAAGTGTTGAAAGCTGAGTCATGTCAGAGGTGTAAATCCTGTTGCAACAAACAGCACGCGTTTTGCTTCTTTTGGACAGATACAGAAAGAAAAATTTAGATGTAAACTGAATATCAAAACAGAGGCTGAATGAAATGAATGAAAAGCATGGTGTGGGACATGGAAAATCTCCCTTTCTGCCCTTTTGGGGTCCCACTCTACCTGAGAGATTACCTATTCTTCCCCTCCCCACACCCCACCAGCCTCACTCTCATCCATCAGAAGGAATCAACAGGAAACGTCAGGACAACATCCGAACTCAAAGGGTAAATTATATGATGTACACTCTTTGGAGAAAGGTGTACCCTAAACTCTAAAACAAGCATTACCTTTGTACTGAGAATGGTTAAAATGGTCTAAAAATGAGCAATGTTTAAAGAGATATCACCTATCTTTGCTGAATTTCAAGCTGCTGTTAAAGATAACGGATGTGTTTTGGAAAGTCAGTGAGATTCAAGTGAGTAACAAAAGTAGCTTTCCAAATGAACAATATCATAGAATCTCAAGGGCCTCGAAAATACATGCATAGGTTTGTCAAGAGCCTTTATAAAACATATAATTTCTGTTTAATAACTCATTGGTTGGCAGAAAATTCTTCAGTGATTTTTTTTTTTCCACGAACACAGAGAGCCAGGGTGTTAAATGAAGAGTAAAATTTAGGGGCTCTGACTTCAGTCTGGCCAGCTTGGACCATACCATCATGAATGGCCACGTGTCTCATCTTGCTCCTGAACTCTGTCAGTAAATATTTGACTGGTGGAACTGGTGAGGGCCTGAATAGTAAATATTTTACAAGGGGAAATGGGAACTCCTCTTTGCTCTGTCCTTGCCTTACATTAAACATAGTAATTTATATTAACTGGGAACCAGGTAATTCTCTATTTACCCCGTCAATAATTAGTCATCATTTTGAATCCTAAATCCTGCTTATATCACAAATAGGACACACTTTTCTTTCTTTCTCTCTTTTTTTCTTTTTGGCCAGATAGGGATAAATTTACAAATTGGCTAATGGAGCATTCAGCCCTCAACTGAGAACAATTGGAAGCCTTCGGTAATACATGGTGCACATGGATAATTCGTTCTCTGATAACAAGGGCATTGACAGAGTATTCTTTTTTCCTCTTCTCCTTCCCATCAGACTCCATCTTTCTTTAAGTGACGGAACAAGTGAGACCCTAGGCTGGGCTGTGGATTCCCTGCTACCCAGCTTTTAGAGTACTTGGTGGAGCCTTTCCTCTTTTCCTCTGAGGGGCAACAGCTGGTTTTCATTATGCGTCAGATTATGATACACACCAGAACGAAAATGGCCAAAATGAATAAAAAAAGGAGTTCTGGTAATACTGTGGTTTGTTCCTGGGGGTGTCAAGGTGAAGAATCCATCCTGTTCTTCAGACCACTGTAAACTGAATCCGTTTCATCATACACAGGAGTGAAATTCAGCAGTGTTTTCTTAAGAATCTCTGTCGCTTTTATTTACTGTGGGAGAGGCCCCTTGGTCTTTCTTTCTTCTTCCTTTGGTGTAACACTAATGCACTTTATATGTCCTTTAATCTCAGTTCCAGTTCTGTCAATATTTGAGCTTATCTTAAAACGAAGAGCTCCAAAGGAGGGTCAAAGAAAGTAAATTCTCACTCCGGAAGGCAAATAACAATTATTTCATTAAACATCCAAATCACAAAGCACCCCTTGGACCACATTTTGATATAAACAAGAGGGTGCAGTTTCCCCCAAATCCCTCCTTTTTTGATGAACATTTAAAAAGTCACAAGTTTTCTAACAGGGGGCTAATTTTCTGAAAATGTATTGTTCTACTAACAAATTCAGTGACAAATAACTGTAAGATCTCTGTGTGTGTCTCTCTCTTTGGAATGTCTATTCCTGATGATGAGAGATGGGTAGTAGGGACGCAGGTATTGAGCCCAGGTTGGCCCTCTGGGCTTCCCTAATAAAACACCCCTGGAAAGAGCAGCTCATAAATTCGCATCTTTCACAGAAGCCAAGCAATTTGCATCGCCCTTTGGTCCTTCGCACCGCGATGCAGACAGAAATACAGACTCACGTTTAGTCCACGATTATGAATTCCACCAGAGCCGTCACTGTTGTTCAGCCTGTTTGAACAGCTACTTTTTCTCCCCATAAGCTTCTACTTTCATAAACTCTGAAGACTGTGTTCTCGTAATAAAAGTGAACTCAACCTCAACCAAAGCGTTGGATTAAGACACACTTTTGGTTCACCTACTGTAGCTTTTCAAACAACAGGCGAGTGACCAGGTGTGGCAGGTAGGTGTCTGCTGTTAAGTGGGGCTTTCACACTCTCTATAGGGCAGAAAAATACACACACACACACACACACACACACACACACACACAGACAAACATGTACACAAACATATACTATTAAAAATGGAGGTGCCAGGAGGTTTTTCACACTCTCCCTTCCTTCTGGGTTCTAGCAGGGAGTGTAAAGAGACGCAAACATTCTTTTAGCATAATAACTTAGGGGATTGTTCATACAGCCAGTGTGAAAATTCAGTTGGTTTGCAGATTCCACACTTTGAGGGCAGATTCCACACACTGTCTCTTTTCTTTTTTCCTTCTTTCGACTTTAACGCCATTGGCGACTCTGGCTCCATCCTGCTGGGAAGCAATTAGTGCTGAAGGCATGACAACCACCACAGAAGTGGCAAGGGCCATGAGGGTGGGGAGCAAAAAGGAAAAGAAAAAAGAAGGAGGGGGCCATGGGGAACTAAATAACGGAACCTGGAAGTAGGGGCAGCTTCCTCTGGATGACGCTAATGGGATAGCCCTCTGGGGACACCAAAGGTCAAGTACTGAGAGCTTGAATCTGCAAAGAAACTAAAAAAGTCAAATCCAGCGGAAAAGGAGAGACAGTACCGTCCAGTAGAACTTTCTACAACGGGCAACGTCCTAGAATCCACACTGCCCCAAGCAGCGGCCATCAGCCACCAGCGGCTGGCAAGCACGTTCAATGTGGCTGAGCAATTTTTTGGGTGAAACCGAGTTTTTTATTTAATTAACTTCATGTAACTTGAGTAGCCATATGTGGCCGGTGACCACCATACTGGGCAGCGCAAGGGCAGAACAATCACTCAAGGGCCCCATCTCTTCTTGTGAACCTTCTAGCAAGTTAATACCAAGACATGAATCCCAAATAAAGGACTGTTTTATATATTATTATGGAGTCTTTGTAAGCACCTGGCTAATATAAAGAGCATTTGTGAGATGGGTTTCCCTTCTAGTCTATAGCAGGCCTGGATATATTAATAAATGTAGGTATGCAAACAAAATGGTATCAGAACTATCCCAGCAGAAGGCATGGTGAGCAAAGGGTATGGAATCAGACGTAACTGACCTTCCATCCTAATCTCACCACTTTTTGTTCTGTGGCCTTGGGCAAGACACTGAATCTATATCATCCTTTCTTCCTTCATTTGCCAAGACGGAATTAATATGCCCCTATTCCTTTGAGTGTTATGATGATTAAATTAAGTGAGTTTACCGAACATTATAATAGTTATTTTTCCCCTTTTGGCTACTTCTGGTGTTTAACCATAGACAATTTATCCCAGGGTCATTAGAGACTTAATATAATAACAACAATGATAATTACGATAACTACAACAGCAATGACAGTAAATTCAGTCAGCAATTCATTCTATTATATCTTGTTTGCACCAGCTAACTAGCTCTGCTGTAACAAAAACCTCAAAATATAATAGTTTAAAGAAGAAATTTATTTCTTTCCCATATTCCTGCCCTGAGTTGAGCAATTCAGGTTGTGGGCGTAGCTCAGCTGCATGACACCCTTCAAGTTCTCCATTTTCTTCCTGATTTGTTCCCCATGATCCCCTAGAGCAGGCAAACTGCAACTCAAAGCTCAAACACAGCCTACTGCCTGTTTCTGTATATAAAGTTTCACTGGAACACAAACACATCCATTTGTGTCTGTGTTATCTATGGCTGTTTTGAGGCTGCAAGGGCAGAGCTGAGTATTTCAGCGACCTCATGACTACCAAGTCTGAAATATTTATTATCTGACCCCTTAGAGAAAGAGTTGGCAAGCCCTTGCCCTAGAGTGCTGTGGTCATCGGCGTGCCCAAAGCTGGAGCACAGACTCGCCCGTGTGCCAGGGAGGGCACAAGGAAGCAGTCTTTTTAGCAGAGGCAGAAGTTGAACACGTAACTTATTTTTCCCTATTTCATTTGGGTTTTTTTATTCATTCAACAAATATTGGAACACCAATTTGTGCCAGCCGCAACTTCAGTTCCTTGAAAATCTCATTGGAGAAAATTAGGTCACATGGCAACCTCCAACCACTAGAAGGTTCAGGAAAAAAAAAAACATTGACTCCAGGTGAGGCTATGCGGCCAGCTTAAGTTCATTATTATTATTTTTTCTATGTTTTGGCCACAGTGCGCGGCACGTGGGATCTTAGTTCCCCAACCAGGGATGGAACGCGTGTCCCCTACAGTGGAAGAGCGGTGTCTTAACCACTGGACCGTCAGGGAAGTCCCTTAAGTGCATTATTATTAACTGTCCACTTTGCAACTACAAAGTGTTACCTGGCAATGAGATCATGTGATTAAGGAAAACAATAGGGACTAGCTAGCCCTGGAGAAGAACTAGGATGGAAAGCAAGACATCGAAAAGAACATTTTCATGTGATCAAGTTTCCATAATAGAAGACTTGGCTTCCGAAGTAATAAGTGTTTATCAAGCTCCTGCTATATTCCCAGCTTTGGGAATATAGTGGTGAAAAAGCCATGTGGCCTCTATGGATTTTGAAATATAGCAACCTAGTTAATATCTGAGAAGATAGTGTGATGCCTGTGTTTTTTCTAAGACCCTTACTTCATACAGGGAAGGGCACTTACTGTTCCTTTCCCAACTGAGCAATAAGTTTCCTCCTGAGTAAGAAGTTGATTTTATATATAGACAAACTAACATTTGCTACATCAGCTTCTTTTCTCTTAAGTCTGAACTGCAAATTTATTCTTTCAAAGGCAAGAAATAAAATTCCAAACACAGATAATGGTCTACATGTGATTTCCCATAAAGAACTTATAAACTAATTAATATTTTGGAAACAGTATATCTTATATACTGTTTCAGAGAAGCAGTCCACTGAATTTATAATTTTGTAAGGATTTGGCCATTGACTGACTAGTTTGTGGCTAACATTGTTATAATTACAGTAGAAACAGAGTACCAAAACAACTGACATGAACCAAGCGTTTTCATTTACAAGTCAATTTTATAAAAAGTATCTGATTTGATCCTCACAGGAACCACATGATATAGATATGATTTAATAGATTAAGGAGATAGGAAATGAAGATGGAAATCTGAAATCTGCTCTCTTAATTCTGCCCCTGACATGCATCTAATTTGTTTGAAAAATTAAAACTAACAAGGATGAAAGCCTAAGAAGGGAATTGTGTATAAATTTGGATCTGGCTACAATAGAATTTGTTACAATTTGGATAGAAGTCTACAATATAGGACTTCCCTGGTGGCGCAGTGGTTAAGAATCCGCCTGCCAATGCAGGGGACACGGGTTCCAGCCCTGGTCCGGGAAGATCCCACATGCCTCGGAGCAACTAAGCCCGCGCACCACAACTACTGAGCCTGCGCTCTAGAGCCTGCGCGCCACAACTACTGAGCCCTCATGCTGCAACTACTGAAGCCCATGTGCCTAGAGCCCGTGCTCCACAACAAGAGAAGCCACTACAATGAGAAGCCCGTGCACTGCAACGAAGACCCAACACAGCCAAAAATAAATAAATAAATAAATTTATAAAAAAGAAAGAAGTCTATAATATATAATAAAATAGAACAGAAGAGAATGAGGAAAGCCAGGACTCTGAATGAAGCGTTGTGCTCATTTAACTTCTGGATGTCCAGTGAATCATATCATCTGGAAACGGGACCCAAGAAACTGGCCATTTAATGAACCACCAAGGTGATTTTGATCAATAGTCAAATTGCAGGGCTATAATCTAAGAGGCTTCTGGAGTCCTGGGATAAAGTAAAAAGGGTATGACACGGATCCTGGCACTTGGAATGGAAAAGAGAAAGGTCTGTGAACATTATTTCATTTATTTATGAACAAATATTTATTAAATGTGCATGATATGCCAGGCCCTGTGCTAGGTGCTGGGAGACAATGGGGAACAAAAGAATTGAAGCTTTTCTACTCCTGAAGTTTACACTCAAGATAAACATGTCGAAAGAAGCAAAGAGAGCCATGATGACAGACTGGGCCAGAACAATAAAACAGCGGAATTGTTTCTGAATTGCTCTAAAATGTCTAATACTGAATATTAGGGAAAGTGTGCTTTCCTTTAAAAGCAGGAATCAAGAAATGTAATTATGATGTTAAGAAATATGTTCCTTTCAATTTTGTCCAGAGTGGGTTTCAGCTGATATAAGGAGATGTTAGATTTAGGATAATCTCTGAAAAAATAAGAAAGTAAGACAAGGGCATGGGTTGGGTACAGGCCTGGGAAGGCAGATGCTCTGAAGAACAACAGTTGAAGCCACGCGAGTGAATGAACGGATCTAGAAGGTGATGCTGTAAAGGGATGAAGACTGATGATAAAACTGTTGGCTTTCATACTCACAGGTAAGAAGCAAGGGAAAAGGAAGAAAGAAAGAAAGGGAGGAAGGGAGGGAGGGAGGGAGGAAGGGAGGAAGGAAGGGAGGAAGGAAGGGAGGAAGAAAGGAAAGAGAGAGAAAGAAAGAAAGAGAGAAAGAAATAAAGGAAGAAAGAATGAAAGGAAGAAAGAAAGAAAGAAAGAAAGAAAGGAAGGAAGGAAGGAAGGAAGGAAGGAAGGAAGGAAGGAAGGAAGGAAGGAAGAAAGGAAAAGCGGTAATATTATGCAAAGACAGAAACAAGGATGATAGCAGAATGAGAGCAGAAAGGGCAGAATTAGGAAACTGCATGGCTGGAAACCATGAAGGAAGAATTTCAAGGATGGAGTTGAGGTCACAGAGAGGCTACAAGCATAAGGACTGGGGAGGGTCATTTGAGTAAGTCAAACTTTACATGTTTGATTGCAGATCTAGGAATGTGATGGGAGATGGAAGGGAGATTTCAGAGTGCGTGATGGTGAATAGGCAGATAAAATTTAGGGGCAGCAGATACAGGCTGGCCAATGAAGAATAAAAATTAAAAGTTGCTCAAAGACCTATTAGGTTAAAGTTAAGAGGCCATAGAAGACCTGAGCATTATTGAAAATAGAAACAAAAAAAGTCCATTTAGAGGAAGTAATAGAAAATTATAGAAAAAGAGTGGGCAATTCTATAAATGGGGAAGAAATGGGTCCAGTGGAGCTTTAACAATTAGGAATATCATGGCATTTCAAGTCATTTTATTCTAAAAATAGATCACCTAGATCTATTCAAACACAATTGTTAACAGTTTTACTTGCATTTACTTGTTTTAGCTTCTGAACAGGGAAGGAGGTCAGCTTTCAGACCACTAGGCATTGCAATGACATTACCAAGGTAAAATCTTCCAGTCTATGTAAATGTGCTTATCTGTGTTTTCCCCAGGTGGCCATCTAACCCCCTCAATATTTTTTCCACCAGGTGGCAATGCCCCCTTACTATTGAAGAACTGAAAACAGCATGATGAGAACAGTGAATAATCTGGATTTCTGAAAGGACATTCTGACAACTGCCTTTGTTTAGAAAGGTGACATTTTCATCAGAGCTGCCTCCTGGAAAATCCATTACAGATTCCCAAACTGCTGATTATATACAACCTGAGGAGAAAGGGAGGGTGACAGAGTGCTTTATGTCAAAAGAAGGTCACCTAATGTCTTGAGCTAACAGTGAGTTCATCTAGAAAGAAGGAAAAAAACTTTTCATAATCTGGAATTCGGAGAGCATTGGGCAAAATAAGAGCATTTCTGAGATAGTCTTGAGAAAGAAAGGATGGCTGAAATAATTAAGAAAGAACACAAAACGAGGGAGGAAGGGAAAGATTCAAGGGATTCATAAATATTTCTATATTAGTAATCAATATATGTTTAATAAACGGATGAAAGCAGAGAGAAAAGAGACCCACATACAATGCTGTTAGTGTCCAGTCCTCCAGCAGTTGCTGAAAGCATGAAAGGAAACGTTACTTAAAGATCAAGTTTAGAGTATAGAGCAGGGCAAGGGGCAGCAAACTACGGTCCGCGGCCCAAGTCTGGCCTCCTACTCACTGTCGCAAATAAAGTTTGTTGGACCAGCCGCTCTTACTCCTTTGCATACTGTCGCTGGCAGCTTCTATGCCTTATAACAGCAGAAGCACGTACTTGCAACAGAGACCATCTAACCGGCGAACCCTAACATACTCTTTGGCCCTGTACAGTGAAGTCTGCCGATCCCTGGAGTAGTGTTTGAAAGCATGAGTTTTGGAACCAGACAAATCTCAGTCCCAGTTTTAATCCTTAATAGCTGCTTGACCCTGAACAAATTTTAAGGATTAAAGCAAGTTCTGAAAACACTTTGCACGCCGCTTGTACATAGAAATCATGTTACCCATCACTGTCTTTCCCTCATAAACTAAATGAGAAGCTGAGATAATTTCCTCAACCCCACCAGCCTTTAAACACCAAAACCAAAATCCTTTGTCATTTATAGAGCCATGAAACAAACCACCTCTCTTTCATTCTCACGAGGATGTTTTCTCCAAGTAACCCCTCTCTGTTTAAAGGCCTGGGGCCTGAATCTTCAACACGCAACAGTAATGAAAAGTTGATAGGATGCGGGGCATGTGTTTGGAGGTGACCCTGAGTACTTCTGACACTGGCTATCTCAGATCTACATCTTGCTTACAGAACCTGTGAAGATGATTTGGATGTTTCTCATTCTAGTGTCTAACGAATCCAGCACTTAGCTGCCAGTTAAGGCCTTTGGCAAACGTCTATAGGAGAAATGTCTAAATGTAAACTGTGAATCACTGGAAATGGGAACTCTGTCAAAATAAGGGAATTAAGTTCATTAAAGGTATGGTAGCTTAATTTTCTGTGCCAGCCCATAATGATCAGGGCTGGCACTAAATGCTCAACTAGTGCAAACCCACCCAAACTTGGCAGAATAAATGACCCCAACCAACCCAGCCACTTGGCTTTCCCCTTGGGTTAAATGCGCTTAAATTAGTAAAAATCGCGTTTGGATGGTGGGCCTTTCTTGTCTTCTAGATTGGAGCTGTGTTGTATCAACACCATAAGGACAAAGAGCCGAGAAGACTCTGCTCGTGGGGTGGTGTGCTTGACCTCTTCAGGTGAGAAGAGTTGCCACCAGAGTTGCAGGGTCTTTGGGACCACATTGGTCGTGGCACAGAGTCAGTGGGGAGTGGGCAGAATGTGACAATGGCCCACCCTCAGACACATAGACCTTAAAAGTGAAGTGAGGCTCTCGTGGGCATGTGGCAATGTATCAAAACACAATGTAGGACTTCCCTGGTGGCGCAGTGGTTGAGAATCCGCCTGCCAATGCAGGGGACATGGGTTCGAGCCCTGGTCCAGGAAGATCCCACACGCCTCGGAGCAACTAAGCCTGTGCACCACAACTACTCAGCCTGTGCTCTAGAGCCCGCCAGCCACAACTACTGAGCCCACGTGCCACAACTACTGAAGCCTGCACACCTAGAGCCCGTGCTCCACAACAAGAGAAGCCATCGCAATGAGAAGCCCGTGCACCACAACTAAGAGTAGCCCCCGCTCACTGCAGCTAGAGAGAGCCCACGCGCGGCAACAAAGACCCAATGCAGCCAAAAATAAATAAAAATTTATTTTAAAAACCCCACAATGTATTTGCTACTTTCTATGAGGGGCAGAGATGTCCCTATTAATAGCAAGGGAAGCTGCATCTGGTTCAACTGGTACTTTCTTAAATCATTCAATATGTCTGAAGCCTATTCTGCACATGATGTACACAGATGAATGCATTCACCAGAGATTCACTGCGAGCTTTTCTAAGTGCCCTGGGTAGAAGATGAGTTCTATGAGTTCTGCCCTCATAGAACTTAGGTTCAGGTACAAGAGACAGGCTTCAATACAAAGAGTTATAATATCGTTCAAATAATGGTAACTGCAGGATAAAGGCTGGGTACTAGGTAAGCAGAGAAAGGAGTTAAAGCAATTAAGTAATGCTTCACCAAATAGTGATGTTGGATCCGGACCATGAAAGGTATAGCAATGGTGAAATGTCGTATTACTCCCTGGTCCTCTGTCCTCCTTTATATTTTACAAGAAGAGAACTGAAGAGTTACTAAGAAATAATAACAGCTACAGATACATATTCTTCTCTCCTTTTCTTAGCCCTGTTGGATTTCCTTAAAATCCAGATGAAACAAGTGGACTTTTGGAAAAGAACTTTTCAGGAAAATGGCGTACCTATGTTTTCACGACGTGTAAATTATTTCTTTGAAATTTCTGTCTGTCAGGCATAAATGACAAGAGGAAACATGATGTAGATCCTCTGATACCAACCATCTTTACAGTTCCACTGGGGTGTTAGAGGACCTGGCAGCCCTTTGATTACAAGAAAAAGGGATTGGGAAGTGACCACTGACCACAATTAGTTAGAAAAAAAAGGCATAATTGGGATTCATTTATTCAACGTATGTTTTATTGTTTGCTTATTTTTTGTCGTAAAATCTTCATGGTCAAATTAATTGAGGTATCTATAGCAACTGATGGTCATTTTGTCTTTCACAACACAGCTGGCCTGAATAATATTTCCTAACCATTATTAAGTCAGAATAAATGAGTTGTGAAAGGTTATATTTTAGGTAATCTAATAAACATTTATTGAGCACCTGTAATGTGTAATGTATCAGGCAATGGATACAAGAGAAACCATTATGATCACAACAGACACAAACTATTACCTTCTTCATCTGATGCAAGAAACAGACATTTCATGGTCAGAGTGACGATTTTTAAAAAAGTAAAAGCCAAAAAGATTTTCAACTAGGATGTGAAAGAGGAAGAAAATTACAATTGAATGGAAAGTGGGAATGTGGCTGAGAATGGCAAGAGCAGAAAGGATATCTAATTAATAGAGAATTGCCTTAAATTTTATTGGCAGGGAGCAATTTTCATGCTTTTACTATAACCTTCGGGCTTTGGCTTAACTAAAGGATTCACATCAAAGTACTTGCATTTTAAGAGGAAAAAATATATAACAAAATGAGTTAATATGGGAAATATTAACTGTTATTAATATTAAATATGAATATGGTGAGAGAAGGCTAAAAATAAAAACCAACCCTTAATCATAAAAAACGGGAAAAGAAATAGGATGATTGTTTTAAAAAGTTAAAAAATCCTTTCTATAAAGGTTTCCCTACCATAGAAATTTCAGCCTCAGATAATGGGAGCCTACTTTCCCCCGACTCCGTTCACGCCTCCCCCCAACATCTTCTGCCTCCTGAGTTCTGCACTGGACTCTCATTCTTTGGATACAGCAGAAAATGTTGACTACTTCCACTTTTGGAGGTGTTAATGCATTTTCTTGGATGATATTTATAGAGAAAACTCAAGGAGAAAAATTTGTTAATCAAAATACGAAAGCTATTTCTGGAGTTAATTCTTAGTAGCCTTTCTAGTTGTAACCTGTGGCTATTTAAGGGGAAAAACTGTGCCCTTTTCCAGCTTCTGTATTCACAGTGTGAGATACCAGGCCCTGCATACATGGGAGTAGATTTGAGAAGTCTCGCATAGGCTCTGATTCCTACAAAGGTCAGAGGTTTGCTGCAAAGTAGAATTTAGGAAGCATTCTTAAAAAGTGTAATAATGTTAAAATCATGCGAAAGGTGTAATATTTAGACTCCATAGAGGTCTTCCTTCAAGGTTTACCCACTTAAGATTTATGTCATTATGTGGCAAATAGGAAACGGAGTTGTCGTTTTTTTGGTTGGTTGTTTTTCCTTTTGTGTTACTGCCAGGCAAACTTTATGGCATTAGAGATAATAATAATATCAACAAATAACAATACTTATTTTGTGTTTCTTTACTAATTATCCATTGAGAAAAACAAAATCTTTACCAAATCTTCTCAGAGAAACTTCAAAACCTTCAGTGAGAGGAATATCGGGTATTCTTATCTTCTACGGGTCATAAAAAGAATTGTATTTGCTGAATATGTGCAAGATGTGGTTCTAAGACCTTTACAGCAGCCCAGGCTTCAGGAACACCACACAGGGTAATTGTGCCTGATTATCTCTATAGACAGAAGCAGAAGCTAAGATAAGAAGCAGTTAAATAATGCGGTCCAAGTGCCCAGCTGGTTAGTACTGGAGCCCAAATCCCAGCCCAGGCAGTTTAATTCTTGTGCATTGAAGCATAACAACATGCTGTAGAAATAGGTCAACACACACTTAACAGTGACATCATGACCTGGGGTACTGTGCTTTTTTCTTCTTTTCCTTTTTCCTAAGTATAAGAGTAAAATAACACTCAGCGCAAAACCTCAGAAAACTTAAGAAAATCATAGGCGTACACATCGGCACTACCTAAATGACTAGTGATTGCACAACCGCTTAACATGTTAGAATGCTGGGTGTCATTTAGTTTTTTTAATATATAAATGTATTAACGATATTATCATTTTATTGTAGCCTTCCTTTTTATTTATCAACATATTCGCAACACAGTCTTATGACTATAAATGTTGTTCTAAATCAGAGATAGGCAATCTCTTGTCCACAGGCCAAACGTGGCCTGTCATCTTTTCTGTAAATACGGTTTTACTGCAACGCAGCCATGCCTCTCTGTTGACATGTTGTCTATGGCTGCTTTCACGAACTACTACGTTGGCAGAGTTCATAATTGTAACAGAGACTCTGTGACCCACAGACACCAAAATATTTACTATCTTGCCAACTCCTCATCTACTTCTTGATTTCCAGTAACTATTCTAATATGGTTATAACAAAATTCCACAGTAGTATTTAAGTAAATAGGGGTGTGGCATACTTTTAATGTTTTCATGGAATAACAAAACTTCCTGCTGTTTGGGAGAAGAAAAAAAATTGGGCCAATATCTCTTATAACTTAATAAAAATGCATTAAAACACTTATCATGGGTTTCCTAAAAAAAACAATGTATAGGGTGAGAATATGATCTATCATCTCATTTATAAGCCAGACAGGATAACAATAGTTATACCTGGACTGTCCATAGCAAACTGAGTTCTGCAGTCACCTCCTAACGTTTAACAATCCGATCATCATTTTCTCATGTCAACTAAGTGTCCAACTACACTGTTTTCTGGCAGTTGCCTTCCAATCTTCTCTTTTCTGACCACTAGCTTCTCCTTCTTTCTTTCTCTGAATATTCCTCTAGAAGAAAGTAACCTTCATCCCAGGTAACTGGGCACCCATCCTGCCCCTGCCCTTCCTTCAGATGCTCCCCCTGTGTTGCAAATAGAGAAATCCCATGTGTTTTTACAACTAATCCCTAAGATCTTCATGCCTTCTCTCTTGATTCTTGACAATGTTCTCTGCACAGTTCATTCACTAGAGAGTACATGAGTTTTATGTGGTGTTAGAGCTATTAAAATGAACATTTTGAGAAAGAGGAGGGGAAAAAAGTTAAAGAAACAAGGAGTTTCTTTCCCAAAAATGCTCCATGGTGGCTCCAAAAGGGCCCCTGCTCGGAAATGCTGCATCTTGTGTGTGAGCCCTTCAGTGGCAAGGAAAAGCAGGCCACCCTTATTAGAAATTTTCTACAGCTAGAGATGTAACATCATAGCTAAATTCAGTCGGAGACAGGTCGAGCAACAAAAACCAGGAGCCAAAGCAGTCTAGTCGGCTCTGAAATTTGATTCAGGCACCAGATTATGAATAGATTTAACTAGTTCGCCAAATGAAAATGTAGATTTTGGCACCGTCTGAATTTTTTTGCAGGGGAGGGGGTATTCTATATGTGGAGTCCCAGCACACGCTTGAGGGATATGAAAAAGAGCTTTTTATATTCTATAACTACTCAGTGTATGTTAAGGGAAAAAAATCAGTTAACCCAATAAATGCCAAAAAAAAAAAAAATCCAGCCTCTTTTTACTACCTTGATCATCCAAGTTCTTCTATTCACCTTATTATATAATGCAAGCTTTTCCATTATTCAAAATGACACAGCACCAACCATGAATAGCCAAGTAGCTACCCATGTAAACTTATGACTAAACTGTGTACATCTGACCCAGTCCCTTCCTGGAGGAACTGGGATATGGCAAGAGGCTCAAATCCCGCAGCAGGTAAATAGCACGTTGTCAGTAAGGATATGGAAATCAAATTTTAATTGTCCTGAGGTTTCTCAGATTCCCCTTCCTTTCCTGGTGAGGGGGGCAATGTGTGCCACTGACACAATGAACTTCAATTTCCTTCTATTTCCTTAGCATTGGCCCACAGAGCACTATAATTCTAGGCTTTGTGATGAGAAACAAAGATTAAAACAAATGAAAATAAATGATGGAGCACGGGGATCCCTTCCTCCCACCACCTGGCAACCTGCTTCTCCTCAATCTCCAGTCTTGTACCACTTTGTTTTAATAAAAGTTTCCAAATTGTCCTCCGTTAAAACATACTGCTCTAACACCAAAAAGCTAACTATATTGAAAAGCTGCCCTAAGGCTATTCGATGCACACAAAAGAGAATTCAAGAAAAACACATTTGATTAAAAAGGCACCTATTACTAGAAATATCATAAGCAACTTTTGATAACTCTCTTTTAGCTACAACATGGTGCTTCTGGATAGATTGAAAGACTAATATTCAAACAAATCTGCTTCTGTTCCATATGTGTGTTGAGTGAGTCCTGCACTGAACTTCTGGTGTTTTCAGCAGAAGAATGTAAAGTTTAGTCTGTGCACAATGAGAAGAGAGGACTGTCAGACCCTGCACCTCTAAAGGTTATGTAGTGAGGTGTCGAGGGCCCAAGTTCAAGGCTCTACCACTTTATGGCTGCATGACCTTGATCAAAGGTCCTAATCTTTCCAAGACACAGGTTCTCCATCTCAACATTAAGGTAATGATACTAATCTAATGAGATTTTAAAACATAGTAGATAATATAAGAAAATTTTCCATTCAAAATACATTCAATGAGTATCATCTATATGCAAGTCACTGAGGGGGGAATAATAAATGGGAAATAGTTTCTACTCAAAAAGAAATGACCCCTCCAGAGCAAGCACACAGCTATAGATGTTTCTGAATTTAGTAGAGGCTAGTCAGGGGCAAGGAAACAGAATGGAAGAGGAAAAGTGAGTTTCTTGGGTGTCATGTGGGAAAAGTACAAATAAAAATAATAAATAGTACAAATAAAAAGCTGCTTTGCCTTTTAATTCAGCTTTTCTCTTAGGATAGGAACTTTCCTTACCTGATGGCATAGAGATTTGACTAACATTCACTTTAAAATAAAATGTACCAGGTTACATTGGTACATTCACATAAATTATAAAAATCTAGTTGTTTGTATGTTGTGATGGACTAATTGTATTCCTAAAGCCGGGGTTAAACCAATTTATATCAGTGTTTACTACGTCACTTGGATAAGCAGTATTTATAGTATTCTATATGGACTGAAAGTGAATTACAGTATCATAGAGTTTTCGTGTTGGAAAAGTCCATGGATTTGTCTTGGCTCTCTATTTTGGCAACAAAGAAATTGTAAACATGGAGATAAAGTGTTGTGCAAAGTAACAAACTCAAGTAACAGGGATAAACCCTATTCACAGACTTTTGTCTACTCACTCATTTAGCTCATGGCTAAATCCCAAATTCCTTCAAATTCCTATTTATATTATCAAATGTTTCAATAAGATATTTACTCTATAGAAATCCAGCAATATTTTGAATCTTTCTTAAAGCTTTATTTTGATCTTTAAGTTTAGTTAGAATAAAAACCTCTCAAATCCTCCTTTTCTTTGGCAACTTTCGGTTTTCTGGGTTAAAAAAGTAATTAATTTTTGAATAAGTTCAAAAGTCACTCTAAATCACCCATTCTTAAGGAAATATATGTAGACAAAATTATGGGTAGCATAGGCTACTAAAAGAGATGGCATGCAAAAAGAGGGAAGTAAGAGGAAAATATCATTAGCTTTTTCTTTATATATCCTTGGTATGTTACTCTTGGTAGGATGCATACTTTTTGCTTACCTAAATTAAAATAAAGGCAAATAATATTTTCAAAGATACAAATTTGAATGGTAAGAAAATTGTGCACACTTAAAATTGGAGAGTAGTAGTAAATATTTGTCAGAATAAATGTCTCCTGGTTGATGGAATAAGAATGCCAGCAAAATCATATCAAATCTTGAACACACGCATACGATTCTCCCAAGATTTGTGTGGTGTCTTCAACTCATGAGTAAGCTGGTGAGAGGGGTGGGAAACGAGAATAGAGAAAGTCTAAGGGGCCAGGTGAATACCAAATGCCTTCCGGGAGAAAGGACATGAAATGGTGGAGCTTCTCCGAGATGTAGGGTAGTGTGTGTGTGTGTGTGTGTGTGTGTGTGTGTGTGTGTGTGTGTGTGTGTGTGTGTGTGCGCGCGCGCGTGAGGGATGCTCCTATACAGAATTCTGGATGGGTACTCTTTAAGATAAAGTAGGAGAAACAATCTGGTTTAAGATCTGCCAAACATGTCAGTGGAAAATTTAATGGACTTGAGATTTAAAGCTTTCCTATAACGGAAACTAACATTTGGTCAAAGATTTCTTTACCTTCCATAATCACTTAGAAGGAACCAGAGGCTTGTATTTCACAAAGGGTGTATTAACCAGTATTAGATTAATAAAAACAGAAAATTATGTATCTATTTCCTAGCTTCAAGTGAAATGGGAGAGGGGAGAACAGGGCATTTCAAACACAGTACAACCTACTAAATATAATTTTTATTTTATCATCTTAGGGAGACTGTTTTTCTCTTCATTCTTCACACTTTGAAAGAAGACCTACAGGAACTTTTTTCCCTAAGCCAAAGAGATACATTGATATTGATTGTATTGTATTAACTATTTAAACAAGTGGCCTACATCTTACTTTCTCCCTAAGATATGGATATGTTGGCATTATTCAAACCATCATAGTATGCTATGACTGCGGAAATATTGGTTGTCTTCATTAAAATGCGTATTTCTTGTTCCCAAACACTCTGTAAGGATCTGACAGTGAGAGAACTAGGAGTGAGGAGTTTACTCACTTCCCATGATTCAGTTAATAATGAGACCTGATTCCTATCTACGATGTTGCCTATTGTTGATGACTTTTTTATGGTTTAAATATGCTTCACTTTATTTTGCAATACATGCATATGGACAAGGCGAAGTGATTTATGCTAACAGATTGACCCATGTATACAACTCAACACATTCTGTATAATAAAGGGAAATTTTTGTAAAAGATATCGAGGTAGGTATTTCACCCATATACATTTTTAAATACCACAAGTCTATAGACCACATGTGTACAGATAGAAAAACAAACATGAAAACTCTAGAGGTATATTTTGATTACAGATGCCAGTTACTTGTGGTTGGATTTTGCTCTGATTCCGTTCAGGTATGTGATCTAGGAAGTAGTAAAAGGTAGATGTTTAAAAAGTAAAATACAATAAAGGAGAAAATGTAAAAGAACAGCCAGACATATGCATATTTTCGGTCTATTAGTGGTGACATATTGTGATGAAAGGGTCTAAGTATTTAGGTTGTTTCATTAGCAGAGAAAATACACATGTCCTTTTATTTGCTTTCATTTGTGACACCACTGAGATTTTAGCTCAGATGTCATTGCCATGTAATGGGCACTAAAGTGTTGTTACCAGGGCAATAGCTAGGAAGGTGATGTTACAATGGCATTGGGAGGGTCTCATTTCCTACAATGAACAGGCATTGACTTTACAAGAACAAATAAAAATTGAAAAGAAAGTCAACCCAGGAATGGAAAATGTGTATAGCTATGTCTTTCTCTGATCTATTAAGTTCCCAGGATTCTATAATAGATCAAAAAACCTAAGTACAAAGTAAAACTATTCATTGCCTCCTCTTATTTGGTTAATTTGACTGGAAAACTGGGTATAAAATAATTTGTTGGAACAAGCTATATGATATGTTTAATAATAATGCTAGATAATGCTGACATAGCTAAAGTATGGGTTCAATATGGCACATATCGTTAGGGAGTGAGCATGAATACATATGTATGTGCATATGTGCATACACATATGTGCAAACACAAATGTATTCATATACAGTAAGTTCCCTACATACTAACGAGTTCCGTTCTGAGAGTGCGTGTGTAAGTACAATTTGTTCACAAGTCCAACAAAGTTACCCTGGGTTCCCAACTAACACAGTCAGCTATCTAGTCCTGTACTGTAATAGGTCTATAATACTTTTGACACAAATAATACATAAAAACCAAACACAAAAAATAAACAGTTTTCATCTTACAGTACCTTGAAAAGTACAGCAGTACAGTACAAGAGCTGGCACACAGGGGCTGGCATCGAGTGAACAGGCAAGAAGAGTTACTGACTGGAGGAGGGAGAGGAGGTGGGAGATGGTAGAGCTGAAGGATCGTCGGCAATAGGAGACGGAGGGCAAGCTGCAATTTCACTCATGCCTGACATTGATGGCACAGGTTCTGGTTCCTTGCTGGATTCGATTCTGTCTACCCTCTTGAAAAAATGATCCAGTGATGTCTGTGTAGTAGCTCTTTTTTTTCTCGTCGTAGATGACCCGGTAGCACTGGATTGCATTTTGAATGGCTGCTGCAACCTTCGTGTACCGTTCTACGTTTGGGTCCTGTGCCTCAAAAACTAACAGTGCCTCCTCAAATAAAGAAAATCTCCTTGTCATTTCCTGCGTTGTGAATCTCTTCGCTTCTTCCGTTACTTCTTCTTCCTCTTGTCTCTCTTCATCCTTTCTGTGGGGCTCCAATTCCTGGCACTTCTTAGCAGTACCAGCTACATCATTGCTGCTTTTACACCTGCTTCCAGACATCCTGGGCTTGAAATAAAGACACTGTACTACTGTGTACTCTATACAGTACTGCACAGGAAAGTACACAAAGGCACAACCACTTGTAGAGGCTGCACGCACGTGACAATGTACGCCAGACACGTGAACTAACTTATGTGACTGGACATGCGAACGCACGTTTGCATCTTTGAAAGTTCGCAACCCGAAGGTTTGTATGTAGGGGACTTACTCTAGTCATTTTTGTTTCCTATAACTTGGAAAAAGGAATTAAAAAAAAAAAAAAACAGAATTGAATGTTCATTCTGTGCTTTGCTACAGCCATTTTGCTCGTAGTAAACTTACGGCCAAGTTCTCCCAAGAAAAGTCTAATCAAAACGGAACAAAACAAAGTAAATCTAACTAAATTGGCAATTTTAATTGATAAATAATGTAATACAGTTAAGATGAAATAGTTACTTAAAAGGAAATTATGAATATACTACATTTTATTATGTCCATAAGTATATTTATAAGATGATAAAAGGTCTCATTTGATGAAATCTAAATTCATTCCTTATTTAAAAAATTATAGAAATATATGATATTTCCTTACCATGATAAAGAACATTTTCCTCAAAACTAAGAGATCAAAAGCAATAGAGGCACTTACAGTAAAATCAGCAGAGTAAATTTGGAGACAAATATCACCACTATTATTAAAATTTATGGTGTATACACATACACACACAGATTTTAAAATGGCCTATAACATATGAAAAGATGTTTAATCTCTTTCATAATTTGTGAAACACATACTTGAAAAAACACTGACATCATTTTTCCCTTAGATTTATGAAAAGTGAAAAAATTCTGTTTAGTGAGGATGAGGGAAAATAGGCCCTCTCCTACACTGATTGTAGCTATGTAACCTCCCCCAAACTTTCCAGAGGGAAATTCAGCAATACCTGTCAAAACTACCCATACACTTCCTTTTTAACCCAGGAATCTCACTTACAGAAATTTGTCTTGAAGATACATCTTCGACAGTATGAAAATACACAAAAATAAATTATTTACGCATCATTATTTGTAATTGCAAAATACTGGAAACAAAGGAAATGACTCTATTTAAGAAAGCAGTTAAATGAATGATGGCACATTCACACAATGGAATACTATGCAACTGTAAAAAATGATAAGGAAGATCGCTATTATGTACTAAGATGGAGTGATTTCTGGGATATACTGTTACCTGAAAAACATGAATAAATTTTTCTACGTATGCTCATAAAAGAAAGAAGGGGATATAAAAAATACTTATGCATCTTCTCATTTGAGAAAAAGAAATCCAGGAAGAATAAGCCAGAAACTACTGGTATTGATCATCTAACGAGGATGGGTGCAAACAGGGTGGAACTTCTGGGGACTGGGAAGACAGCATTAGAGCTAATGAAAAAATGATGCCCCTGAGTTTGCTTGTTTTGTGTGTACGTATACAACAAACCAACAAACTCACACATATTTTTAATGAAAAACCCCAAATGGAATACAAATAGTGATAAATGAACCTAACTGCATTACTAATGAATAACATAACCAAATTGAATGGGTTGGGGGAGAAAAATTTAACTTAAGTAAATTGGTCAAAAGCATTTTACTGTACTGTGAGGCTAAATACTTGTATGATAAGGCTAAAGCCAAAATATGTCTACACAAATATTGTACTCTAGCTAGAAAATAAATTAGCAATACTAAAGCTGTCTTATGTGTATCCTGGGATTGAGAGAATAAGTAAATACACTGTGCAAAATGAGAGTCAGGTTTCATATTGCTGGAGAAAGGAGTTATAAATAAGGGAAGTGGGAAGGCTAGAATGAGCCTTGTGGGTGAGATTGCAATCAGAGGCGTATAAGCTCATTGTTTAATAAATACAGATAGATGGACAAATGTGCATGCACATACACATATTTCCTAGCTCCATCCATTGAGAGGGCCTTGCAACAACTGTATCTCTAGCAATGATCATATCAAGGTCCCAGATCTTGGGTTTTAAATATCATTTTCAAATAAAATGAACCAAGATTCCTTGGAGAAGGTGCTGGGGCAGGGAAAATACAAGATGAGTCTGGGATAACAAGATTGTTGTGACAGAAAGAAAAGGAGTGTTAAAAAATTGTTGGAAGCATGTCAAAGGAAGAAGCCCCTAGTGATCAAATCTGGGACAATTTGAACACCAAAAATAAAGAGTAATAGTGATAGATTATAACCCATGAAATAAATGAGTCCCGGTTAATGTAAGTAATTGAATGCATAAACAAATGAGGAAAAAGGAAAAGCTCTTGAATCACATAGAATTTCAATGAATAAGCATAGAAGGAGTGGTGGACATAAAATCAGCAGTTGGCAAGAACACGCATTAACAATTGTTGCAAGCAAAAGTCACCAATGGATGCTAAAATTAGCAGGCAAAAAGTATCGTGAGAAGTAGGATATTTGCATCGTCTCAAATTATTTATCCACAGTATACTTACTAGTTATAAAAGGAAATACAGTAGTTACAGTGGAGAAAGATGATGGGCAATCTTCACCACATGATCAAAGTGAACATCACCAGTAATAAGACATATAGACCTCATGTATGGCCTCATCTGCTACAGTAAGGAGGACACAACATCACTCTCTGCGATATACTGGCCCCAATATGGATAACTTCGTTCTAATCATGAGAAAATATCACACAAGCCTAAAGAGGAACATTCTACAATAGATCTAGCAACTACACTTCAAAAGTGTCAAGGTCATGAAAAGCGAAGACTGAGAAACTGTCCCCAATGGAAAAGACTAAGGAAACAAAACAATTAAAGGCAATGTGCGATCTCAAATTGCATCGTGACCCTAAAAAAGGACAATGGTGGGAAGGTGACACATGTGAGTAAGGCTTGTAGACCACTTGGTAGAACTGTACTTAATTTCCTGGTTTTGATCATTGTACTGTGGTTATTTAAGATAATATTTGGGGAAGCTAAGTGAAGGACATATGGGATATTGGGGGGAATTATTTTTACAACTTTTTGTAAATTTAATTATTTCAAAAATTTTAAAACGTTAAAATAGAAAAATAGAAAACACATAGGATAATTGACATATTTTAAATGTGGAAATGTTAATCAATACAATGACCTCTAAAACAAAAATATGGTGATATTCTAATCATCTGACTTTTTTGTGACTATCTACTGGGGGAAAATAGAATTGAGTTAGTAATAGAGCTCAAAATAGATATGGTATAATTTAATAATTCAAAACTCAATAGGTTTCTAATATATTAGCAATAGTCAGAAAACATAAAAATATATATTTGCATGAGCAAAATTCATACTATCTTAAGAGTAAGCTTAAGAAAATTATTAAAACTATGTAAAAAAATAAATAAATACAGCATCATTGAAAGACCAGAAAAAAGATACTGAATTAGGAGACAGTACTATTTTCTTGGATGGAAAAACTCAAAATACAAAAGATGAAATCTTTTCAAATTAATTTGTAAATTAAGTAAAATTCCTATTCAAATGATAATGATATTTTTAAGTTGCCAAAGTTAATATAAAATTATCTGAACGTTTAGACCATTTGGGAGAGAAACATAATAATGTGGAAACTGTCCAAAAACTACAATAATTTCAAAAGAATCTAACCTCTCTAACTAAATATTCATATTCAATGGAAGTTCACAATTATTCAATAAACAATACTTGGTCAGTTGGTAATAAACTCTTTGTTAGGAAAATTAGACACTCACATTATACCAAAGAATAAATTACTATTATAATAAATAATTTACTTAAAATAAATCATAAAAGGAGATAAAAGTATTCAACTACTTTTATTTTTACGATTAATTTAAATTAATTTAAATTAATTTAAATTTAATTAATTTAAATTTACATACAATTTAATTTAAATTAATTTAAAACATATGTGTATGTTTTACATGGTTGATATTCAAGTAATTTTCTCTGCATTCCTTTTTTTCATATATATTATATTGCAATCATTTTATAATGTCTTTATAATTTTCATAATTCATCATTGTAAGATTTCACCATAAAAGTGGTACATTTAATCACATTGATTCAATATAATTTAGTAAACATTCCCTTTAAGTTTGAACGCTGGCTTGTTTCCCATCTTTGCTCTTATAATTAGTTTTGGTAGGAACATCTTAATGTGGCATTTTATTACCTCTGTTAAATACTTTCTTGAGAATCAGTTTAAAATAGCAGAATTACTGAGTGTGAATATATTTATAAGTTTTTGCTATTTCCTGTGATAACAGATAATGCCTTTCAAACTGTGTGTGTATGCATACACACAATTGTAACAAACTTATGTAAATATAAGTATACATCTATATATGTATCTATACAAAGTTTTATAAATATAAAACAGTATATATTATATATGTGTGCTTGGATTTTGTTTTGCATCTTAATAAATGTGACCTTACAGTCTTACGAAGGTTAATTTTATTTGCATTTTTATGTTATACCTCTGGATATTTATTGGTTACAAAGAAGAAAATTAGAGCAGTTTTGCTTTTTAGCAAGTGGAAGTGGGGTAAGACATCTGTGATCTCTAGCTCTTACCAAAGCCCAGAATATAATTTGTTTGAAAATCAGTCTATAAGATTACAGTTCTTTGCTCTTCAAACTTTTTACTCTGGGTCCAATTGGTTCATTTTTTAAAATGAAATAACCTCCTTCTATTTTGTCCTAAAACAAATAACAGGAACGAAAACAAATACCCTCAACTCTGGCTTCCATCTGTTATGAAGTGAGGAGCACATTCTATCCTGCAATCAAATGCAATTCGGTGGTTGGAAACATTTTTCCACATGCTTCTGAAGTCCATAGGAGCATTATTTGATCCAGAAATTATCTCACTAACTTGGAGGCCAGTGGATTTCACACTGGGTAAGACTTTAGCACAGAGAATCCACATGCTGTTTTTGATATTCATTAATCATCTAGCTAATTTGTTTTAACACAGGAGCGCTGACAGCAAACGAATGTTATTACAGCAACGGTGACTGCATAATCCAGACTATTATGGCATTAACATTTACGAAGCTGGCAGGTCCATGTTCAGATATGGTGAATGTTGTCTTTCAGTCTAATTGCAAATATATCTATATTTAATTCACATCTGCTATAATCATTGGCTGGACTAGATGGGGCCAGTGGGATAAATGGATTACAACTTTTTTTTCTTATTTTTATATTTTTCTTTGTTTTTTTTTCTTATTTTTATTATTATACCTTGCAATCCTTTGGTTTATAAATATGGTTGAATAAATGTATGGATTTTATTTTAATATTCTGCAGTTTAAAAATTTATTGTGCAATATACCATGTGTTCAGAGTATGAATTTAGGTGTCTTGCAGCAAATGGTAGTGAAATTAACCCAATTTGGGAAAAACTCTGTCTCTACTTTATAAAAATGAGAGAAGTAAAAAAATTTATGGATTTTTTCCCCCAAGTTTGCAAACATTCTTTATTTGAAAACTATATAAACTCATGTAAAGAACAGGTTACTAACTGGAGAGTTCAATTAAAGTTTTAACTTTTCAAAATATATTTCTGTTTGTTATTTTATATTATTTTCTCTCCATCTCTGAAAGAGATCATTTTTATTTTGTTAACAATGATGCTTAAATAGATTAAACAACTTTAAGTCTTTTAGCTTGTTAGTATCTGAAATGGACTCTTAATTAATGTCTGCTAATTACCAGATTTAGGGACCACCCATTAACCAACACGACATCATTGCTTTAGGTATTCCATGACTTCTTGGTTTTAATAAAATTATAAGCTGAATCTGGTATCCAGAACTCAAAGATAAAAGACCTCTTCCTTCTTCTTTCAAACATGTAACACGGACATCCCCTTCTTTCATCCTCTTGTCAGTGACATTTCAAAAAATTACTCCCAAGAAAGAAGATATTCCATTTTTTTTTTGAGTCGGAACTTTCTAAGAATCATTACAGAAAGTATTTAACAATATATTTCTTCATTCACTTTATTCCCAGAAAAAAAATATAGTAAATGCCTTGAATAGATTGAGAGACATTACATACAAGGAAGAATTGAGATGTGTGAAAGGACTCTTGTTCACTGCACCAAACTACAACTTTCACCGACTAGGATAATAGAGGAAATAAATGGTTCTTTCCCTGAAATGTTTACATTGTTAACTAGAGTCTTTTAAACAGTAGCAGAGCTGTGGTTCTCTTGATTTGCTCACTCATTCTGTTATTAGAGAAATTCTTAACTTCTTCCATGGGGAACTATTTTTCTGTCTTCACTCTTTTCCTAGGGCCCGTTCCCAGTTCATCAGGATCCTGTCAGGATGTTGAAAGTGTGTCTAGGCTTCTTCCTTCCCATATGTGGTATAGTTGCTCAGGTATCTCTCGCACCAAAATGAGCTCATAGGTTTCATGAATGACAAAAGGCAATTTGATATTTAGTCATTTTGTTTGTGGAGTGCTGGCCACTCAAATGCTGGGAGTATTTAAAATAAAACACGTGTCTATAAAGCTGAAAAAATAATATGCAGCATGGACATAAGAGGAGAATTTTTTCATAGTCAACAAAGTCTATCTTTTATTTATCACGCAGAATGAAATATGTTGATAAAATAGTGAATTAAAAAAATAATTGCTCTTTTAGATTTGAGCTGTAACTTTAAATGATTATAAGTAAATAGCACACAGACAAATACATCTTACAAATTTATTTCTAAAGAAACTTTTCATTAAATTAAGCCATTTATTTGAGAAGATATTACCAAATGGGAACTCTGAGCTGTGTCTTTTAGGGCAAGGGGAAGGAATACCATAGTATTCAAAGGAATACTGGCAGTCTTTAACCAATAGGCTGTTTAAGATATAACATTATTTCAGAACCCACATACAAACATTAGGTCCCTGTATCTAGCTTTTATACAAATATCTTCTTACTTCAATTCAGTGTTTTTCTCTGAAATACGAGTCCCTATGGTTTATTTATTTTGTACTGTTAGTGTTTATCAAATTGCAATGACTATAAATGCAAACTATTACATAAAGGACTTTAAAGAGAGTTAATAATTTTCATGGAGATGATTCAAAAATAAAACCATAGCTCATAAAAACAACATTTGAACTTGCATCAGTTTAAGGTACTACCATCAGAATGAAAATGTTCTTGTGTTATAAACTTAAAAGGGTTATTTGGATATGATCCTTATTTTTTCTTTGCTTAGTCATACCTAAGTTTTACTCTTCCTGTTATATGAGGTAGAGTATGCACCAGGTAATTTGATAATAATTATTAGATAGAGAAAATAATTATTTTAAAGTATATTTTGGAAGCTGCAATTAGCATCTTAACTTGGAATTTGAGTAGTATTATTATTTAATTTACTATGTAAACATGTAATTCAGTACATTTATATAATTTGTTTAAGCAAATTACTCTTAAGAAAATAAATAGAATACGTGCTTTTGTCTGGAACCAGACAAGGACATGCTCAAGGCAATTTCCCATGTACTTCCTTTCTTTCATCTCGGTCCCTAAGAAGGAGGCTATCCTAAGACTTGGAGCACTCATCCTTCAAAACTAAGTATCAATCAAGGGCAAAAGGACAGGTCCCTATTTTGATATGTGAAGACAAGCTGATTTGAAAATCATTCTGCAGTGGTGATGCTTGGAGAGAGTAGCGAAACAAAAGTCAAGACAAGAACGGAGTTTTGAATGCAAGACCTTTTTTTGGTTTGTTTATCCATTTAGGGAAATGGAAGTCTTTCTATGTATTTGAAAGAGTGTTTTTCTGATGAATTTTTTTTCATCTTCTAGAACTATTTTAATTTTAACTATAATCAGAATATCAGAACTGACATTTTAGCACTATTTTTAATCAAAAAGTATATATTAGAGTAAAGATTGCTTTTGGAAATTGTAGTTAATGTTTAACACGATAATGCTCAAATTTCACTTCTGTTGAACCACAACGAACTTCCGATTTGCTCCTTAAGCCTTAAAATAATACCATGTGGGAGAAAATCACTCACCAATTTAAAACACTAAATATGGAGAGTTTTCCTGAAAAACCATCAGCCGGACTCTTGTTTTCAGTTGAGACATAAGAAAGCAAAAGCAAAAAATAAGTGAAATGACCTATCTCAGTTCCAAATAATAGGTGGCTGGAGCTCTCATGGGAAATCAGAGCCCCTAAGTTTATAAACTAATGAGTCAGTCATCAAAGTACTTGCAATAATTTTGGTTTGACTTCTCAGGATGAACCCTAGTTCAGAATATACACCTAATCAAGGTCTTGAAAACCTAGCAAAATCATGACTTGCTCTTCTGATTGTATTTCCTAAGCTAATTGGTTATTTAGGTATAAGGGTCTTTGTTGATAACCTAAATTTACGTATTTATATCTCCAAGAAAAAGGTAAAGCCAATACTTTTCTATCACATTTTAACTAATTTTAATTTTATTTATATCAATATAATTTAATAGCATATATAATTTCAAAATAATTTTCCCCAACATTAGATCATTTTGCTACTATAGTAAATAGTAGAGAAGTGTAGATTTCTACATCTCCTAGATCTAAGTAAAATTAAAATAAATAACTAAGTAAAGCAGTGTGATAAAATATTTGATTCCAAATCTACCTTCTTATTAGTCATACTTTATAATAGAAGCATATCTGTTAAAAATGATTCATTTTAGTTTTTATTTATAGTGTCAACTTTTACATCTCATAGAGCAGCATAAAAGGCATACTGAGGGCATTATCATGTGGTATATGTTAATTTGTATATGTATAAATATTACAATATATTTCTTGGAACTACAATAATAAATGGAAGGCCCAAAGGAGACTTGTAAATTTTGGTAAAGAAATTTTGCAGATTATTTATACTTGGCCATTTGACAGAGCAAGAGCCACCTTAGCCCACAGCCCGTATAAACATGCCAGTAAGTCCAACTCGAGCACTGGCGAATTGGTGAAGCTTAGGGACATTATTTTGGAAATAAGATAATTTGTCCTTTCTTGTATATGTAAAATGTTGGCTGGTTGTCTTGAGTTTATGATATACATAAGTCAGAGCCCATGCATGCTCCGCTTAGAGATGATTTGCCCGTTTCTAGCGTCACTTTTTCCATGACTTATGTAATACACAAATGAGTAAAATAAAACTGACCTGAAATGATTCGCAAGGTCAATATTTGACAGCATTTAGAGAACTCTAACACATGTATAATCAAGTTACAGTTTTAAACAGTGGTCATTACAGCATGATAACTACAATCAAACAAAAAAAAGGAGAAATAAGAGCGCATTCTTGTAATTTGTTTCCAGCTGGTCTGAAGAAAGAGGGAAATAAAAAGAGAGAGAGACAGATTCAAAGAAATCTCCCATGAGGACATGGTCTCATGGCATTTCTAACCTGATTTCTAGGCCAGAGAAATTCTGATGGATATTCAAACTTTGAATGGCTATGCAAATCAAACTTATGAACCTTCGGAGAGCCATTCTTCATTAGGCTTGACTTCAGTGGGGAATCAGCAGTAAGAACAGATGGGATGCTAAGGCAAAAGGTCTCCATGCTAATCATTCAAGAAAGGCCAAAACCAAGGACAGGATATCTGGTAGATTCATGATCGTATCAGCCCTCCAAATTAGAAGGCTTCTCTATGGGTTATTGCAGATGCCAGCTGAATTTTAAAGATGTAGTCAGAATTATTCCATACTTCTGCACACGAAGAAAATACAGTTCCCAGGTGAAGTGCAAAGCATGCCCTTCAGTGATACGAGCCAAGGGTCAGTTTGGAAAATCCTTATTATGAATGTAATTTTTATACCATGGGGCCAGAAGGTAAGGAAATTAAAGTTCAGACTCACTTCGGAGAAGAACCAAAATGAGAACCAGAGGAAAGATACCCAAAAACACCACCTGTAAGGTTGTGGGACAGAAAATGTTCAAACTTGTGTGCAAGCATAGACTCCCAAGTTTATGAGTCGTGAAGCAAAGGCCAAAGAAGCTTCCCTCCATGAGTAGTTTATGGGAAGCATGAGAACAGACAAATCTCTTTTCATTTCCACCAAGTATTTTTTATAACAAGCATTGTAAGATATGCTAATTCATCAATAGAAAGTTCTATCATAAAAGTACAAATAAAATGTAATAAAAGAAATTAGAAAAGAGTAATTCCCCTTGTAGTATAAGTGAGTTAAAACCTAGTCTTTCATCTTCCAAAGTTGAATGGCTTGGACGCCAGAGGACCTAAAATCTTCCCTTACTGATTGCAAAACTAGTTCAGCAAGTGCTCTCTTTCGACTGCATTCTCTTCTTCTGCATTTTACAAATGAGTCATTTGACAGAAGACATCTTATTCTGTATTCTACATGAAGGAAAGAAGAATGATTTCTTAGACTTTTCCTCCTAACTCACATAGCAATCAAAGTGAAAGAGAAAAAACAAACACAAGCAAAACCTATCAGTTTAGAAACAGTATTGGTGTTGTTTTATTTTCCACATTTTGTTCATTTGGTTCTCTCCTGGCTTTCTTCCTTCCTCCCTTTTATTTCTTCTTTTCCCTCTCTCTCTTTCCCTCTTTTTTCTTACTTTTTTCCTTTTCCTCTTCCTCCCCCCAACACTCTTTGTTTCTATTTCCTTTTTTTGAAAGAAAAGTTATTTTTTAAAATCACCACTGAAATAAAATCTCAGACCTGAGCACGGGAGCCCTGCCTCTCTCTTTAGGCTCCTCGCCACAGAGAAGATGATTTATTTATTTATTAGGACAGAAAAAAAAAAAAAAAAAGAAATGGGAAGTGACATTTTTTTTTCAAACATTGTCAACATGATGACTTGACCTTTGAGATAGGCCGAAGGAATAAAAAGCAAGAATTCTTTCTAAGGTTTTCCTTCTCAAATGCCTGACACCAAGTGTAGCTAATTGTCAGCAGCATTATGAAATTCTAAACTCATTCCATGAACCTTTACTTAGAAGCAGACTTTGGCCGAAAATGACTCAAGCAAACTTTCCTGCTCCCTCCTCCCCTTTCCCTCCCCTGGTTTTGGTTGCTTTCCCTCCATCCATTGTACGACGTCCAAAATTTCACATGGAAACACCCCATGGCTTATTTTTCATTGCAGGTTAAAATCAACTTTAATTTTGTTATTTCTCCCCCCAAGATGTCGCCCATCTCATTAAAATGATTAGGCTTTTTCTTTTGAAGAGTTACCTGAGGTAAAATCTAATTGGTACATTGGCCACCGAAAAATGATGCCAAAGGCAGGAGTGGTACCAGCCGGGCTGATACATGGCAAGCCACCATAGAAGGGGCTTGATTTCACGCCATGATTTAAGATACCACGTGCTCGGCTCTGGTGATAAAGCATCTGCGGTTGTTAAGCATTTGAAAATAGAACTGTGTTTCCTCAACAGAGAGGAACTAACCAACATTAAATATCACATTTATGTGCGTAACAGCCATATATCGAATAACAAAATGTAACAAAGGATCCTGCTAGAGAGATGTTTAATGCCTAGTTTAGCTGAGGTCGAAGTTTTGTGCCGCCTTTTATTCATTATTGGAAGCTCCGGTATTGCCAACATGAGTTACAAAACCGTCCATTTAATGGTTTAAATGAAATTATGTTTTACAAACTGGGTTTTCAATGTGGTAATATGATGCATTCAGCAGTACTTAAGGAGAAGACATAGGAAAAGATTTAAAGAGCAGCTTCACGTATTTCTTTAGCAAAACAAAACGACACTTTACAATCAGTGGTATATTATTACTGAATCTGACCAGTGGAAAAAAAAAATTGTTTTTAATCAGACTAGAGTAAATTTCTGTACTGCAAAAAAACGATTTCTTAATTAAAAAAACAAACTTTATTCAACCCTGGTGAGGATGAAAAGAGCTTATAGAGACCAAATTAGATAGAAGATATTTCTTTCTACTTTTCTACCCTTAGCAAAACTCCATATCAAATGGTAACAGAGGTAATCCTGGCAAATCTCTCTTTGCAGTGGCAACATCTAGGTATCTAGGCTCACATTCTCAATATTTCTTCAAACAGTAATTAACATATGTGCTAGCAGGAACATCGGGGATTTGAATCAGGACTTATTCCAAGGGTCATGGCATCAGGGTAATTTATATTCTTGTCTTTTCGGCATACAGTCCAACTGGGTTTGATTCTTTTTCTTTGGACTCAAACACCTGAAGTCACTTTGACATTAAAGGACTTTCCATTGAGTAAGAATGGAAAAGGATGCGGTTGATAGCCCACTGGTTCTATAAATTTAAGGGAAACATACAATCATCTTTCCAGAAGCAACTTCCTGTAGTTAGACTCATCGTCATCCCAACTAAAAGATGTTTCTTATGCCAATACAGCCCATTAAGTTAATTATTTGGTTTGCAAAATTTAGAAGGCATACTGTCTTTCAGTGTTGCATGCTTCTCAATGTTAGAAATGTCTTCCTTTAGTCTTTCAGTCTTTCTGGGAGCATAAGGAAAGAAACATATCTTTGGAGCCCAACAGATACATATTTAAACTCCAGTTCCTTCCCTTACTAATCATATCACATTGGGGAATTGACTTAATACCTCCCGTCTGAACCTTGTTTAGTTTTCTCATCCATAAATCCAGATAATTTGATGAGAAGTATAAAAATGCATGTAAATCGCCAAGCAGAGCCCTTGGCATGTACTGGTCACAATAACAGAAGTAATATTAATAACAAAAATGTCAATATCTACAAGAGTCACTTTTAGCCTATTGGAGGTTCTGTCTTGGGAATCTAGGTAAACTGTTTTTGATCACTGTAATGTTTGTTGTCAGAATAAATCACAAACTTTCTGTCTGGTTTTATTACTCACATACTGAACTAACTCGTTAAGTTTGCTAAAACTGATGTCTTAAGTATAGAGCTTCTTCCTGAATTCCATTAGGTTGGTTGCAAACTGGATTAGGAGTTTCAAACCCTGTTCTTCTATCTATTGAGTACCCCTAGAACTCCCAGAAGGGTGTTGACCGGGTAGTAAGAGAAAATGTGTCACTTGAAATTTGCCAAACAGGCATTGGTCGTATCAGTGATATTTTGCCATGAGCTAAGACTGGCAACTTCCTTAGTTTTCATTGCACACTGGACTATAAAAAGTATTTTCAGTTTCTTGTAAGTGAATATTCTGAGAAGCCTCCACCCATAGACAAAAAACTGGGGTAAGAGTTTGCTGGCCGCTGTGGTGAACAATTTTTGCTTCGGCAGCTTAACATGTTCTTCTTTAAACAAGGTCTCTAATTTAATATCATGTTGACATGCTGCCATTGCTAATTTTCCAAAACAATTTTATCCCAAATGCCCATCCATTGATGAGTAGATAAGCCAAATGTGGTATTACAATGCAATACTCTCTGTTAATAAAAAAGGAATGGAGTACTGAGACACACAGCACAGGCCAGCCTCAAAATCATTATGCTAAGTGAAAGAAGCCAGACACAAAAGACTATATAGTGTATGATTCCATTGCTATGAAATATCCAGAAAATGCAACTCTATAGAAACAGAGAGTAGATTAGTGGTTGCCAGGAACCCGTCTTGGGAAGGGGGAGTGACTGCAAAAGGGCACCAGGGATCTTATGCAAATGACACAAATGTTCGAAAATTGGATTGTAGTGATGCTTCCACCACTTGGTAAATTAACTAAAAATCATCGAATTGCACACTGACAATGAGTGAATTTTATGGTATGTAAGTTATGCCTTAATAAAGCTCTTAAAACAACAACACACGTTTCACACTTGTACTTTTCCTCTGAGTTAACACTGATGGGAGAAAACAGCACCTTGTCTAGTACTATTGTCCTCAACATTTTTGCTGTAGCACACCCAGGGAAACTTTAAAAGGGCATCATAAGGAAAGCACCAGCGGCTAGAGCCTTGTTTGTGACATGCCACTTGTTGAATGGCTGCTGATGGAGTCTCCACGCATCACCACGTAACTCTCAGCTTGCTATTTCTGGAACACGTGGTGAAAATGTGTAGAAGACAGGTTCACAAAGCTTCAAGCATCAATGTTGGGACTTGCGTGTAAATTATCTTTATTACTTCTTAGATTTAACTATCTGTCTAAAATGTTGACCCAACAAAAAACCATAAGGGGAGAGTCATGGAGAAGTATTTATTTATTTGTGTTTGCAGTGCCCTCTCTGTCAGATGTTTTACAGATTAAGAAGGGAGGGGAAAGTTCTGCACGAGGGAAAACAAACCGAAGGCCAAGTTTTCCTTCTGTCATTACTCTACTCTCCCCACCCCCTCCCTCTTCCTTTTTTTCCAGCCCCATATTGCGACTTTGACAAATGACAATGCAAGAAGAGAATTTATGTTGGGTCTTGGAGATTAGCACATTATCACAAGCAAAACCGAGCCCTCAGCCTCTGCCACCAGGGAGCAATTGAAAAAGTCTTTGAATGTGATGCATGGGTCAAGACCCATTTCTGAAGAAGTGAGGATACTGCAGTGCTGGGACAGGGCTGGATAAAAGCGCTTGGAGAGCCAGGTGAAGACACTCAGGGCTGGATGAGGCGCATTTAGCCAGAAAGCTCATTTTGGAAAGGAAAGAGGAACCGGGTAGCTCCCCAAAGACCTCTGTGTTGAATGATTTAAGGCTACCTGTAGGAAATGCCTTTTGCTTTATTGCTTTTTAGTCTCCCTTCATTTCAGGGAAACAATGAAAAAAAAAAAAAACACAACACAGACCTTCCCTTCCTTTGGTTCCCCAGGAAGTTTTAGTAGGAACTCTGTCCCATCACCATTCCTGTAAGACTCTCCCACAAAAACAAGACGGTTTGCAGGTGGGATCCCAGATTAAACCTCGGTGGGCAACAGAGGGTTTCAGTTTTTGAAAAATGTTCAATTACATGCACGCACTACTTTTAAAAGTCTGCAGGCTCAGCTTACAACACTGGCCTCAAACATCTGAGAACACTGGTCAAAAAACCATTTCAGGAAAAAAAACCAAGCATGAGTTTTTGGACTGAAATACACTCTGGGCCTACACACTATTAATCCATTCCTTAAATTCTCAATAAACTGGACAAAATAACTTTAAGAAATTATTCAAAAGAAAAGCTGTTTCTGAAGGTCATAAGTAGCCACCCATGACTGACCATCTAGCTGGTAACTTGCTATTCACAGTGTATCGTGAATGAAACCTAAGTGAGGATGACAAACGTGTAACGGCAAGTGATGAGTATTCATGATATGACTTCCTGAAGACTATTCATTGGTGCTGGGAAATTCACATCAATAGACCAAGGTTTCTCGGCCTAAGAGCTGCTCACACGTTGGGTCTGACCGCTCTCTGCTGCGGGGATGTCCTGTGCACTTAAAAACGTTTAGTGGAATCCTTGGTTTCTCTCTACTAGATGCTAGCAGCATCCCCGCCCCACCTCCATCCCCCAAACAGCTGTCAACCAAAAACATTCTCAGACAATGTCACATACCCAGAGGCGCTGGGGGCGGGGAGCAAAGTCAGGTCTGACTGAGAACCACGGTTTAGACAGAATGGTTATACACTTCAGTTCTGACACTGCTTTTGGGTGTGTCAGCCTCCCCGGTAAAGGCAAGATAAAGATACTGGCAGCATGTAAGATGCCTTTCTGTGGAAACCCTTGGTTTAGAAGTGAAGCCTAAATATTTCTTTTGGCCAAAATTCATGGGGCTACTGGGTGCTGGGTGCTACAATTATTCTTAAAGGGCCTGACATCCACTCATCACGGTCAGCTCTTCTGCACCCACACGTGTGGGCGGTTGTCCACACACTAGTAAGAGCAATTACAGATACTGAATGATTCACATGTGCCAAGTACTTAGCTGAGGGCTCTACCTGTATCATGGTTTTTAATCCCAAAAAAGTCATTTGATGTTGGTAACTATGACCATACCTATTTTATGGATAAACCTTAAATAAACTTACCAAGGTTATTCAGTAATGGATGATTCTGGGATTACCCAGTTTAAAGAAAGCATTTATTAAGAAGCTTGAGGTTAAGGGTCCATGAATGAACACGATTCCATGGTTTAAGTTATAAGGTGATCTCCAGGAATGATGGGCCACCTGTTGCTCCTTTCCTAACCTGGAGATGAAATAGGCTCTCAGTGACTTCCAGGGAAATTCAAGTTACTCTCCTGTGCAGTCTAAGTCTACAGACATCAAAATGACTCTATTACCTAAGAGATCCTGCATGTCTCCATATTTCTGCCACTGCCACATCTTCCCTGCTCCTTTTCATTTTCTAGGTACTTAGACTAAAGCAAGGGTACTTTACCAGTGCAATTTTACCCGAAAAGGGACATTTGGCAATGTCTGGAGACATTTTTGGTAGGCACACCTAGAGGAATGCTACTGGCATCTACTGGGCAGAGGCTAAGGGTGCTACTGAACATCTCACAATACACAGGACAGCCTCACACAGCAAACAGTTATGCAGCACAAAATGTCAATAGTGCTAAGGTTGAGTGAGAAATCTTGGACTAAATGCAATCAGCTTGAAAGAGCAAACAGAAGTCCCTGCTGTAACTTCTTCGGGAAACAAAAGTTCTTATAAATTAGTTGGGATATATCATTAATATTGACTTTCTGGGGATGGCCAATTAATCATCCCACATACCACTCCTTTTGGATTATAAACAGATTGAAAAATAGATTTAGAGATCAGACAGAACTCTAAATATCAGTTCTATCACCATTAAGGTTGGACTGCAGAAGTCAGCCTAAACTGGAAGCCAACATAAGTTGACTGCATCTTTCCCCGTGAATTAAATGCGCCTGTGCACCAGTGGAGCAATTAGAGGAGAGTGAAATTCTCCCCAGAGGGACCTGGGGTGGTTAATTTTATGCGTCAATTTGACTGCACCATGGGGTGCCCAGATGAAACGTTATTTCCGGCATGTCTGTGAGGGTGTTTCCGGAGGAGACCAGCATTTGCTGGTGGACGTGGTAAAGCGGGCGGCCCTCCCCAGTGTCAGTGAGCATCACTCAATCCATTGAGGGCCTGAGTAGAACAAAAAGCAGAGCACAGGGGTATTCATGCCCTACCTGCTTGTCCTCTTGGGTGGGACATTGGCTTTCCTTGGACTGGGACTTACATCCTTGGTTTTCCTCAGTTTCCAGTTTGTAGACAACGGATCAGAGGGTTTCTCAACCTCCATAATCATGTGAGCCAAATACTCATAATAAATTTCTTTTTATATCTGTTGGTTCTGTTTCTCTGGAGAACCCTGAGTAATATAGGACCCTCGGATGTTTAATCATGGGGTAAAAGAGAATGAATTTGGTCTGCAGGCTGAGAGGAAGTGACTGTACAGGCATTGATTATTGTCATCAGCTCACCAGTCAATGCCGTCCCCACTCATCCCAAGAATGAGAAAAGGGGTATAAAAGTCCTGTTATTTGAGAGGGTGGCAGTTTTTGTTGTATGGGTCATGAGCATAGGGAGAGGGGGGGTCTCCTTCAGTCCAAAAGTCTTATTTGAAGGAACAGCCCCAAAGTCACTATGTCACATGGGGAAGGCAAGGAGAAGTCAACTAATGCAAAAGTATTGATGATTGGAAGAGATTTAGTTAGATATTCCTTGTAGAAAGATGACACTAGTGACAGAACTATTCAAGATTGGTATGGGTGGACTTCCCTGGTGGCACAGTGGTTAAGAATCCGCCTGCCAATGCAGGGGACATGGGTTCGATCGCTGGTCCGGGAAGATCCCACGTGCCACAGAGCAACTGAGCCCGTGCACCACAACTACTGAGCCTGCGCTCTAGAGCCCACAAGCCACGACTACTGAGCCCACGTGCCACAACTAGTGAAGCCGGCACACCTAGAGCCCATGCTCCTCAACAAGAGAAGCCACGGCAATGAGAAGCCCGCGCACTGTAACAAAGAGTAGCCCTCGCTCGCCGCAACTAGAGAAAGCCCGCGTGCAGCAACGAAGAACCAACGCAGCCATAAATAAATAAATAAATAAATAAATAAATAAATAAATAAATACATTTATTAAAAAAAAAAAGAGCTTTAAAAAAATAAAAAAAGATTGGTATGGGTCAGGCTGAAGACAGACAGATCTGTTAGAAGATGATTTTATGCTACAGGTGAGAAAAGATGGGAGTCTGAACTAGTGCAGTAGAAGTGAAATGGAGAAGAGAAGGTAACCATGAGGGTGATTATAAATAGAGGATAATCTAGAAAGAAGAGTCTAGAGAAATTATCAGGTTTTTAGCTTCTATCCCTGGGGACCTAGAAGATGATGCAATTTATTCAACAAACATTTAAGTAGCCCTTACTATGTGGCAGAGACTATGGCAAACAGTTTATAAACATTAATTCAGTTAATCATAATAGTGGTTCCTATGAAGTAAGAATTATCATTAGCCCCCTTTACACAGAAGGAAACTGAGGCACATGGGGATACCATCCCTTGCCCACTATAACACTGCTGGCCAATGGTGAATTCAGAATTCAGATCCAGGCAGCGAGTCTCTAAAAATGTATGACCTTATTTCTAATAACCCATGAGTATATTTCAACAAAAGCACAGCTTTGTGGAAAATATAATACATTTTCTTGTACATCAGACTTTATCTTTAGTTTTCTGTGGAACATTTAGCATTTTTCTCAACAAATTCAAAATCTTGGTACATTTTAAGAAAATCCGAAGCAAGAGGTTCTGTAAATCTTGGCGTTCGTTTTTTTTAATATTGCAGGAAAAGGCATTCTGTGAAATACTCATTTTGAATTAAAAAAAAAAGCAAAAGACCACAGGGAAATATTTCTAACCCACTCATAATGGTTTCAGTTCAGTATAACGTAATAATGTGATCTGTTTTTATAATAAAGGTCTAACCTTTATCTACCTAATACACTGGGCAGGTGAACAAAGTACATAAACGCAGTTTTAAAATTTCTAGATCCCTTTCAGAGTCCTTGCTGGGAAGAAATTGCTAAAATTGTCAATCTCTGCCGTTTTCTCACCATCATCCACCACTCATCCACCACCACCCCTCCTCACATCTTCATCTATATATCTGTGTCTACGTCTATGTCTACACCTACATCTGCATCATCTACATCTACAATCATCCCTTGGTATCTGCAGCGGATTGGTTCCAGGACCCCCGTGGACTCCCGATCTGCGGATGCTCAAGTCCCTTAAATAATATGGCGGAGTACAGTCAGCCCTCTGCATGCTTGGGTTTCGCATCTGTGGACACGGAGGGCTGACTGTATATGCATATCCTGGCCCCATTAACTACTGGACTTTGAGGATTTTTCCAGCTGCAGAATCATCTGCTCCCTAATCAGAGTATCTTTCTCCTGTATTAAGTTTTTATATTACAGAAGTGTTCTTCTTTCCTTAGATTTAACTAATCTAAAAAAAGCAATCTAAGCTAGGATATTATGAACTATTCTGTTACCTCCTCAGCTTTTGGTGACAATGCCTTAACTCAAAAGGACAGTGCAAAAGAGCAGAAATTTGGGAAATCTTTGCAGGACAGTGGGGGACATATTTGGGGTAGGAAGTACTTTGAAGTCTATATTTTGCTCCAAAGGTAACTCTTACAAGAGATATATCAACAGAACCCTGATTCCCTAACTTCCCAGGACTAATAATTTAATTTCAGAAACATAGAAAAGATAAAGGGACCTTAGACAGCAGTTTTAAAATTTTACTTTGTTTATAGTTTATCAATCAGTAAACGTAGTGGTTGAGTCTGTGAATATGCAGGTTGGGTAAAGTTTTAACGACCTGATAAAAATGCATGTCATTTTCATAAACACAGGAGTGGTTGCCAAAGCAGAGCACGTTATTAGCAGCTGTTTATGTCTCACAACACAAATTAAAACCTTGTTATACGAGAGGAGACATAGGTCCCTTTCAAACTTGATATTTTAAATTCTTTGATTATACATTCTTTTGAATGTAACTATCTACATATTTGCATTTATCTTTTCTTTTAACATCTTTATTAGAGTATAATTGCTTTACAGTGGTGTGTCAGTTTCTGCTTTATAACAAAGTGAATCAGTTATACATATACATATGTCCCCATATCTCTTCCCTCTTCCATCTCCCTCCCTCCCACCCTCCCTAGCCCACCCCTCTATGTGGTCACAAAGCACCAAGCTGATCTCCCTGTGCTATGCGGCTGCTTCCCATTAGCTATCTATTTTACGTTTGGTAGTGTATATATGTTCGTGCCACTCTCTCACTTTGTCCCAGCTTACCCTTCCCCCTCCCTGTATCCTCAAGTCCATTCTCTAGTAGCTCTGCATCTTTATTCCCGCCTTGCCCCTAGGTTCTTCTGTTTTTTTTTTTTTTTTTGATTCCATATATATGTGTTAACATATGGTATTTGTTTTTCTCTTTCTGACTTACTTCACTCTGTATGACAGTCTCTAGGTCCATCCACCTCACTACAAATAACTCAGTTTCGTTCCTTTTTATGGCTGAGTAATATTCCATTGTATACATGTGCCACATCTTCTTTATCCAGTCATCTGTCGATGGACACTTAGGTTGCTTCCATGTCCTGGCTATTGTAAATAGAGCTGCAATGAACATTTTGGTACATGACTCTTTTTTTTTTTTTTTTTAACATCTTTATTGAAGTATAATTGCCTTACAATGGTGTGTTAGCTTCTGCTTTATAACAAAGTGAATCAGTTATACATATACAATATGTTCCCATTTCTCTTCCCTCTTGCATCTCCCTCCCTCCCACCCTCCCCATCCCATCCCTCTAGATGGTCACAAAGCACCGAGCTGATCTCCCTGTGCTATGCGGCTGCTTCCCACTAGTTATCTATTTTACATTTGGTAGTGTATATATGTCCATGACACTCTCTTACCCTGTCACATCTCACCCCACCCCCTCCCCATATCCTCAAGTCCATTCTCTAGTAGGACATGACTCTTTTTGAATTACGGTTTTCTCAGGGTATATGCCCAGTAGTGGGATTGCTGGGTCATAAGGTAGTTCTATTTTTACTTTTTTAAGGAACCTCCATACTGTTCTCCATAGTGGCTGTGTCAATTTACATTCCCACCAACAGTGCAAGAGGGTTCCCTTTTCTCCACACCCTCTCCAGCATTTATTGTTTGTAGATTTTTTGATGATGGCCATTCTGACTGGTGTGAGATGATATCTCATTGTAGTTTTGATTTGCATTTCTCTAATGACTAATGATGTTGACCATTCTTTCATGTGTTTGTTGGCAATCTGTATATCTTCTTTGGAGAAATGTCTATTTAGGTCTTCTGCCCATTTTTGAATTGGGTTGTTTGTTTTTTTGATATTGAGCTGCATGAATTGCTTGTATGTTTTGGAGATTAATCCTTTGTCAGTTGCTTCATTTGCATATATTTTCTCCCATTCTGAGGGTTGTCTTTTCGTCTTCTTTATGGTTTCCTTTGCTGTGCAAAAGCTTTTAAGTTTCATTAGGTCCCATTTGTTTATTTTGTTTTTATTTCCATTTCTCTAGGAGGTGGGTCAAAAAGGATCTTGTTGTGATTTATGTCATAGAGTGGTCTGCCTATGTTTTCCTCTAAGAGTTTGATGGTGTCCGGCCTTACATTTAGGTCTTTAATCCATTTTGAGTTTATTTTTGTATATGGTGTTAGGCAGTGTTCTAATCTCATTCTTTTACATGTAGCTGTCCAGTTTTCCCAGCACCACTTATTGAAGAGGCTGTCTTTTCTCCACTGTATATTCTTGCCTCCTTTATCAAAGACAAGGTGACCATATGTGTGTGGGTTTATCTCTGGGCTTTCTATACTGTTCCATTGATCTATATTTCTGTTTTTGTGCCAGTACCGTACTGTCTTGATTACTGTAGCTTTGTAGTATAGTCTGAAGTCAGGGAGCCTGATTCCTCCAGCTCAGTTTTTCTTTCTCAAGATTGCTTTGGCTATTTGGGGTCTTTTGTGTTTCCATACAAATTGTGAAATTTTTTGTTCTAGCTCTGTGAAAAATGCCAGTGGTAGTTTGATAGGGATTGCATTGAATCTGTAGATTGCTTTGGGTAGTAGAGTCATTTTCACAATGTTGATTCTTCCAATCCAAGAACATGGTATATCTCTCCATCTCTTTGTATCATCTTTAATTTCTTTCATCAGTGTTTGATAATTTTCTGCATACAGGTCTTTTGTCTCCTTAGGTAGGTTTATTCCTATATATTTTATTCTTTTTGTTGCAATGGTAAATGGGAGTGTTTTCTTAATTTCACTTTCAGATTCTTCATCATTAGTGTATAGGAATGCAAGAGATTTCTGTGCATTAATTTTGTATCATGCTACTTTACCAAATTCATTGATTAGCTCTAGTAGTTTTCTGATAGCATCTTTAGGATTCTCTATGTATAGTATCATGTCATCTGCAAACAGTGACAGCTTTACTTCTTCTTTTCCAATTTGGATTCCTTTTATTTCTTTTTCTTCTCTGATTGCTGTGGCTAAAACTTCCAAAACTATGTTGAATAATAGTGGTGAGAGTGGGCAACCTTGTCTTGTTCCTGATCTTAGAGGAAATTGTTTCAGTTTTTCACCATTGAGGACGATGTTGGCTGTGGGTTTGTCATATATGGCATTTATTATGTTGAGGTAAGTTCCCTCTATGCCTACTTTCTGGAGGGTTTTTATCATAAATGGGTGTTGAGTTTTGTCAAAAGCTTTCTCTGCATCTATTGAGATGATCATATGGCTTTTCTCCTTCAATTTGTTAATATGTTTTATCACGTTGATTGATTTGCGTATATTGAAGAATCCTTGCATTCCTGGGATAAACCCCACTTGATCATGATGTATGATCCTTTTAATGTGCTGTTCGATTCTGTTTGCTAGTATTTTGTTGAGGATTTTTGCATCTATGTTCATCAGTGAAACTGGCCTGTAGTTTTCTTTCTTTGTGACATCTTTGTCTGGTTTTGGTATCAGAGTGATGTTTGCCTCCTAGAATGAGTTTGGGAGTGTTCCTCCCTCTGCCATATTTTGGAAGTGTTTGAGAAGGATAGGTGTTAGCTCTTCTCTAAATGTTTGATAGAATTCGCCTGTGAAGCCATCTGGTCCTGGGCTTTTGTTTGTTGGAAGATTTTTAATCACAGTTTCAATTTCAGTACTTGTAACTGGTCTGTTCATATTTTCTATTTCTTCCTGGTTCAGTCTCGGAAGGTGGTGCATTTCTAAGAATTTGTCCATTTCTTCCAGGTTGTCCATTTTATTGGCATATAGTTGTTTGTATTGTAATCTCTCATGATCCTTTGTATTTCTGCAGTGTCAGTTGTTACTTCTCCTTTTTCATTTCTAATTCTATTGATTTGAGTCTTCTCCCTTTTTGTCTTGATAAGTCTGGCTAATGGTTTTTCAAGAGACAAAGAAGGACACTATATAATGATCAAGGGATCAATCCAAGAAGAAGATATAACAATTGTAAATATTTATGCACCCAACATAGGAGCACCTCAATACAAAAGGCAAATACTAACAGCCATAAAAGGGGAAATCGACAGTAACACAATCATAGTAGGGGACTTTAACACCCCACTTTCACCAATGGACAGATCATCCAAAATGAAAATAAATAAGGAAACACAAGCTTTAAATGACACATTAAACAAGATGGACTTAATTGATATTTAGAGGACATTCCATCCCAAAACAACAGAATACACATTCTTCTCAAGTGCTCATGGAACATTCTCCAGGATAGATCATATCTTGGGTCACAAATCAAGCCTTGGTAAATTTAAGAAAATTGAAATCGTATCCAGTATCTTTTCCAACCACAATGCTATGAGACTAGATATCAATTACAGGAAAAAATCTGTAAGAAATACAAACACATGGAGGCTAAACAACACACTACTTAATAATCAAGAGATCACTGAAGAAATCAAAGAGGAAATAAAAAAGTATCTAGAAACAAATGACAATGAAAAAACAACAACCCAAAACCTATGGGATGCAGCAAAAGCAGTTCTAAGAGGGAAGTTTATAGCTATACAAGCCTACCTTAAGAAACAAGAAACATCTCAAATAAACAACCTAACCTTACACCTAAGGCAATTAGAGAAAGAAGAACAAAAAAACCCCAAAGTTAGCAGAAGGAAAGAAATCATAAAGATCAGATCAGAAATAAATGAAAAAGAAATGAAGGAAACGATAGCAAAGATCAATAAGCTGGTTCTTTGAGAAGATAAAGAAAATTGCATTTATCTTTTAAACTTTCTGTCCTTGCTTTTGTTTTTCTCTGTGTGTGACTTTGAAGAGGCACAATACAAAGATTTGTGAGTATAATGGCATATATTCAGGTAGTTAGTTGACCATCTATGTTATCTTTGCTTTTACTAAAGCAAAATAGTAAAATAGTGAATTTTTATTTTGAAAACTTTCTCCTTGTTGGAAAATTTGAAAAATAGGAATATTTTTCCACTGATAGTTTTCCTGTGTGGAAGTTGCACTCTTTAAAGAGATCACTGAGTCATCTAACATGTCATAAGCTTCGGATGAGAAGTAAATCAATGTTTTGAGAAAGTGCATGTGTGACTGTGAACTGTTACATTAAGGGGAAAAATAATGTGGTTTGTCATCAATCTCTCCGTGTGGCAAACAAGGGCTGACTTGTTGAAATTTTGTAGGCTTTTATTTACAGAGAAAACACAGACCCCGTGCTGCTCCGAGTCCTATCAGCCCACACTTTCAAAGGGATCACATCTGAAAAAGAGGCTGCTTAAATCATAACCTTTACGGATAATCTGATCCATAAGCAGACCGAAATTACTTTGTTCCTGTGAATAAGAACAAAACCTAAGGAATTTAATTATTTGTGAACTATTCATGAATACTTTGATCCTGGCTCAAGGCTAGAGTTGGAAAAGAGAGACAATCACTGACTGCTGCCAATCAGGGTTTCATGGAAGAAAAATACGGAATATTTCAGCCTCAGGACAACACCCCATATTTCCAGGTTTTGTTTGAAAAAAAAAGAGGTGTTGCTAGAGACAAGTGATCCTTGGGTAGAAATGGAAATAAAAGCAGACCCTCTGAGAAAGAAATGGGATATGAACTGCTGCTGGGAAGAAATGATTGCAGTGATGTGTGTTGTTTAGTTATAATGCTCAGATTATAACTTATACTTTGTGAGAAACATATGGCCACGTGCTAAACATCCATATGCCATGGTTAATAAAACCGAATTCCATTGATACTTCTTGTACTACTGATCTTACTTAGTGGTTGGAAAGTTCATAAATGTACAAGTATGTGTGTCCACAAACACACACCACCCTGATGCATCTGGTAGAGGCAAGTAATTCACATGTACTTAGCGCTTGATATGGATGGCTTTTGCCAAAGTTATGGAAAGAAGCATCACTAAGCTGTCCTGGGGCATGATCTGTTCCCTTGTTTCTGTGTCATACAGGCCTCAGATGAAAAAAGCACTCAGTGTAGTGGCAAGAGCAGAAAATTTAACACCATATAGATATTAGTTTTACTATTAGCTCTTCTGCCTTTCAGTGTTGTCCACCTGGGTAAGTAGTTTAATGTCTCTGAGCATCAATGTAAAGAAGATAATACAATCTAACTCTGAGGTTGTTGGAAGGATAAGAAAAATGGATATGAAAAATCTAGCATCATCTTAGGTACATATCACATGCTTGAAAAGTAGTGCAGGATTTTTGTTTTCCTCTCTCAATATACATTAGCTGCCTTTGAGCAGAATAAACACACGCAGAATTCTAACACACAGAAGCTAGCCATGGTTCTGCATCCACATCCATGTTCTAAATCTTGTCTTTCTACCAAGAGCCAGTATGTAACGAAACCACAGACTAGGCTCCTAAGTAAGAAATGTGCCAATGATTGAACCGTATATTCTTTTTACTCTTTCTTCTCAAGTTTAGGATGAACAAACAAAACATAATTTAAATTTGAGACCCACTTAACAAGGATACCTATTATATAAGATAGAGATGTGCTGCATTGATGTTACTTATAAGTACAAGATCAACCCACTGTTATAAGTATTAGGGCATCTACATACTAAATACTTCCAAATAGGGACCATAGTTCTCAAGTTGTTGATTTCCATTAGAAGTTAAAATTATTTATTTTGTACTGTTAAGTAGATAAGTCTTTTAGACAGTTCTGTGCCATATATATTTACAGCTTTAATTTTATATATATATATAACTATATATATATATAATTTATGATTTATATTGATAATATATAATAATTTACATATAATATACATGTATTTATATATTATATAATATATAATTATATATAATTCATATATAAATGTAACATAAATACATAAACAAATAAATAAATAATAGATAAACAAATAAATTTTGTGTCTCTCAGGGTTAGACACTACTGTATGTTACTTGCTGAAGTTACAGCACTGAATATATGAGAAAAGGTCATTTCCTAAGGGGCTTATATTTCTCATGAAGGGAGAGAGGCAGCAAACTAATAAGCAAATAAATAAACATGATCATTCCAGATAATGACGAGTGTTGAGAAAAATAAAATAGGGTACTGGGATTTAGAGTGACTGAGGTGATGGGTGAGGGAGAGGCAAGGGATTGCGAAGAATTAATACTTCACATCAGTAATTTGGGGATGGTCTTTCTGAGGAGGTGTGGTTAAGGCAGAAGCATCAGCCAAGTGAGAATTTGAGAAAAGGGAGTTCCAGTCTGAAGAAAGAATGCAGGTCCCAAGTCTGAAATGAGTTTAGGGTGTTTAAGAAACAAAAAGAAGGCCAGTGTGGGTAGAACATAGATAATAGAATAAGAGATAATTAAAAGGGATAACAGAATAAGATGGAATTGAAAAGGGGGTCAAGGTCCAGATCCTGGAAGTCCTTTTGAACCAAGGTAAGGGATTTGGGTTTTAGGCCAAGCGCTACAGAAAGCCACTGGAGAGAACTAAGTAGGGGCATGAAATGTTGGGGTCCAAGAGTAGAAGAAGCCAGGTACATTTTCAGGCTGTTAGAGCGGTCCAGTGAGATAAAATGGAGGTTGGGGTCAAGGAGGAAGCAATGGAGATGGAGGTGGGTTCCTGGATTTGGACATAGGGAGCAAGAGGCAGAGAAGATGGATAAAGAAGATGGGGTACGTGTATACAGTGGAATAGTACTCAGCCATAAAAAGGAACGAAATAGTGCCATTTGCAGAGATGTGGATGGACCTAGAGACTGTCATACAGAGTGAAGTAAGTCAGAAAGAGAAAAACAAATATCTTATAATACTGCTTCTGTGTGGAATCTAGAAAAATGGTACTGGTGAACTTATTGGCAAAGCAGAAATAGAGTCACAGACGTAGAGAACAAACGTATGGATACCAAGTGGGGAAGAAGGGGGTGGGATGAATTGGGAGATTGGGATTGACATATATACACTACTATGTATAAAGCAGATAACTAATGAGAACCTACTGTATAGCACAGGGAACTCTACTCAGTGCTCTGTGGTGACCTAAATGGGAAAGAACTCCAAAATAGAGGGCATATGTGTATACGTATAACTGATTCACTTTCCTGCACAGCAGAAACTAACACAACATTGTAAAGCAGCTATACTCCAATAAAAGTGAATAAAAAAGAATTACTCAGTGTATGAAGTTCATGCCATCCTGTTCATGAGTGTGTCCCTGACAGCGCTTGGCATAGCACTGGCTCACAGCAGTAAGCATGCAATAAATGTTTACTACAATTACCAAAAGATAAGCTCTTTTCTAAGTGCTTTATATGGATTACTTCATTTGATTCTCACTTCCTCATGGGCTAGATTCTATCATTTTCCGCATTTTATATAGTAGAAAAACTAAAGTTAAGTAGTTTGGTTAAGTACTTTGCTCAAGGATAACCAGGAAGTAGTGATGCTTGTAAAGCAAGGGTAGTTTGTCTGACTTTCAAAGCTCATGCTCTTATTTGCTATTTCTGGAAATAAAGAGTAAATGCAAGTCACTAGCACCTTCCCCAGAAATTATCCACATGGGGTCCCTGTTTAGTGGTATTCCCACTGCTTAAATATGTTTCATCCTTGGTTCCTGGTTTAATAATCATAAGAGCTAGTATTTACTGGATCATTCCCATGTGTCAGGCACTCTACTAGATATTTTACACTTACTAGATGAATTTAATTCTGACACAAAATCTATGAGATAGATACAAGTACTATTTCTGCTTTATTGAGAAACTTAAAGGCAGAGTGTTTATCCTAATCTATTTCATTCCAAAGCCAATGGCTTTTACTCAGAAGTTATAGGAATAACAAATAAACATATAAAAGTGATCAACATCAGGGAAATGCAAATTAAAACAGCATTAAGGTACTGCTATACACCCATCAGAACTGCTAAATTTAAAAGACTGACAAAATCAAGTGTGGCAAGAATATGCAGAACCTGAAAATTTCATGGGGTGCTGCTGGAATTTAAAATGGTGTAATTATTTTAGAAACTCTCTTATCAGTTTCTAAAAATTCAAATATACACCTACTGTGGCACAGTAATTCCACTTTTAGGATTTTATCCAACAGAGATGCAGATATTTGTGGCAGCTATTTTGATTCATGTAACACTTATTGAGTACTTACTAGGTACCAGGTAGGATGTTGTATTAGTTAGGGTTCTTCAGAGAAACAAACAATAAGACGTAGAGAAAGAGATTTATTATGAGGAATTAGTTCTTGTGATTATGAAGGCTGAGAACTCTAGACCCAGGAGAGCCCAGGGCATGGTTCCTACTTGAGTCTCAAGGCCTGAGAAACAGGTGAGCTGATGGAATAAGTTCCACTCCAAGTCCAAGTCAAGTCCAAAGGCAGATGAAGATCAGTACCCCAGTTTAAAGTCAGTCAGGCAGAGAGAGATAATTCTTTCTTACGCCGCCTTTTATTCTGTTTAGATCTTAATGCGTTGGATGAGGTCCACCCACAGGGGCAAGAGCAATCTGCTCCTTTCAGTCTAACAATTCAAATGTTAGTTTCATCTAGAAACACCGTTACAAACACACACCCAGAAATGATGTTTCACCAAATATCTGGGCATGTAAAATTAACCATCACACGTATTAAGCAACTTAATGATATCTCACTGTATACGCTAGGAAGAACTCACACTTAGGAGGATTATGTATCACAATGTGTCTTCTGGTGATACGATTACTAGTGGACCTTCTCACTTTCAAACCGTTCAGTTTGAATAGTAAATTACTTAGTCACCTGAATTCAAAGCCATGTCTTTTTCCCTATAAGCTCGTTATCCACTATGGAACGATCTGATACTAAAACTTTACACTACCCTGATCCTCCTCTGCTAAGTGATGGAACAAGGCTGAAGATTAAAATGCAATTAAGCAACTGTTTTGCACATTACTTAGGAATCAAGTATCTATATTTGACTGAGAAAGGTCATGTATACATGTCTTCATAACAAAATGGCCTTTTCAAATGTCACACTTGCTTCCCAGCTCTTAATCATCAGGATATTTTCTCTCATTAACAAGGTGGCAGTCTCACTGTATAAAAAGTCCTATAACTTTTTTCCTTATGTTTTAATATTGTGTTTGATTTAAAAGAAACAGTTTTAGTATATATTATCTAATATGATTCTTGAAAGAATCTCTTACTGGAAACAAAGTAGACACCATCTAACCAGGCCTCTACGCCATAAGATTCCCTGTTGTCTCATATCTAACCAGGACCATTAAATCATATCTAATGAGGGCCTCCTAAATCATTCCTACATGTATACACTTCTTTCCTTCTCCACATCCACTTTGTTAGTTCTTACCATCATCTTGGCTCTCCTGGATGATTTTCCTATATCCCTCACTGTTTTTCATGATGCTAGAATTTTCTTCCTTCAAGTCAGCCTTTGTTGATTAATCTACAAAATAAAAATCTGATCATGTCTTTCCCATGCTTAACAGATTCAATGGGTCCAGTCCCCTTAGCATGGCATCAAAGGACCTTCACTATATAACTCATTGCCACATTTATTACCATCCTTTCCCACACTCTGTGATGGCCATTCAGAACTAACTGAAGTGGTCCCAGAATATCTTGTCTAGGTTTGAGGCTTTAGAAATGCTTTTCCCTCTATCTGAAAGTCCTTCCCCAAATCCTATCTGAGTAACTATTATTTGCATTTCCTGTTTCTGCTTAGGGATCATATTCTCCTTTAAGCTTTTCCTGACCCTCAAAGACTCCAGCATCCCATAACACTTTGCAGACATTATGCCATAGCACTTACTAAACCATATTATCATTGCCTTGATAATGTTCTGACTCACCTTTAGCCTTCCACAGTTTTCTATCTTGCAAAATAGACAAGTTGATGGCAAGAGACTATGGCCACTTTATTCGTTATCACATTGCCAGGGACATTTTGCGTTGCCTGACATACAGTTGGGACTCTGAACATTTCCTAAATAATTTAATCAATGAATTACTCTCTGTTTTATAGAAGTAATAAAGAGTAAATCAGCTACCCAACTAAAAAACAATCATTACATAAGTACATAAATAAACACCTAAAATGATTTAAACATAATGAAAGAGATTATAAGAATAGACGGGGTTTGAGGGGTGGATTGAAGGTGTGGCTCTTTAGAAAAATTGGCCATAAAGGTCTTTTCTAAAAAGGTTTGAGCTCAAGTCTAAGTCATAAGATTCAAAGCCAAACACTAATAAAGTAAGAATTCGTTTTTCATATTTGCTCTGGCAGGAAGAATAAATTCCCTGAGGCAATGGGACAGTAGGCAAATAAGTCTGAACGAGGAAAATGTTTGGAAGAATTTCAGGTAACGGAGAGGTTCCACCTATAGAATCAGCCTCAGAGGAGGATGTGAGCGCACGGGGCACAACAGGAAATGGAAAGAGCAAAAAAGTTCAAAGATGCTAACAGGAAAAGAAGACGAAGGCCAAGATACAGAACTACTGAAGATTAAATTCTCCCAACATTGAACTTTTAACATCTACTTTGTGAAGAAAACGGGGCTCACTTAATCATTGTTTGGGTGTGTCTCCTCTAAGAAGAGACCAAAACTGCCAATGATATATATTCATACATTTTCTCTCTATAAATCAAAGTGAAAACTAATTAAACTCTGAAAAAACTTTTCTAATTTCTACACATTTCTTCTTTCCAAAGTGAGCGTATCCTTTTCATAAAGATTCTGAGAGCTTATTCCAACAAATTTGGCCTTCTCACTGAAGCAAATGATGACATTTATTGTTTTTTTAAACATTAAGAAGGTGATGAGCTCATTTATTGTTGCTAAACTTTAATGGCATCTAAATAAGAGGGTCAGTTGTTTTTTTTTTTTCTTGTTTGTCTGTTGTTTTTTCGCTCCCTCTGGACCAGTAGCAGCCTCCAAACGACATGATGCTAAATCAGACCTTTTTTTTTTTTTTTCCAATTTGAAAGAAAAAAAGCAACCCTCACCTCAGCACCAAATGAGGCAGTTCATGCTGGTTTTGGAAAAGGAATTAGCTCCAGAGAAAAAAATAACAAACCCAGTCCCGAGGTCTTTCCTATATACTGAAAAGGCCAGTTTGGAAAGGAAATGCAGAAAAAGAAACAGAAGGTGCCCGGGTTTCTTTATCATACCTGGAGAAGGATATGCTAAAATCGCCACGGCTCTGCCCTGGCGCCAAGCCTTCATTAATTTTTCTCTTTTAAAATGGCACCCACTGCTCTATAAAGTGATCTATTGGGACTTCAAAGCCGTGGCAATTGCATGTGGCACAGGATGTACGCAATTAATTATGTGATGCCTAAATGACAGGGTGTAGGAAAAATAGGGGAGAAGAAAAAGTTTTTTAAAAAAGCAAAAAAAAAAAAAAAAAAAATAACAAAATCCAAAGTAAACTGAAAGACCTAGTTGTCTGCCTGCCAAGAACCAGTAGCCGATAAGGCCTCCAGTTGCTGTGGAAACTCGGGCCTCCAGGAGCCAGAATCCAATTTCAGAAACCACAAAATCAACATAAACGTGTGCAAAAATAAAAAGGTTTGTTTGGCAAGTAATAAGGAGAAGGCTACCAATGTATAAAACACATGAACCAAGGTGACCTCAGCCGACTGAAGCCGTAACGACGGTGATGTCCACGGCAGGTTTGGCACCTCTGAAATGAGCGGTAACAAGGCACAGCCCACGCTGCTTTCTGTTATCAGGTAATTGCTACCTTTTTGAAATATTAACCGCCTGCCACCTCTTCCCATGCCTCACCTCAAAAAACATAACACCACCCTTCATGAAAGCAATGTTAAAGACCTTGATTTTATCCCAAGAGGCCAGAAAAAAGACAGCTAGACTTTTCACTTGTTCCTTAGATCATGAATTACATTCTCTGTCATCCAGGAAAAGGAAAAATAGATTATATATACAGACTTCTATATCCCTTATGCAATATTTGCAAGGAACAATTACATTTGAAAGTAAGAAGCAGGCTTCACATGTGAACTCTGAATAATTACAGACTTTAATGGTATTCTGAAGTTTTTATTTAATTTATTGAAATTTGGAATATAGGAGTATCATCTAAAATAAAAGCCCTTTAATGGGTGGACAACTTTTAATGCATCTTTATAATCCCAGAAATTTACAGATGTAGTATTATTTTCTGTCTTTCTTTCATTTCCTTTACTATATGCTCTCCTAGACACTTAATCAATAGGTTGATTAATCGTTTGCTTAGGTAACACCAACTCTGTATTCTACCTAGCACTAAACCCAGAGGACTTTCAATATAAATTTCAGAGAATCCACAAACTTGGGATCATATAGAAAATGCACCAGCACACTTGGTTCTGAGAAAGTGACCTCAAATTCCTTTCCAGAAAGGAAAATCTTTAAAAAAATGAATTCCAGACAGATAAACATATAAAGAAGAAACCAAACTCAAACCATAGAAATGAACCATAGAAATGTCAAATATGTATCAATTCACTATAGAAGCATCCCCATCTTTGTTTCCATCTTGATCCTAAGTTTTTACTCCTTAAATTGAGAATTAAATTGAAAATATATAATTCCATTTACAATAACCCACGTTGTCTTTGTTTGTGTAGAATAACTCTACCTCTGTGGCAGAGATTCTGTTAACATGTATCACATCACTTCCTTCACATCATGTGCGCCCAGCTAAGCCATATCTCCTTGTGACTGAGTTCTGGCCAGGGCAATGCAGGCAGAACTGATGAACACTACTTTCAAGACTGGCCCTCCTAAACCTCTCATCATCCTCCACAATCTCTCTGGATGCCCATTTGCCAATTAGTTACAGAAGACGCCGCGGAAGCCCTCGAATTCCAGCAGACAACGTATCTCCCAATGGAGGGAGTGTGGCTCCCTGGCTTACCGCCTGCAGAAGAGCTATCAAGGAGGGCCACCTGATCAGGAACACCGTGCTGGACTTGGCAGGAACGACAGATATGCTTTTAATACGTTGAGCCACTCAGGCTTGCAGCAGTGGTTAGCACACTGCACGCCCTCGCTAATGCAACACCCTTCAATGAGCAACCTAAGCATCACCAGCGTCTGTGAAGCAGGCTTTGAGATCTTAAGGATCCTCCATGCACATCTTTTCCTGTTGCATCCAGCTCTATCAGAGCCCTAATCGCACATGACTGTCATGTAACTGTGCTTATATGTAAGCACACCAGGACTATGCTTGTTTTATCAACATTTTCCAGGTACAGCACAACACTAAAAATGCATGCTGACATTTGGAGTCTAGGAAATGTATCTACCTAGTAATAGTAAGGATGAGGATAAAAACGCCAGAAATGTCCAGAAAAAATATGTTCCTGTCCCCCCTGTCAAAAGCAATTCTGGTAGCTCTTTAAAAAGATCAGTGGGAAGGAATCCTGGACAACTGAGGGAAAACGCGAAATCCTGAGCCTATATTTTGAAGGATAAAGGAATGAGAAATACTTTCCTTCTGGGTAAGAGGCAGAGGGAAAGCTCAGGGTCTTAAGCTTTTCAGCATTATGCTGCATTTTGACCTTCAAGTATCTGTTATTGAGCAAGAGAATTATAGGTGATTTTTATTTAATTTCTTTTGTATGATTTTCTATAATTCTAAATTTTATCTACTAAATATACACTCTCATTTTATTGTTAGAATAGATGAATACTTGTTATTTGTTAAAATAATGCAGGCAATCTGCATTCAGGGTAAGTTTAAGACAGCCTACAATACTAAAATATATTTAAATAGTACACTTAAAAAAAGGAGAGATCCTGAAAAATCAACAAAATAAAGTCCTATAATAATAATAATCTTACAATGTATGGGGTGTTCTTTTAAGTATTGTGCCTATATTAACTTTAACATAACTTTAATATTTAGTAACATTCTCATAACATCCAACAAAGTAGGTAATCGTATTACTTCTTTTTTACAAACAGAAACTGAAGCACACAGGCGTTGAATAACTTGCCTAAGGTCACTCAACTAGTAAGTGGAGGAGCTGAGATTTCAACCCAGGCAGTGTACTTTTTTTTTTTAACTTTTATTTTATATTAGAGTATAGTTGATTTACAATGTTGTGTTAGTTTCAGGTGTACATCTGAGTGATTCAGTTATACATATGCATGTTATCTATTCTTCTCCAAATTCTTTTCCCATTTAGATTATTACAGAGTACTGGACAGAGTTCCCTGTGCTATACAGGTCCTTGTTGGTTATCCATTTTAAATGTAGCAGTGTACAGGCAGTGTACTTTAAGGCACCACACCATTGGATGTTTGCAAGAAACAAAAACAGAGTTTGCCCTTGGGTTACTCTCTTTCAAGGCAAATAGGGAATAACACGTTATACAGATTTATCTTTCTGTTATAAACACACACACACACACACACACACACACACACACACCCATTTGTCTGGATATACTGATGTTCTCCTAGGACAAAATTTTAAGAGGAATTGATTGTTAAAGTTATTGAGTGTGAAAGTGGGCAAGATTTTCAACTGTATTATTATAGAATATACAGAAATAAAATCCAATCTAGAAAACAAAAAAAAGCAATGAATGCTTACTTGAGTTCATGAGGCATGGCTTTTCAAAGTTTTCATCTTTTTGTGGGCAAGGGTGGATAAAAATATCCTTACTAAGAATGTGGGTTATTGTTGGAGATAACCTAGCTATTTTCCCATTCTCCTCTTAATGATCAAAAACTACTGCGAAGTTCAGAGTGGAGCAGAGGAGCAGAGTTAAACAAAATCTCTTTGGCAAGATTACGTCTTCCAAAGGGACTTGATTAATCTAATAATGTTGCACATTAAATCAATTTGCGCCAAGAAAATGAAAGCCACACAGGGTGATATATAGCCTATGGGAGCTCCCCAAATGAACCCCAAGCCCCAGCCAATGTTTTAGTCTCTTACTACTTCTTTTATTTTACACAGAAAATTAAATTTTAGCAGTTGAGTTCTATTTTCATTTAGAACGTCCATTAAAAGTCTGGCTGTAATATTTATGAATAGCAAAACAAGACCACCAGGGCACGTATTTGCTAAAAAGCATGTCTCAGTTACAGATCTACCAAACAGTTCCTCAGACATTAGCAATGATGATGATGATGATGATGATGATGAAAATAAATATATATTGAGATATATATTTATATATACAAATTATGATCTAAAACAAACTGTATTTAACAAAGAAGTCCAAGTTGGAAGAACAGATAAAAGGAAAAGAGAACAAAACTTTTTAAATGTTACAATAAAATTCTTTTTTGTGATTTAGAAGAACTTTCCTTCTGCTACTTCGATCCTGGGGGTAGAAGATGAAGGATCCGGCTCAATGAAAAGCTCGTCAGATTTCATTATTAAACCTTCAGGAAGATATTTTAGAGGAAATGCTCAAATATGTAATCAAGAGTATGTTAAAATCTAAACTGCAAGCGTGTTAACCAAATTTTTTTCACTTCAAAGTGTGTATTTTTGCCAAAAATTTTGTTGAATTCCTAGTGGTTTTTTTTTTTTTAAAGTATATGTAAGGGTTGGCTTCTAGATTGATTTGGGATACAGTGAGAAGAAAGAGACAGACAATTGACTATGAGATTGCTAGTGCCAATGCTAAATAAAGATAAATAATGATACAACCCATTATAGATAAACCATGTCGTAAATAATCATGTGAGCTAATGGAGAAACAGGATTTGATTTGAAAAAAATTGTTTTCTATACTATTTTCCAGGAACACATTATCATCTACAATTTACCTGTCAATCAAAGTTAAAACTGAAGACCATCCTTGGCACTTAAAAATACAAGTGTGTTTTTACAAGATGAATTAATCTGAATTTTCAGTTAAGAAGTTAACCACTATTTTAGGTTCAGCTTCAGCTGTGAGGTGATCCTTATCTTTTTCCCTGGACAAACTTTATAAAAATATAATATTTTCTGAGCAATAACTTTCCAGACTATAACATCTGCATCATTAAATTGTTACATTGCTCTCCCCAACCCAATGCAATGGAAAAGGAGAAATAAAAGAGGAAGATAAATAGGAGAAACAAAGAGCCTTTCTTCACACTTTCCCAAGTCTTAAAACTTCGTCCATCCTCTCCTGACACTCTCTCGGTAGCAAACCTATTCTTGTCCCTTCTCTCCACCATCTCTGCTAACCCCCAGGGAGCGGGGCTTCATTTATTCACCCCAGACTGGACTCTCCCAGAAGTTTCATTTCTTTTACATGTTTCTGGGCACAGAAAGGAGGTTATGCAAAGACTGGTCTTGGGATTATACAAATTTTGACGGTTCCTGCCAACAAACTGCCTTTTCCCTAAACATATCCCCCTCTTTTTTTGTATATAAAGAAAGAAAGCTTCTCATTTAAACTACAGGCCTAGGGAGAAAAATGAGGAGAGAGGGAAGGGATACGGAACAAGATGATGAAAAAGATGCATCAGAGTTCTTAAAGGTTTTGCTCTTCTTTTGAACTTAATCTAGTAGCATTTTCAGTGTCACTGGATTGGCTTAATTGGAGAGGATTTAGGTGCAACATCACGCTGTCATTCACAGACTGTGTGTGTGTGTGTGTGTGTGCGCGCGCACACGTATGTGTGACCGTAAGCATGATGACTTTTATACTGTAGAGAACTGCTGAGCTAAAAATCATTCTGCAATGAAAAGAGGGCATGGTTTTTTTCTAGTCAACTTTCAAAGGAACTCCTCTGTCATCCAGACCCAGAGCTAAGGTGGCCAACCTAGAGTTTTGAAGGGCAAATCTGCTGGGGTCCATTTCTCACTCTGCCTCCAGAATGGAAAAATGCCAAATACTCTCCTGGTAATCATGTGTGCTCTGCAGCTTTCAGTTTTCTCTATCATTTACCTCTGCAGGCCTTTTGAAGTGACTTAGTCTGGCTTTGCTCACTTCCTTGCCATTCTCCAGAATGCCTTTGCATGGTATTTGGACTGTAAGGAAGGTCCGACTGGAAAATCAAAATCTTGGGACCAAAGTCTCAAATTTGAACACTGCAGAGAGCCAGAGTTTGAAAAGTCTTTTTTCTCCAATACCTTCTTTGCCACCAATGTATATCATTTCTTAAAACAGAAGTACAACTTCTGAGGATTACAATGTAATTTGGCCTTCAAGTGTTGCCTTTTCCTTTGGTGGGGTAAGAGCTAAGATATACACAATCAGATCCAGTTAACTGAATTCTGAACTTTTAGTAGGCTATTGGTGGGTCCTCAATAACATAAGTTAACCGAATTGAAGAACATGGCCCATCCGAGTGGATGTGGTAGGTTTTACCACAGCAACTTCTAGAACAGACTAATTTTTTAATTCAGGGATGCGAAAATTTTAAACCAAGACGATCCATGTGAGTTTTTAAAAGGGACAGAGGATGAAGATTTACCTTGCAGGAGAAGAGGTTGGGGGCATCAGGCAAGAGGTCAGAACCTCAGATGATGATTTCAGGGGTTTCAGGGATTTCAGGTCTGAGCCTCAGGCCAAAAGAGGAGTGTATGAAACATCGGACACCAGGTTAAAAGTCTAGTTAAGAAGGAGGGCCGCTTATTATGGAGAAAAGTTGGAGAGTTGAAGCATGATGCTTGCTTGGGCTCCTAAGGCTCTAGTCCTTACAGACCTATCAGACTGATGCCGTTCCCCCAACTGCTTCCAACCAGGCTCTCTTTTACTGGTTCTGAATAAAACTGAGCTACACTGATGACTGTTATTGCTGCAATAGGGAAGAGGGAAGGGAGACAGAGTCAGGAAGATGCAATGTGTAAGATCTCAAAAGTGCAGATCTGTGTGAAGCGTGGAGACCTGAATAGCTGAGTAAAGGAGCAGAGCTGGCAGGGTAGAAAAGAGTGTTTAGAAGAACGATAGTCATTAGATTTTGTTGTGATTAATACATATGCTTTTAAATATCCTATCCTTAAAATCATGGAAACAAGGAAACTAGTAAGACAGCCTCCTTCACCTTTAATAAAAAGAGCATGGTAATTTCTTCAGATACTCCCAATTACATGTGCATTTCATGCAGATGATTTATTTGAAAGTCTTAATATGACTGAGTAGTTAGGAAATTATGTTCTATCTTTTGTGCTTGATCTATGTGTTATCTTTGGTGATGCAGAGGAAGTGATTGATATCAATTTAGTCAGTTTCACAAATGGTCCAGTTTGGTACGCATATTATTCAAGGCCATCCATTAAAAACAGTAAACCTTATAGGTATACGTAAAATATTTAGGCAAATAGCTTATTTATTCTTAATATCATTATTATATCATGTGGCTAATACTCAATAACACATAGACTATTTTTTAAAATGAATTGACTGTATAATCATTTTTGCAGGTATTCTTATTTTACGTGAACCCAGAAGATCACATTATGGAGCATATTAAATGTCTGTGATTACTATACTTTATGGAGGAATGTATCTGTTACTATCCTGGATCCAGAATCCCTTGGTCTCTAGATCCCTACTGACAAAGAAACGGGATCATATTTTTGTAAAACTATAAAAAAAATGGTGTGAATTTCTCAAACCAAGAGCACGCCCATCAGCAGTGCTCTCTTCCCAGAGATTTCCATTTGTTAATGTATTTAGTATGTTATCCAATAAATGTGACCTCTATATGACTAAGCTTTTAATCACTACAACTATACATGCCAACTTATAAAAGATTTAAGAAATTCCATGATTTCATACAGAGGGAAAAGATTCAAAAATTACTCTATAATGACCTTCAATGTCAATCAAAAATTTGTATGTGAAAAGCAACTGATTCTCCATCCTGAATAAGGTTGAGATGACTGTTAAGTAGCAAATAGATCTTGACTAACTGAAGAGAAGGATGTTAGTCCGGGGGATATAGCAACACCTTACCCTGGGCAAGATTTTATAATCCCGTTCCTTACAGCATTTTGTGAAACCGTCCATGCTAGTTTGAGATAGGTAAACTGTAGGCTTACTAGCCTACGGGAACACAAACTTGAAGCCCTGTGAGATCTTTTACGGCCACGTAAGTTTGGGAAATGTTGCAGTTAATTCCCTGCTATCACCTCACACACAGAACTAGATGTATTTGCTGGCTGCCTTCCCTTTTTCTGTCAATGGCACCACCATTCTCCCAGCCACCCAGGCTTGAAGTTTTGGAATTAGTTTTCATTCTTTTGGTTTCCTACTCCTTAACCCAGTCACTCACCAAATTTATTCAATTTGTTGATGTCTCTTTCCTATCCAAATCTACCTTGCTTGTCCTGTTGCAAGGTTTTAATTCAAATTACTCTTATTTCACGCTTGTTCAATTGTGGTGTTCTTCTTATTGGACCCTTTCCCCATCTAAATGGCCCGTGGGTCACCACTAGATTAATCGTCTTTAAACATCACTTTGATCATGTTACTCATCTTCAGTGTCTCTGCCTTGTGTTTACCTGTGTTGCACAGCTGCTGATCTGTTCAGCGACAAATGGTCAGGTGATCACATCCACCCAAGAAAAACCGCCTATGATAACTCCTTAGGAAATTTACAATGTTCCTTAGCATATCAGTGACTTGAAGGAATCTCTCAATGGAAAACCTGGTTTATTTTATTTAGCATTCCACATTTCTCAAATTTAGTTGAACATAGAAACATTTTTTTTCTATGTAAAAATTACTAACATTTCTGAGATTGAATGTTTTAAATAACATACTATGGGAAACATTTGTGTCGTAATATGCCAACTCCTTAGGTTGACATATTTCTTCCCAATCTCACTCTCTTCTGTCTAGTCTTGTATTCTTCAAGATTCAATTCAATGCCACCTCTCTTATGAAGACTTTTCAACGCTCCAGCTCCAAAATCTAGATCAGTCTCCCAGGATATGAGACACAATAATTATAACAGTCATAGAACAATTCCCAATCCATTCAATTCAATTTAGCAAAAGTCTATTAAGCAACATGTAGTTGCCAGACACTGATGAGAGGAAGTAAATTATGTGATGCCTTACATGAAGGTGCTCACCGAAATATTTGGAAAATTGGAGATATTGCTGTAATAGTGACATGCAAAGTACTATTGAAAACTTGTTTGATATGAGTTGAGAATTGTGGATGGTGGCTCTTATAAAACTAGAGAAAGAGAAAGATGGCCTCTGAGCTGTCTCAATATAACCAAAACCTTAGATAATTATCATCATTAGACAGTGAATTATGGTTAACCCATATTCCTATATTGAACTCAAAGGCCATCTTATCATCTGGCTGTGCTTTGTAAGACAGAAGACCCTTGGTCACTATCACCTATTAAGAGTTCCTCATCGAGTTGAAAACTTATTAAATAACTCTTCAGTTACTTATTCTTCAGACTACAGAAACCCAGTTCTTTTCATCTTTTCTCAAAGTTCTGATTTTCTAAGCCTTTAATCATCATTCTGTTTTTCTGAACTCCCTCCGAAGTCTCATGCCTTTCTGGACTTGTCGTTTCCACAACTGGTTACCGGGCTGCGTAAACAGCGGCGGAATGTCACGGATGACCGTACAACGTGGTAAGGATTGATTTAGTTAAGAACCCAACTCACAAATACTTATTCAGAATATCCCAACCCTGTAGTGCAAAACTTGGCTGTGGATCAGAAGTGTTTTAATGGCCTCTTCATACAGCATTACATGAGGGTGATGATTTTTTAAAAATTCTTCTGGGCATAATATTAAACTACAGAAACACCCAAATAAGTACATTCACACAGCACCAGATATTTAAGAGTCATTTATGATTTCCACTGTTTATTTGGTTAAGTAAATATGACATATTAAAAATATTTAAGGTATATATTTGTATATATATATGTTTGTGTGTGTATAATACATATATACTAGACTAAATATATATTAAATATCTAGTTATATAAAATTAAATAAGGCATGTAATAGTTTTTTTTTTCTTCACCTGGTTTAACTTTTGGGGCGCTTTTCTTCGTGTTCTACAATGGCATATTTCCCACTACTAAATAGAGGAGCATACATAGAGGTAGAATACATCCTTAATCAGAGTGAACATCCCTAAATCAATCAAATTTTAATTTATAAATTTGTGGCACAATAGGCAGAGGGGGAAGACATCTCATTGATAAAGGAATAAGAATCAGACTGATAAGACTTCTTAAAAGTAACAATAGAAGTGAGATTATCACTGGAATACTCAGACAAGAGTGCTTGAGAAACTGTCAAACTAGTAGGGTGTACTAAGGTAGTCTATCTTTAAAAAACAAGAATGAAATAAAAATGTCTTCAGATAAAAATCCAAAATTTCCGCTAATATAATACATGTAAAAATATACTTTAAGAAGAGAAACAGTGTGTCTAGGAGGAAATTCAATGTGTAAAAACAAATAGTAAGGAAATTCAATGTGTAAAATGAAACGTGTAAGGAAATTCAATGAATGAATGTGTAAATGAATGAGTAAGGAAATTCAATGTGTAAAAACAAATAGTAAGGAAATAACAAACAAATAGTAAGGAAAACAAATCTGTAAAAACAAATAGTTTGTTTGAGACAAACATTATCTAGTTTAAAACAATAATATTAATACTATTATTATAGTATTAAATAATAATACTATTATTAATAATAAGTGATTCTTATATGTACAATAGAATCTAAAAAAATAAAACAAACAAATGTATATAACAAAACAGAAACAGGCTCGCAGATACAGAGAACAAATGAGTAGTTACCAGTGGGGAGAGGGAAGGAGGGAGGGGTAAGTTAGGGGTATGGGATTAAGAGACACAAACTATTAATACTATGTATATAAAATAATAAGAAACAAAGATATATTGTACAGCACAGGGAAACATAGCCATTGTTTTGTGATAACTTTAAATGCAGTATAATCTACAAAAATATTCAATCACTATGTTATAAACCTGAAATATAATACTGTAAACCAACTGTACTTCAATAAAACAAATAAATAGAAAAAAATAAAATAATAAGTGATTTTTAAAGAACAGTAATTAAATACAGGAAATTGATAGCATCTAAATTGAAGGAAGGGGGTTGAAAATAGGTTTAAGATATTGTTAAGCTTTGTACTTGAATAACCAAATATGTGTGATAAAATTTCAGGAGTGATCTCTGAAAGAGTAGTAATATCAAGTTTAATTCTAAATATAGCTTAAAAATTTTTAAATGTTGAACTCTGGACTTAATTAAATATACATGATATAATTTCCAGAGTAACCTCTATGAAGGGAGAAACAGATTAATTAAAAACACAGTGGAATTTTTTAAAATCTGAAAAAATGAGAAGACAAATAAACCTCAACAACTCAGAAAACCTTAATCAATCCTAAAGAATACAAGAAAGGAGTTTAAAAAAAGAAAAGGATAGATAGAAATTATAAAGCCAGACACTATAGATGAGCCCAATAACATTGATAGTGTAAATGGACTAAACTTGCCATTTAAAAGACAAACATGATCAAATTGTACTTAAAAAAAAATCCCAGTTTACAAATATGTATTCAGAATATACCAGCTCTAACCCCTATGCTGCTCATAAGACACCTCTACAGCATAAAGACACAGATTATATTTTGTAAATAAAAGGACTGTAAAAAAAAGATATACTCAGGATATATTAACCAAAAGGTGGCTGACATCTCAATGTAAATATCATACAAAAGATAAATTAAGGCAAAATCATTATCAAAAATAGTTACTATATAATAGATAATAAGTAGTTCAATTCATCAATAAGATAAAATATTTAAACTTACATTCACCTACTAGTTTAGCCTGAGAATATATATAAGTGAATATAAATAAAAAATAGATAGAACTGCAAGAAGGAATTAACAAATTCATAATCACAGTGGGAGGTTTCAACACACCTATCTCAATGATAAGTTGCAAACAGAAAAAAAAATTAAATCTATGGAATATTTACCAACACAACTAACAAACTTGACTTAATGAACATTCACGCAATTATGCATCTAACCACTGGAAAACACAATTTTTTCTTGAGTGTACATTAAAACTTTAGGAAACCTGAATGTATGATAGTAGACCATAATTAAAGGCTCAATTAATTTCAGAAAATATAATAAGTAACATACTGATCATGTTTTTTGTAAATAACACAATTCTGTTAAAAGTCAAGAAAAACAACATTATATATTTGGTATTTAAAAATGCACTTCTAAGAAAACATAATGAAAATTTGAAATATAATTAATGAATAAAACGGAAAACTCTGCATGCCAACAATTATGAGATGTGTAAAAAAATGGAGCTTCATGGAAGACTTACTGTTTTAGAAAAAAGAAAGGCTGGAAATCATGAGCTAAGCATCCATCATTACAAGTTAGAAAAAGAATAATACACTCATCCTTAAAATATAATAGGAAGGAGATAATAAAGAGCCTTAAATTAGCATAATAAAAAATAAAAAATCAATAAAGAAATCAGCAAAGCCAAAAATTGGTGTTTTGGAAAAACTGGTAAATAAACTTCTCTCAAGATCAAAAAGAATGACTAGGAATAGGAATGGTGCACAAATACAGATACAACAGAGATTTTTTTTTAAAGGTCATGCAAATAACTTTTTATCAATCAATTTCAGAATTAGAATAGATAATTTTGTAGATTTTAGTTCTCAAAAAGAATATCCTGAAAAACCCTATATAATTATACTTTAGAAAAAAATAATGCATACATTTAAAATACTCCCACAAAGAAAATACCAGGACAACAGGGTTTTATAAGACAGTTTTTCCAAAATTTTAAGTACAAGGTTATTCCAATCTCACTCAAATCTTCCAGAGAATGGCAGAGCCTATGTCTCAACTCATTCTTTGAAGCCAGTATAATTTTGGTAAGAAAGCCATGTAAAAAGAGCAGAAAGGGGGAAAAACAAGGAAAAGCTCACTTATTCATGAACTTTGCAAAAATTCCAAAGAATATACCATCAAACTAAACTGAATTCTATGCTGTATAAAAGGGATTCCACCATGAGCAAACTAGATTTGATTCAGGAATGCAAGGGCTGTTCAACAAACTGAAATCTACAGACCCACCGCATTGCACAACACTTACACAAAGGACTGAGACATAGACTAAGGCAGCTTGCCCAGAAACTTGCATCCATTCAGTGAACTGAAATTACGTGGGAAAAATTAAATAGCAACTGTCTCATATGAAAAAGACGTAAGCTTTTAAATGAGATAAAGCATATAAAGTGCAGTGATTGACAGATGGAAAATGATCTACAGGTAGGAAAAAATAGTATTCTTTTAACTACTTTATGTTTCACCCGACCCTTCACTCCTCCCCACTGTTCACTAAACCTCTTGGGTTCATGGAATCAGGAGTGTGGAAAAATAGAATACTAATTACAGGATTTCTTTTAAGTGACCTTCTAGACTTTAGATAATTTAGATGCTCTTTAACTATCTTTATTATGGGGCTTTGAGAGGCGTAGGGAAGACAGGTAAAGCTGAATCTGGGAAGTTACTGCCAAGTTAGAAGGTGAATCAAGGATGCTGAATTGTGATACCTGGAATGATCCAGAACAGTCAAACAAATGAGTCACTCAAGTAAATTGAGCTGCATATTACAACTGAATTGTTCCAGATCAGAGCGGTGGAATCAGAATGAGTTTTGAACCCTGATTTTAAATGTGTATAACTTTTTTTACTGTGATGTATATAAATCATAGAAACACTTTTTAGTGTCATTTCACATTTCTGAGTATTTTCTCTAGGCCCCTCTGCTAATTTCTGGAATCTCTCCATTCAGAGCTGGAGTCATAATCAGATTTGGCCAGTCGATACCAAGGCAACTGTCTGTATGTTTTCCTTCCACTGTATCACAGGACGCCAGCACACAGCTTAAGAAATAGTCAGGAAAGTGAAGCCTGTTTCTTGAAGGGCTGATTAAGTAAGACAAAGTCAATTAACATCTGATTCCTCACAGGTTTCTGCAAGCAAATTGTTCCAATTACCCAAAACCAGTGAGCAAATTGTGAGCTAATTAAAAGGGGCAGTCATGACTCCACTGACATGGTCCTGCCACTGTGCTGTCAGAAATTCTGGATAAGACAGATTAAAGAGCAACTTGAAACATGCAAATTTTGCTGCAGGAAAGTTCTCCTCTATAGTAACAGTGTTTATATTAAAATACAACTCCTCTGTATTTTATTTAATTTTAAGCACATTTCAAGTGTAACGTGTTTATCTTCATTTTACTTTTTTTAAACAATTCATTGCTTTCATTTAAATATAAAATAAATGCAACATCTTTACAAAGTGTGTTCAGTATATGTGTTGTCACAGCCAGGACATTTTACAACTCTGTGGAATAAAAGATAGACTCCACTGTAACTGTTTATAGTCTGTAATAAGCAACATAAAAACAAAGTCCACGTCAGCTATGTAGACAGCATACCTTTATGAGCCTGTTAAAATTTGTTTTCACAGGCTACTTAGTCATTTCAAAATAGAGCCTAAACAAACTACCATATATTTACTCTGTTTGTCACCAAGAATTAAGATTTGATCTCATTATGTAGGTGTTCATTAATGCAGAGTTGCAGCAATTTCTTTATCATATTTCTTTATCAAGAAGCTACCAAGAACCAACATGGAAGGGGCCAGCAGATAGGATGAGACAAGATTCTTTCTTCAAGTGGTTAAAGCAGCATTTTTAATGCCACAATATCAGCCTCCAGAGCAGACAGAAATCAGGCTTTTCTAGCTGACATGGTTTGGACAAAGAACTTGTAATGTTGTACTGATAAGAACTTATAAGAAATTCCATCTCCAGCTTGAAAGGGGAGGAAGTTACAACTTGTTTGTTTGTTTTTAGACCTTGGCACTTTCAAGATAATTTAAACGAAGCTCATGGTCCCTGGTTTTTAGAAGAATACAAAGTAAGTAAAGCACACTTATGAGAGTATGATAGCCAGAATGGTGAATAATCAGAAGGGCAAATCATATGAAGAACATTTTCAAAGTAATAGGATCGTTTAGGGTTGAGGAAACAAGCCAGTTAGCTTCAAACACCTGAAGAATGATGTGGACGTGTGGTGGCTTAGACTTTGTTCTGTGGGTCTCCCACCTAAAGGGATCTTGCCTCATCATAATGTATGCATTACCTGATTACATTCTCATTTATGACATCTTTTATTTAATTTTTATGCTATGATTTTCCTTTGAGTATGCATTTTTAAAGAATTCAATGCAATTTTATTACACATCGAGTAAAAAGTCATTAATCTTTGTTTTGTGTGTACTGTGCGTGCATGAGCCATTCTACCGGATGACTGGCATCCACTTAACTTATTCAACGCTTACAGGTATCCTATGTAGTAACAACAGTTATTTACATTGTTTACGTTAGAAAAATGAGGTGCAAATATTTAACTAATTTTCCCAATGGGACACTGTTAGTAAATGATGGAAACCAAGATTCAAACTAGTTTTCTGTTGGCATATTTTTGTTTTTCATTATACTAGAGTATACCAGTCAATGTTTATAGTATATATTTTTAAAAATTTGTTTGTTAAATAAATATTTATTAAGTACCTATTATATATCAGATACTATTCTAGATATGGGGAATATATCAATGACACAAAGTCAGAGAGAGAGAGAGCACACAAACAAACTAGTAAGCAAATTATATCAGGGGCTAGACAGTGATAGAGACTATGGAAAAAATAGAGGATGGTAAAAGACTAGAGGACTCGGTGGGGTGAGTTATACTTTTAAACAGGGTGGTCAGGGTAGACTTGCTTGAAATGCTAACATGTGTACATCTATGAAGGAGGTGAGTTGACCATGTGGGTGTAGAGAAGCAGAGTGTTCCAGGCAGAGGGAACAGTGGTGCAGAGACCACAGGTGAGAGAGGGTCAAACATTTAAGAGAAACAACCAGGAGGCCGAAACGGCTAGAGCAGAATAAAGCATTTGAATTTTATAATGGTTATATTTCAGTCTATGTGACTGAAATATAACTTATATGGAAATTCTTTATAAGAATTATAAACCTTCTTATAAGAGGCGCTATTTTATCCACTTAAGAATTGACATGTTGGGACTTCCCTGGCGGTCCAGTGGTTAAGACCTCGCCTTCCAATGCAGGGGGTGCAGGTGCGATCCCTGGTCGGGAAGCTAGGATCCCACACGCCTCGCGGCCAAAAAACCAAAACATAAAACAGAAGCAATACTGTAACAAATTCAATAAAGACTTTAAAAATGCTCCACATCAAAAAAAAAAAAAGAAAATCTTTAAAAAAAAAAAAAAAGAATTGACATGTTTATTGACCATCTACTATGAGCGAACATTCTAGGGCATGAGATGCATTAGTGAAAACAACTTGTATTTTCATGTAATTTAATACCAATGACCATAACCAGGCCGAGTGTATCCCAAATTTAATATGCATTAATATTAGGAATTCTATTTATATAACAATTGCATGAATATGTCAAAAGAGAAATCTCTCCATATATGTCTAAGATAGTTAGAAATTTTAAAACCCACTTAACTTACGTTATGATAAGTGTGATAAAAATCAATGGATGATAAAATACTTAAACGTAAATGGAAGAATTCCCATTATAGTCAGAAAAGAGGGATATCCATATTACATCAGTGATTCTAGAAGTTCTAGTCAATTCAGTAAAACTGACAACTAAATAAAGGAGACTACCTGTCACTATTTGTAAATAAAATATTCTATATCTAGAAAACACATGAGCATGAAGTGAATAATTATTAGAAATCAAAAGGGAATTGCATAGGCAGTGTTTCCGCCCCCCCGATTTATACAGATACCAAATAATTTTCCTATATATGCCAGAAATAACCAGTTTGAAAATATGATATCCATACACTGAAAACTGCAAATATTTATGGGAAGTTAAGCAAGGATTCAAATAAGGAAATACCCTTAATTGAGAACACTCAATAATGTATTTTCCAAAAGTAATTTATAAATATTTGTTAGTTACAATTAAAATCCAATATGGTATTGTTTTAATTGGTGAAATGGTTCTGGAGTTCATCTAAAAGATAATCATTTGAGTATAGATAAGAAAATGATGAAAACAGGGGAAGGGTGATAAACAATAAAACTACAAAAATAAAAATATGTGGTATAACCAAAGAATAGAAAAAACTGGACTAACAGAAAAACCCAGAAGTAAATACATATGTGTATTTCACTGAATCGTAAAGTTAAAATGTCAGATCCTCCAAGAAACGATGGACTCATTCATACAGATGCCTGCCCCTTCCTGCTTGTCCCTTGTGCTTTGAGCTCACCAGCAGGATCACATCATCACTGCTGAGGATGTAATGCTCCTGCTGGCGCCAGCAAGGATGATTCAAACAATGGGTCGTCTCACAGAAAAAAATTAAAATATAGAACGCATGCACAAAAAAAAAAAACCAACTTAGCTTTTATTGTAAAATTTTGTTTGAACAGTGCTGTGTGGTTCATTAATAAAGGTTTTCACTTTCCAAATGCCATGGTGTCCTATAGATTAGCCCTAAGATCTCCATCACCAGAAGTGACTCCTGTGTCACAGAAGTGTCCAGGGAGCCCTAATTCAGAAAGCAGACAAAGTAGACCGCGTGGCATTAAAAACGCGTCACGCCAGTCTGAGGCATCCACAAACCAGTTGGTGCAGCGGCAATCACACTGGCCAAGCCCGCTTTTGGGCATTATGTGAACTCTGCAATCAGTTCTTCTGCCACAGTGACTACATAATGTGGGTGATATTGGGTGGATGCCTGGATGATTCTATTTTTATCTAGAGAAATATCAAAATTATAATTTTTGTCTTATTTAAATTTAGTATACCTACTCAATACAAAAAATACAAAAGCAAACATACACATGTATGCACACACTTATACACACATCCAAATTTTTGTGTATTTGTATCACCTAAATGAAAGACTCTCCTAATAATCTGGAATACTATATACATATATGTGTGTACGCATATATATGTATATGCATACACATATATACACACACAAACACACACACATACATATATATACACTATATACATATGTGTATATATACAAATATATGTATACAAACACATACATGCACATATATGCACACACATGTATGACATATCATATATACATGTGTGTATGTGTACCTATATGTATGAACAGGTTACAAGTATATGTATGTATATATAGTACACATACATGACACATACATTATATATATATATTTTTTTCTTTTAAGATAATTCTCTGAAGTCTCTTTGTCTTGGGTCAAAAGGTTCATATAGTATTTAGACCTTTAAAAACAAATTATCCAATTTTCCTTCAGAAAGTTTATGCCACATATTCATTAGCTTTCGAGGCTAGAGAATAGAGGGAAATATGTCCTTTTCTAGGAAAACTTTCCCTTCCTCAGTTAACTCGTAAAATACTCAAGCTGAATGTGGGGATGGAGTAAAAGGCAATGTAATCAATGGATTTGATCTGTTTTAAAACGTTCCTCTGAAAGGCGATTTGTAAGCCCAAACTACACTGAGCTATAGTTATAATAATTATCCAACTGGTAAACAGACACAATTTCTAGAACACAAGCAAAACACAAACCTAAAATAGCTCTGGTTCTCAAATTGCCTGAGTGCTTATCATAATTTTTCTCATAAGAATCTTTTCTATTTTTTAAAATTTTAAATAATGATTAGATGCACAACTAGGAAGGAGGTTGGAAGAATGTGACTTTAAGCAAAGCCTAGCAAGAAGGTGTCCCAGTTTTTATTAACCTCTGCATTCAGTCTAGACACGCACTTTGTTTAAAACGCACATTGATAGAGGAATGGACAGGATGAATTTACTGACCCGGGTAGCCAAAGAATATAGGATTTGACGATTTGCTCACCGACATTGAAAAGAGCTATCAATAAAAGTCCACTCGAGCTAACAGCCAACCCCCTTTCCTGAAAGTCATTCAGTGACTAGGACACTGATTCAGCGTGTGGCTGACCAAGAACAAAGCAGAGGTACCTGTCTCTGACTTTCATTACAGTTGGGCTGAGTCTGCTGCCATTGGTTTTGGCCAGAGTATCACTTTCCCTTTTCATATTTCTAAACCACTTTGGCTCTGAGTCTGTTCCACCTTAATGCTCCAGCTATCTCAACAGAATATATAAGTTCTGTTGAGACTATCTGAATATGTGGCCTCCCCAGGATCCTATCTTTGGGGCCTCCATCAAACCTGCCTTGTCATAGAGCAGATGGACGAAACCAGCATGTTACTAAGAAGGAAAGAAATCTGTCCAACCTCTAATGGGCTTATGATTCATCCTCTGATGGCTCACAGGCCTTTCTGGACAACAGTGATTGGCCATCTGGTTTCACTGGGATGATAAATTCAGCAATAAACATGACTCTTGGTCCTCTGTCCCTCTAAATCCAAGTCACAAATATTGTGAGTCAGATGTCCCCACCTACAAACACAACGGCTCCTGAGCTCAAACGCTCCTTTGACACAGCCCATGCCACCCAACTTCAATTATGCCTGGGCTACATTTCTTTTGGAGGCACTACAGGATTTTTTTTTTTCTTTAACACACCACACACACACGCACACACACACGCACACACGCACACACACACACACACACGCACACACACACACGCACACTATTTTTTTTAAGGAGGCAGAGGCATCCAGCCAAATAAACTACGTTAAGCAGTGGGTTCCATTTTAGGTGTTGACAGTGTATAATAAATCCAGGCCTACCTAACATTTACAGGAACGTTATAAAATGAGTGAAATGGCATGAGTTGGTTACCAGGCCAACCAGACAAACACAATAAACAGGCAGCAGTGACAGGAGTAAGTTACACCATCTCTCCGGTCTGAAATATATCACTTTACATTAGTCTTTGACCACTTCGAAAGCTCTTTGTTTTATGTTTTTCAAAATGCTCTTTTATAGCATAGATTACTATTAAATCTTTTCAGATGAGGAAGTTTCTTTTTTCCCCCAAACTTGCATAGCTCTAGAAAGCAAACATTTATTTTTATTTTAACTCTAATTAAAAAACAAATTCAAGTCTTAAGAACAATGTTAAGGCTCAAATCCTGAAGGTCCCTTCTGGCAGATTAAAAGAAAAAAAAATTTCCCTAGACTAGAAAGAAAATAAACAATAACAGTAGTTAGTATACTTGGTTGGTTTAAAATGTTCTGTTAAAATGGCAGCATTTTGCAGTGCTATTTAACTCTTTAAAAGTTAGCCTGCATTCTGAAGTACTTTCTCTCCTAAAGGAGAAAAAATTTTATTAAAAGGAAAGAGTTTTAGAACATTATAGCTTATCATCATAGCTGGTAGGATATTAGAAATCATCAGACAACTCCTTTATTTGACAGAGGAAAAAAAAAAAGAAAGAAATGGATTAGGGTTTTTGTATAATTATTTAAAATAATGACATCTCATTTCTGCTACTTATACCATACAAAAGTATTTGCTTATATTACTTTAGCCAATTTCACATAAATGAAAGAAGCTCTAGCTCACTTTTTACTTTCAGTATAGGTTTTGAGCAGCAAATTAAAGTAGAATAATTTAGAATTTTCCATATAAAATGAAAGAAAACTACTATACATGAAAAACATTTATAAAAAAAACACCGGTTTAACCAAATTTGCTTGACCTATACAAAATATTGCCAGATTATCAACTATCCTTCTAAAAGGCACACTTGTGAGTAGGGTGACCAACTCACCACAGTCTGTCTGAGACCTTTCACGTTTGGGCCCTAAAAGCCCATGTCTCAGAAAACCCCGCAGCTACGGGCAAACAGGTACACTTGGTTACCTGCTTGTGATGGTAACTTATTTTCCTTCCATTGTTTTACAATATATTTAACAAAAAATTGTTTGTAAATTACTATGAGGAAAATTTTACCCTTACCTAAAAAATATTAAAAGTGAAATAATTTCCTGATAATGGTTCATTTGTTTCTAATCGATAGAACCCATATTTGAAATCTATTTCTACAGCTGGAACAGGGGGTTTAATAGGAGAGATTCTGCATATAGTTAACTCACATCATATTAAGTTTTTAATTTGTAGCTCTATCACTGGAAAAATTTTATTGCTGATAGTGAAGGAGAAACAAGCCTACTTTCCTGTTAACTGCTTTATCATTCCTTTACTAGCACTACCAGGACTTGGTTTCAAAGAAAACAACGTAGCTGTTTAGGAAAACCGGAGATGGGAAGAGGACAGTAAGGTTAGAAGGAGCCCTCCCAGAACTTGGTTACAAAATATCATAAATTCCCAAGCTTCTTAGAAATGGTACCATGGGGGCTTCCCTGGTGGCGCAGTGGTTGAGAGTCTGCCTGCCAATGCAGGGGACACGGGTTCGAGCCCTGGTCTGGGAAGATCCCACATGCCGCGAAGCAACTAGGCCCGTGAGCCACAACTACTGAGCCTGTGCGTCTGGAGCCTGTGCTCCGCAACAAGAGAGGCCGCGACAGTGAGAGGCCCGAGCACCGCGACGAAGAGTGGCCCCCGCTCGCCTCAACTGGAGAAAGCCCTCGCACAGAAACGAAGACCCAACACAGCCATAAATAAAAATATATTAATTAATAAAAAAAAAAAAAGAAAAAGAAATGGTACCATGGAATGCTTTGGCATCTCTAAGATTGATTGTCTTTTTTTTTTTTTTTAATAAATAGCACAGAATTTATTATACTGACTGAAGAAAAGGCATAGTTCTTACTTTCGGTGGGCAACCTAGTAAGTCAACTCTAAAAATATCACTTTAATAACTCCCCTTTTCTAATTCTATATTTTTGGCAGTTTATGTCTATACACAGCTTGACATCTAATAAGTTAAAGCTTGAGAAAATTAAAATTTTCTGTTCAAAATCTTTCTGTTAAGGAATAAATGCATATAGATTAATAATTGTACTAACAGGCCCAATTCTTCATCACTTGCTGTTCCCATCATATTCTTTGCCTCATGGCTTTGAAGTTCCCTTCTTTAAATAGGTGGGGTCTATGTCCTCATCCTTTGAAACTGGGATGTGCTTCAGCCAACACAACGGGGATGGCATACACCAGCTCCAAGCCAAGGCATAAGGATCCTGTGCGTTTCCTCTTCCTCTGTCTTGATTCTCTACCTTTGTCACAGCAACTTACCAGCACCAGCCTGCTAGAGACTGAGGGACACAGGCCCCGTTGCCATCTCAGTCCCAGCACACAGCCATCAAACTGCCAGAGGAGACTTGAATGATCCCATCTGGGACCAAAGAACCACACAGCTGAGCCCAGCCTGAATCAGCAACTAACTCGTAGATTTATGATTTTTAAAATGAGTATTGTTTTAACCCGTTTATCTTTGATGTGGTTTGTTATGTAGTATTATTGGGACGATAGATAATAGATAACTGGTAGAAAATATAAAGAAAAGGGCCTCCATAACACCCTACTCCCATCGAAATACACAGACTCTGTAAAAAAAAATTGCAAAAGGGTTTCGGCGTCAATATCTCCTCTAACAGCCATGTTAGGGTTTGAACTGCAACCTTTCTGAATCCCATACTCCAAGCCATTTTATGAAATAAATAAATAAATAAAATTTAAAACTAAAAATTATTTTAAAAATCACAGGCACCTGGAAAAATATAAAGACTGAACATCCTCTAGGAAATTTCCATTTCAATAGCATAAACATATACTGCGTTAGTAAAATGCAATAGTGAACCTCTAGATTTCAAAAATACAGGGAGACAGTTTGAAGAGGCATTTGGCATATTTTTGGAAATTTCAGAATATGGCAACTGACTGCCACAGCTAGAGCTAATTAATCAATTAGTTAATCCCCATCTTATTCCTAGAGCTCCATCTATGCCCAGCATGAACTTTCTGGAGATAATGACATATTTAAGCATGTGTACTGGAGGCCTGCTACAAAAGGCATCGCTTCCATTCTTTAGGGGCTTTAATTTCTAACATTGCTAACTGTCAATTCTCTGTTCTGACTGTATTCTATATTAAGTATCTAATAAACAAAGATTTAGAACCTAAACTTTCTGATCTTTGTTATTATCTGAAGTTTGGCACACATTAAATGTTTATTAAGCTCGGCTGGGGCTTTGTGACCACCTAGAGGGGTGGGATAGGGAGGGTGGGAGGGAGGCTCAAGAGGGAGGAGCTATGGGGACATATGTATACCTATAGCTGATTCACTTTGTTGTACAGGAGAAACTAACACAACATTGTAAAGCAGTTATACTCTAATAAAGATGTATAAAAAATAAACTAAATAAAATGACCTGCTTTAAAAAAAAGTAAATTTAAAAAAATGTTTATTAAATGAATACAATAATTATGGAAAAATCGAAAGAGATGATTAAATGCTCTATGGGAAGAGATAACTTACTGTATTTTAATAATTAGGACAATGATAATATAATAATAAAACAGAAAAAATTTTAAAAATAGAGTTCAGAAGGAAGATGAAAGATTTTCTATTTTAAAAAAGAATGGAGAGAAACCTGACAATCTGCAAAAGATGGATTCTCCTTGGTACAAGAAGCAAGACTGTTTCTGTTACTGTAACTCCTTTGACATCATTCTTACCACATCTTATGGCCGTTTCCACTGCACAGCTTCAAATTTTTAAAAATTATGTAAAACAGATATTCTATTGACCAACCATGGTCACTCCCATTCTTGAAACCTACCCTTAGAAAATAAACAGTAACGAAAGGGAATTGAAAGTGGTAAGAAAGGAAAAAGTGGTAAGAAAAGACAATATTGAATGTCACGGACTACCATGAAATACAAGAAGCCTTATTTTTTGATGCCCAAGTTTGACAATATTGCACTTAAATGATAAAGAAATAAACGGCGAGCTGTCTAAAGTGTTTAGCTACAGAAGGTGCTAAATAATCCGTCTTTGAGTAGCTGCCCACAGCTGCATAAAGCTGCCTTAGTGCATGAACCCATTCTTAAGTTTTGCTCAGGTTCCTGGCTACGTGTTATTTCCCTCAGCTACCTCTCCCATCTCTTGCTCACCATGCTGTTTGGAAGTCTCTAAAGGAAGGGTGGAGTGAATCCCATAACTCTTGCTCTCTTGCCGTTTTTAGCTGCCTACAACCCTTCCTGGCTGCCACAGTTTATAGACTTGGGCTTGGTGGCCTTGCCAAATAACGAGCGTCTGGCTCATGAACCCTGAGGGGGACTCCTATTAAATGGAGACGTGTCCACTCCACCGTATGAAAGCAAAGGAGGGGCTTGAAATGTCAATGTGTGAAAAGTCAAGGTTAATGGAGTGCAAGATTTTTGCAGGAGAACTGCCACCCTGCAATGACTAATTAAACTGAGGTCCCGATGGCAAGCATCTTTAAAGATGCCAATTATAGATTCACATGTTTTTGCGTGACACTGTTTTCCTAGAAAGATAGGTAGGAAGGACGGCTTGCTTTTAGTGTTAGACACCATTTCCTTCCGCCCGAGACCTGGCCCCTGCCTGCCCTTGGCTACATATACGCGCACAATGGATGCTAACCTCATAATATACCCCGGGCAGGGAGCAGACACCAAGCAAATCCAAGTATCTGTGGCCAACCCAGGAAAAAAGAGTGCATCTCTGGTGAGGAATCAAATTCCCCACCTCTGTATTACCACACCCGGGCACAGTTAGCACAGGCTTGGCTGCCAACAATTTAATTAAAAGATACTTGTAGGATGTGCAGTGAATCCTGGTGAGTTCCTTCGCCAGAGCCGCCTCCTAAGAGAAGGGTCCTGGACTGGTTCAAGGACACAAAAGATAAGAAGGAAAAGAAAACTCCTGAAAAGATGCAACCAGGCTGAACAAGGGTGAAAGATTTAAGCTTATGAGGCACAGGGACAAGTTAGAATGAGCTGGACTCAAATTCTTCCACTTTGGAATTTAGAGAAAACAACTCCACCTTTTTTTCTCTCCTACCGAGGCTTGTATTTATACAGTGTCCTCAGTCTACTTTTTTGCTTAATAGTCCTGCACAGGCTGATTCTACAGATGGTATCAAAGTAGTCTGTATTCAAAACACGTTAACAAACTCCACAGTAAACTGAATTAAGAAGGTTTCTTCACTCCAACACTTCTCAGTTCCTTTACTGCACTCTAGTGCACCGTGAATTGCTGGAAAGCGATGAGATACCGTAGACTTGCCCCGCCCCGCCCCCCGCCAATACACATGGATACACATCAAGGGTTTTCAGAATTTAAATTTTTAGATTTTTAAAATTTTTGTCAATGTGCATTGAGTGTGGTACTAAATAATCAAGGCTTCTAGGAGGAGAAAGAATGAGAAGATCTGACATTTGGGAGCATGAATCTGGCAAGGGAATTAGGATATCATGGAACAAAGTGATAGAGCAAGGCAATCAGTTCAATGTGCGTTTTGTTTCTCACCATAATCCTTACACAAGATTAAGAGGGAGGCATGGATATGAATCATTCAAGAGCAAACTTAGGAGGTCTGTGGAACTTCCCCTATGCTAGGAACCAAGAAAGAGGTCAAAGGTAATTCTGAGGTTTCAAGACTGGAGAAAAAATATATTAATAAAATTGGGGCAGGGGCACTGGAGAGAAACTCAGTTTTGTATTTGTGCAATTTACAGGAATGGGTGTCATAATTCTCAGAGATAAGATTTGCTCCAAAGGAAGAAATATAAGGCTTCTGATGTCAATGATAGACTTATAGAGTTATACTGTATGATAAGAAAGCAGGTAATAAAAATAACAGCTGGAAAAATCTTGAAGGGATTGAGGGAAAACTATCTTCATGGGTATTGTGCCACCTCACTGAATCAGATACAGAGGTTAAGGGGTGTGTGTGTGTGTGAGAATAATTGCTGAAGAGCGAAAGGAAATTTGGAAATGAGCTGACTTTCATGGAAGTTAATTATAACAGTTTTGGTTAATATTAATGAGCACTTATTAAATCCAAGAACTATTTTATATAGATAAAACCAATTCATCACCAAAAGAATCTTATTACATAGATACCACCCTTCCCTTTACCAAACAATCTTATTGAGGTATAATATACATAATATTTACCCATTTTAAGTGTACAATTCAACAATTTTTAGCAAATTTACTGTGCTGTGCAACCATCACCACAACCTGTTTTAGAACATTTCCTCATCCCAGTAAAACCCTTCATATACATTTACAGTGAATGACTGTTCCCATCCTCAGCTCTAAGCAACCAATAATCTACTTCCTTTCTTAGACATTATCTACAGGTACTGTTTTATCTTCATTTTACATCCGAGAAAAATCTTTCCTTATCTCTTTTCTAGTTCTAAATAAACTTGCCCCAATTAGTGTGCCATTTAAGAAACAGGATGCCTTTGAAAATCATTAGTAAACAACACCACCAAAGAAATAGCTGATGCTAGAACCATAATATCTCCAGTATGGGAGATGGGAGAAGTTTCTTGTAATAAGTTAGTGTTTTCCATGTTCAAAAAAAAAGCAAGCAAAGAACTAAAGTTATGTTTCAGCATAAGAAACAAGGTCTTACAAGAAACCTGGTACCAAGGAGAACAAAACGATGTTTTACTCTGAGTGGAGTTTTCAAACGCCACCAGCCTGGCTAGGTGAGTCTGCAAAAAACGGGATTTGGCATACTCCGGGAGAAACCCTGATAGGTAATTGCATTGTGAAGACAGCCAGTGTGGTGGGCCAGGTATTTGAATTTGGCCCACAGTTGGAGAAGGGGGCAGAAATGGACCACATGGAAATTGGCACTCAGAGAAATTGCATCTGGAAGGCAAACTTTCCAGGCTGCTGACGGCTCAAAATGTCAAATTGTTTGAAAAAACAAACACTGTGACATAACAGATACATGCAATGAAGTTTTCAAGATGTTCCCAACAGAAGAGCATGCAGTAGTTGGCACAATGTACTTATTCCCCAACCCCCAAATACTGCCCCATAACCAAAAAAAGAAGAAAAAGAAAAGGAAACTTCGAGACTTAAGTAAAGTTGTTGCAAAACCAACTCCACTGGCTGGATTTGCTCCCTGCTCTCCCATTCACACAGTAATAACTGGATATTCTCTGTGAAACTCAACCTTTTCTTGAGTGTCCCAGTCTCCTGCATCGGGTAAGTGTGCATTCCTAAATTCTGAAAATAAAAAGTCTAAATATTTTATATGCATTGAGATTAAACCTCACAAATATTACAAAGATGGGGCTCAGACAAAAGTACAGAAATCTGTCCAAAAATACGTTATGAATGGAACATTCCTTCAATGAGCCGATAATCATCGATAATTGAGCCCGTAAAGTAGCAACTGGACATTTGAGATAAAAAGAAAGTTGGTAAGAAGAATGAGATGGTAAATCTTCCAGGAATTTTTAAAATACAGTCTGATTATACAAAGTATAAAAGTGAACTGTTTTTCTCTCAGAAGATATTTGCGGTTCACTGGAAGACTGCTTGGAGTTTCAATTGTGGTTTCTTTATTCTCACTCATGCTTAAAAAATGTGATGAGTGTAATAAGCTTTACATCCATTTTCAAGGCCCAGTGTATATGAAGTCTCCCCAGCTCCTATCTGGCAAGTGTCCCTCCAGCTTCTGAAAATTTCCTTCATCATTCACCTCAATGCCTGGTGTTCCATTATCTTTCCCAGTCACCTGTGTTATCACTCTGGTATTAAGTCTATCAAGCATCGAAGTGTTTTTCCTTTTCACACCTTCTCACTTTTCTTCTGTGTTTATATAAATGATTGATAAAATTAAAGTCCTAGAAATACGAGCATGGATCCTTTAAAAATGTCATTTGTGTTAGGCATTTAAATTTTCCGATTTTCTCATTGATGTAAAGAAGGCAGAGACCTAGACATAGTGAGAAACTTAAATGGCATCTCTCTATGCTCTGCATCTACCTTTCTATGCTTTTTTTTTTTTTTTTGGCATTTTAAAAATTATTAAGACTTTATCTTTTAGAGCTGTTTGAGGTAAACTGCGAGATCCAAGGGAAGGTGCAGAGATGCCCCATATGCTTCCTACCCCCTCATATGCACGGCCTCCTCCACTATCATCTCCCACCAGAGTGGGACACAGGTCACAATGCATGAACCTACACTGACACATCATCGTCACCTGAAGTCCATAGTTTACACAGTTCACTCTTAGTCTTGAATATTCTGTGTCTTTGGACAAAAGTTGAATGACTGGTACCCATCATTATGGCATCAGAGTGCTTTCACTGCCCTAAAAATCCACTGTCCTCTGCCTGTTTACCACTCCTCTTCCCCCAGACCTTAATAACCACTGATCTCTTCACTGTCTCCAGAGCTTCGCCTTTTCCAGAGCGTCATCTAACCGGGATCACACGGTCATTAGCCTTCTTGGACGTTCACTTAGTAACAGGCATTTACGTCTCCTCCATGTCTGTTTATGGCTCATTTTTTTTCAGCAATGAGCAATATTCCATTATCTGGAAAGACTGCAGTTTATTTATCCATTCACCTGCTGAGGGACATCTTGATTGCTCCCAAGTTTTGGGGATTATGACTAAAGGTGCTCTACACATCCTCGTGCAGGTTTTTTATGTAGACATAAGTTTTCAATTCGTTTTAGGTAAATACCAAGGAGCGCAATTGCTTGATCATATGGTAAGATTATGTTTAGTTTTCTAAGAAACCACCAAAATGTCTTCCAACATGGCTGCACCATTTCCCATCCCCACCAGCGATGAATAAGTGTTCCTGTTGCTCTGTATCCTCCCCGGCATTCGGTGTGGTCAGCCTTCCTATCTTTTGTACAATAACATCTGACGGCATGTACGTCTGCTTGGTTAATAGAACTACCAAGAACAATCAACTTGGAAAAACAGATGAAGCAAACAATCATACCTAGCAGTTAGTTTCTCCTTTTCATAAAGCAACTGTTTTTTTTTTTTTTTCAATTTTAGGCTTTTTTCCTTTTCTTCTTCATTTGTGTTAAATCACATGGATAAACATGATTATTTTAGAAAAAGTAAAAGAAAGTACAGATAAACAATAGTACAAATCACCCATATCTCACATCTCACACACATGAACATTTTCGTTTACATCCCTTCAGAAACAAGCCTGCACACATGCCTAAACACACAAGGCATCCGTCAGCTCTTGCTGCATAACAAACTATCCCAAAACTTATGGACTAAAATAATAGCTATGTATTTAGCTTATATTTCCCTGAGTCAACAATTTGGGCTGGACTCATCTGGAAGATTCTTCTACTGCCAGTAGGTTAGGTGGCTCCATTTCTGGGGATTGTCTAGAGGTGACCGGGGCATAAGTGTCACATTATCCAACCTTGTTCTAACGGCAGCAGTAGCAGGGTTCCTAGGAGAAGCAAGCAGGCAAGTCCCAACGCACAAGCTCTTTCCAAGCCCCTAATTGTGTCACATACGCCAATGGTGTATTGGCAAAGCAAGTCACACGGCCAATCTGGAGTCCAGGGGTGGAGAAATAGACTCCACTATCTGATAGGAGGGTTTGGATAGGGGGCACATACAGCCACGTTTGCAGTCTTTCATAATCCTGCCAGCCAGGGGGTGGAGGACTAGTAACATTTTGGTTTGTGTTTTATCAAAATCACACAAACCCACATTAAATTAAAATGTTGAAAGTGGATAAAATAGATAACTAATGAGAACCTACTGTATAGCACAGGGAACTCTACTCAATGCTCTGTGGTGACCTAAATGGGAAGGAAATCCAAAAAAAAGGGAGATATAGGTATATGTATACCTGATTCACTTTGTTGTACAGTAGAAACTAACACAACATTGTAAAGCAATTATACTCCAATTAAAAAAAATGTTGAAAGTGTATCCTCATATCAATATGTATCGTTCTACCTCTTGTTTTAAAAAGCTGCAGCGTTGGCCTGTTTAGCTGAACCATAATTTGTCTGACCTATCTCCTGCAATTCAACTTTAGAATATTTCCAGTTTTTCACTATCCAGCTGTCATAAACATCTTTGTGCATTCATCTTCATGCCTATCCATGATTATTTTATTATATTGCCCTTCAGCCAGCTTACTATATTTACCTTTCCAAGGAAATGCACCCTTTGTTCATTAGAAGACGTGGAGAAAAGAGAGTGCAAAGGATGAAAATAAAGGCCAGGCTAAAACCTTGATTGTTTATCATAACTTGTCACCACTAGTAAAAAAAACGGAAATGAAAAAGAAAAAATGAATATAAAGATAACTATAAAATCATCATAGAGCCCCACTTGTTTACAAAGAATAATGTGTACGTATATTCTCAACTTATCCACTTCCAGTGCATTTAATACACTGCTTCAAACAGTCAGTGCAGGACCATTTGTCACTTCTGACGGCATCAGCCCGGGTGGCTGGGCCATTTCCTTCATGTTCTTTGTACTGTTGGCACAGAGGTGTTGGATGGTCATTATATCCTGAATCAGCTGCCACAAATTCTTACTTGGTCTGGATAGGGTTCGCCTACCTTCACTGCCTTTCCTGTTTAGGCTCCAGAACACAGAAGAGATCAGTCCACTAAGTGCGCTTTCACTGGCAATGATAATCTTGGTGTCCTGGCTCAGCTTCCTCACCTGCTTCTGGGCTTCCCCCAATTCACTAAGTACTTCTTCATCACTTTCTTCCATTTCAAGAACAAGGGGAAAACTATAGCACTTGATGTGCACCTGTGTGTTGTGGGTACCCAACAAGCCAAACAAGAGAAGAAATAAAATAAACACCTTATTATAGTCAAGTTGGACCAGGTCCCAGATGTCTAAAAGCTTTTGTCTCCAGAAAACCAAACTCTCAGGGCTGATAACGGTGACTGGATGTCAAAGGTATAATAAGAAATAAAGTTCTTTAAAAACAAACTGAAAACACCATAAAATCATATTGTTTTCAACTTCCCTATTTAGTGGCTTTGTTATGCGTGAACATTACGGCAGACATCTAAGCCAACGGAAGACAAGAATCTTCTAAGCTTGTCTTGTGTTTATACATGACTTCCGGAATTAAGGTTGCACACATGAGTTTTTTATTCACCCAGCATAATAGATCTGGTAAGTCTGAGAGATAGAGTGAAGGGTTTGAAAGTATGCTTCATTTGGCTGTTTTTCTTCCTTTTATGATAGTTGCATTTTCAGAAAAAAAAAAAATCAATTCTTTTCATCATGTGTTTTTGACTTTCCATGGCTATTTTCAAGCTCTTAATTCCGAGTTCATTTACTTGTTTGTTTTTGTGTTATTTTTTACTAGAGACATATGGCAAGACAGTACTATGTTGGAGAATTAAACTTGCTTTCTTTGTAATAAAGGGTTCCTAAATGGAAATATTACAGCTGAACTAGGATGGAAGGCCTAAAATCTATTTGTGACCTAGGGTTATGAGATTACAAAGACCATCATGATTTATTTTAATCTGAATAGATTATAGGATGGAAGTCATAAAATCATTACACAGTTTAGTTATCATTTCTTATTCAAAATGATTATAAAGATTAAAAAACAAATTTACTATCTGAATTTTCACTTACCAGTTACTCAAAATCTTGTCCAGAATAAAATGAAAAGTAGCAAAGTCTCTGGTTGGGCCCCTAATTATTAGTACTTAGCATCTATGGGATCTCATTTTCTCCAAGGAAACAAGAAATGCTTCCATTCATAGAGAAAGACCAGTTTCATTTTAAGCATGACTATTGATGTCCATGGCAAGTCTGCTGACTGAAAAGAAAGTGTTTATTGATTCAACCTTTCCATAACCCTCTACTAAAGTAAACACGTCTGAGACAACTAAGCAAAACATCAGATTTCACTCAACTACCATGTGGCCCTCTTTGCTTAAAGAACCTGGTGTGGGTCACGAGTCCAGCCGAGGTCCCAGCAGTACAAAGGAGCTACATTTTGTTCGGTACGTCAATCCTTCCTACCATCAGTTTTCCTGCCCATCACCAAGAGCACCTTTTCCGGAGTCCTCCCTCATGGCTTCCTCTATCTTCAGTTAACTGCTGGTGCCTAAAAGTTTAGTATCATCCTCACTATAATAAATACTGTTGTAGTAAGTGTCATTTTCATCTCATTATAAATTGGTATAAACATCGTCTCTTAGGAGCTGGGGGGAGTAAATCTGCACAGTTTCATCATCTTTGGGAAACTTCACCTTGTTGATAATGGTGTAATTGTGCATCATTCATGACTTTCCGGTCTGATTCAAACAAGAATTTTATATTTCCAGTGCCCCAAATCCCCAACTCAACATCATCTCAATCTTTGCTGAACTTCAGATTTTACGCAACATGTAGAAATTGTTGAAATAGCTTCACATTCTGTGATATAACTTTCATAGCATATGCATCATCACTAAGGCAAAAATCGTTAAAGATATGCACATTTGAGAAATAATATTATATTTGTATTTGCATTTACACTTCATTTATTCAGTCATCAAATATTATTATTCATCTACTATGTTTGAAGCACCATACCAGGTGCTAAAAAACACAATGATAAATAAAACATATTCTCTAAAACTCATGGTGCTAGCTCCCCAGGAGAAAAATGTAAAGATGGTATTGTGCTGATTACATATGAAAACAGTAATCAGAAAAAAATGGATAATTTTTCGGATGCATATGTGTTTTGTTAAAGAAAGACATGGTTTTGAGTTTTTCCTTCTGACAGTGATTTTTAGTTTCCACTGCTGCCTAAAGCAACTCTTGGATACAACTGTAAGATTATGCCATCCTTATGCAGTATGTTTTTTTTTCTCTTCTATCGCAGTAAAGCCATGTATTCAATTAAAGCTATATAAAACTACAAAGATATACATTTTAAAGAACATCTTAGGACATACCCTCTTGTATATCACTTAAGATTATACTATTTGAGGAGCCAGAGCCCACTTATCACATTCTGCTTCTCACGATGGTATTATAATAAATACTCTGAATGAGATTTAAGAAACTTGGGTCAAAAATAACATCTTATAGCATGACTTAAATAGAATATCTGGGTATAAAAGGATAAGTTGGCAACAGGATGATGAAATGCTGCAATTTTAATTTCGTCCTCATTTTTCAGTCACATGTAACTGAAAGTATCAGTCAGTGGTCAGTGGTAGAGCAGCTGTCCCACTAGCCTACATGCTTCTCATGTAGAATCTGACAAAGACGCTCAGACCCTGAAACCACTGGGGAAAACGCAGTATGTAGTTTGGAGACATTCATCAAATCTCCACATTAAGGGGAAGGCAGATAATGTTTTATTCTTTTTGTTTTATTCTAAATAAGGTAGGTTCTTCTTTGAGTCTGCCCTAAGTGAGGTCTAAAAGAGTTAGGGTGTGCAAGGAAAATGGCCTACAAATAGCAAGAAGATTTACATAGTTTCAATATTTTGTAAACCTCTTCGGGAACTTTTTCAAGAGACTATGAAAAATATGGTTAACAAAATCAGGCTGGTGGGTTATGATAAATGTTCTAGCCAGTTTTATTGCTTCCCTAGTACCACATTCAGAGGGTTTTCTCCCAAAGGTCCGACTCACTAGAAAGCAAATCATGGTGTCTTGTCCCCTCACCACCACCACACTGTGAGTGAATCATTATTGAACTTTCAACCCCAAATGGTCCAGACCAACAACCAAACTATCAACAATGGTATTTAAGGATGTGCATTCTGAAATGTATCTGCCTAGGTTAGAACTCCAACACTACCTCTAGTTAGGAGGTCAAGTTACTCAATTTCCATGTCTGGATGTCCTAATCTGTACAATTTCATGAAAAAGAACCTATGGGTTGTTGTTGGGATTAAATGAGAGAATATACTTAAAGTTTAGAAAAGAGAATGAAATATGCTACCAAACACTAATTACTGCTCTTGGAGTTGAGTTCTGTTGGCACATGAACTGAGATGATACAGAGGGATTAGGGTGACAGTCTCTCCCATGTGTGAGGGGAGAGAAAAGAAGAGAGACAGAGACAGAGACAGGTGACCACAGAGACAGAAAGTAGACACACAGAGAGCTGAAGAGATGAAGAGAAGAGATTATATCAGTTAAGAAGGAAACAGATTCCACACTCAAATACAGATAATTTGAAGAGGATTTAATTAACAGGGCTTGATAACACTCCTAGGCGTAGAGGGTGGGGAGAGAGAGTCATTACTTGAACTGGAAATGAGAGATTCCAGTAACTCCTCGCATGGGTCTGCCCATTCCAGGAACATGTGGCCTTTGGTTGAGAGATGTAGTCAAGTGAGACACACCTACAGAAGGGTGCCAAATACCCCAATCTCATCCTCCTCATCTCTAAGCTCCTACCAAGACCCCCCATTGGCTGATTCCAATCAGAACCCAGAGGGCATTAAAACCATGGGATGATGTCCGTACAGATCCTCCTCCAGGGACAGAGAGCCGGACGGAGGAGGGCGGAGGGTATGAGCTACACGGAAGAGGTCCTGCACAGAGACCATCTGTGCCCACAGGAGGGACCTCTACTATGCCTGAGGCCTCGTCCAGCGCTGACACTTCCTGTCTGTGGGTTATGGGAGAAACCCTTGCATCTTTCCAACACCTTTCCCTTTTAGCCTAAGCTATAACGAGTGATTTTCTATTATTTGTAACAAAAGCAACTTTGGCTTGAGCAGAAAAGTCTGGCAACTTCAAGAAAAGAGTGGAAAGTCTCTGGGTATAAAACCGGAGGAGCAGGACCAGCACTGTCCCATTCACTGGCGATTCTTTCTCATGAAGCAGTGTCAGGGGCACACATGCATTTTTATTTGTCACTGAACACAACTGTTAGGCTTTGCTCTTTGCTTCTATATATAATATACTGGAGAGGAAGACTGCATACATTTTGGATCTTTCTTTATGAATAAAGAAGGCACCTTGCCGTATGTTCCACTTTAATCCCTGAATCATACCATTCTGTGAAGACTGCCTCCATTTTTGAAATCTAGGATTAACATTTTTAGTGCTGCTAACGTCTTTTTGAGCTAGGGAGACTATCTGGACTTCTCAGACCCAAGTCCAGAGGAGTGGGAGAAATTTTATCAAGACGTACAACATGGTAAAAGGTAAACTCTAAAATGGTATAAGCAGGTTTAAAAGTGATTGGTAAGGTTCAATAAGGCTGTGAAAATAAACGGATAGGGGCAACACCAGGATCTGTAATTACAGAATAAGGGGACTTGAAGGCAGAGAATCACCTAGAAATAATGAAAACATGGATAAGAGCAAGTGTCAGTCTATTAATGAAACAGAATCCCTAGTACAGCAGACATTGAATGAGACTGAAGGGAAATAAGATGCAGAATAAAGATGCAGAAAGAGCTGATTAGGAAGGCTCATGCCAGGCTTGAATGTTATATACAAGTTACTTTTGTTTGCAAAGCCTGTGGCCAGCCTGAAATTGGCGCACGTGAGGAAGAAGTTTAAAACAGTGGTCCCCAACATTTTTGGCACCAGGGATCGGTTTCGTGGAAGACAATTTTTCCATGGATGGGGCATGGTTCAGGTGGTAATGTGAGTGATGGTTCAGGCAGTAATGGGAGCGATGGGGAGGGGCAGATGAAGCTTCGCTGCCTCACCCGCCGCTCACCTCCTGCTGTGCGGCCGGGTTCCTAACAGGCCTCAGGCCAGTGCTGGTCCGCAGCCTGCAGGTTGGGGACCCCTGGCTTCAAATAGCCTCCCAGTGGATTTTAGCGCACAGGACTCTTCCATGGCCGTCCAGTGCAAGAACATGTACATGAAGTAAATTTAGGTCAGTCCGTTCTGAATTTAGGGACTTCTTTTGAGGTTCTAAATTAGGCCTCAGTTTAATGGAGAACTGCTATGAGTTTTCTGCTTGGGAAGATGGAAATTCAACAACTGGATAACGGCATGTCTGTGCACTCACGTTGGGGTTTAACTCTTCAAGGAAAATCCTATTTCCCCCATTTCCAGATTCTCTGCGGCGCCTCACTGTGCCTACCAAATACTACTGCTGATGGAAGGGTTTCGAGGCAAAAAGATTGTCATTACCTTGAGACCCAAATTTTCCATTTTATCTTTGTCACACACTCAGAGAGGTTCGTGTTGTCTCCTTCAATCAGTTGTTCCCAACTGAGAGCAGTACTGTCCCGTGAGGGACATCTGGCCATGTCCAGAGAGAACTGTAATTGTCACAGTCTGGTGTCAGGGGTGAGAGGGTGGAGGCGGGGTGGGGGGAGAGTGAGGGGGATGGGCTATTGCCATCAAGTGATTAGAGGCGACGGTTGCTGCTGAACACTGTACAGTCATCTCCCACCACACAGAATGTTCTGGCCCCCAATTTCAATAATGCCGAGGCTGAGAAACCCCGCCTTAGACGTTCTCTCAGTTTGATAATTATACTTATGATGTCCCTGCTTAAATATCTCAATATAAATGGTACTACTGGCTTGAGGACAGTGATAGGCTTTCTTCAACTTTCTAGATGTTTCTTAAGCCTTCAATGGTTTTCTTTTTGTTTGTTGAACTTGCCTTAAATGGTTATAAAGATTTTATCAATATCAGGCATGCCAGTTTTTTCCTTCTGTGATGAGGTAGTCAGGTGATGCCGAAAAACCAAAGTGTCCATATCAATTAAGAATGTTTTCAGAAAGAAAAAGAAATATCCCCTGTAATTGAATGGATGATACTGAAACATGTAGAGAAGAATGTCTTTTATTTCTAAGCATCAATATCTTCAAATAAAGAATCAGATAAGTTCCCCTCCCTATAGAGATCTGGGTGAAAGCAGGTGTATTATACTGTGTTTCAAGTGATGCAGAATGGGGATGGGGAGAAGCCATTATTTTTGCCTTATTACAGATTAAAGTCGTCCAGAGCTTTCACAGTACATGGATCACAATTCGAAACAGCAGTTAGGGATACCCATTAGCCAATACCAACAACCAAGCCATGAGAACTATGGCTTAAACGCTCCGCTTTCATTTCATGTCTCTAGACAAACTGGAAATGACCAGATTACCGGCGTCTAAGACGTTCATGTGATTAAAGATGCTGTCACAATCTCCAGTTAGCTGACTTCTCTCCCCGTGTTCCCTGCTACCTAAATACCGCTTTCAGGTCTTACTTTCCAACTTTAAAGTTACCTGGGCTCATCTCTGAACTTCTCCAGATTTCCATCACCTCTGTTCAGTTTGTGAGCCCAGAAAGAACAAAAGCACAACAAAGCCAGCACAGTAAAAGCCTAACTAGTACGTTAGAGAAGGCTGAGTTTATGACTTCTCCCTGATCTGTTGCCAAGAAGCTCTCCTAAGCTTCATAAAGACACACACAGAGTTATATTAATATATTCACAGAACACACACACACACATACCTTGGTTTTTTCACGTTGAAGTTTTCTTGGGGGAGAACCGTACTTGACTAATTATACTCCATGCCACATCTCCCGCAACAAAAATTTCCAAAGAAAACAGTTGAAATCTTACCATGGCTGGTGTCTGGATGAAGCCGTCTTGAGGATCATGGGATAAGCAGCTCCCTCTGTGGGGGGGAAAGAAAGTGATTATGTCGTAGGCAAGGCCTTTAGATTGAGAGAGAATTAACTCAGCTTATAATAAATCACTGTTGACATCCTTGCTAAAGACTTCGTGCTCTCCCAAGCCAGGGGGAATTTTTAGCTGGTCAAGAAGGAAACTCCACAAATGCTGGCTATTATTTGCATGTGCAAGCTTCACAGGGGAGATCCTGAAGGGTTTTCCCTACACGGTCTGAGCTAACTCCACAGAGAATAGCTACCCTACTAAAACAAACAAAGATTGATTAATAACTTTTATCATATTTTACAATTGAGACTTTGGAAAATATGTAACAGCAGGAGGCCCTGTCTTCACCTCACTTGTTTTTAACTTATATATTGGTCTTTCACTAAAGAAAAAGAAAATCTAAGTAAAAAGATTGAGGAGAGCAATCCTTCCTTCAATGGTTTGAAGAAGAAAGATATTTCTTTTTCTTTGTACTTTGCAAGTAAATATTACTGGTCAACCAACTTTTATGAAGTTGTATAGACTTTATAGCAGATGACTTGCTGTTTTATGTATTGTCTCATTTGCTCCCTGCAAAGCCCCTGAAGAAATGAAAGCACTTTCCATAATTCGTTCAGGTAAAGGGACTTTTTAGTCTGAGAGGCGAAGTGACTCAGGGACATGTGGGTGAGAGAAGGGAGAAGAACTTTACGTGGACTGCAGCCCAGGGTCCATTCTCTACCACAAAGAAATACTTCATAAAGAGGATGTGTTTTTTAGTTGATAGGATCAAATTTTACATTAATGATATTTATTGGAAACATAAAAAAATCTCAAAGGGCAATTAAGTCTCCTGTAGAGTATTTTTTTCTCCCATGTCTGTTATACCAACCTTTGTGCAACTATACAAAGTGATTCAGTGAAAACTGGATTTATAAGGATTAATCTCTGTACTCCCCTAAGAGTTTTAGCATATTTCTGGATGAAACTAGCACATTTTAATGGGATTTTTCTTGGGGGGGGGGTGGGGATCGATTCAGAATTATGCGTAAGTTAAATGTACATGAACAAGATTTGAATGATGGTTCCAAATTAGTAAAATTTACTTTAATTAACAGGTTACTCCAGAGAAAGGCTTGCCCCTCCTGATACAATCTCCATTTGGGTCCACTCTGTTTAGTGCTCTGAGAGGCTGACCCATAAGTGTTTCAACAATGACACCCTTGCCCTTTGACTTCCATTTGGGTTCAAGCAATGGGAGGCCCTGGCAAGAGACTGGAAAGAAGGAAGTGAGGTTGAACTATTTATTCCCCTGGCTCCCTCCTTGCTGGCAATGCTCAGCTGGTCACTACTCTCATCTGAAGGATCTCTCCAGAGAGCTGCTCTCTCTTGGTTCCAGGAATGACTCCTTTCTCTCACTCCATCTCCCCAGTGGAACTCCCCAATGAAACTGCCCTTCCCCTGACAGTTTCCCTAAAGTCTGCCCACATCGGTGTCATCAGTTCTACTGTAGAATTTTCCTCAGATCACCCAGATTGGATGAGATTCAGACAGGGCCCTGGCAGGAAAGGGCAGATACATTCAGACTGGGTTTCCATCTTTTTGGTAGATCTCAAAACTATGAGTCCAGGACTCTACATGTATCTGAGATGTTGATGGAATCAGTCTACTGAGATGAACTTTCGTTGTTCAAGGTACATCCGCTGTGTTGGTATCATTGCCCAAATGATAAAGAAACAAACAAACAATGTGATCCTGTTCAACGGAGATTTTTGGGGGGTGGGGTGGGGGGGAGAAGATTGATTCAGAATTAAGTATAAATTAAATGTATATAAATAAGGTTTGAATGATGTTTTCCAATTAGTAAAATCTACTTCAATTCACTGAGTACTCCAGAGAATAATAAAGAAATACCAGAATGATTAGTGGCCAGCCTGTATTAATTGCATCAATTTGCCTATTTTCACTTAATGCAATATTAACTTGAACTAATTATCATGGCATAAATTAAGTTATATGATCTTACATTAATTTTTACTAAAGTCCATTTTGGATAAATTAAGTTACATGATCAGACATGTGTATGTGTGTGTTTGTGTACATATATATGCACACACGTATGTATATGACATATATAGAAATTCCACTGTTCGCTTACTTAATGGCTTCTACTGTACAACTTACAAACGCAAATACTATGTATCATTCAAATTCTGATTTTATGCTCCTAATAAGCAAACCAGTAAATTAATAAACAGGTCTTTAAAAGATGCTCTGGAGTTAAAAAATATATATATATTTACATATGATGTTAAATAATATATATATTTCCAGCTAAACATAGGACTTACGCGGCTCGTTGATTAGTATTTCTCTTACAACACACTGGCATTCTGGTGAACTATTTTGGCATCAGAACATTCCTAAGTATAGTCAGTAGGCTCCTATTAATATAGTACGGTATTTTTAGCTTAGGCTTTAGCTTTTTTAAACCACACTGCTTAAAGTGTCCCCTTGCAGAAAAAAAAAAATTACTGTATTCAAGGATAATCCCATCTGTATAAATCTACCCAAATCCTTTAGCCTAGGAGATGAGTACTCAACTGATGTAGGGATAAATATATATATACTTAATTTTGGTGAGATTCCCCACAATAAATGAATTTTATAAGAATTACTTTCTGACCTCCTCTAGAGGGTCTGAGAAGCACTGGCAACAGCACAAACATGAGATGAGTATTTAAAGAAAAACAAAATTGCCAGTGATTAAGAGGCACACTATGTACGTCAAGCTCTGAACAGTCACACGATAGAATCTACTGTGGCTACAAAGTCTCAACAATGGCTCCCAAATGTGATTTGCTTGGCTGACATTTCTGTGTGTGTGTGTGTGTGTGTGTGTGCACGTGTGCATGTGTGTGTATGCATGTGTGTTTCTTGTCTCTTTCTCTGCAAAGCATTCTACTCAAGACAGCCAGGGTAACAGGTCAAACAAGTTCTCCCACAAACAAACTCAACACTGTTCATCAATCACTCTTCGCACTTCGAGAATTTACTTCCTCCTGAAAACCACTTGTGAAATGAACCATTTTTCCTCTTCTTCAGATTAGGGAACTGGAACGGGGGTATCAACACACTCATGGTTATAGATTGACACTTTGAGACGAGTGAAATTAAGGGCAGCAATTCTTGCTGATAGGTATTCCATTCTGGCAAGCATAGATAACGTAATAATACAAGAGCCATTATTCACCAACTGGTACTTCCTTGGTTTTCGCTTTCTAGCTTTGTGCAATAACATTGACAGCTGAACCCTACACACTTCACAAAGCCAGAGGCTAATCCCATTGGGCCATCTCAATGACCCTAAGCAAATCCAAGAAATGGGGAGCAAAAATGACTCTGCACAACGAATTTCACGCACATTACTCAAGGTGGAGCCACCAAGTCCTACCTTCAAATGTCATTTATTTTCACGTTACACCAGCTTTTCTCAAAGTGTATGTTAATAGATGTTCCTTGACAAAGAATCCTTTTGGGAAAAATGGGCACACAAAATGAAACACTAAACACAACTTGAGCAGGTTTGTTTACCACCTAATTTCTCTTCCCACGTTTCATCCGTTGCTCCACTCTGAATTTTTGAGAGCATAAGTAAATGTTTCAGAATTCATTTAAATCTCCCCTTCAGCCTCTGACCTCTTTAGTAAACATGGCTTTAGGCAATTATATTATGTTGCTTATGCAATCTCAACAAGTTTGGAAGAAAATAAGGTAGATTGGTGGGAAAGATCATTAGAATTAGACATACTTATGCCAACAATGAATAACAGCGGACATCCTGATGAACCTATACTAAGAGTACAGGTGACCCTTGAACAATACGGATTTGAACTGCAGGGGTCCATTTATAGGCTGATTTTTTCAATAAATATGTACTACACGATCCACTGTTGGTTGAGTCTGTGAATGCAGAACCATGGACACAGAGGGCCTACTGTAAAGTTATATGTGGATTTCTGACTGCAGGGAAGGTCTGGATCCCTACTCCCAACATTGTTCAAGGGTCAACTGTACTAAAAAAAACAGCAGTAACTCACAGTATGTGGTGGGCTGGGGTAGTAACCAACAGTTCTATGAAGTTCAGTTCAGAAGGATTTGCTAGGTTCACAACACAAAATAATTTCTGTTCTTAAAGGTAGACATTTGGTCATCCTCAAAAGTATTAAATAATCAAATATTTAAAACTGAAATTTGGGTGAGAATTAAAAATTACCTAATCTAGCTTTCGCATTTTACAGAAAAGAAGACTGAAATTCTGGGAGACGACTGAGTTGTTAGCATGAGTCGACTAATTTTGTTTCTTTGTTTGTTTAAAGAGAATAGAACCCAAATTGTTCATTTGTCACCTAACGCTGACGTCAAGCCACACCTAATATGCTAAATGTTAGCAAGTGATTCTGATAAACGGATAAATGAGTTTGATTACTTTTTCTTACCAGAGGTAAAGGTTAAAATCTGGAGCCAAGTATATTCATTATCTACTGTAAATCAAAACTTCATTTTTGAGTGACATTTTCAATTAATCAGCAATATAGGAAATTGTGGAGAACACCTTGAAGGGCTTCTGGGATCTTGTTTCAACAAAGAACTTGTTGCCTCACGAACTGGGAACGCTGCTGGCACGTAAGCCTTCGGTGCTCAGCAGGGCCATTTGGAGCCATATTGGAGCCTGAAGCCAAAGCAAAAATGGGTACCACTGTATACACATATCAAAAAAAAAATGACTATAAATAGAAACTTGCACTGCCCAATCTATTTGCATGCCATAGTCAACTGTCATAAACCTGCCCAGCGATGATTCAATACCTTTGAGGGCCTGAGAACCATCATCTGATTGGAAAAGACAGTTTCCATCACAAGACCATCAAACAGGCAAACAACAGCTTGTAGTTATTTAAATTTTGATATTTTGTTCATTGTGGATTATTGTATGAATTTTTATTTTTTAAATTGCATTAAAATATGTGTTATCTCGATCACTGAGTTTTTGGTGAGGCTTTAATTTTTGCACTGATGCTTTCATGTTTGCCTTACCCACTTCATGCTCGTCCCAGCTCTAACACTCTGACCCTTTAGAGATTGCCTCTGTTGTGAAGGAATGCCTCACCAAGGTCACTCCCAGTAACTGATCCCTGGGGAAGGAGCCTGGCCATCCAGGCCCAACTGGGCCAACTCTAAAGGGTCATTCTACTCCAGAGTTCCAGCCAGAGCTGATCTGGGGACTGAGTTATAACTGGACTTCTTCCTCTGCTCTTCCGCAGGTGTTGACCTCAAGGGTACGTTCGTTGTAAAAACCTGCCGTACGCTAAGCTCCGTCTGTGAGGATGCTTCCCGGGGACCACTGTCTGTAACAAATATCCAGTTATATGAGCTAATATTTATTGAGCACATCCCAGGTTCAATGCACGTTTATATGTATTTTTTTATTACCCTAGCAATAAACCAGTAAGGTTTATAAGCAACACAGATTTTTTTTTTCATGGTATTAAAATCAATTATACACAATGTCATATCTTTTCAATGGATAAAGTGACAAGAAGAAACCCACATGAAACCAACATGCTGTGTTGTAACACAACATGAGTCAATGGTTTTCCTTTCTTCACTGGCCTGAATGTTATAAACATACTTAACCCCAGGGTGAAGGCTCAGATATGTAGTCCAGAGCACATGCTTTAAAAAGCCAGAGAAGGATTTAATACAGTTTAAGCTTTCAATTCAAATATTTCAAGTTAAAAATAAAATTCACCACGAGAGACACACTTCAGCTACTTAGAATTTCATTCTGTCATGATACTGTGGATAAATGAGGGTTTTAATTTCATTTAGTAAATGTTAGTGATAGTGGTTCAAAATTTAAGTGTTTCATAATCTCAACATTTCTACTTATTCTGAAACAGAAATCCATTAAAGACTATTATTACCTCTGTATATTAAACACAAATTATTACCTCTGTATACTAAAATGATAATACATTTGTAAAATATAATAAAAATATTCTCACTTGAATCGGGAGATTTACTTTGTGTGGTCCAGGGTGGGGTCCCACAAATTCATGTGAGCTATTCAGAGATGCAAATCACCTATTAGGAGCTGCTTTATTGAGTAGAGTTCTCTTTTTAAAATGCTTTTTGGGGGGCTTCCCTGGTGGCGCAGTGGTTGAGAATCTGCCTGCCAATGCAGGGGACACGGGTTCGAGCCCTGGTCTGGGAAGATCCCACATGCTGCGGAGCAACTAGGCCCGTGAGCCACAACTACTGAGCCTGCGTGTCTGGAGCCTGTGCCCCACAACAAGAGAGGCCGCGACAGTGAAAGGCCCGCGCACCGCGATGAAGAGTGGCCCCCGCTTGCCGCAACTAGAGAAAGCCCTCGCACAGAAACGAAGACCCAACACAGCCAAAAAAATAAAAAATAAATAAAATGCTTTTTGGTCTGGATCATCTGCTAAATCATATTTCTGAACTCACTGTGGCACATCTTCTCTTTCTGCAGTTATGGTCCCCGTATTTCTGAGCATACTGCATTTTATATTCAGCTCTCTTAGTGTTCTGGTTCACATGAAATGGTGCTATTTATTTATTACAAGATCTCACATTTGTTATATCCATCACAAGCTAATGTTTCTATGAATTAGGCCCTAGAGATGTAATATCATCTTTAAAAAGCTGCCCCAAAGACAGAGAGCTGAGAATCAAAAGCAGAATAAGAACAAATGTACATAGCCTGAGTTTCCAAGTTCATATTTCTTATACGTAACTATGTGAAAAGCTTGGATCCACAATCTGCTTCTTTCTCTCTTTTGGTCAAAAATAGCTATTAGAGTGCCAGGAGAATGTGCAAACCATAGAGATGACTGGATAGAGATGTCTGTCCAATGACCCTGGGCCAGAGCCAGGAGAAAAGATGACAATGATCCTGTGAAGCTATTACTCTATTTTCACTTGCTCTTAATTTCACATTTCTCAACCTTTTTCAGAACAACAATATTTGAACACTGTATCATTTTACTGGTTGATTTTTGAACTGTAAGTGCCCCCTAAATTTACTACTCTTCAACAAAATAATCTAAGAATGCGAAATTGCTGAAGGTTGTTAGCAAGTAAATCTGATTTATTCAAAACATTAGAAAGTCCCAGGTAATACTCAATTTTGCAAACTCAGATAGTTAGCAACTTGCAAACACCTGGTTTTCTTGGGAGCCTAGCATCATGTCAAAATAAATCCACTTAAAGAAGCATTTGTCGAGCATTATTTTATGTGCCTGGCACAGTACTAAGCAGGAAGCATTCAAAGATTGCTCATTGTACCTTGAAGCACTCAACGTTAACTGAAAGGCTTTCTACAAAATGTAGGCATTAAATTATTACCATGGCAAACAATTTTATAAGAATGGTGGGCTAAATGCTCGTTTCACTGAAGTGTCTAGGACTATATAGACGAGCCACATTTCAGGATATGTCCATTTAGTTCATTATTGGAGGCCATCTGGAGTGTGTTTAATAGAAATAAAGTTTGAGGAGATGTTCAAAGGAAGAAACACATCTTTACTCTTAAAACCCTAAGATACTTCAGCTAGACCGTAGGGTAAAACCTTAAGGTCAACGGATGTCAACTGGCACAAAACAATATTCAGTGGCAGGGCCACTTAAATCAAGATTCTAAAAAGGTAAATAACCACCCAATATTATAAGAGTCTATCATCATAATTAGAAGACAATTCTGGATCTCTTTAGATAGTTTGGTAACTGCATGGAAGTGGACAGCACTGTGGAAGAAACTGTGTTGGAAACCGACCATCATTACCATACTGTTTCACAGCATCATAAAAAATGGTTTATTTAACACCTTCATCCAACAACTTGCATCTGCTTTGTTTCCAGACCATTTTGACCATTGTTCACATTTCAAAGTGACTCATTTCAGTGATTTTTCAGGAGTTTTAACAAGTAGCTGACTTAATATCAGAAGCTACTCGAAGAAGTCTCTAAGAAGCTAATGGAGCTATGACCTAGTCATCACTGATTGTCCACACCTAAATACAGCTTATGATGTGTGTGTCCCTGCCCAAACATCCTTTATATGCCAGAGGATGTTGAAATGATGTCCTGTTGGCACAGGCTCTGTTTACCACATTGCCTTGACTTCATGAGTTGGGGCACATTCTGTTTGGGTTTTGTAAGCCAAGGTCATCATTGCATAAATCAGCAGCCCACAAATTGCTGTTTCTTAGGTGACCTGATAGTCTCTGCTCACAGCAAAGGCTGAGTGAGAGTTACCCTGGGTTTCTGTGGGACGTGGCAAAGCAAACTTACTCAGAGTTCCTTGGTTGAATCCAGGAAAAAAAGTCAAGTCTAAGATGAGTCACGATTGAGCAAAAACCTTGTCTGCAACTCTCCTTAGAGGTTATGTGCTCTTCTAAAATTACACATTTGGATTGATGTATTAACATGGCTGTATTGTGGTTGCCTGGAGATGACTTGGAAGCCACTGAGTTGGATGATGGTGTTCTTTGTCAATGATTATTTCATCTTAGGCATCATGCTTTACTAGCACCTTTCACAGGCAGAAATATGGTTGCCCTTCCTCACCTATGAAAGAAGAGACATTTTGTATATTGCCTCCTTCATCCCTATTAGGGGACATTTAAACTCAAGGGCATTTTGTTCACTTGATAATATCCTACAGTTTACTGTATTTGTAAATCATTTGGACTGAATATTATCACTTTGCAGAGACTAAAGAGACAAAGAGACAGAAAATGAAGAAACAAAGAAAATCTCAAGATGGGTTTTGCTTCCAATCATTTTTGTTTTTCTTTCAGCAACTTTAACAACTACTCTATATGATGTTTGGGGTGAGATTGTAGGAAGACAATGAAGATAAATAAGATGTTTGTTCTGTTCTCAAGGAGATGCTATAGGAGAGATGCCATATATAAAACAAAACTGATAGGAAGTTACCGACAAAATGAATAGGTGGTCAAATGTAGAGAGTTTGCCTACGGCAGGTGGGACCAGGGAGGGCTTTTCAGAAGTTTTTTTTTGGTTTGTTCCTCAAAAGAGCATAGCTATTGAATATTCGGGGACAAGAAGGATGGGCTTTTTATGTTGCATAACCCATGGTACAGAGGTGGGGGATGGGTAAACTGGGAACTAAATGACTACTTGGCTCCAAGAAGGTTGATATGTTATAAAATGGATCTGAGCAGTTATTTAAAGGTGACAGAACATGAAGAAAGATATTTCCATAGTTAACCTAAGGATCTTGGCTAATGTGATGAAATCAGAAATTAAAAGCAATACATAATTGTGAAGAAGAACGCAAGAGGAGGTACAACAAAGATTTGGTGACAGAGTAAACTGGAACCATGAGGGTGAGGCATTACCAAGAGCAGTTCGGAGATTCTGAACCTGGGTGTATGGTAGAAGAATGGCACTAAGAGCAGAAAAAAAATACCAGGAAAAGAAACTGATGTAGCCTGAAGAGAGAAGGGAAATGAATTCACTTTTCTATTTTAAAGTTACATGTAAATGTGGTAACTTTCAGGTGGTGATGGATCATCCGGGTAAAGATGCCCGTCATATATTTGTATTTGTGGGACGTGACATCAGGAGAGGTGTCAGAATCTGAGAGTTTTACAAAGTACAGTTTGAAACTGTGGCACTAGAAAATATTGCTCTGATCTCAAATTAGGCTGTATCTGTGTAGTACCACAATTCAATATTTTTCCTCATTTATCTTTGACTCAAAAGAGGTGAAAGAGATTTCCACTTCTGAGATGAAGTTAAGTGTATACTTTTTTCCTATTTTTCCTGCTCAGTACTACTAGAAAAACCCTGGATATTATATGTAAGACAAAAAGACTTTGAAAGGTAGAAAGAAAAAAAACAACCAATTGGCTATAGACCTTGGGACCCAAAGAACAACCAAAAGGTGAATTCTCTGGTTTTTGTGTGCCTTATATACCCCATGCTTACAACTGGAGAAGCCACCAATCTAGAAACGCTGGTGAGTACAGGCATACAAAGCCCCAATAAAAGCTCACTCTTTCTGGACAAAGGACCAGGAAAGGAAGAGCCTAGCAAGAAAGAACACTTTTAGACAATAATCACTCTACTCCAGCCAAAAACCACAAAAAATATTGTGGCCTTAGCCCCAACCCCACAAGCAAAGACTGAATAGGAAGTCTAGACTTCTACACTCCCCTGGTAGTAATGAACTGGCATGACCCCCACTTCCCTTGCTAAAGCAGAGTCCAAAAAGCCACCTAAAACTGAAGATATAAGTGAGATCCAGATTCTTATAACATCATACCCCAAATATTCAAGTTTAAATCAAGAACATCACTCAGCATCGCAAAAACCAGGAAGATTTCAAACTGAACAGAAAAGAAAAATCAATAGATGACAACACTGGAATGGTAGAGATGCTAAAATTATCTGACAAGCATTGTAAAACAGTTATCACACACACACAAAATGCTTCATGAACAGTTACAAAGAGGCCTGAAAAAACTGGAAAAAAATTGATAGTATCAGCAGAGAGATAGAAGATATAACAAAGAGCCACGCAAAAATTTTAGAATTAAAAAACCAATAACATAAATTTAAAAACTCAATGGATTGACTCAACAGCAGAATGGAGGTGGCAGAAGAAAGAATGAGTGAACTTGAAGATGGAACCATAGAAATTACCCAATCTGAAAGACAGAGATAAAACAGACTAAATATGAAAATGAACAGAGTTTCAGGAACTTGTGGGACTATAACAGAAGATTTAACATCCATGTCATTGATATTCCAGAAGGAGAAGACGTGATGCTGAGACACTTCACCAAGGAAGACACACAGATGGCAGATGAGCACATTATAACATTTAATGGCATATGTCTCTGTTTGTTAAATTTGTTCATTGGTTTTGTTTTTTAGATTCCACATATAAGTGAAAACAAACAGTATTTGTCTTTCTCTGTCTGACAGTGAAATAAGTATAATAGCCTCCACACATCCATCCATGTTGTCACAAATGGCAAGATTTTACTCTTTTTTATGGCTGAGTAGTGGTCCATATACTACATCTTCTTATCTATTTAACTATTGACGGACACCTAGCTTGCTCCTGTATCTTGGCTATTGAAAATAATGCTGCTATGAGTATCGGGGTACATATAAGTAATGTAGGTAAAAGTTATAAATAAATGGAAAAATAATTTAAAATGTGAAGCCTTGTGATAGGTACCAATATGAGTTTTATTATGTATAATTATCCCCCATTATTACATTTTCATGATAATTTTATATAAAGAATTTAAGAATTTTTATGAAAAAAATTAAAAACATTTAACATTATATGTCATTAGGGCATTAGGGGTTTGCAAATTAAAACAATGATGAAATGCATTAGGGGTTTGCAAATTAAAACAATGATGAAATGCCATTCTACAATCATTAAAATGGCTACAAAAACAAAAATAAAAAAAACACCTGAAAATTCAAATGCTGGTGAGGATGTGGAACAAGTGGAATTCTCAATCATTGCTAGTAGGAATATAAAATGGTACAGCTACTCTGGAAAACAGTTGGCAATTTCTTATAGAACTAAAAATGTAACTACCACACAACTCAACAATTGCATTCCTGATCATTTATCTTAGAGAAATGAAATCTTATTTTACACAAATATATGTATATATATAAAACCTTTATAGCAGCTTTTTTCAAAACAGCCAAACACTGGAAACAACCCAGATGTCCTTCTACAGATGAATGGTTAAACAAATTCGTACATCTGTAACATGGATTGCTACTCAAACAATAAAAAGGAATAAATTATGTACACACACAACAATCAATGCATCTCCAAAGAATTGTGCTGGATGAAAATAATACCCCAAAGTCATGTACCATGTTTCTATAGCATTTACAGAACTTTGTTGAAATAAGAAAATTATAGAAATGAAGAACAGATCAGTGGTTGCCACAAGCTAAGGAGGGCATGGGAGCAGGAGGGAAATGGGCAATGGCTATAAAAGGGTAATGTGAGGGATCCTTGAGTTTATGGAAAAGTTCTTTCTGTGTCTTCACTGTATCAACAGTCATATTCTCATTGTGATGCTATACTATAGTTTTGCAAACTGTTACCCTTGTGGGAAGCTGGGGAAAGTATCTCTATTATTTCTTACAACTGTATATGAATCTATAACTATCACCCAATAAAAATTTAATTAAAAGCAGACAAACAAAAAACAAATCAGAAAATATGAAGGTTAAGATCTTCTTAGAAACATTAACTTGTCCAACATTGATTATATATAATTCTTGGACTGCTGATCAGTGTTCTAAATGTACACTTTATTATAAGGCCAAAAAAAAAGTTAGGAAATCAATGCTTTTATGAAACCCTATGTTTTACTTTCTTGAGTGATGGAGATTTAAATCTGTACTCCTGAAATGTCATTAGCATGTGATCCTGTAATTTAATAAAATAAAATTGTTCCAAAAATGAAGGAGAAAAGAGTAATATTGAAAAAGCACTAATGAAGGAGAATATTGTCATATACATAAATACACCTGGGAGGCTGAAGCAATGTGACTTTCTGTATGTAAATACTTTTTTCAAGGAAACTAGAAAATTCATATTTATATGAAAATGAGTAATAAATGTTTACATAATCTTTAAATCTTAAATACTGATAGAGTATGGGACAAAAGTTTGCAGTTATGCTTTCCTTTCTTATTTTTCTTTTTTCAATTTTATGTTCTAGTTTAAAACCTCCCAGGTAAAAATCGAACACACAAAATTTGTCCTATAGAGTGACTATCACTCAAATATTAAATAAAAATTGTTTAATGATTTAAAATAAATACTAAATGATTTTTAGTTTATTCTTTTAAACATATAAGAATTTAATTGTTGTTCTTGGATTTTTGTACCATAGCTGATTGGAAGGGTTTTCTTTAGATATAAATAAAATATGTAACACTTCTGGCTTCTTCACTTTAATAAAAGTGATTTTTCTACCCCCAGATAATTATATGAATGGTCTTTTATGATGGGATAGGATTGAAATAGCCTCTAACCTGCCCTCTGTGCCCCAGGCTCACTGAAAATCAGGTAAATCCTCAAAACCCAAAGACCCTGCAGGATCTGGCCACCACAGGTGTCAAACGGCCCAAACTCAACATTCTTCCCATCACTTGTTCTGCTACTGATACAGCGGTCTCCTTTGTGTTCTTCAAGCACATTCAGCATTTTTCCACCTCAGGACCTTTGCATATACTTTCCTTCTATCTGGAATGTATTTCTCTTAATTATCCACCTGATTTGTTCCTTCATTTCATTTAGGCCCCTGCTCAAATGCTCTCTTTTCTGAGTGCTCTATCTGAAATAGCACCCTGTTCCCATTTCTCCCTACCCCTTTAACCTGCTGTTTTATCAAGAACACTGACATATCATTATATAACTGTTTGTTTTGTTCCCACCACAAGAATGTAAGCACTATGAGAACAAAAACTTTTTCTTACTGCTGCTTCTCCAGTGTCTACAACAGCGTACAGCACACAGTAGGTGCTCAATAAATATCTGTTAAATAAATGAATCACTTAAGTACACCTACATTCTATGATCTGGCTGATCTCTCAAAAATACTTCTTTATGGATTTCAGACACCTTAAAAAAAAAGGTTCCTAATTTCCTCTACTGAGCACAGAATACTTTTTGAATGCCCTGATATGAGACTCGAGGTCCCTGACATGTGGTCCAAGCCACTTTTTTTTCAGTTTCTTCTTTGATTTCCACCTTAAATAAATCCTCCAATTTAACCTGCTAATTATTTCCTGACCTTGTCATGTTTGTCACTACTTTGTAGGGTGACCAACCATCCTAGTTTGCCTAGGACTGCAGAGTTTCCTAGAACACAGGATTTCTCATCCTAAAATGAGAAAGTTCCAAGCAAGCTGGGATGACCTGGTCACTTTAGTACATAGACATCTTGCTCTTTCCCTTGGCTGGAAAGCCTCTATTCTCTTCTTAATTTATCAAGGTCCCCTGATTCCAGTAAGACCAACTCAAGCTTCACATCTTCAGCAAAGCCTCTGCAGTCTCTGCCACACTCCACGATGTCTTCTCCATTACATTCGGTAGCAATTCTTGTTTATTATTTTAGCAAATATTATTAAAGTTTTAAATGTATCTGTCATTCACATATATATGTGTGTGTATATATATATATATATACACATATATATATACACACACATATACATAGGTATGTATGTATTTTCTCTCTCTCCAATCAAATTTGTCCCTAGAAAGCAAGAACTATACCTCATTTGTGTATATGTCTAACTATCGAGCACAGTGCTTGACATGTAGTAAATATTCAACAAATGTTATTGTTGCTGGATCTATTCTGTCTCTTGGAAGTTGACTGTCTCATATGGATACATAATCACCTGGTAGGCTGCTTGGAGAAAGTGTGAGGTAAAGTTTAAAAACCCAGGATGCATGGTTTTGGCGGAACGGGGGATTATTTTAGTTTAAAATAAAAGAAACAGAAAAAGTACAGATTTGGATTGAGACGTCCCCTTTGAAAAAAATGTCTGATGTTTCTTCTCTTGTTCCATGCTGAATAGGACAAATCCATGAAATGTCCTTATGGATAAAGTTTAAATTGGCGTCTACACAATGCCAAAATATGTGGTAAAAAGGGGGAAAATATAATGAAACATCTTGATGACTTACAACACACCACGTTCTAATATCTGGCAGCATCCTGATGACCAACTGAAGTTTTCACTTTTCATCTCACGATTTTGGTGCTGTGTAGACAACAGTCCAAGAACTGGAGCAGTCGGAAAATTGCCACAGTAAGGCTGAATTTTACTGGCTTAGCAATGAGGGGAAACTCACATACTGCTTGCCAGAAAAATAACTGGCTTTAGTTGGTGCTGTTAGTCTCACGCTTTTTAGGAGCACTTAATTTAAAACAAAATTGTGGGCTTAACTCCCACCCTAATGTTTTGAGACTGCTGTAATAAGCAAATGTTCAAAGTGTTCTTTATCCAAGCAAGTGGGTAAGCTTCTGGTTCAAGCTACCTCTAGAACAAAAAGATTTTCATTTGGTGAGTGGTGATCCCTGATTTAGCACAAGCAAACACATCAAGATGCATTCAGGCTTACAGCACAGAAATTTGTGAGCAGTAAGGTTTAACCTGACAAAATAATCACTATGGAAAAACAACTTACAAATCACACTAGCCACCAAAATAGAAGCTTGGTTTTCTAACTGGCTTGTAATGGAAGCCCTGAAACAATATGAGGGATTGTTAATAGCGGTTTAGAATTACTATCTCACGACTGCCCCTTAAACATGAATTCTGGCCCATTGCTATAGAGCATGTGACACTTCAGCATTTGAAGGATGTTGGGATTAATCCCTTCCATACTCAGAATATCTTAAAGACCATATTATATTTCAGTGAGTATAAACCTTTGCCTTTTCAGTAATGACGTTCTGGCTTTAATCTTTGTTTCAACTCCATCAGAAACATGGTTTACTTGGATAAGAGTATATTGGAAAAACATAGGACAGAAAATGCCTTCTTTTAGAGTGAAATAATGCAAAGTTTTTTTATCTTCCTCCGCCAATGCTATCATCATTTCCTTCATCCAGGTGAAACCTAGGCTTTTCATAGGAAAAGAACAAGATAATGTGCGATATTCTTACCTCTACTGTTATTAATTTTCCTATTAACACAGCATCTGTAATACTAAAATGCCCTACTCATGCTGCAGTTATTTATGTTACCTGGTGCCAGCTGAGGTCCCACTGTGTCCTCATCTCATAGGGTTGATGACAAAGGAAATTAACATAAATTAAAATAATACTCACTACGATTTACTGAACGCCTGCTATATTCCAGGCATTCTACTGCATATTCGGAAATATTATTTCTAATGAAAATCTTGTAATGTAGATATTATTTAACCATTTTACAAATGAGGAAAGTGAGTTTTTGCATATCACTTAACCTTTCTGATCCCCAAGCCACTAGTAAGTTGTAGACAAAGTAAAGCTGTACCTAAATGGTGCTGAACCTGCATTCTTTCCACTGTGCATTCAGAGAAGGTGGGTAGTGTCGGCTTTAAGATAAGATCCTGACCTCTGTGATATTATTTAGAGGCAAGTCAAGTTTTGCCTTGCTTTTTTATTGTAATCAGAACATCTAACATGACATCTACCCATTTGACGCATTTTAAGTGTACAATCTAGTACTGTTAACTATAGGTCTTAAAATCTATGCCTCTCTCACAACTGAAACTTTATACCCCTTGAATAGCATCTCCCCATTTCCCCTTCCCCCCCGCACCTGGCAACTCCCCTTCTATTCTTTGCTTCTATGAGTATGGCGAGTATAGAGACCTCATATATGTGGAATCTTACAGTATTTGTCCTTCTGTCACTGGCTTATTTCACTTAGAATAATGTCCTCCAGGTTCATCTTAACAAGACCATAGATATCCATCTCTGCTGAGAATATCATGGGACAGAATTTTACTAAATCAACAATCCTTTTAAACACACTCTGTGTGGTTACCAGATAGGAAAGTGGGGGGGAAGGGATAAACTGGGAGATTGGGGTCAACATACACACGCTACTGTATATAAAATAGATAACTAGTAAGCACCTATTGTACAGTACAGGGAACTCTTCTCAATCCTCTGTAATGACCTACATGGGAAAAGAATTTTAAAAAGAGTGGATATATGTGTATGTATAACTGATTCACTTTGTTGTACAGCAGAAACTAACACAACATTGTAAATCAACTATACGCCAATAAAAATTAATTAAAAAATAAACAAATACACTCTGTGTCAAGGAAACAGAAGCAAAGCCAAACCAAGAGATGAATTTTCTGATGAATCTCGTCAAGCAAAGGAACCAAGTTGGAATAAAGGGCTCATACGGGGCCTTTTACAGTGTTAGATAGTCTTCTTTGTGAAGCCTGTGGCTCTCGTTTTATCATATACTGTAATTTGGTTTAAGAAATGCATAGCTGAGGTTTATATAATTGAATGAAAGCTATTGACTGAAATGATTGGAATGTCTGAGTGGCCACTAGTAAAATCTTACTTATTTTCACTTCCCACTTGTCAGATAGACGGTGCGTGATTACAGGATGGAAATGAGTCAGCTCTCTATTCTGACTGTACAGTCCCTTCACTTTTACAAGGTCAGCCTCATAAATAACATTCCTAGAAGTGAAACAAAGTTGCATGTAATTAATGATAGGGGTAAATGTGTTTCTGATAGTTACGTATCATCTAGACCAAAAATAATTTGAGAAGCAAAGATATAATACATTCTAAATCAGAAAAACAAACAAGGAAACAGAGCTATTGTTTTCTGTAGAGAGAGCAGAAAACTAGTATCAGAATCTACAGATGTTCTTTTGTCTGAACTGTAAGTTATCTCTCAGCAAACAATTTCTACCTTCTATTTTAATGAAGCAGTAAAGAAATATTTGGTGCACACTCAACATAAAAATTCTAGTATCACCGATGTCAGTTGTTAGACAATTTGAGACTGAAAATCACCATAAGTGGTGGGGTGGGTTTGGGTGGTGAACCCTAGATGCTCTGTCTATTCTGCCTGGTTCACTGTCTATCTCTACCAGTTACAAACCTTGAGGATAACTTTGGGTAAGATTCTTCACCTTTCCATGCATTCATTTTGTATTGGGTAAAATGGCAATAACAGTAACTATTTTAAAATGGTAATAACAATAACTATTTTATAGGGTTTCTGCAAAGAGTACATGAGTGAATGTATGTAAAATACTTAGTATAGCACTGGCACGTTGTGAGTTAGTAAGGGTATGACGTGAAGAGCTTGAATACACTTATTAATGTGTAACATTCATTTCAGAAGGAAACGTATCAATGAAAAATGCTTTATATTATGTTTGTTTTTTAAAAAACTTCAGTTCTAAGACCATGGGGTAAATAAGCTGCAAGTCAAATAAGGGAGCAATGAAAAAAAAGGGGAGGGGGTGAGGAGGGGGAACTTGAGTAGTTTAGAAAAGTCACATGCCATAACAAATATTCTGAAGTAAGAACAGTGTCTGTGACAAAGAGCATCTTTTGCTTTTTACTGAATCAGAGCCTGCTGTATTCAGCCAATCCAAGCTATACCACACCAGACCTCTCATTTCTATTATTGTTTCATCCCTGTTTAAAAAAAAAAAAATCAGCTGCACAATGTATAGACAATGTACAAGTCTCAAAGATTGTATTTGTCCTGGGGTCTCCCCCCATAGATGATCCTAATAGAGGACCCCATTGGTGGAACATCATTAATCAGGCGGCCATGGCCAAGGAGGTGGGTGGCTGCTGATAGCTTTGGCCCATTGGAAACGGCTTTGGATGACTGCCAGGTTGTGTGTAAAATTTTGAAATGTTTGAAACAATACAGTCTTTACAATGTTATAAAATACTAGGGTGGTTAGAGCAGGCTGCAGACTGGCGCATGGCCAATAAAACCTCAGGATTCCAGTCAGCTGTAACCTGGAGTTTAATGTTGTCTGAGGTGTTCAAGGTCATCTCTCCCCAATGTCTTGTAGGTCAACTCAGTCTTTATAAGCTGCTTCATTGAGCTTCTGCTCTCCAATCACCCTTGTTCAAAAAAACTTTAGTCAATTTGTTTCCAAAATCCCCCCTCAAAAAAGTCATTTTGAGGGTTAACCTGAAAAGTTTTGCTTAGGAAAAGTTTTCTAACAGTTGAACTTGCTTTTTGTTTTTCCCTGTTTAACTAGAACATGCTTGCTATTTGCATGCTGCTAAACTTGAAAAATAGAAAAAGAGATCACCTCTAATTCCATCACCCTAAGGCAACCGAACTAAACTGGTGGTGTTTTTCACTCTGGTATTTCTTCCAGTGTGTATTTTACATATTTATGGTCATATTGAATTTATAATTTGGAATCATCTTCTCTCAAACTTTATATCAAAATTCTGTTTTGTCTGAATACAATTTATTTCTTAAGTATAGTATTAGTGGCAGAATAATATTTTATTTTGTATCTGATCATTCTCATATTACTGAATATTTATCTTGTTTTCTTTCTCAGAGAGGGTGCTATGTTAAATAGTGTTTCTATTTTCATAAAGCTTTTCTGTATTTAGTATTATTGCCTTAGGATAAATTTCCAGAAGTGAAATAAAGGGTCAAGAGAGACAGTCATTTTTAGAGTCTTGACAAATGGTGACAAATAGTTTTCCCAGAGGGTTTTTTCCAGATCGACAGCCCATCGGCAAAGCATGAGAGGGCTCACTTCATCCCCTCACCGTCAGCAATAAGTAATAGCAAGCGTTCTTCTAAAGAAAGCAAATACGCTAATATTCAAAACGAAAAGTTGTCCTGTTCCCAAAATGTATGTATCAGTCGAGAGATGGAAGTACTCAGCAGTGTTACACAGAAAGGGTCAGGGAGCTACTTCATGGGTGCTTTGTTTTCAGTTTGTTCTCCAAGCAAAAGGAGTTCTTCTAAACAAAAGGGAATTTAATTCATAGTGAATGAAACAATGAGGACAGAGAGAACGTAAGACAGAATGCTCTGGATAGAGAAAAAAAGGACCTACAACTTTATGCAGGGTTCCCAGGTAAGGAGTCAAGCAGCCGCCCTTGGGAAACCGTTGATAAATGTAGAGCACTTGAAAAGCAGAATCTGAGGAAGTGTACAAGCAAAATTGTAAGCATGTTCTACAATTGTAACAGAGGCTTTGAATCAAGAAGAGGATGTCCCAGTAGTAATAGTAAAGGAGAAGAGAAGGATACGAAATGAGGAAAAGGAACTCAAAAAGAATTCAGACCTGAAGAGAGACATTTAATCACTCTTCCATGCGACTTAAATATCATGGCCAGCTTCACAGAGAGAACTGGTAGGAGAATTCCTGCCAACATTAGAGTTTATTGTTGATGTCTACCTAAATAACTGTCATAAAACTTACATGGTTGCTATGCCATTCCAGAATGTTCTTTGGCCAAGTCCTAAGTTAATAAATCCCTGTTAAGTAACTGTATATATCCAGCTTAGTGGAAAGGCACCTTGCTAAAACGGTTTAGGTTTTGCTACTTAAAAAAATAAAACCGATAAACACCTCAAGGAATGTCAGCTCATTTTTGTCTAGATGTACTACAAATTATGCTTGCTTCCCTGGACATGGTATTGCCTTTTTTGCCATTATTAGAGACTCTAGCTCTAGGAGGGAATTTCTTATGCTTACTCTTATCCTTTGCTTTTCTTCTGAAGGGAACAGTGTAGAGTCTTTCGTAAGAACTACCGTATCAATTTCTGAGCTGAAGTGCTTTTAAAAAATGATCACGGAAATGCTCATGCATTTTAGTGTTTGTATTTAACCGACTTTCTTAAGATGTAGGGTTCTTCCCTGATTATACTCGCCCTTACCTTTCTTCATCATCTAGGCTCTGGGTGACATATACATATATTTTTTTCTCTCCGGTTCCCATGATGTTCCATCATCCATGAGGGATTGTTTTTCCCTCTCTCGCTGATAAAAATGAAGTACAACAGCTCCCACCCATGATTCCTTCATTTTAAGCAAAATATAATCTAAAAGGAAAATCAAGACTATATCAGATGCTCTGGTTTCAGCAAAACTAGACATTTTCCAGATGTTGGGCACTTGAAATCTTCCATCTGCAACATAGTGTGTCTCGATTTCAGTTCTGACGTCTGTTACGTAGCTGAGCACTTAACCTCTCTGTTCTTCAGTCAGCTCGTCTCTGAGACAGAGAGAAAAATAACCCCCACCCCTATAAGCGTTAGAGAGAACTAAACGAGTTAATAGGTGAAGTGCTTAGGGCAATGCCTGCCCTAAGGAGGCGCACACATTAGACGTGCGCCATTACTGATGTAAACAAAGCCCAGATCACCCTCTCACACGATCACAGCGCTCTCTCTCTGCTTTGAATCTCCTTCACGTGTGCCCCATTGAGCAAGCATCCTCAGCTTATGAATTTCCAAAATCTGTGTATAACTTCTTACCAGCAATATTTTTCCCTTTCCCCTCCAGTGGATTGTTTCAGTTTGGACTATGTATACCATTCTATTCTAAATAAACATAAATCCCAACTCACGAAGTCTCCTGACATTTGTGAGGGTATATATAATTTCATTAGCTAAAATATCAAGTTTATTTTATTAACTAAATGCACCCATATAAATAAGAGGAATCTAGTGTAAAATCAGTAACCAGTGAAATCAATACTAAATTAAGTATTCCTTAATGAGTCTCCAAATTCTTGTTTTAGGTGAGGGTAAATTTATGTTTTAAAGTGACCTTATTATGACACGATGCTAGGCAGTACAAGCTAATGCAAGCGACTGTTTTCATGTCTTCTCTCTTATTTATTAGTATCCCTCTATATCATAGATTATATATGCTATTGCTGAAAGGAGTAAAAAGTGCTTCCTTTAATTCAGGTCCATTAGCATTCCAACATTTTAATGACTCTGTCCACATTTTAAATCTCTTTAAAAAACAATTCTACTGTAATTAAGCAAAACAGGAGATTGATGACCGATTGCAAAGCAGCTATGTCAAAAATAAACAGAGCTTTGGATTCAACGAGCTTTTCTTTCTCCAAACTTTGCTGTGTAAATAAACACACCCCTTGTCCCCATGTCCTCTCCATATTTCACACACATAAAATTATTCCCAATTAGCTGTTTCTCTATTTGCCTCTTTTTCTCATTAAAATCATCCCCAGAGCTTAACCATCTTCATTCACTGTGCTGTCTGAAAGTCTTCTGTACTGCCAAGCCTGTCCTCTTGAAGATTTTACACTTACAGCAGACTGACTCAGTAAGTACACTTTGGAAACTCTGGGGAAGAGCTCAACCCAATGCCTGTCTTGATGCCTGGCCAACGGGCTCGAACAACAAACAGAAAAGCTGAATCTGTACTTCCATTCAGTTACGAGGTTGCCAAGTTCGTTTTCCTGATACTGTACCTACAGTACATCCATCTCCCAATGTCTCAGACTCACTTCATTAACGTTGTGACATCAGCCTCTGATGTTATGAACTCAATTTTGCTAATATAAATGATACAGTACTATATAGAAATTTAAGAGGTCGTAACATTAGAAGTCTCTAGAAGATTCCCATAACAGTTAAAGAACAAGGAACCCAAATTCCCAGAACCAATCCTTGCTGGGAAATAATTCCTTATATATAATCTTAAAGCTATTCTCCCTCCCCTCAGGCCTCTGCTTCTGATTCTCATTTATGTTGCAAATAGCTTTTAATGATAGAACAGGGAAATATATTGTGGTTTCACACGTTCAGGGATTTTATGGTCACTTATTCCTAACTAGGAGATAGAGACACATAGCAGAAAAGTCTCTTTTTTCTTTAAATGTAAACCAGTTTAGTATATTATGCTCTTTGCTATAGGGATATATTTAAGAAATAACACGATTCGAAGACCATGAACGTTTTTTTAATGGCAAGCCTCTGTATCAGTAAGGATGGGTTTACAAGCTAGCCACTACGTTAATTTGACTGACTAATTTGGAAACTCCAATTTGCCACCATGAATCTATGTTGTACACCACAAGAAACATGGAAACTATGCACTCTTGTCCCCGCAGAAGCCAGGAATATTTGTCCAGCGCCAATTATGCTTCACAAAACGTAGCTCATCTCAAAAAGACAAATGCAAGGGGCTTTTCTTATAAGATTCAAATCTCTCTTCCCATCTTTTCCTCTTTTTGAGTTTAACAGCTGTCAGTGATAGTGCTATATGTTGGTTAATGTATACATCATGAAAAGTGCAGGCAGGATTGGGAAGAAATGAAGACATTAGTCGGCCTGGATGCAATTCCTGGCTTTACCATTATTTAACACATGACTTTGAACAAATTATCTAACAACTCAGGGCCTTAAATTTCTCTGTGTAAAATGGGAAAAGAATTCACACAGAGCTGTGATGGAGAATAAATGGTACTTAAAAAAACAATGGTACTGCACATGTGACGCAATTACAACAGTTCCTGGTGCTTAGTAAAGATGGATGGATAGATAGATAGATAGACAAATAGATAGATAGATAGATAGGGAATTTAGTTATTAAGATATCCTTATAGTTTAATATTTACTGAATCAAAGCAATGAAGACATAATTGTCCTTAAGCATCTCTAATGCTAGCACTGATCCTAATTTCAATTGATTTCTCCCGGACCCCACCTTCTAAATCCAAAACATATGCATCCTCTGGAATGTGAGTGTGATACAGTCTTTGTTGTCAATCTAAGTATCAGTACATGGATTGAGAAGAGAAGTAGATGGCAGTAATTATTATCAACCTTGGCCCAGGTCTTCAAATGACCCATATGCTCTTAGAGAAGTCACAAACCTTCATTTTTAACATGAGGTTTTTTGTTTCTGTGCTTTTTATCTGCCTTTTCTATCTCACCAGATCTTTTATATCCAGCCCCGTCTCTCATGAGGGCAAAGGGCTGCAGTTGCCCATCGTGCTCATAACTGAAGTGCTTAACAGAGACCTTCCAACATGATTCATCGTTTATGTATACACGCTGTTCGCATCCTCTAGGGAGTAAGCAACTCAAGATCTGTCTTTGGGTCCCCACCAGAGCCTTACACAGAGTCCCTGGGAAAAGGTTCTGTAGACACTTGCTAAATTAAGTTAAACAATAAATGTGAAAGTAGCATAGTATAACCATATGGAATGGTGGTCAAGATTGAAAACTAGGCTGTTGGATTAGTATTTTAGTGGAGCAAGTGTTTCTCTTTCAGTAAGGATGTCAAATTCCCACATTTGGATACAAACATTTGGCCATCATTATTGATTTATCCCAGGTATTTTCCTATGTTATTTTTACTTTATTGTTGATTTTATGGTGAGATTCAAATAGCATCAATAGACTAGCATAGTGCATAACCCAAAGATGGGTAATTCAAATATTTAACTTTAAAAAAATAACAATAGGGAGAGTGGGATTGACACATACAGTCTTGACACTATGTATAAAATAGACAACTGATGGGAACATACTGTATAGCACAGGGAATTCTACTTAATGTACTGTGGTGACATAAATCGGGGAAAATCCAAAAGGGAGGGGATATATGTATACATATGGCTGATTCATTTTGCTATGCAGTAGAAGCTAACACAACTATACTCCAGTAAAAATTAATTAAAAAAAAACAATAGGGGAAAAAGATACAAAGTATCTTGGTAGAAGTAAGTTTGTACCTCTCATTACGACTATTATATGATCTCTTTTTCTACTATTCCAAATAATTTCAAGGAAAAATTGTAATAATCATAGACATTGTGCTTATGAGACTTGAGGCTTGAACTGAGTAGACTAGATTCACTCAAACATCAGCAGGATTAACGCAACACATCCCAGAAATGAACGAAGCATTATCTTTTCTCAGATAGATCTCACTTCACTCCCTGAGATCCATGAATAGTATTTATTCCTAATGCAGCTAAATGGGAGAATTAAAAAGAGGGGAAAAAGTATCAGTGGCAGGTATTCTGCTCCTGGCAGGTCTCTAATTCTATTTCCCATTTGACATATCATTTTATTTCCATTTTCCCTACATGTAATATGGGAACTTTCCATAATAAACGGTCCTCTAATTGGCCACTTCTTTGATTGGCATTTTTGATTTTTTTTCAAGGAGTCTATCCGTCCTTTTCACAAATTGCAAAAATAAACGAAAAAACTGAACCGCCTGCCATTGTTGGGCAGAATTTTCTGAATTTGTCTTGAAGCCAAGAGAATTTATCTGACTGTCTGGGGAGTATTGAGGCAGATCTCTTATTCTCAAACAGATACCAAAGTTGCTTGAACAAATGGTTTGTGTTAGCCGGAGAAAGACAGTGAATCTAAACCATGTGCCTCTGGACCTTGTGGTTTCAAGTTGAACCACAAGCAACAAGAAGAACTGTCAGTCTCTAGTCTTGATTTCAGCCAAGCTCATGGGGAAGAGAAAGACTGTCAGTACCACCTCATGTTGTCTTAATACGGAGACCTGGGAGCTCGTGCAGCACCGGCGAGCCCGCAGTTGTGAAAATTAAGAGATGGGCTTCAGGACAGCATCCAGAGGGACATAGTGAAGATGCACGATTTTTCTCCACGGGCGTCCCCACGTGGTAAAGGTAGCAAACGGAAGCCTTTCTGAGGAACAGAAACAACCCAGGGAGGCAAAGGAACATAAAAATCTGGCGTCGTCTTATAGCTATCATAAAGCTAAAGAAAAACATCCGAGAAGAATTAGTTTGGAGACCCAAGACGGTTAAGGTTACTAGACCAGAAAAAACAAGAAAGACAAATTTCTAAGTGGTACCATTTATCAAACTCCAAAAGCAACGTGGGGACGTTATAAAGGAATATTAAGTGCCATTTTATATCACAAAGGCGAGAGAATCATTTAACCGCGTTTAAGTGCTGCTTCCTTGGTGAATACAGGCATGCCTTAACCAAGCCATTTAGAGTACAAAAAAAGACTCTGAACAATGGAGTAAGGCTTACTTTTAAGTTATCTAGCACTGCAAGGGATAGTAAAAATGGCCTCTGCCTCTTCTACCTTGCCTTCTCCCTCTGAGATAAAGAGCTTCTTTATCTCAGAGGAATTTATTTTAAGCAGCCAGCATGTCCATCAGTTTAGGCAAAGGAACAAAGCGCAACCAAGAAAAGTAAATGTTCATCACAATTCATGTTAAATGTTCTGATGTGGAAAACTGTCCTAGGCTCCAACACCTCTACAAAAGAGACAACAGAAATCAAATAGTATCACAAATGTTCCATTAGCGTTAGTAAGAGTAGTTTTATGTCTCAAATTAGAAGTGCTAAATTTATTATTGTGATATACCAGGAACAAAAATCAACTACAACTAGAAAGTGGGCTGGGTGAATTAGGAGAGAATTATATATATATGAATGATACAAATTATGTAAGATGTACTGCATATCCAGAATTAAACAACTTTTTGGGACTCTGATGATTTACAGTACAGAAGGGATAAATTTAAATGACTTAAATGACATAAACATTTTACCCAACTTTCTAAGAAACTTGTTAGCCTGAGGTAATATAGATCTCATGCTGCCTTAATAAAAGTATCTATAAGATGCACACAAGTCACCATTCACCTCTGTCTTCTGTGTTTTCAAGAGATGAGCTCACTGAAAAAAAAAAGACCATCCTGTCAAAAGCACTGAAAAAAATCCTTTAAGGAGAAAAATAGGAAAGCAATCTATTTTTCAAATGATTTCTGGGCTCACTGTTTTGAGCAATGATTCTCAAACTTGCCTGCAAATTGAGTCAATAGAAATTGTTTTAAAAATATTTTGATACCTGGACCCCAACACAGACAAAATTATAATCTTGGATGGGGCCCGGATATCAGTATAGATAATAGATATTTTCTGGGTGAAAAAAATTATTAAAATTACTGCATTGGGCTTCCCAGGTGGCGCAGTGGTTGAGAATCTGCCTGCCAATGCAGGGGACATGGGTTCGAGCCCTGGTCTGGGAAGATCCCACATGCCGCGGAGCAACTAGGCCCGTGAGCCACAACTACTGAGCCTGCGCGTCTGGAGCCTGTGCCCCACAACAAGAGAGGCCACGATAGTGAGAGGCCCGCGCACCGCGATGAAGAGTGGCCCCCACTTGCCGCAACTAGAGAAAGCCCTCGCACAGAAACGAGGACCCAACACAGCCAAAAATAAATAATAAATAAAAATTAAAAAGAAAAAAAAGGGCCACAGTATGTGGCTTGCTGTAAAAAAAAAAAAAAATACTGCATTAAGTTATGTTATTAATATGAATAGAATTATCATATCAGACTCAACTCTACAACGTGCGGGCAAACCTTGACATAAGCATAGCTGTCACTTGGACTGTCATGCCATGCCCGTGCTCTGATCAATAGAGATAACCCACCCAGGTAGATTACCTGCCTTTTTGGGCACGGTAAGAATTAGAATAATTTCTGGTAATTTTAATTAGCTGTAGAGCAGAATTAGATAAGTCATCGTTCGAAAGTACATTCCAAAGCACAACTTTGTTAAAATAAAACTAACTCAAACAATACACACAGAAGGCTCCCAAAGAGTCAATGACAACAACCCTTATAGACCCATTAGCTCAAAACTAAATTTGAGTCCACATGTCAGTCGGTATTTATTAACCACCTACTATGTGTCAAGCACATGTGGAATTTGTCAGTCTATATCCTAACGCAACAGAACGTTCTCAGAATTGCTAACTCATTCCGAGACCTATGCGGACTATAATGCCTGATCACATTTAAACTCTGCAAATATCTATGTTACAGCGCTAACCACTGTACAAGGCCAAACGTTCTCAAACACCAGCACACCTTATCCCTAGCTAATTAACCAAATTGTAAACATTAAGTTTTCTTATGTAATTCTGAATGTCTTGGTCACGCTCAAAGTAAATTGAAAATTGCTATTGTGATATCTAGTTTTCTAAATATTTTATATTTTAACATTTCTGAAGTTAAGATGTAACAAAGTATGCATCGGGTTCGGGCTTATTTGCTCTCCCATGAGTCTCCCCAACCCTAAAAATTGATCATTAAATCAAATTTACATCTTTAAATGGAAGATTCTTTGGAACAGTGTGAGGAAGAGGTTTTTCTAACTAATTCAACAGCTCAATGCATATACCATTCATGTAAAGTAGAAAAGGAAAAGTGAAGTACAAAGAACATAATTTTATAATTCTGCTGCTGGACACAGCTCAAATCTTATGGCAGGACAGTCCATATTATCAGTTTCCAGCAGGTGGCATCTCATACTTTTAAGTTAGTCATTAAAGAGCACATAGGAAAGAGGCATCCCCTGCCTGGGTAGCACGTGGAACTCAAAACTATGCCTGTGTTTCATGAATGTGCACGTGCCACACAGTCACCTAGAATGGGAATTTCTACAACCGGTCTCAGCATGTGGTCACTAAGACTGCCCACAAGCGTTTGGTATTTTCAGCAGGACCAAAGCATAACGTGCATTTTAATGACAGTACTGCCTGTTTTAGAACAGTCTGCACAACATAATTGCATTGTAAGGTGGGAATTAGGAGTCTTAAACAAGTACTGTAGGTGGGGATAACATGCGTATTAAAATAACCGAAACCACTGGCTCTGTTTTTCTGTAGGTAAGCCTCACACAACTATGAGTCACAACACCGTAAAGCTTTCTTTCTGGAGGAAATCTTGCAGTGCTTAACTGTGCCTTCTGCTGAGATAATTCAATGTGTTTACCTGTGTTAAAAACGTGATTACAACAACATTTCTATTTAGTATTTTAATGAATAAAAAGACACACTTTAACATATAATCTTTATATACTAGGTACCTCTTCTTGTCTAACAGTTGCTTGAAGAAGAAAGAGAAATCTCATGTGGCAATAGCTAAGCATGTCTTTTTTTATAGTATTTTGTTAGACTTTGTGGCATCCTTCTCCCCTCCCTGTTTCTTAAATTATCCAATATGACTTTTTCTCAGCAGTCTTACTTGTTGTTAATTTTCAGCTAATGATGCTAGCACAGGAGGATTACCAAGGGTAAATAAACACCTCGTTTGTTTCAATCATCAACCCTGAAAATCAGTAACAGAGATCAGCATGAAAGGATTGCATTTTGAGTTGTACTGGGTCTTCAGTTTGATGGGAGTTCTATTAAAATCAAATTGGGGAAATAAAATCATGCTTTATTGATATATAACAAAATCAGCACTGAAAATAAAGTTGCTATTCTTTAACAGTAAAAAAAAAAAAATCATGCTTTACAATCATACAGTTCTAATTTTTTTTAAGTTTAGATGACATCATGAAAGATGGGACATAACAAATTGGAACTGAATGACCCAAAAAATAGAAACAACAACAGGTAACATGGGAAAGTATTTCCAGCAAGAACTGATAAAAGGTAAACATGGTTCTGATGCTATAATGGAGAGAAAAATTCCAGTAGAGTAATTATTTGGAAGGAGTTAATAACGGAATTTGTCAAGTGAATAAATGTGGGGATTCAGTTAAAAGTAATAGTTGAGTCCATGTTGGCAGGATGCTGGCATCAAAAAACTGCAATGGGGTACCAATCTTAGAGAACGAATTAAAATCGCTGTTTCAGGTTTTGCTTGAGCTGTAAGAAGGACATTACAATAGAAATGTCTAGAGAGTAGTTGCAAACGTGGGTCTGGAATTCAAGAGAAATTGGGGCTGGAGCTTACAGTTTGTCTTCCCTGCAGAGATAATAGTTGAAAACTCCATGATGGGTAAAATCTCTGACATAGAGACTATAAAGTGACAAAGGTAGACTCATGGGGGCCACAAAAGTAAATGGAATTTGGGATAGGCTGTTCTTCTATAATGTGTATGGCTTGAACTTCTATAATGTGAGGTCAACTGTACCACAATTGCATCTGATAATGAGTTAAGAGGAAATTTTTCCTTCACTGTGTTCACGTTATGTGAGTCTGTATGACTTAAGATCACAATTACTTCCCTAGTACTTCTTAAAAAAGAAAAGAGAACCTAATTATAATGTATTTATTTGGATCAACTATTAAACATTCTCCCCCAAATGCATGATTTCCACACTTCCTTCTCAACCAATGACCAAATCCTTTTAAAGAGAAAATAAAGGTTATTTTACTTTTTACATTAAAGAATGACTCGTGTAATTCTGCCTAATTAAAAGGCTGCTATCTCATCATTCCTAGACAGTTCTAGCAAAAACAAAGATTTAGAATATTGACCAATTGAACTGTCTTCATATGTAACATTATCCCTATTTCAGTTATTAGCCAGTGAAAAATGTATGATCTGGATGATTTAAAGGGGTCATATCTGTCTTTTACAGCAATATTTTTTAGGATCATCTGGGGATAAAAGAAGGAAGTGACTATCAATCAGAAAGAAAAACCTCAACTCTATTTTTATTCCCAGATGGAGTCCAAAATGACCACATGAGCAAAAGCAGGATGTGTGTCTCTGTTCTATCCTAGATTCCCTCATTCTGTCATGTCCTTTTGCATCTACTCCACGCCGTCAGAAACCTGCTCCTGTGTCTGAAATTCACCCTGCAGAATAGAATAAATGAAACAACTTTACACATACTTTACTTGGGTGGCCAGAGGGCATGGGGAGAGGCAGAGTTGAATTTTATCTTGGAGTACGTCAAACCCAAAAGACTGAACCTTGTAAAGCACTGGTAAGCAACTTTCCAGCAACCACCCAATCTTTGGAAGTTTTGGGGTGGGGCAAGTTCAAGAAAACCTTTTAGAGTTTCACTAATGTAAACTGGGCAAAAGGAGGAAGACGACAGGGTTGTGGCGGAGAGCACGAAGAGGAGGAAACTGGGGATTGCAAAACTATAATTTTGCAAGTCATTTTGGGAAGAGCTTACCCTTCACAGAAGTCAACGTGATGTTAGTCTGCACCCCCCATAGCATTTCTTCCCTGGCTTATTTTATAATCCATCCACATCAGAAGTTTTTTTAACGGTTGTCCTCCACCAGACACGTTTTAAATGTTTACCCTTTTAAAGATTGTGATGTTGTTCTTAATTTACACTTATGAGTATTCTATCATAATTTATGTAAAACTGACAGAAGCTAAGCGGGTTTTTTAGAAAGCTATTGGAAACCATGAACAACGTATACTCCCAAGGTGTCAGTGCTGCAGCAGGGCTAACTCTATGACCTTACTGCTAATATTATGTATCTACTCTATTTGGACAACCTTATGGGAGGAAATACATTCCATTTTTCCATAGAAGAAATTAAACACTAGTGCATTAATAGATTGCATACAGGAGTTCAATGCCTGCACTGTAGTTCCACCACATATTAACGGGTGATTCCATTCTCTGAGCAAAGGAGACTGCAGACAGAGATTTCTTCCTCTATGGTCAAACATCCCCTACCTGAGGCACCAGGATCTTTTTCAGCACTTGAGTCCAGAAACAGCAAATTCAATCTAGCTGTGGCAGGCCGAGGGCGAACTGGAATGCCAACTCCAGACTGGGATTCCAAACCACGAGCCCCTGGAAATAAAGCTTGGACTTGGAGAAATGACACTAACCTCAAGCCAAGAAATCTCACCCAGTTTTTTCAAAAGCTTCAGTGCACAGTGAAGACAGATAACGATTAACATCAAGAGTCTTCGTTTGAACCCGGTCAAGCGAGTGTTTACCATAGGGTGCCACAATAAAGAAAGCGGCACGCTCGTTTCTGGGTCCTCGGTCTTTGAGCTATTTCGGTTGTCAACTAGATTGCGAAATGTAGCAGCAACCTTTTGAGGTCTGGTGTGCTAAGATAGTTTTTATCTCATTGACCCACATGCCTTGTCAATTACTAGTTGACAGGGAAATAAATGGTTTTTCTATTTGCATGGGTGCCATGTAAGCAGGTTTCATTGTTTTTTCAATAGATGTAGCTTGAAATGTCTTGTTGGGACAAAAGTACTATTTAAAGTCAGGAGGAATGCATTTGAATGATGATGGTAGTAGAGAGGATATTGATGGTGAAGATGATATCATTGGTTGAGTGTTTAGTCCGTGCCAAGAGCCATGCTGAGCTTTGCAATATATTATTTTAATTAACTGAGCATTCTGAAAGTTGATCTTATATACTTTTTTCTTCCCTCTATTAACGCCAACACTCAACTTCTGAAGCCAAGAGGGATAGCATATCAAGTCCTCATCTGTTCTCTCTCTCACAGGCCTTAATGAATGACTTACTTTCATTCAACTGGTGGACACAAGTTACAACCAGTGGCAGTGCTAATTAATTTGCAGAATCACCTGGCCAATGAAAGAACTAGCAAAATTAAAATGGTAAATATTTCACACTTACAAACAAGGTAATGAATTACCCACTCATGTCTTTGTTTCGCTGCTCTATGGAAACTTGCCAGGCAGTGATAAGCTCCATAAATAATCTTTTATTTTGGCATTTAATATTCTTGACTGCTTGTTTAAAGGAATAATATTGCCTGAAGTTAAGAGATGGAGTATATCATCATTGAATAAATTCTAGCTTAATCTTGTAGAGTTGTTGGTATATTTTCAATTCATGATTATTGTTTATTTCTATTCCATTCAAATTCTTTATTAGTAACATTCATATTTATTGAGTACTTAATTTATGCTTGACACTGTGTACTTCATATATGTTATCTCTTTGGACCCCACAAAACCCCTATCCTGAGGGTATTAATGTATCATCTTCTCCATTTGACAGATGACAACAAAGGAGGTTTAATCACTTAGTAGGATACATCCAGCAAACAAGAGGGCTGGGATGGGAACTCAGGCTCTATCTGTCTTCCCAGCTCTAGTCTGGATCTGAAGATCTATCTGATCTACCTTACTTAGCTACTCCATCACTCTAAGTGTGTTTCTGTGCACATATTAGGTCAGTGTGTCTGAGGTTTCATATTTTCCTGTTCTTAAGCATAAGAACTAGGAGTTGTAAGCACAGAAAGGAAGAGACCATGCATGACACACCCAAGGAAGTGTATGCTTCATGATTCCATGATAATGCTAGCTGGCATCAACACATTTCTTCCCTTTCTAGTTCCATCGAAGAATCACCAGTGGATGGGAGGTTAGGTAGCTTTAGGCTGCCCTAGGCCACCCCCCCCATTCTTACTTCAACCTGAGAGAGTCAATGCTTATGTATTACAGGTCCAAACAAGATATAATTTTGGGGGGGAGGTGTGGGGGACAGAGGGAGGGGAAATAAGCCCTTTATTTATAAGATAGAAAAGAGGTTTTAAAACTCTTGGTGTTGAGAATGATACAGTAGCTCTTCTGAGCACCTCTTATCCCAAAGAAATTTTCCTGTTATTCTGGTGTAGCTCTCTCACGTTTTCCAATTACTCAAAAATCTTCACAGAAGGAGGCTCAAGCCAGCCATTCTTCCTAAATACATGTACACGTTTATTTTGGTAAGTGCACCTGCCACGGTAGGGAATTTACAAGGCGGACCGTTCTGAAATGTCCTAGTAAAGCTACTACGACGTGCGACACACTCCATAAATGCCAGTGTACCTCCCTGGACTGGTATATCTCTCTGCAGCGCTAATTAAGCACGTAGGCTTGTCATTCAGGAATAAGATTTCATATCTGCGAATCAATGCAATTAAATCCTTGAGTCATAAGTGGATGGCAATGCTTTTGAACCACTCTTTCCCAGGTTTCCAATGAAACATCAATGAATTCTGCAATTGCACACACTACTTACTTAAATTCTGAAACCTGTTTGACAATATGCCACATTTTGTATACCAAAGTGATGTTTGAACTCATTATCATTAGACTAGGTGCTTGGAATTACTTTTTTTAAATTTTGCACAGTGGAGAATGGTTAGTAGTATTTAGCTAAACTTTCTTACTCACTACTTGTGATGAATAACAGGCATTAACAAGATGGGCTTTCAAGGTAATGTTCATTTGCTGTGACAATAGAATAGATTAAATTTAATTGCTTCATGGGAAGGTTGACCCAAGGACTTGTTTCCATCAGTGTATGGCTCTAACTACCTAAGCTAACTGGGCACCTGGGTATTAGTAACCCACTGCTTTTGCTGGTTTGGACTTTTAAAAATGAGTTGTCAACTTATTCTTTTTATGACTATCACATGCTTTAAAAATAAGAGACTATGTATCCACTTTCTTAAACATAGACCAGTTTTGCTAAAGGAGGAAACTAACCAACCATCTAAAGAAGAAAACCATTCTCTCAACTACCACAACAATAGAAAAATAATATTTATGGATCACCTATAAGAAACACCCAAGATTGTGTTTCCTTCTCTCTATGGGACAGGGAAGTACAAGGCAGAGATCTGCCATATTTGATTCTCTCTGATGCCGTCACTCACAATGTTGGCATGGTCCTCAAAATGGGAAAACACCAAAAAAGGCAAACAGTTTCCTTGAAGGATACAAACAACCATGTGTATTTCTATAGCTGGATGAATTAATTCTCATGCATATTTTTCATGAAAAAGGCAATCCCAGTGAAGCAGAGTATCTCATCCACTGAACCCACGCATGGGGCATCTAGGTGGATACAACTTTAAGTCACTACTGTTAGTGGATGTCGGTGAGACGGGAAAGGGAGAGGGAGGAGAATGAAATTGGAGATTAGGAAGTAACAGAAGAAGAGGAATGAAAACCAGGCTTCTGTAACTTTTGATCATTCTTAAACTCAGCAGGATCCACAATTATAAAGGGAAGCAAATCTTGTGGAAATGTGAGGGTGACACGTCTGGACTGCACACTGAGTAATTTCCCGTGGAACAAAAAAAGTAAAGGTTTATTTTACTATGAAATAATGTACTCCACTTGGCTGACTTGCCAGCAAAGCAACAGAAAAACTACAAAAATCCTGTTTGCTCTGGGAATCAGACATTGGGGAAGTTTTCAAAGCAGAAGAGGAATCTGGGTCTAGTGGCCCTTCAGAAACCATCTTCTCGTGGTATAAAGAGGTCCGAGCCAGTGAGCTCAGAACAAACAGTTAATTTTCCCTCAAAGCCCTCAGCCTCAAGCAATTCGCTGAAGCCACATTAAGAGGGCAAACATATTTGTGGACAGAATTCACTTTATGAATAATAGTGGGAGACAGACATCAATTCTACATGGTGTGATTTTAAGGGCCCAAAAAGGAAGATTCCCCCCCTTCAATATATTTCCTCTAAGCTAGGCTCTTTCGGGGTATAAATTCCCATCCATCGATGACTTGTTGCTTTAAGAGAAATCCTTTGTTTTCTCTAGAAGCCTCACCTTAAAGCAACAATGCCTAGGAGGGAAACCCAGCAACAGGGCCTATATTTCAGTAGCTGACAAGATTGTCTTGCAACATGAAAATCGGCTGAATGTGGCCCCGTGAGAAAATGTGATCCCAGAAATTTTGCCAAGACAGAGAGGAGGACACATCCAAAGCAGAAGCAGAAGGTTCTCACTGAAGAAGCCTGGATTGGGATCGGCATCACTAGCGAGCAGATTAAAACCGGGCCTCCTTTTAACTTGTATGTATGACTCCAAGCATCACCTGACTCCCTTCTCTAGAAGTCTCATGGCCTTGGCAGTGATGCTTCAACGAAATACTTAACACGGCTTCCTCTCCTGACAGTTCATCATAGACTTGTTATAAAAGTGCAACTTGGCCGCTCCACCCTCTTCCAGCTGTATGTCTGGACCAGAGCACAGGACATGCCTGGAAGTACTGGGCATTTGAAAAATTTCTGGAATTCTCTTCAGGCCACAAACAATGTGAAGACTCCATGCCTTTGGAAAAGAGGAGGTACCCAGAAGGAACGTATGGGACGTGTGCGCACCAAAGACGAGACTCATAAGATGAAAGAGGGAACGGGGCACATGCGAACCAGAGACCTGTGTTGTTCATTCTTTGTGTGAAGCCTCAGTACTCAGTGTTTACAGGAATCCAGTGAGGACTGCCGAGGCTGAGTCTAGAAATTATGGGTAGCCCTAAACTACTCCTGAATAGATTTCTGTTTATAGCTGCCTCTTTATTGAGCAATGAAGAACAATCCTCCCCCTATACTAGGAGTAAGAGTAATAGGAAGATATACTCAGTGGGCAAAGAAAGAGATAAAGGTTTATTAATCAAAGAGGGAAGCTGACATTAATTTTCGCTGATTGTTGTAGTGACATTGTTATTTTGGACACATGGAACTTAGAATAAAGGCTTTGAATTGCTTTCTCAGTGGTAAGGGTGAGTTTTCTACGAACCATCCATACTCTGATTATAGAGGGAATTGAGCAAAAGTTTTATTCTATGCAAGTCCATTGTCTGGGGTTAGAAATAGAATGAAACTTTGTAAATGCACAGCTAAAGATACCACTGAGGGGTCAAGCCGGTGACCTTGGCCTCATTAGCACGGTGCTTTAACCAACTGAGTTGACTGGCTTCCTGCAAAGAAATAGGAAATTGAATTCATGGGTACATTCCTTTCTTTAACATTAATAAAGGTCTGTGCAAGTTGGAATGAGAGGGATTCCAGCATTTCCACTACCGACTGTGTGACATTGGGCATGTGCCGCATCTCTGGCTCTGTTTCAATATCACTAACATATTGATGTTATTTTTTAGCCTCCTCTGAGATGTAGAGAGACAGAGAAGAGAAGAGTTGGAGGAGGGGGGGAAGGAGTAGATTCTAAAACATACATCTTAAATTTTTTAGAAGAATGTATTATGTAAATTCCATTACTATCACCGTTATTTTAACTGTTATCACCTGTGATTCACACAAATGGTAAATTTTCTGAAATCTTTCTGAAAAACTGAAAATATTCTCAAATTCCTGAAACTCACAGGAATGAAAACAAATTGGTTAGCAAATTTTCTACTTAAACATACTGAAGGGAAAATTGCAAAAAAGGATGGTTTGAGTTTGTTTTCTTCTTCAGTTGTGTTGCAAATAGTTCCCCCAATGAAACCTTGGAATTTCCTCCAGTCTGTTCCCCATTACCTCTGTGGGAAAATTGTGAAAAATCAATCTGTTTTCTGCATAACCATATTACATCCCATTATTTGAGGAATGTCAAATGCAAACCCCAACGACCGACAATATCAATCTTTTCCCTCTCTTTTCCAAGTTTAATTTCAGCAGTAGTTATGAAAAAGAAAGGAAAGTGCATGCAGAATATCATTATACCCCAGGCGATTGCAGATTTTAATAAGAATTTATATAAAACAGGAGGGTGTATTCTCTTTATAGTTGATTATATCCTTAACCTTGGGACTCATGTGCATTTCCTATGACTGCCATACGTTTTAGAAGTCAATGAAGAATGGAGGCTGCAGCAAGCAGAACCCAATGCCTTCCCTCTAATTGGCAATACAAATTTAGATAATGCCAGGCCAAGGCTGGAATCTTTGGAAGAAAAAAAAAAAAGAAGATTCCAGAGAATGTGATGTCCTGCTTTGATGATACTTGGTGTGATTCCATAAAATAGTTAGGGCTTAGGAATCAATCATGCCTTTTTTTTTTTTTAACATCTTTATTGGCGTATAATTGCTTTACAATGGTGTGTTAGTTTCTGCTCTATAACAAAGTGAAACAGTTATACATATACATATATCCCCATATCTCCTCCCTCTTGGTTCTCCCTCCCACCCTCCCTATCCCACCCCTCTAGGTGGTCACAAAGCACTGAGTTGATCTCCCTGTGCTATGCGGCTGCTTCCCACGAATGGATAAAGATGTGGCACATATATACAATGGAATATTACTCAGCCATAAATCATGCCTTATTTTTAACATCTCTTTATGCTTAATTTCATATATCTATATATGAATATATAGATTTTGGGCAAAACAAAAATCGAGATTTCTTTTGAATTTAAACAGAGATGATTAAATGCTTTCTAATACAGCCTACCAGCATGGAAGGTGACTTGGTGACTTCTATTTTAACGAATCTTTATTGCAACAATGGAGCTTGTTTTTTTTTTTTCTGATGAGTTTTTCTTTTCTTTTTTTTTTTAAGATAAGCTTTAAAAGAAAATCTAATTTTGTTAGTTTTTATATAACTGTTATTCAGTATCTTTTATTTGCACATATTTTATTAGTTGTATTTTACATTTTTCTAAGAAAATAGGAAAACTGAAAATACAACAGTGTTTGGGAAGCATGGGACAAGAAAAAAAGAAAAAGAATCTCCCTTTCTCTCAATCATAGTACATCCATCACAACTCATTTCCCTTGAAGTTAATCTTTTCACCCAGTCATTTTTCTTTCTCAACATCCCTTATCCCATTCTTAATTGTTTCTACAAAAAAGAGTCAAAGCCTGTTGGGACTATTATTATCTTTCACACCAGTCTGGAATCGTTTCATATATTCTTTTATGGTGGTCGTGAGGGAAGAAGGCTATAACTTCCAGAAGAGAGAAAAGGACTTGGTGGTTGAGTTTTAGATACAGAAAGTCTACATTCAGGCATGGTTCTGCTTCCTTCTATATTAAAACAATGACTTTGAGATTCTTGTGAGATAACGCGTATGAAAATTTTCTTCAAAATACAGGTTTTTATACAACTCCTAATGATGGGTAAACTGGATGGCACTGAACTAGGTGTTAGAATACCTTAGTCTGCATCCTAGATCATTCATAAGCTCTTTATACGCTTGGGCGAATCACTGTACCTCTCTGATTCCCTGTTTCTGTATCTATAAGATGGAGGTGATAATCATACTTCCCAAAGAGTGTCATTGTGAGCATTAAAACAGATCATGTGTTTGTAAGAACTTAGTGTTCTGCCACATGGTAAGAGTCCAATAAATGTTAGATGAAAATAATTATACACTTGCACCAAGAGTGGTTTAGGAGAGTTATAAGGCCGAGTCTTGACTTCATTCAACTAACACTCTGAATTCCAATGTCAGGAGAGGTATGCATAGAGGAAACCATTCAGAATAGCATACAAAGTCTACTATTGATCATCAACCATTTTACCAAGTTTACTTGTGATAATAACCACGGGAAGCAAGAACCTCGACTTGATGACTATCAGAGACCCTTAGATTCTTTGCAAGTAAAATTGTCCTCATTCCATTTACATTAGGTAAGAGAAAAATGCCTTTCTAAATCCACGGTATTTTCTTTCCATTAAAGAGAATTCTTTCAGATAACACTGAAAAGGTCTTCAGCAATGGACTTCAATAACTTTAGACTGGAAAAAAAAATGTCTTTGCTTTGCCCCTTCAGCCCTTCCCCATCCCACAATCTGAAGAAGAATAGAGACCTTTCCAGTTGTGGCAGGGACAGTGGTTTTGGTGGTTGATGAGTGGAATCTGAGACCTGTCGTAAACCTCCATCATCATGCAGCTGTGGGAGGGATCACCCACTCCCACGAAGCACATGGGCTTTCTAAATAATCTTTCCACCAGCCTGAGACCTGAGCACAAAGGGAGCTTTTCTTCACTTAGTCTAAGGGAGTCACTGTTCTTGGGTTAGAGTGTTGGACCAGATTAACCAGCAGGATCCCCAGGTGCCAAACTGTGCAGAAGCATAATGAATGGCCAACAGGAAAAAGGTTGATTCTCTATTTCTATAAGCACCATTTCTTTTTGGCATCCACTTCTGTAAATTACACTAAGTATGAACCTCTCTGCTGAGATATAACCATGGAGCATGTCCACAAATTGGTCCACGCATGGCTATGGATGTGTCCTTTGTATTAATGCTTTGTCACGAGGTTAAGCCTTTGACTCCTTCACTTTCTTAGTGTTTCATTTTACTTTCCTGCGCAACACCACCCTGTCACTTTTTTCCCTCTACCTCTCTCTCCTTTCCTTCTTTTTTTTTTCTTCTAGAGCATGTAAAATGGTAAAAATAAAACAAAAGAAAAACACGTTTGCCTCTATTTTCAAATAGGAAGGAGACTAGCCTCAAGACAGGGAGACTCCCTTACAGCCAAGATGACTGACAAATTCTTGTGGCTTTCTTCAAAAGTCAAACCAAAATCTAACCAGCAGCCAGGCTTAGTTCTGGCAACCCCGCTTTGCCTGGAAATGAGCGCAATCATATCCTAATAGCTATTTGGATAATTGTTCATATGAGTGATCTGCCAACTAATGTTGGAAACAAGTCCTTATTACAAATATAGCATGTAGTCTAATCTGGAATATATTAAAATGTTATTTCTGTAGCTGCCTATTTCCAAACTGAAATAATAACTAAACCGTTTATCACATTTGTTTTTAAGGAGAAGAACTTTTAAAGTACAATAGTAATATATAAATATGTGACTATATAGTTACATTTAAAATTATACTTGAAATTAAAAAATATTCTGTCTAAACTTGATATTTTATTCATGACTCCTGTCTTCAGAATATCAGTCTAAAATACAATGCGATTTTATTTTTTTAATGCATGAATGTAACATTAATGATTACATATGATCATTGATTCATTTTAACCTCTCATTGGAAATAAACTAAAAGACTGCATGGATTCCAGATACCTGTGGATGCAGATGCCTGGTCCCAGTCAATGAGAGGGAGATAAATAAGCTACTTCTTAAAAATCTGGAACTGGAAGGGAATCAAAAGTAAAATCCCCCAAATTGAAATGACTCCAGAGGGCAGAGTCAAGATGGCGGACTAGGAGGACGTGGAATTCGTGTCTCCACACAACTAGGGCACCTACCAGGCACCGGTGGGGGACCACGGACACCTAAGGGGACGGGAGGAACCCCCAGTGACCAGCTTGTGGGATCTTGGTTCCTAGGATGGAGGTTGGGCCCGAGCTCCTGTGGTGGGAGCTCTGAGTCCAAACCACTGGACTAACAGAGAATCTCAGACCCCAGGGAATATTAATCGGAATGAGGTCCCCAGAGGTCCTAATCTCAGCACCAAGACCTGGCTCTATCCAACTGCCCGCAAACTCCAGTGCTGGATGCCTCAGGCCAAACAACCAGTAAGTAAGGGATACAGCCCCATCCATCAAAAAAAAAAAAAAAAAAAAGAAAAATGAAATGACAAAAAAGTATGTTACAGACGAAACAGCAAGGTAAAAACCTACAAGACCAAAAAAATGAAGACAAAATAGGTAACCTACCTGAAAAAGTATTCAGAGTAACGACAGTAAAGATGATCCAAAATCTCAGAAACAGAATGCAGAAAATACAAGAAATGTTTAACAAGGGCCTAGAAGAACTAAAGAGCAAACAAACAGTGATGAACACCACAATAACTGAAATTAAAAATACTCTAGAAGGAATCAATAGCAGAATAACTGAGGCAGAAGAACGGATAAGTGAGCTGGAAGATAAAATGGTGGAAATAACGGCCAGGGAGCAGAATAAAGAAAAAAAAATGAAAAGAATTGAGGACACTCTCAGAGACCTCTGGGACAACATTAAATGCACCAACATTCAAATTATAGGGGTCCCAGAAGAAGAAGAGAAAAAGAAAGGGTCTGAGAAAATATTTGAAGAGATTATAGTTGAAAACTTCCCTAACATGGGAAAGGAAATAGTTAATCAAGTCCAGGAAGTGCAGAGAGTCCCACAGAGTATAAACCCAAAGAGAAACATGCTGAGACCCATAGTAATCACACTATCAAAAATTAAATACAAAGAAAAGATATTAAAAGCAGCAAGAGAAAAGCAACAAAAAACATACAAGGGAATCGCCAGAAGGTTAAGAGCAGATTTTTCAGCAGAAACTCTGCAAGCCAGAAGGGAGTTGCAGGACATATTTAAAGTGATGAAAGGGAAAAACCTACCACCAAGATTACTCTACCCAGCAAGGATCTCATTCAGATTCGACGGACAAATTAAAACCTTTACAGACAAGCAAAAGCTAAGAGAATTCAGCACCACCAAACCAGCTTTACAACAAATGCTAAAGGAACTTCTCTAGGCAGGAAACACAAGAGAAGGAAAAGACCTACAATAACAAACCCAAAACAATTAAGAAAATGGTAATAGGAACATACATATCGATAATTACCTTAAATGTAAATGGATTAAATGCTCCAACCAAAAGACACAGACTGGCTGAATGGATACAAAAACAAGACCCGTATATATGCTGTCTACAAGAGACCCACTGCAGACCTAGGGACACATACAGACTGAAAGTGAGGGGATGGAAAAAGATATTCCATGCAAATGGAAATCAAAAGAAAGCTGGAGTAGCAATTCTCATATCAGACAAAATAGACTTTAAAATAAAGACTATTACAAGAGACAAAGAAGGACACTACATAATGATCAAGGGATCAATCCAAGAAGAAGATATAACATTTGTAAATATCTATGCACCCAACATAGGAGCTCTCAATACATAAGGCAAATGCTAACAGCCATAAAAGGGGAAATAGACAGTAACACAATAATAGTAGGGAACTTTAACACCCCACTTTCACCAGTGGACAGATCATGCAAAATGAAAATAAATAAGGAAACCCAAGCTTTAAATGACACATTAAACAAGATGGACTTAACTGATACTTACAGGACATTCCATTCAAAAACAACAGAATACACTTTCTTCTCACATGCTCATGGAACATTCTCTAGGATAGATCATATCTTGGGTCACAAATCAAGCCTTGATAAATATAAGAAAATTGAAATCATATCAAGTATCTTTTCTGATCACAACACTATGAAACTAGATATGAATTACAGGAAAAAAATGTAAAAAATACAAACACATGTTGGTTAAACAATACACTACTAAATAACCAAGAAATCACTGAAGAAATCAAAGAGGAAGTCAAAAAATACCTAGAAACAAATGACAATGAAAACACGATGACCCAAAACGTATGGGATGCAGCAAAAGCAGTTCTAAGAAGGAAGTTTATAACAATACAATCATACCTCAAGAAACAAGAAACATCTCAAATAAACAGCCTAACCTTACACCTAAAACAATTAGAGAAAGAAGAACAAAAAAACCCCAAAGTTAGCAGAAGGAAAGAAATCATAAAGATCAGATCAGAAATAAATGAAAACGAAATGAAGAAAACAACAGCAAAGATCAATAAAACTAAAAGATGGTTCTTTGAGAAGATAAACAAAATTGATAAACCATTAGCCAGACGCATCAAGAAAAAGAGGGAGAAGACTAAATCAATAGAATTAGAAATGAAACAGGAGAAGTAACAACGGACACTGCAGAAATACAAAGGATCATGAAAGATTACTACAAGCAACTATACGCCAATAATATGGACAACCTGGAAGAAATGGACAAATTCTTAGAAATGCACAACCTTCCGAGACTGATCCAGGAAGAAATAGAAAATATAAACAGACCAATCACAAGCACTGAAATTGAGACTGGGATTAAAAATCTTCCAACAAACAAAAGCCCAGGACCAGACAGCTTCACAGGCAAATTCTATCAAACATTTAGAGAAGAGCTAACACCTACCTTTCTCAAACTCTTCCAAAATATAGCAGAGGGAGGAAGACTCCCACACTCATTCTACGAGGCCACCAACATCCTGACACCAAAATCAGACAAAGATGTCACAAAAAAAGAAAACTACAGGCCAATATCACTGATGAATATAGATGCAAAAATCCTCAATAAACTACTAGCAAACAGCACTTTAAAAGGATCATACACCATGATCAAGTGGGGTTTATCCCAGTAATGCAAAGATTCTTCAATATACACAAATCAATCAATGAGATAAACCATATTAACAAAGTGAAGGATAAAAACCATATGATCATCTCAATAGATGTAGAAAAAACTTTTGACAAAATTCAACATGCATTTATGATAAAAACTCTCAAGAAAGAAGGCACAGAGGCAACCTACCTCAACATAATAAAGGCCATTTATGACAAACCCACAGCCAACGTCATTCTCAATGGTGAAAAACTGAAACCATTGCCTCTAAGATCAGGAACAAGACAAGGTTGCCCACTCTCACCACTATTATTCAACATAGTTTTGGAAGTTTTAGCCACAGCAATCAGAGAAGACAAAGAAATAAAAGGAATCCAAATAGGAAAAGAAGAAGTAAAATTGTCACTGTTTGCAGATGACATGATACTATACATAAAGAATCCTAAAGATGCTACCAGAAAACTACTAGAGCTAATTAATGAATTTGGTAGAGTAGCAGGATACAAAATTAATGTACAGAAATCTCTTGCATTCCTATACACTAATGATGAAAAATCTGAAAGAGAAATTAAGGAAACACTCCCATTTACCACTGCAACAAGAAGAATAAAATACCTAGGAATAAACCTACCTAAGGAGACAAGAAACCTGTATGCAGAAAAGTATAAGCCACTGATGAAAGAATACAAACAGGTGGAGAGATACAGCATGTTCTTGGATTGGAAGAATCAACATTGTGAAAATGACTCTACTACCCAAAGCAATCTACTGATTCAGTGCAATCCTTATCAAACTACCAATGGCATTTTTCACAGAAGTAGAACAAAAAATTTCACAATTTGTATGGAAACGCAAAAGACACTGAATAGCCAAATCAATCTTGAGAAAGAAAAACGGAGCTGGAGGAATCTGGCTCCCTCACTTCAGACTATACTACAAAGCTACAGTAATCAAGACAGTATGGTACTGGCACAAAAACAGAAACATAGATCAATGGAACAGGATAGAAAGCCCAGAGATAAACCCATGCACATATGGTCAACTTGTCTTTGATAAAGGAGACAAGAGTATACAATGGAGAAAAGACAGCCTCTTCACTAAGTGGTGCTGGGAAACTGGACAGCTACATGTAAAAGAATGAAATTAGAAAAGGGAACCCTCTTGCACTGTTGGTGGGAATGTAAATTGATACAGCCACTGTGGAGAACAGTATGGAGTTTCCTTAAAAAACAAAAAACAGAACTACCATATGACCCAGCAATCCCACTAGTGGGCATATACCCTGAGAAAACCATAATTCAAAAAGGGTCATGTACCACAATGTTCACTGTAGCACTATATACAATAGCCAGGACATGGAAGCAACCTAAGTGTCCATCAACAGATGAATGGATAAAGAAGATGTGGCACATATATACAATGGAATGTTATTCAGCCATAAAAAAAAAATGAAATTGAGTTATTTGTAGTGAGGTGGATGGACCTAGAATCTGTCATACAGAGTGAAGTAAGTCAGAAAGAGAAAAACAAATACCATATGCTAACACATATATATGGAATCTAAAAAAAAACAAAAAAGGTTCTGAAGAACCTAGGGGCAGGACAGGAATAAAACACAGACATGGAGAATGGACTTGAGGACACAGGGACGGGGAAGGGAAAGCTGGGACGAAGTGAGAGAGTGGCATGGACATATATACACTACCAAACGTAAAATAGATAGCTAGTGGGAAGCAGCTGCATAGCACAGGGAGATCATCTCGGTGCTTTGTGACCACCTAGAGGGGTGGGATAGGGAGGGAGAGAGGGAGACGCAAGAGGGAGGGGATATGGGGATATACGTATACGTATAGCTGATTCACTTTGTTATAAAGCAGAAACTAACACACCATTGTAAAGCAATTATACTCCAATAAAGATGTTAAAAAAAATTTTTTTAATAAATAAAATAAAATAGAATAAAATTACTCCCTCATTTGGAGATAACGGGCTGTGAGTTTAACTGCTGCAGTGGGGATCCCATAAAGTGGAAAGCTTTGTGCCATGCCTTCATAAAGAGGCATCTGGCACAGAGAAAGAACAGGGGCTTTGGACTTGACAAGCTGGGTTGAATCCTAACTTGCATCTTAGGAGCTGGAGAATCACAGGTAACTCATAGCCTTTTTCTGAGCCTCCATGTCCTCATCATCGGAGTAGCGATTTTAAAATTATTTCACAAAATTGTTACGATGATTAAATAAAAAGGCATACATTACAGTGACAAGTACCATACAAAGACAAAGTAGGCATCTGGTGAACAATAGTTTTGCTTTGTAGAGAAGTACCATAGTGTGGTGCTGAGCATGGGCTATAGCGCCATATTGCCTGGTTTCAAATACCCTGGGGCGCAATCTTTCTAGTGGTGTGGTCATGGACAAGCTACCGACTCCATTGGCTCAGTTTCTTCATCTGTCAAAGGGGATAGTAATATTACTTACTTCAAAGAATTGCTGTCTGGATCAAGTGAGTTAATAGTATAAACCCTTGGCACAAGAAACATTCAATAAAGCTCACATGTTATTATCACTGCTGCTGTTGTTATTATTCCATTTGGGATAGAAAAAGCTAGTTCCCAGATGCCTTCCCCACCTCTCTATTCAGCCTATCATCTTCTTCTTTTTTCTTACTTTTTGTCCTTTACTTTCATCTTTTTTCCCCCTCCGCTTCTTACTAGAAATAAAGAGTATATACCCACGTGTAGGGGTTAAACAAACTTTCATTTCCTGTGGATCTACCCTGTATGAGGCAGGAAGAAGGAAAACAGGAAGTGCTGATAAGTAGGGTGGCCGCCAGGAGAAGTTGACTTGTTTTCAAACGATATTTAAACTTGTCTCCATTTGCTAACAGTAATCAGTTCCATAAACTGATTCATTCTATTCTTAATAAACAGCTGTTGGGATGATCCCACTGTCAAGGCACTGTACTAGGCACAATAAAAATAAAATGGTCACAATGATCATAAGAAAGATTTCAGAAGGGAAGTTACTACAGGGAAGTGACACACAGATGTTTAAGAGGGGGGAGTGGTTATTCCCCCTGCTTCTTGGCATAATCAGGGAGAGCAGGTACTCCTGATTACTGTCATTTTAGGAGAATAAATGATAAACGAGCAGCTCCCAATAAAATAATGAAGAAAAATACAACTTTGGTAAACAGAGCCAGAAAGAAAATGAACCCCATGGCTCAATTCTAATGTAGAAACTAAATTTGTTCTACAGCCCTCAAGTACCAGAAATGACTCTTGTGATTTTCCATATCAAAATCACAGCTCCTCTTGATAGGATGACAGTAAATGGTATCCAGCTACCTTTCCAGAATAATATAAGAACCCCGGAGTCAGACGTCCTACAGAAAGCTTTGGGAAAGGACCAGTAGTTTGGGGTCCATGACGGGAATCTTTGAGAAGGAAAATCCAAAGCCCATGGTTCTTGGTCTTCAGTGACCCCTGCATTCATGAATGACTCCATCAGAACTCTCATCACCGCCGAAGTGCTTCATAGAAGATGTAAGGTGTATATGTCCCTGTCACTTGCAGAATCTGCCATCCTGCCCCTTCCTCCCTTCTTGGAGTCTACTCCCCAGGGCAAGCCACCTCCAGCACTACCCTCATGCTGTCTCTTTTGGTCACTAACTCACATTGGTCCAGCTCATTTGTCCTAGACCCCAAATAAAATCCTAGGCTTGAAGATGTGTTCCAGGTGCCTGTTAACTTTTCTTTTTAAAAACACAAAGCTGTTAAAACATGAGTGAGTCAGGAGACTCAAGCAGGAATATAAAAGCTGAGCATTCAGATCCGTGGAAAGAAAAAAGAAAACTACTGCTTTCCAAAAATTCTTTCAAGTCTGTGACAACGAAAAGAAAGATAATTTAATATTTCAAGAGTAAATCCTGTCACACTTTGGAAAACCTATTGAAATGTATCCGGCAGCCACAATACGTACACACATAGGCTTCACAGGGCCTGTGTTTGTTTTCTAGAAACTAAGCATAATTTCTGTTCCATAAAACTGGGAGGAGGAAGCTGTCTACTGAGACTGAATCGCTACCTGGTCACCCCTACTGAGCTCTCGGAGTTCAGCTTTGATGATACTTGCTGTGTAACATCTTCCATTCACCCCACACCAGACAGTAGCACGCATCAGTGTAGTTTAATTATTCCTCTCAAGACTTTTTAATATTTATTTATTTATTTATTTATTTATTTATTTGGTTGCGTGGGGTCTTAGTTGCGGCGGGCATGTGGGATCTAGTTCCTGGACCAGGGATGCAACCCGGGCCCCCTGCGTTGAGAGTGCGGAGCCTTACCCACTGCACCACCAGGGAAGTCTTTAGGTATACCTATCTCTAGTGTAATTGTGAGAACAGGGACCTTTGCTTATTATTAGTTTTGTGCTCTCAATGTTTAGAGCAGTTCTTTTTTCATAGATAAATTCCAAATTTATACATAGATAAAGGAATGAATGAGGAAAAATATATTCAAATAACATACATGCATAACTACAGTCTATGAGAACAAACCCAGCACCTGCCCAGTTTCTGAGAGTCTCAGTTTAACTCAGTTGAACTACTGTGTTTTAAACACTTCCTATGCACAAGCCAGTGGGCAAAGATCATGAGTGATACACAAAGGTGAACCAGACTTGGTGCCCTCAGTGTGCCCACGGGGGTAGATACAGATTTTGAACTACTTCTTAAGCTCAGCCTCGTGGCCGCTCAGCCCGGCGTTTTACTGTAGCTGCTCGCAGGTGTCCTGATTTCTGCATCAAGTGGCCTCACCTCCCCCCCAGGACTTCTCCTCTGTGCACTGTGGGATGCCTGGTCACTTGCTCCATCAGTGGGACTCACGTGCAAACCAAAGTGCAAGTAAACGCCCCTCATGGCGACTCTTAACAAATAGGAGATAAAGCCAGTAGACATTTCTCCCTTCTGCCTCTTGGGTCCTCACCTCATTCTACACAGCTGCTCAGAGGTTTCAGCCCAAACACCGAGTCCAGCTGTGCACACTGGGACCAGCTTTCTCTCCCTCCCACTTCGCTCTTCCTGTCTCCCACTTCTGTTTCTTCAGGACCCATCCCAAAACGAAACACCCCACACAAGCCCTAGTCTCCATCTCTGACACCATTTCAGCCACTAGAGAATAAAGATAAGCAAAGAGATATGAATAAAGGGATTATGCTCTAGTTGGAAACTCTTTCCAAAGGCTCCCTAACAGCTCTGAAAGTATCATGGCTCCCACCTGCAGCGTCAGCGGCCCGTGCGCTTTCCGGTACTAACCCTGAGCAGTGAGCCTGATTTAGTTAGAGAATACAAGTGACGATGCAGATAGCATTTGTCTCTTCTCAAGATTTCTGGAAGTGGTGTTAGCAGAAGTTTAGAATATTTGATGAGTTACTTAGGAACTTAATGAGCTCTTTCTCGCCATTAGCAGATTAATTCATATCTGTCCTTTGTTTAAACTCTCTAAGTCCCCGAATTAGCAACAGTCCCAAAAGAACAAAAGAATGAAAGAAAGAAAAGGAGGAAGGAAGGAAGGAAGGAAGGAAGGAAGGAAGCAAGGGGGAGAGAAAGGGAGAAAGGGAAAGAGGGAGGGAAGAAAAGGAAAGGAAGGAAAAGGACACTGTTTTTACTTTATATTTCTTCTCTGTAGCTTTTAATGTATTATTGGGTAAAATCTGAGCCTAGGTCTTAACCAGAAAATTGAAAGGAAGTTCTTCATTAAATGAGGTGATCGTCTAAAAATTAGTTGTTGATTATTCAAATTCAAAATAATTCAAAAAAATAATATCACATCTATCTTGCAAATATACACCTTTACCTAGAAAAGTCAGATGATGTTCCACTTCCCTTCCCTTGAGTTGGCATAGTCTGCTTATGTTAGTTCTAAGCAGGTGCTCGACAATTTGTTCATAGATGAATACAGCAGAATAGAGAATAAGAAGCTGCAGCTGGGCTTCCAGATTCTGTGTGGCATCAAGCACTGTAAGCGACCCCAGCGCTAGTTAATCGGCCTGATGAACCTTTTCAGCGTTCTGGAGTCTCATTCCTGGAGAGCCTACTTCAGATGTCAATTAATTTCGCAGCTCAATCAGTCCTTTTGGATGGAATAAATACAGCACAAATGTCCCTGCCTTTGTCCTTTATTCAATTTCAAAACAAAATATGAACCCATACCTATTTTCAGAACACTTCGTTGCAAGACTCCTGGCCTTTATAAATATCTACCTCACACTGTGATTCTTTTTTGGACATGCTTCATCTTGCCTCTCTCTTTCATGGTAGGATTTACGTCTAAAGCAATGTTGGATCCCCCTCCCACTCCCTAACCCACCCTGTGATCTAACACGATGCCTTGCTCTTAGCATGTGTTAATAAATAATTCCAAAAAGAATGAATAAAGCAACCAATGAGTAACCAAGTCAATAATATCTTGGAATAGTAAAATTGAGTATCAGGAGTTATCTACAAAAGCCCAGAAATGCCACTGGGCTATGATCTCTTAGCAGCCTCACACACATTGATATCCGTACTGTGAAGACCAGCGACTCTACCTGCACTTCCACTAAGATGCTCTCTTTCAGTTGAAGCATGCTCTGTATTCTGTAGATGTGCAGTGGTGGCCATATTTCAACTCTCCACTTTCACACCTCCCACTGGTGTCAACCTCTTTTCCCCATGATTTATGCCTTTTTTTATTGTTCTGCCTGGAGCCATGCCAGACCCTCAGATCAAACTCCCCAATCTCACCAAAGGCTTCTTGGGTGACGGGACGGAAATCAGACTTGGTAGAAAGGCCTGTGCTCATAATGTGGGAAAGGAAATGGCTTACCCGTCTCTATGGAAACATGCACACTTTCCAGTTGTTGCTGAATAAATGAAAGTTGTGTTCTTAATTCACAGATCTCAATTTCAAGCAAACCTAGCAGAGTTCTCAGGACCACCACATTGAGAAATTCCTAAAAACACAAGAGTTTGTGGTTCATGATTGTAGCTGTAGAGAGAATGGGAGGGGATGGAATTTATTGTTTTATTTCTTGTTTGTTTCTCCATCCCACTCTCTAATCACATAACTCGGTAATAATGCCCTCTAGATGGTATCTGCAAAATAACCAGGAAGCACTCTATTCCTAAAAGTATGAAATTATTGATTACGACTGCTTCAAGATTCAGTTAATTCCTTTAAAAATTATTAGAAAACTTCATCAAACATAACATTGAGGACCAGACATTGAATATGTAGTATGTATTTCACCAAAGACACAGCCAGATACAAAGGATTTTTGTTTCAATGACCATGCTTAAATCCTCAATAAAGGTTTTTGAAGGATGGCTTATTTAAAATAATTCAATATTTATTCCCTACTGTTGAGTTCTGAAGGAAGTTGACAATGATGTCATATAGATTGGCAGTGCACTTCACAATCGGCAGTGGATCTTTTAGAAAATAGAGACCTCAGGACCTCACTCAAGACATAGTAAATCATTATCTCTAGCAGTTACTGGAACATACAGATTCTATATAGTGTGGTATTGTACTATATATAGCAGAGTATTTCAGACCAGCTTGGGAGGGGTTCTGTTACTTCTTAGTTATGTGGCCTTGAGCAAATTATTTAACCTCTCTGTGCCTCATTTTTCTAACCTGTAAAATGATAATACTAAGAATCATTAAAGCTAAAACATTTGGGATAATAGTATCTAGCATAGAAGTGCTAAACACATGTCACCTATTTTCTTCATCATTACTTACTAGTTGTATATTTGATTAACTTTATAGGTGATCTGATGCACTGCAAGGGTTTAAAAACTATGATTTGACCTGCATTGTCCAATTATAGCCGCTAGCCTTGGGTGGTTATTGGGCACCTCAAATACGTTCAATGTGGTGACTAAATCAAATTTTGAATTTTATTTAACTTTAATTATTTTTAATTTGAAGTCTAATACTTGGTTCAGTTATTGGAGAACTTTTCAGCATGCTTAAAACAGCTGGGGTATGTGAATATATTTTTCAACAGTATGTTTATGGAATATAAATACAGATCAAGTGTTTCCAAAGCAATTTTAGCATCTGAATTGAGGTGTAAGTGTAAAATACACACCATATTTTGAAGACTTAGCACAAAAAAGAGAAAAGAAACCTTTAATTTTTATATTAATTGCATGTTGAAATGATACTATTTTGGATATACTGGAAAAAATAAAGTATATTAATGAAGCTAATTTCACTTGTCTCTTTTTACATTTTTAGTACAATTGCTAGAGTATTTGAAATCACATATGTGACTTGCATTATATTTCTGTCAGTCAGGGCTCACCTAGAGGATGCCAAAGGCCTATGGTTTGATGAATGAATTCCAAAGTCTGATAACCCATTTTTTTCCAAAGCCAGAAATGGAAGTCCACTGATAGACCCAAAGATTATTAGATTCTGGAAAATAGGTTCAAAAACATAAGAGGAAGATGTACAAATCAAAAAGAAAATTGTGTGTAAATGTGTGTGTGTGTGTGTGTATAGGGGTAGAAGTATTCACTGAGAATTCAAGATGTCCTGCTGTCACAGGCAAAGCCAAAGGGTAAACTATTTACAGACCTACTTAAGTATCTGAATAGAGTTTCTTAAAGCCAAGTGAAACAAAGCTTTTTTGCACTCCTTATGCAATGCATATATATCCTACCAAAAAGACTCTCATGTCCATTAACAGAACTTTCTCCTTTCTGAAAAATTCAGTGTAAACATTGATGTACGTCTCATTCTCTGTTCTTCTTTACTGTGCTTTGTCCCCAGAGACCCCACTGTAATAGCAAGATCCCCCCAGGTCTCTACATAACAGTAGCTGTAGATTCTGAATATCTATTGTTGGGGAGACACACAATGTCTTCAAGCCTAGGGGTTAAGAGACTGAGCTCTAAGGTCAGGGTTTCAATCCTGCCTCTGTCATTTACTGACCCTGCGACTTTCAACAAATTATGTAACTTTTCTGTATCTCCATTTCCTCCCTTTTGAATGGTAGTGATGATAATAGTATTTATCTCCTGGAGATGCTGTGATTAAATGACATAGTACCTATAAAATTCTTTCAACAGCATCTGGAAGAGAGTAGGCACTCAATACGTAAAAGCTATTATTTTTATAATTAAGCAATGCTTTCGACATAACTTGTATCATAACAATCACAACAGCAAGCATATATATATATATATATATATATATATATATATATATACACGCCTTTAAAGAGGCAAGAAGGTGTGTAATCCACTCAGTTTATAACAGTGCTTTGAACACAGACAACTTCTCCGAGGCCCTGCTGTTAACGTCATGGCTCCCTCAGAGTCCCCGGTTCAGAAGCAGAGACTATACAGCTGCTGGTTTCCCAGCTTCCTGTGGGAGGATCATTCTTCTCTTAGATGTTTAAGGTATGTATTCTGCAGTTGCCTGTGTGAGCTATGTTTTCAGACCTCGATGCAACCTTCTTAGGATCCCTTGAAGGTTGGTAATTCGGAACCAAGTGATACTCTCTTTCATCTAATAAAGTTTGGACCTAGCTGGAATGAAGACTGCTCCAGAGTTTTCTTCCCCTCTCAGCTAGCCAGGCATTAGTGATCATAGGAAAATGACATAAAGCCAGTTAGAGTAATGTCTGCTTTCTATTCAATGTATGTAGTGCTTGGGTTGTGATAACCATTGACCAGTGTAAAACAAAAATCATTCAGTTGAGGATCCCCCAGTTTCCTGAGTCGCCTTCTCCTTGGGTGTTGGTCTCTTGAAACTGTTTCCTAAAGTACGGCTAACGAAACAAAGGATTTATAGAACCAACTGCCCTGATTCAAGCACAAGCCCTGCCAGACCCCAGCCACCTTCGCACCTCCAGCCCAGCTCAGACTTTACTCCGCAATGTTGACCCACGGCCGTGTTCTGTTATTCACTCTGACGTTGCTGCCAACCCCACCTAGCCAGTCATGTTTTTTGGTACCAAGGGTGCCAAGTCATTTTATTACATGGACAAATGCCCACTGACATTAGGTAAAGACCTTCTAGAGCCATTTCCCCTCAAGACTTAAAATGTTTTTGAACTTGAGTTTTCTGAGATAAAAAGTTCAAACTGAAACTCAGTAAACGTCCATACTCATCAGTGGCCAGATATGAACCTAGGAAAAAATGATAGATAGTATACGAAATGGTAAAGCACCAGTATTTTGTGTATTTTAAACCAGGGGTGGGCAAACTATGCCCTTGGGCCAAATCCAGTACACTACCTGTTTTTGTAAGGCCTGTAAGCTAAGAAAAGCTTTTACATTTTTGAAGGGTTACGTTTTAAATGGTTATAGAAGTACCAACATAATACCCTTATTTTGCCTTTTACAGAAAAATTTGTTGACCCTGGCCTTAAACTATAAAAAGTTTGCTTTTTTGTTGTCCTAAGTCAATTGGTTTGCTTTTTGCCATAGACTTTATTTTTTAAGATTAGAATTAGCGGTATTATGTGTAATAAATTTTATTCTTCAAAAGTTTGGGGTGACAAAACACATAGTTAATTTGAAGGAACTGGATAATACATAATCTGAAACATCTGTAGTATGAAGAACTCTGACTTACAGAAAAAAACAGCTTTGAGTGTGAACCCTTCAACATCCTGGAAGAATAATATATTTTACATTATCATACTGTATAAAGCAATCTGGTACTAGTGCCCAAAGCGCTGGTATTTAAAGTTTTCTTATTAATTTCTCTGCATGCTTTATATACAGTGTACACATGTCTGTTTCACATTTCAGTATGTAGCATACTTGATGAGTTTTACTCTTTTAGTATTTTTGGCAATGGAAACAATAGCTTTAAAATGGTTTCTACAGAGGTGAATTGTCCCTGGCTTCATGCTATAGGTGTTTGAAAATTTCTAATGCAACAATGAAACAAGACCAAAGACCCAATAACAAACAGCTGAGTGGATCAATAACCCCTGTGTTTTCAGTCCATGCTTATTTAAAGTGGTGGATGGAAAAAAAGGCTCTCTATTTACATCTGGAACTTAATGAAGTGAAATTATCACAGCCGACAGGCGCTGGTGTTGTAATTCAGAGACAGGGCTTGGCTTAGAGGGATTTGCAGGCTGTTTTTATTCCAATTTTTAATTTTTTTTTTTTAAGTGAAACTTAATCCCCTAATCAGTTCCAATTTACATATTTGCTGGTCTTTTTTTCCAGCTCAGTTCTTAAAGGAGTGGTGTTGGAGGCATGAAGCAATTATTTGATTAAATAATTATTCATCCCGACGTGCCCTGCTCTATTCTGAGCAAGTGGAACAGGGGCCAAAAAAACAGATAGACTTAGAAGCATAGACCTGGGCATTTCTGCAACCATTCAAAGCCGTTTCCTTTCACATGTGCGTGCACAGGCGTGTGTACATATGTGGGTGTATGTGTGTTTTTAACTTGATCCACCCTGTGAGGCTTTGTTCACACTGGCTCTCCTTTCCAAGCTCAGGGGATTAATATTTTGCTAAATGAAGTGCTGCGAAATTTGAATTTTATTTTGGGGCTGAATGGAATACCAAATGTTGATGCTTTTAATCATGGTAGAATTGTGTTCCTTCATTGAATACCCTTATTCCCCGCACAAGTAAGCATGTCCGTGCAATTATCTTCCTGGTGCGAAATCACCAAACCCTTAGTTTATATTTTTTCCTTTAAATTTCATTTAAAATTGGGAATTTCCGAAAGATCAATAACTTTCTTTTTCAGGGTTAATTCTTTTCCTTATTTAGAGAGCACAGCCGTAACTGGGAAAATCATAAGTACAGAGTGAGAGGATGTGAAGAAAAGTGTGCAATAAATAAGTATTAATTGATGATTTTTCACCAAGGTTTCCTGAAGAATCATCAGTTATCTTGAATCCCTGAGAATCTTCATGAATCTCAAATAGGTTCATTTTAAAACAATCAGAAAAGTAAGAATGATCTTGGTGAAAAATCCTTTCCTAATTGGACCACAGGCTTCTATAATCAATATCTGAAAGAGTTCAGTTTAGTTACCAGGAAGTAGTATTATTCCAGTCTAAAAATTAATCCTACATTTACAATCTTGCTCTTGTCAGCCTGAAAAGTATTTATTGAGCATCTACTAAGTGCAAGCAGTATACTAAATTCTCTGGGAAACCAAACATGAAAAGTAATCAAATATGAACACTACCCTCAAAATATGTGTTCTATTAGAAGATGGCACATACAGAAACCTAAAGAAGTCTGATAATATTAGATCTCATTTTTTCACCAGTTTTCATTGGAAGTCACTGAACATTTTTTTTCCTTTTAACAATAGAATGACAAGCTAAAATTATCTTTTATGGGATAATTCTTTATAGAATACGTTGATATACCGAATAGGAAGAGATTGAAAATGGCTAGACCAGTCAGTAGCGTGCTGTAATAGTTTAAGCAAGAGAACGAAACCTGAAAAAAACAACAAAAGCAGTGGAAACAAGAAGAAAATAATGGAATCAATGTGTCCTACATCAAAACCTTTTTTAAAAACAGCAGGAGATAAATAAACGATGTTAGGGCTTGATTTAGAGAAAATTATTGATGAGAAATTCTTGTGGAAGAACTCTTGAGCTCAGCTTGTCTTCATGATTCCCCTACTGGCCTTCAAGAAAACAACAGACGGGAGTTAGGCGGGATTTTACTTTCCCTTGTTCATCCACATTAGAAAAGGGCGCAGGGCGTGGTGGCAAAGAGTATAGGTTTTGGAATCAGACCAACCTCAGTTTAAACCCAGCGCAGTTGTTTCTCAGTTGCGTGCCTTTGGCCAACTTGTTTTACCTTCCTCACCCTCAATTTTCTTATTTAAAACAAAAAGGAAAAATTTACAGTATCTATCACATATGTGGTTTATATGAGATGATAAATTTAAAACAGCTTGACACAATGTCCAGAATATAGTTGGTACTCAAAGTAATTGATTGTGATTATCATTTTAGTTGCTTAGGCTGAGGGTAATCAAACCGTGATCCTTAAATACCATATCCCATAAAGATATTCAAAGATATTTTTTATGTTTTGACTTGCAAGAAAACTCTAAGTCAGAAGGGTTAATATTTGAAACAGGTTTTACTACAAATTTCTGTAAGAAACTTTCAAACATTTGATATGAATTATATACTATTTTCTAAATTGTTTTCCCTGGATGCTAATTCAATTAAAACCAAAAAGTATTTCTTGATCATTTGCTGTATGCCCAGAAGCATGGCAGGCACCATGGGAGATATAAAAATATTTTTATAAGCTCTCTTTGTGGTTAAGAATATTATAGTTTAGTTAGAAAGATAAAAATTACGCCCATGAAACAAGGAAGAAATGTTAAAGTAGAATATAAGCAAACAGTTGGAGTATTGCTTCAAACTAGGGCTGCTAAGAGAATTCAGAACAGGGGAGCATTGGAGCAGCCCTGGCTAATCAGCGGAGTCTTTAGTTTGCGAAGCTGAAACTGATTTCTGAAGGAAGGATGAACTGGTTCTTGAAGTAAGGATGGATCTGGGCTTCCTGGGGAGAGAGAGAACGCAATTCCTCACCTGGAGAAAATGCTGAGCAAAGGAATGAGGACAGTGGGCAGACAGTGTAAAGGCATACTTGATTCTGGAAGAAGAGAGATGTTGGAACACAGTGAAAAAATAGGCTGGATAGGCCAAGTGAAATTGATCAACGTCTTCAAGACCAGGTTTAGAAGTCTAGACTTTACCCACGGATTAGGAATGGCAACAAACTTTGAAGCAGGTAAAAAGATTTTTTTTTTTTAAGTTTCTGAGGGCAGGAAATTCAAAAGTGGACAAAGTAATTATAGCAATGAGAGAGCTAACCATCAAAAGGGGCAAATTGGCAGAAAATGAACAACTGCCAGTATATTACATATAGATGCGGACAAGGCGTCTAGGAGGCTGTGTGGAGGCCGTTCATGCAGGGAAGATAACACCAGGGAAACAGTGGGTAGTGAGAACAGAAGGTGAGAAACGGCACTTTTCGGTGGACTCGTAGTATTTTTCTCCTTCAAATGTAAATTTATCTGTATGGCTCTCAAACACCTTTATTATCTGGCTTCACCCTCTACAAGCAATCATGTTTATGTTAGCCCATAATATACACCCTCCTCTAAAATCTGACCCATTTCAAATTTCTGCAAGCAAACCATGGCTTTTCCTGTTCTTATATCTTGAGGTCCTTATTTCTGTCCTTCTTGGACAATTTCTACATTGATAGCTAGGGCTGTCAAATAAAATACAAGATGCTCAGTTAAGTTTGAATTTCAGATAAACAATGAATAATTTTAGTACAAGTATGTCCTAATATTGCATGAGTCATACTAATAAAAGTATTTGCTTTTTATCTGAAATTCAAATGTAACTGGGCATCCTACGTCGCTGAATCTGTCAGCCCTACTGATAGCATCTATCTTACTCTCTAACTCTCAGTTACATATTGTCATAGGTCTTTCCAGATCATTTAGATTTTAACTTCCCAAAGGACAGGGCTTTACACTTCTCATTCCCTTAAAGCAGAAATGCTGAAAGCATGCAGGACCCTGTGGGGCTCTCCCAAGTACAAAGGCCTTTCTGTGTCCTTTTCTTGTTTGTAGGAAAAAGGTTTCAGCTTCCTGGACCTTCCCTGAGTTCCAAAGGGCATTTGAGTTAGTAACTGGAGGAGTGAGGGAATGCAGAAAGAAATAATAGTGCAATGATGGACCAGGCCCTGGTTCCTCCTTGGGGGATGTGCAGAGCAATCTACTCTGAGCTCTTCTGCAGGAACTAAGGGCTCCACCCAGGGGGAGGATGGTGACTTCAGGCTGAGCATAAGCCCAGGGACCCCAGACTGGTTGGAACCAGAAGGCTGATGATTGAGATTCCTAGAACACCACCCTGTTACCTCACCACCAACCAATCAGAGGAGGGTTACATACCCTGCAGCCCTCCCACCACCAGTCCCCCAATTTTGCCTGTAAAAACTTCTTCCCTGAAGCCCATTGAGGATTTTGGGCTTTTTGAGCATTAGCTGTTCTGGACTCCTTGTCTGGCACCTTACAGTAAACGCTGCACTTTCCTTCACCACAACCCAGTGTCGGTAGATTGGCTTTACTGCGGACCAGTGAGTGGACCCAAGTTTGGGTTCGGTAACACGGCCAGGGAAAAAAGAAGGTCAGGTAGTGGTTATTACAGGATAACCAAAGCCTGAAGTGGTCTGGTTTAAGATAATGACTCTGCAAAGCGGGGCACTGGAGAAGTGTATTGTAAGAGCAGGGGCACATCCTAGATCTTTCCAGAAGAATTGAGTTACTAGTTAGATCTGCAGGTACAAGAAAACATAATTAGGCTGCGTTCTTTTTTTCCTAGCATTTTTATTCAACAAATACTTTGTGAATACACAAAACCAAGATTATACAGATCATGGAAGGATGCAACATTCTGGGTACGAAGTTGAGCATGATCGTCTGCCTGCCTTCAGAAGCTTAAAATACAAAGCAATCTATATACTTACTCAAGTCAAGGAATCTATTGTTGCCTACACGAGTAGTACCAACAAAGTTTGAGAGCAGCGATTCGCCACCAGGGGCAATTTTGCTCCCCTCCCCCAGGATACTTGGCAATAGCTGGAGGCATTTTGGATTGTCACAGCTAAGGGAGTGCTGTTGAGTCTAGTGGGTAGAGGGCAAGGATGCTAAATCTTAAAAGGCACAGGACTGATAGGCAGGGAGCCCAGGTGAAGAAAGAATCACGTGACTCAAAATGTCAATAATGCCACAGTTGAGAAACTGAGGTCTCAGAGGATGCAGTTAAAAGAAGCAACACATCTGCCTGTCACGATCCATACATGGATACAGCGGAGCTGCAGAGAGTGAGCACGGCATGAGCAAAGGCAGCAAAGGTCAACATCTGAGGAAGGACCAGTACGAAGTCTTGATTATCTGGAGGTCACTGCTTGTGTCGCCTGTAGATCAGTGGATGGGCAACAAGGCAGAGCTCACCTTGGGTCCGAACTGTGATGAGCATTGACTGTGAAGCTACGAAACTGCAGATTTTTAAGCATTGCAACTAAGAATGACGTTGGAGAATTTGCAGAGCAGGACCAGTAGGTGGCAAAGATAAGTTCATCAGGAAATTTTATTTTATACTGGGGAAAGTTTGAAAAAGGTGCGAGGATATTTACTTTAATGGGGCCAGGCTTCCAAAACAAAACAAAACAAAAAATGGTAGTTAGGTAAACTTGACTAAGATTCTAACTGGAAAAGGTAACTTTCCTTGACTCTTCATCCTCCCTGGAACTGCACCTCTGGCCCCTATGAGGTAACCTTTAATTTTTCTTTCTTTCTTTCTTTCTTTCTTTTCTTTTTTTTTTTTTGTGTGTGTGTAACATCACAACCCTGTTAGCTCGCAGTTTTAATCCTTCCTCTTGATCCTGTGGTAAAGTCACAAGAGTCCCATTTTCATCCTGGGCAAATCTACTGAATTTTACATGCTGAACCAGACCCAGAAAATGGGATACAAGAACGAACTGGATAAGCTGAGAACCTATCTTAAATTCTGTGGTTCAGAGTTTGGAACCAAACCCAAATATTTTGGTATTGGGGCTTATTTCTCCTTGGCAAACACGGCCTTCTGTTTTAAAGGAGTGGGGGAGGGGAGGTTTTAAAAAGCTTATTAAAAAGTCTCAAAATGCTTCTTCAACATCAAATAGCTCCTAGAAAAATATTTTGATGAGTTAAGTGTAAATGAATCAGAAACATATGGATTACATTTCCTTTAGATTACACATGGGTTTCAGAATTAAGGGGGAAAGAGTGCTCAGGGCAAGATGCATTTTGGATTTTATTGAACCCAAAATATTTGAGAAATAACTCAAGATACACGAAGAACCCAAAATCCTGCCAGGCTTCCCAATCCCTTGTGTAAAGCAAATTAGATTTTAAAATTCTTTTTGCTTTAGTGATCTATGGTGTTACATGAAATGTGGATGAAAAACTCCTTTTCTATATATGGTTTTTAACCTGGATATTTTCACTTACAACTTTGGCAAAAATGGAGATTTCAAGTGTATGGTAGAGGGCTTCCCTGGTGGTGCAGTAGCTAAGAATCCACCTGCCAATGCAGGGGACACGGGTTCGAGCCCTGGTCCGGGAAGATCCCACATACCGTGAAGCAACTAAGCCCATGCGCCACAACTACTGAGCCTGTGCTCTAGAGCCCGTGAGCTACAACTACTGAGCCCGTGTGCGCAACTACTGAAGCCCGCGCGCCTAGAGCCCGTGCTCTGCAACAAGAGAAGCCACCTTAATAAGAAGCCCGCGCACCGCAACGAAGAGTAGCCCCCGCTCACCACAACTAGAGAAAGCCCGTGCGCAGCAACAAAGACCCAATGCAGCCAATAAATAAATAAATAAATAAATAAATAAATTTTTAAAAACCTGATTAAAGAAAAAGTATACGGTCAGTTGGCTAAGTTGGCTAGATGTCTCAGACTCTGCCAAGCCAGGTGACAAGAACACTTGACTTGTCTCATACACAGTCACAGAGTGAGGGAATTAATCAAAGAGCTTCAGACCATTTTACAGTAAACGGTAACAGACAGTATTTACAATTTGCCGTTTGGCAATTAGTTTTCCACTTATTTATTGGACATTAATAAAACCTGTATTATTTCTCATTTCCCTTAAACTTTAAAAGAGCCTGTTTCTAGAGTCTATATAGTGACCCATGTCCATTTATTAACTCAGTCTTTCACTTATTCCAGCGGCAAGGCCTAAGTGTGGACGGAGAAGGGCCTTAGGTCCCTACTATTTCCAATTGCCAAATCCACATTCTATGTAAAACCAGCATACTTGCTAAGCAAAAGGCTTCAAGACGACCCCCCCCAGGCATATTTCCATATTTCCAGTTTGCTAAGCCCCTCCTACCCCCCAATTTTTTTAAAATTAATTAATTAATTTATTTTTGGCTGCGTTGGGTCTTCGTTGCTGCCCACAGGATTTCTCTAGTTGTGGCGAGCGGGGGCTACTCTTCGTTGCAGCGCGTGGGCTTCTCATTGTGGTGGCTTCTCTTGTTGTGGAGCACGGGCTCTAGGCACGCGGGCTTCAGTAGCTGTGGCTCACGGGCTCTAGAGCACGGGCTTCAGTAGTTGTGGCTCGCAGGCTCAGTAGTTGTGGCTCACAGGCTTTAGAGCACAGGCTCAGTAGTTGTGGCGCACGGACTTAGCTGCTCCGTGGCATGTGGGATCTTCCCGGACCAGGGCTCGAACCCATGTCCTCTGCGTTGGCAGGCGGCTTCTCAACCACCGCGCCACCAGGGAAGCCCCTACCCCAAATTTTGATAACCATCATACTTAGTCTCTATTCCCTCATTGAGCAGATTATTTCTTAGCACCCACTGTAATGGTGGGCACAGTGGGGGGGTATGAGGGGCACAAAATCAAATAAAGCAGAGCCACACGTTTTCCAGGAGATTCACATGTACGCACAATTCTCTAGGACAAGAAAACCAAAAATAGGTAGCCTTCAAAAGTACACTATGCCAAAGAAGGGGATGCCAAAAAGGAAATAGCTTCCCCAAATTATTACTAAATAATAGCAGTTGTTTAAATCTAATCTATGTGATTCTGTTCAGAGCATTTTATAGTGAAGCAAGCTGCCTATTTCGTGTATCTAATGTGTTTGCCTCCATTTTTCCTCTGACAAACTCTCACTTGCAACTCGAGACCCAACTCAGTGTCATCTCTACTGGGAGATTTTCCATTTTCACCATGGTTGAGTGAAATATTCCTCTGAATTTACATCACGCATTGGACACATACTTATTTACATCATTTTTAGCACTGTGTTTTAATTAATTAATTTGTATCTCACAGTGTCCGACTAACCATTGACTTTTTTGAGGAAAAGGGCTACATCCTAGTCTTAATTTTATTCCCAGGACACAGCATATTGTCTGGAACATACTAAGCACTTAAATGTTATTGAATGAATGGACTGCTGGATACATGACGCTATTAATTAAGAAGGGAAATGAAGAAAGACAAAAGTACACCACAGTCCCAATCTCAGTTACATTACCACAGGTGACTTTAAGAATCTCTTTCTAAATGTACTCATTATACTCTACGTAGAACAAATGACTCTTATCAACTAAATGTGATTACTAGTGACATGGATAGCACAAGTCAGGAGAATGATCTGAAGTTAATGTGTGGATTCATTCAGAGAAAGAAATACATTCACACAGTCAATCATTTACCCAGCCTTTCCTCCATGCTGGACCATAATTTCTTGAAGACCTTCCTTACTATCTGTAGTTCAGGAACCCTGGGTAGAACACTAAATAGTTCTAAATGTGGTGTACCGAAAATTCAAAATATATCCCAAATGCAAAAGGCTGATTTTATCAGATGAGAAGCGTATCGCAAGTTTCCTAGTTCAGTGAAAATGCCCACCTAGTAAATTCTTTACATTTTCAAATGACCTTTTTCAATAGCTATTCACACCTTTTAAATGCTCTTAGATTTTCATAAGGTGTCTTGGATTACAGACAATATTATATATGACATTGGTGGCCATGGTTATCTGTAAGTGGACAGGGGCATTATACAAGGAGACTTTCCTTCTCAGGGAAGAAATCTTTGAGATGTCTATATATCTGGAATAAAATAGAAGAGTAGCACATTGACTCTAAAACCACGAGATCCTCCTACTTAGAGATTATTAAACTGAAATATATAATCCATATTCCATGGGACCATCGGCCTCTCAATTACACGCGTAAAGAAAATGGAACAGGACTCAACGTCTAGTCTCATTCTTTAAGTTTCTCAAGTCTTTGGTCTTTCCTGATTGTATGTAAAGCCTCTATGAATTTATTAGTTTGACAGGAGCCCAGGTAATTATGTCGGCTTCTAAGTCCTACGGTAAGTCACGTCTGCATCTCCCTGAACGCACACAAAATTTAGTGCCACTGCAGCACTTCTCGAAACAAATAAAAGATTTGTGAACTAGTCACCAAGCATCCGATGCAATTAAACTGCATTTGTTTCTTTTTTGGTCTTCTTACACAATCGAGGCCTTGTAAGAGGTAGGCGCTCCTCAGATCAGACTGTGTTTTCTTTAGAGGAAAGGGTGCCAAAATCCTCCTACCCTACGTAACCAAAGTCTCTAGCAGGAGGCGGACAGTTACAACATGCGCGCGAGAGCGTGCGCGCGCACGCACACACACACACACACACACACACACACACACACACACACACACACACACACACACACACACACATTCCTCCTCCTCCTTCTCCACCACTACTAATACCATAATATGCACATAAAGAAAAAGCACAAACCCATAACTACAAAAATATTAATGTGGGGAATAGGGATAAAACTTGCTAGAAATGAAGTTTTGCTGCCCACAGTCTCAATCAATTGCAGCATGACTTAAGATAAAACAAACACAATTGGTTTGAAAGCGGAGAAAAGAAAACAGGAACTGTTTTGAAAAAAATGGATTCTTGATTTTTTACTTTTTGAGACAAGTAAAAATAGAGCTCACCTTGAGGTACCCAGTTCTCAACAGCTTTTAATTGCTAACTTCAAGCTGTCACACTTTGAACGTTTTTATTTAAAGAAAAAGTCTTTAAAATCTGGTTAATCAGAACTGACTACCATTAAGTCTTTGATTGATTTAGCATCCTGTTGTGCTGGCTCGTGCTCACAGGTTCCCCCCTGGCTTCTCTGAGCTGCCCCCCTCACTGGTGTGGGTGCAGAGGTTCCCCCCTGGCTTCTCTGAGCTGCCCCCTCACTGGTGTGGGTGCTGGGCATGAACTTGGAGCCACACAACAGTCCTTGTTATAGAAATCATTTCTCAGGGAAAAACCAAATAATGTGTTCATGTGATCTAAGCAAATCTAAGTAGTTGCAAAGACTTATACCCTAACTCAGTATCAGACAATCCCTTTAACTTCTCCGTGATTCTGTGTCTTTGTCTGCATTCTACTATAGGGCTCGGTGAAGAAATTAAATTCCTTGCACACGTCCATTAATACCATCATCTATTGAGCACTGGGTGTCACACACTTCAATAAACATTTTCCATATGTTATCGTATAATCCTATAAAGCAGGTAATGTCATCCATATATTAAGGATGATAAACCTGAGAATTAGCAAGCTTTAATCAGCTGGCATCTAGTAAGAATCTGAGTTTTAATTTAAGCCCAGTTTTGTCTAATTCCAAAACCCAGCTTTCCCATTATCCTGCACTACTTTTGTCTGCCAAGTTCTTTATGGTCTAACTTGTCAGAGTTGCAGCTCTTGCTCTATTATTTTATAGGAAGAGAAAAAAAGGGGGGAAACGAACCCTTACCTAAATAACTAATGGAAATAATCAAATCTCCCGCCTCTCCCAAAAAACTGCTATCTCTGGAAGTACAGCAACTTTTTCTCCTTACGCTAATTGGCTAAAATGTATATTAGTGCTTGAAAGAACTACAGAATTTCTTAGGGTGTTCTTCTGAATACTTATTTGTATGTTGAAATAATCATTTTGTGGAATGATAAATAAGTTATACAGTCATCAAAAACAGTGTCATTGATGTGTATTGGGAGATCGGTCTCACATTTCTTCCCGTCTTGCAAGCAGGGGCAGTGCCTGCCCTTTGTTCTGAACTATCTTCTCAGGGATGTTTGTACAGAGAACAACCTGGGGATACAGAGATCATGTCTTCCTCCGGAACAATGTGCAGTCATGGATATTTTCCAGTATAACAAAGATAACGTCTCCCTCTGCAGCCAAAGGCAGGCGTGCTTACTGCCCATTATAAAAGATTCAGATTTCTTAAGCTCAGAGCTCTTCACCTGTGATATAACCCACTGTGTGTGTGTGTGTGTGTGTGTGTGTGTGTGTGTGTGTGTGTGTGGGGTGGTGGGGGGGGGGTTACGTGACCCTCTTTGTGTAGCTTGTGGGAACTGGAGCTCAGGGAGTCAGTGCAAACATGCTAGCACTACTGCTACTGTTACTGCTGAGAGTAATGAAGTCTCCTGCATCTCTGACCCAGGAGCCTCAGCCTTCTACCAGCACCCACGGAACTGTGGCAGGCTAACTTGCGAGTCTGCAAGTCTGGTAAAATCTCTGATCTTCACAGTTCACCACAATGTAAATCAGTGAGTGGTTCACTGAAATTAGCTTTGCTAGCCTTAAATATTCGTGGTAGAGACAAAAGTTTGGTTTTACTCTTAATAGTCTCATAGTCTTATATTATTAGCAGACTACTAGAGACTATAAATAATTAAGTCCCTGGTACAGGTCCACTGAAATTTTCACCTTCAAACATTGTCCTTCATATCAAGTATTTTAATATCATTTTAAAAGGAATAATATTCTTAATGAATCTTGGCAGTAGCTTTTTAAGTAGTTTGTGGTTTCTAAGTACAATAGTTCTTCTCTTTTCCATTAAAAAAAGGTCAGGATAATGCATCATTTATTTAATAACCTAGATATATACTATCCTTTAAAGTACTGGTTTCCTAAATGAGCCTCATGTAATTGGGAGTTGTGTGTTTATACTTGAGTGGAGTTCCTAGAAAATAAGATATATTCTCTGCATGGGATTTTCATTCATAAAATTGCTTTATATTATCTGTTTTGCTTTCATGCGGTACCATTAGACTACTATTTTTAAAGATTAATATATATCAGAATCAACATGCATTTTTTGATAAAAATGAAAACCGAGGTCCCCTCCCATTCCATATTGATTCAGAATTCCTGGGAGAGTTACCAGGTTAAAAATAGATCAAATTAAATTAAAATCTCCAAGTGATTTTGATGCAGTAGTCTTGCAAAACACGTAGACTTGGCTTAAAATACATTAGAATTTGATACAGCAGACTTCAGGCTCAAGACCTTTAACTTTAAGCAAGATATTAAAGCCTTAATTTCTTCAGTATCCTCATTTATAAAATGACCATGTTAAACTATGATATGCGAAAGTTTTTTTAAATTTTATATTTGATAAATATAAATATTTCACATTAAAGGTCATCACTCTCTCTTAACAGGAGAGACTGAGGTAATCAGAAGTGGCTTTGATTTGTGTTATGCATGTCCACTCATAATCCTCTTCCATTACATCTAGTTTTCAAAATATAATATTGAGAACCTATTTTCTGTAGGACAAAGAACCCAGGAAGTATGTAAGGCTGAGGAATCTGAGGTAAGTATACATCATCATTATGGTCATTTATATATGTTATCTCATTATTTTCTAAATAATAATACAATATCCATGCACCCCAATATTAATAGCAGTACTATTTACAATAGCCAAGACATGGAAGCAACCTGAGTGTCCATCAACAGATGAATGGATAAAGAAGATGTGCATGATGAAGTATTACTCAGTCATAAAAAAGAATGAAATAATGCCATTTGCATCAACATGGATGGACCTAGGGATTATCATATTAAGTGAAGTCAGACAGAGAAAGACAAATATCATATGATATCACTTATATGCGGAATCTAAAAGAAATGATACAAATGAACTTATTTACAAAGCAGAAACAGACTCACAGACAAAGAAAACAAACTTATGGTTACCAAAGGGGAAAGGGAGGGGAGGAATAAATTAGCAGCTTGGGATTAACATGTATACACTACTATATATAAAATAGATAAACAACAAGGACCTACTATATAACAGGGAATCATATTCAATATCTTGTAATAGCCTACAATGGAAAAGAATCTGAAAAAAATATATATATATAACTGAATTGCTTTGCTATACACCAGAAACTAACACAACATTGTAAATCAACTACACTTCAATAAAAATTAATTAATTAATTAAAAAATACCTCTGTCCAGTAGACACACCATTTCTATCTATCTAATTATAATCTATGTTATAGACTGAATGTCTGTGTCTCTCCAAAATTCCTATGTTAAATTCTAAAGCTCAGTGTGATGGTATTTGCTGGGGCTGGGGGGGGGGGGGGTTGGGTTGGGAGGTGATTAGGTTATAAGGGGGTGGAGCCCTCATGAGTGGGATTAGTGCTGTTATTAAAGAGACCGCAGAGCGTTCTCTTGCCCCCTTCTGCCACGTAAGGACACGGTGAGAAGTCAGCCATCTGCAGCCTGGAAGAGGACCCTCAGCAGAACTTGATCGTACACACACCCGGACCTCAGGTATCCAGCCTCCAGGACTGTGACAGAGACATTTCTGTTGTTTATAAGCCACCCAGTCTATGGTGTCATTATAGCAGCTTGAACTGACTTAGGACAGGGGTCATGGTTGCTATGTATTAAAATAAACATATTACCTAATTGATACAAAGACCTTATGGTCAGGGCTATCTAGTTTTTACCTACCGGTATAAGCTTGGTGCCTGTGAACAAAAGTGTTGCCATATTATTACACTGCCAAGCAATCAGTAACAGTTTTCAGTAGAATGAGATTTTCTTGCCGTACTAGCTAATGATTTTCTACCATAAATTACCAAATATACACGCAATTAAAACAATTATTTTTTAAAACAATCCCTGGGTAGCCAATCTTGAATTTTATGAGAATGGCTTTTGAAAAGAATTTTTGACTTGAAAACTGTTGCTCATGAACAAAGGCAATCTAGGGTACAAATGTCCCTCTAGGGAATCACCTCCTAATTCTGACCACTTGTAGTTTCCATGGTATTCATCTTAACCTGCCCAGGGACACATCAGAGGTGGGAGGAGTATCACGACATGATTTCCTTTGAGACGATGGGTAGGATCCCTCACTCCTCAATAATATTAACTGTTATTGGTTGAAATTTTTGTGGGAAGGGAGAGAAGAAAGAAAGGAATTTGAAAAAGAAAGGGCAAAGAACGGGAGCAGAAAAGAATTATGGGAGAAAACAGAAAAAAAGACCAAAGCAGAGGAGAGATGAAATGAGATTTCACACTTCATGTTGCCAGTTTTTCCTGGTTTTTCTTTTTTCTTTTTCTTTTCCCATGTCAGTTTCAGAAACAGTTAATTCCACCAGCTGCAGAATGAGCCCTGTCACGACTCAGAAACAATGACTTCCCCGAGCTTGGAAAGATATTTAAAATTCCCTCCTCCTTGGTTAAGGCAGATGAAGATACTCTTGTGCTCTGTGTCTTGGGTCTGATGTACTAGGTGTGAAGAGAACCCAAAGTACAATTGAGTTACACTGAGTTCCATCCTGAGTTACTTTTCGTGGTGATCCTTCTTCCATATTTCTTATTTTATTTCTCCATTGGAGAAACCTACTGTATTCAACTGGTGTCTTTAAACCACCATATGTTTCCTGCAAGGTCTTGCCAAACAGAGACATGTGCCCTACTTTTGCTAATATCCTATGATCCTAAAACTTTGGGTGTTTCAAAACTCCTGTTATCATACCTCATCCTACCTCAGCCTCTACTGTGAACTGGATCCTTTTTGTCCTTTGGGAGTACTAAAATTACAGTTATAGCTGGAGTGAGTTTCCTACTCATCTCTAGTAATCAATGACAAAGGTATCAGAATTTCAAGTATATCAGAATCCTCCTAGATCTCCATAGGCAGAGTATGTCAATGATATTTGTCTCAGAGTGAAAACAGTGAGATAATGTATATAAATGCACTTTAACAAAAGAGTGGGCTAGATCTACTATAACAATAATTTTAAATAAAGACAGACATAAAAATAATAACAAGATCTAGTTACTCATTCATTCTATTGTCTAATATCTACAATTACTATGTTAAATTCTACAAAAATAACAGTTAATTAAACAAAGCAGGTGCCAGACCTCATGGAACCCAAAAGGAAGATGTAGTAGTACAAGTGATTCAGACACAGAGCTGGATTATCTTTATGAGCAGAGAATAAAACAGGTAAAATAAACTAAGAAATAATCATAAAATATAGGTCCCAGAACAATCTTTTAATTCTATCTAAGAACACAGGCAGATAATTAATGAGGTTATTCTTGATAAAAAAAGCTAATGTGCCTTCTCAAATTGAAAGAATTCTGTGCAGAAAGTCCATGAATAGCACAGATCCAAAAGAAAATTAAACTTACAAATGTGCTAGGAGTATTCTGTAAAGAAATAACTGTTTAAACATGCAATCCCATAATTAGCCTGGATCTCTCATTCAAGTGTTGCAGGTCAAAACCACCAGCTTTTCCAAGTCAATGGGGAAAAACCTCCCATTTCTCTCTTGTGTATTTGGATGTGTGTAATTAGACTTCTCCTATGCCAACAAAAACCCATGAAGGCTTTCTCTATACAAGTTTAGATTGTTCCAGCTCCAAACATGGATCAGGACGTGCTGGTACACCATCAGCAACACCACTGGATGGGAAATACCGCCACGCCGTCTCAGCACAGAGGTTACTGCTTTCCACTAAGATAAACAGCGGGAGTAAAAAAAGAAATTGAATCAATGGAGCAAAAGAGAATGCTAATGCCATTAGCCTAATGACGGCAGTAGACATGGTGGTGACTTTTGCCTGCTAACTTATGCTGACCCCCTTGGTAGTAGATGTCTGAGCTGATCTTGCTCACAGACGAGCTATTGATGGGGTGAAATCTGAGGTCACTGACCGCTGTACCAGTTAGCATTTGGTTAAACTACATATCACATAAAATCAAAATAACAATATTTTAAGCAGGATAAGAGTCTATTTCTCTCTCAAACACAGCAACAACAACAAAAGAATCCTGTGGGTTAGCAATCTAGGGAAGTTATAGTGACTCTGCAGTGTTATTAGAGACCCATACGCCTATCATTTTGTTCCATCCTGGTGGCAGATTGGAATTTCCAAGGATGATCATATCGTGTGATCTCATTACCACATGTTCTTATGCAATGTGATCTTACTAATCTCCAAACGGGAGAGAAGTCACCTTTCCCCTTGAACCTGAGCTGGCACGTGAGTATAGAATGGAGCAGAAGGGATGCTGTATGACTTCCAAAGTTAGGTCAGCAAAGAGCACGCAACTTTGACTGGTTTTCTTGGAACATCTGCTCCTGGAATCGAACTCCCAGGCTGTGAGAAGCCCAAGCACACACAGTGGTCATATGCAGGTGTTCTGGTTGACTGTGCCAGCTGAGACCTGCCTGGCAACCCCCCTAGTGCGCACCAGACATTTGGTTAAAGAATCCTCCAGGTCATCCCGGTGCTCAGCCATTTGAGGTCTCAGACGTCGTGAAGCCTCAGAGAGCTGAAACAAACTATTCCCACCGTGCTCTGTCTAAACTCCTAACCCCCAGAATCTTCAAGTGTTATAAAATAGCTGTCATTATCTTTGGAGAGGTTTATGAAACAGTAATAGATCACTGGAACACACATGCTCAGAATGCACTGAACTCTAATATGTGTGCTGGGGACCCAGCCATTACATCCATACTCCAGATTCCAAGAAGGAGGAGACGGAGAAGCAGGACACACTGATTCCATCTGAAGGAAAACAATTCTGCTGACACTGCATTAGTGAAAACCTCATCACATGAACTTAACCTGCTTCAAGGTTGGGAAATATGGTCTTTAAGACAGACAACTACATTTCGAGTTAAGTACTCTATTCCTAGAGAGATCTGTCTGCAAGAATGTGAGACGAATTGAAAGTCTCTGCAGAAAACATCTATTTTTTTTCTCAATTTGGTGTTAGGCACCCCACTTTTATAATCAGTCATTTCATCAGATAAGGTGTTATATCTCCCGAAAATTCCCACTCATGTACAAATGGAAAATAAGAGTAAGATCTAAGTGCAGATGTCTTTACCAAATCACTGTTTTGCTTACAAAACAGCTCAGATGAAGAGACAGAGTAGAGTTCAGAGAAACCAAGGACACTGCCTCAGAAGCAAGCAGCAAAGCAAACTACTGGTCTTAGGAAATCCAACTGTGTCACGATCCTCCTGGGCTCATGGAGGATAAAGGGGGAATTCTCATAAACTAGATTTCCCCTAAAATTCATACTGCCTAAGGATGACATAAGACGCAAACCTTTAATATTTTTATTCTCTAGACAAATCTGGTTAAGATATTGCTGCATAGATTGTTCTGCTGGTCTCAGGTTAGAATAATTTAATTCTGTACAGATTGGCCCCTCTTATTACCATCACATCTTCAACTCAGATGGACACCCATGTCTTCTTTTGAATGGAGCCCAAGGCTTATATTGGTGCAAAGATACGCTTCTTTTGATAGCTAAAACCTAACTGCAGCCAAGATGCATTAATGATTGGCTGGATTTAACCTGGGGCATAGATTTCACTCTGACTGCACCACAGTTGAGTGAGGGCTTCCTCCATAACCAGACTGAATATTGATTCACTGAAAGCAGAAAATGTTTTAAAGCCTAGTCAATTTCTTATTTGAATGCTGGTATCTAGGGAATCTGGCAACATGTTGTAGGGATTTTAGGTGATTGACTGGGCCTCAGTGTGGCCCTTTAAAGAAGACGTTTAATAAGCAACAACGTGGTATGGTCTTGGAGCAAAATTGTTACTCCATTCTATAGCAACAGGCCCCTGAAGAGCCTCAGGAATATTTATTGTCCTAATCATAATAACAATAATGATAGTAATAATAAGTAATATTTAATAATGACAACATATTTCAGCACAAATTCACATTAGGTACTTTTGAAGAAGTTTGCAAGTAGTTCCTCATTTAGTTTTCACCACAACACTATAAAATAGGTTCGATTATTACCCTCACTTAACCAGGGAGGGAATGGAAAATGAATAGCAGAGCCAGCATCCTGCAGAACTAAGATTCCAACTCAGACCATCAGGCAGATGAGAAAGCAAACCGAACATTGTGTGAGTTCCGTCTGTCTGTCTGTCTGTCCCGGGTGCTATCTCTTTTGATGTGGCCGCGTTAACTGTAGACCGTTCGGGGTTTTGCCATGGACTGAAGCCACTGGCCAAGACATGAACATTCTAAACACAAGTGCCTGATGTGGGTAGAATTAGAAAGTGAGAGGGACGACGGTCGGTCGGCAGCGATGCCATCAGGATGTAGGTGAGTGTGTCATAGGGAGGGAGTCTCCTTCCTTCCTTCCTCTTTTTTTCCCCTTTTTGCGAGACACATTGCCCTCATAGAGGAGTGTGGCTTAGAGGCGGCCTCACTTGGGAGAGAGCCTAATACCTCATATTTTTAAAAAGAAAAAAAAATACACACACGCATACACACACACTCACATATATATCCCAGCCAAAAACATCAAGCCGCCCGTGGCTGTTAAAAAGCCAGGAGAGCTGAGTTGCACCCTTCAATGTTTTTCTTTCAAACACATTGACCACCCTCTCTTCACAACATCTTATTTATTGAAGCACAAGCTGTCGAAATGGAATAAACCTTTGCAACACTGAATTCTGGATCCTGCCCGAAGTTCCCTTTCATTGTGAAACTTTCTCTCTCTCTTTCTCAATGTCTCTCTCTCTCTCTCTGCATCATAGTAGAAATCTCTCCATGAAGATCTGGAGGGAAAGGGGTTAATTTGAGAGGCTCGGAGCCAGGCCTCTCTTAACTGGGGAATTGGCAGCTAGCAGTTTGGAACGCTGCCTCGAATGTCTGACTGAACGTTTTTATTATCCTTTTTGCCCAAAGGTGGCTTTTAGACGTCCACAGCAGCACAGGGCCTTCTGATGGGGATTCGACAGACGGGAGCCAGAAAGCTGTCTGCCCCTTCTGTGATGACTGGGGAACCCCGTGGAGGAAACCGCTCCCCCCTCCCCGAATCCAGGGCGGACTTGCCCTTCCTCACCCTTCAGTAAACTGCAGACCCACCGGCGGACTCATTAAATCAGCAGGGAGTTCTGAGAGGCGGGGAGGGGGGAGGCAGGGGGTCTGAGACACAGAGTGGAGAGAGAGGCAGGCCCCGAGGCTTAAAACAGGTCCTAAGGAACACAGGGAAGAACAGGAGAGCTGAAAACAGGGACAGAGCGATGCCACGAAGGCAATGAAGTTGAAGACCAAAAGGAGATATCCAGAGAACAAGAAAGGTGGAGGGGAAAGAAGAGAAATAGAAGAAAGAGAAACGTAAAGGGCTGAAAGCATCTTCACTAAGAACCTCCAACTCCAGATCTGCCTTTATCAACTGCAATTATGCTACGAAGGGTCTGAGTTGCCACTTTTGTGGAATTGGTTTACTTGCTTCATCCATACCTGCTCAATTCAGTGGACTGGTTTTCACCAGAGTGAAACCCTTGTAGCTCCTTGGGAATCTTAGATTGGAAGGGTCGTAGGCTCGACAGCAGTAGTTAGTTGTCGGTTAGTTGGATTTCTCTGCTACCCAACAGGAAAGAGAACGCACCCAGGTAGTTGGAGTCAAACACTAACAAGAGGCTATTGTTAGAAAACATGGAGGTTGTGAGCATTCAAAAGGATGGTGCACGTGGAGGAGGCCAACCACAGATCTTGTGGCAAGAAAAGGCTCTTTGGGGGTGCCACCTTCAGTCTCCCTCCCAGGCAGCTGCCTGAAGGCACTATGAGAATATGTCCAGCAGCTCAGACTCCTGCTTCCAAGCATGCTTATGCCCTGTTAGAGTCAGGCAGAGAATTAGGATGATTCCCTACATAACCAGAAACACAACTGGGATTCACAGGGAAGTTCTGAGGCATTGAATGTTTATTTAAAAAGAAGAGTAATTAAAGTTTCTATGGTTTTCCTACACACAAAGCACCTCCTCACACACCGTCTTTCTGGATAGACACAAGGCCACGGTGTACACAGAAGGGCAGGCGTTATTCATAGTCCCAATTAGCAGAGAAGGGAAGCAACAAAGGGCAGCTCAAAGTGTGGTCCACAGACCACATTCTGATCACCTTGTTAAACATGCAGATTCCCTGACCTCCACTATATAGTTAGACTAAATTGGACTCCCTGATAGAAGCTGAATTTTTACCTTGCACCCTAATGATTCCCAGTACACTGAATTTCAGAAGCACAGGGCTAGCAGATTGGAGAAGTATAGTATCAAGATTTCAGTGGGGTTTTTTCCAACAGGACACTTATTTCCATTTTTAAGGAAGATGAAATTGAGGTACAAAGAGTTTAAGGGACTTGTCCAGAGTCACATCAGCATCTGCAGCAAATTAGTAAGAGCTGTAAGTAGAAATATATAACAAACTAGAAATAAATGATTAGCTAAAATTGACTAGAAATAAAACCTACATCTTCTGACTTCTGTTGCGCTCTGTTCTTGAAACTACACCAGACTGCTTCCTTCAGACACAGGGGAGATTTGACATTGTTTCTGCTGGCATCTCTGTTACGGTGGCTCCCAACCGAGGTAGTAATTGTGTGCGCGTTTACGTGTGCCTCACAGCACCGCTCCTGATGAAACGGGCAGTTGATCTTGGCCATGCTTCTCTAAATATGGTCCTATGAAAAGTGCCCACTTTCTACTCAGACATGAAACTATTTAAGTTCTTAACCAAAACCTCTGAGGCAGAGAACTGGAAAGATCACTGTTCCAATAGACAAAGTGTCATAATATTGCTGTGTCAGGTAACATTCTAAATTCTCAATATAAGTATTAAACAGACGAACTCATTCACTTATTTAAAGTAAGCCGCAAGGTAAGTAATAGAATTACCTAATGAAGACATTGAGGCTGGGAGATCCAATGTGACTTGCCCACAGTCACACAGCTCTTAAAAGTTGTAGAACTGGGCTACGAAGAAAGGCTTCTGGCTTAAGAGGTAGCGAGCTTAACCACCACTACCGCTGCCTCTCTGTCTAGGGGGTGGGGGGAGCTTGGGGTGGGGACATCGGGGTGGGGAAGGTTTATGTAGGTAAGTTTTAATGAAAAGAGACAAAATCACCCCCAGTAGTTCAGGGCTGTTCCAGCCACATAGAACCATACACTTAAAAGGCATCTAAAGGTACATTCAAAATAAGCCGTCATCTCTAAAATCAATCAATCAATCAATCAAATAACACAGAGGTAGAAATGATCATGAAGCTGACGTGGTTTGATGATTTTATTTCGTAGATGATGAAATCAAGGATCTGAGAGGTAAAGCCATCTTCTCCAATGTCTCAGAGCACTCAAAGATGTCAGGTATTAGCCAAGCTGTATAAGTCTCAAATATAACCGATTTCTTGAAACGGTGTCTTAGGTGAGTGTAGCAGTAATGGCTCAATCTATGAGAAACTATTATAGGGCTCCATCGTAAACAACCATGAAACCTCAGCGGGATGCAACAATAAGTGTCTGCTGCTCACAGGTCCGGTGTGGTTGACTGGGGGCCCTGCTGATCCTGACTGGGCTTTTGTATTTCTGACAGTCATCTAGCTGACTGCTGGCTGATCTAGCTGACTGTTGGTTGTCATCTGACTGCTGGCTGATGATCTAGCTGACTGCTGGCCTTAACTGGGGCAAGCAGACACTGTTCCATATGCCTTTCGTCCTCTAGCTTAGAAAAAGTCTCAAGTCAATGGAGGAGATGCGAGGGCACAAGTGGAAATGTGCAAGCGTCATTTCACGTCTGCTTGCCTTGTCAGGACCCCAACCATCTCACAGGCCAAAGCAAGTGACATGGCAGGGACCAGATCAGGATTGAGGGCGTACAGTGTGCCACTAATGCAAGTGATCAACCACAGTGAGGGAAGAGGAACAGCATTGTAGAGAAAGAATTTCAAGGAAGGAGAAAGAAATCAAATAAAACCAAATTATGCAATGTTAGTTTTAACCGCCGAACTTTTGATTTCCATTTTGGGGAACATTTGCTACATTTACCGGATCAAGAGAAATACATCATTTGGCTAAAAGAAGAGAAGTGCAGAATTTAAGATGCATGCACCATTTTACAAAATTAGATACACCATGCTGGGAAGCATCATATTGAATTTGTGGGTTCCTAGCTTATTCATAGATAAATGCTTGTAGGTCCTTTTTTAAGGAAAATCTGAGAAAACAAAATTTAATTTCAACTGAATATATATTCAATTGAAATTAAATGTTATCTTATATATTTATATTATAAATTTTATAATTTATATGCATATCTTGCTAAAAAGTGAGTTTGCTTTGGCAATATAAATATGGTTTAATTTATAGAATAATGCATTATCAATTTATAAAATTTTAATATATTTGTAACTTTTCCAGAATTCATCTAGGACTACTTTAGATATATGTAATGAAACATTAAGATGCTTTACTTTAGTAAATTAGAGATCTGGTTTTTTTAGAGGGAGATCTATTTTTTAATGTGTATGAGTATGCGGGGTGAATGTTGTTAAAGGATTAAAATATCTCTCTCAAGAAGGTAAAATTCAAGTGTCACTTTTTTTTTTTAAATTGTAGCTGTTATTCCTGGTAAAGACCAAAACTATTTTCACCTTTTCTACCTCTGCTAGCTGGACTAATAACATAACTCACCATCCTCTAATTATCACTTTCCAAGTCTCCTGAAAAGGGTTCTTTAAAAGCACACATGTACTCACACAGCCACAGAAGCAAAAAAACAAAACAAAAAAAACAAACTGCAAGCCAAAGAAAACCCCAAAAACACCCAAAAAGCAAAAACCAAATAAAAACAATCTTACTAATACAAAACTTAAAAATCTGTTCATAAAAGTATCTCACATATTATATTAAAGTCCAATTACAAAATAAAACATAAATATCAAATGGTTTCATTTGAGTTGGCATCTCAGGAAACTGAGAACATAGCGCTTTGGGGTCTTTTTTGTCTTTTGTTTTCTTTTTAGATCAAATTGTTGTAAATTAAGATTAAAATTGTACTGTTACAATGGGCCCCTCGCCAGGCCATTGTGAGAGGTTAATTGTTTAAAATTTGATGTTACAATGTTATCCTTTAAAATAAAAGACCATTTTAAACATGTAAAGTACAATGCAACAACATCCAAATTCAAGAATTCCAAATAGGTTTTGTCAAAATGCCCTACTAACCAAACCAGTGCCCCACCCGCCTTTTTTTTTGCTTTCAGTACGGTAATGGAATCCTATAGGTTGTTTTACCTGAAGATCTTTGATTTATTAGAGGAAGCATGTTTTCTTAATCCTGGAGGCAACAGTAACTTCATTTTCAGGTAGGTGGTAAGATTTATAAAATTAATATGGATTCAACAAAAGGAACAACCCAGAGGTTGATAGATTAGATCAGTTCTGGGGTTTTCTTTCCCACATTCAGTGGCATATGAAATTACCTCTTAATGAGTAATTCACTCTTCTTGCGGGACCCGTCCATTTGCTTTTAAAAAGTTTAATTATTAATCTCCAGTCACTATTTATCAACAACTGTTCACCTTGGTGACGTCGTGGGATGTAGATCTGTTCTCTCTAGCCACGGATTTTCCTTTGTTGGTTTGCAACCTTAGAAGTGCCCTGGGTGAAATCTGAAACTAGCCCCTGTACACAGAGGGTAAGGAGAGACCAAAGAAATAGGCGGGTCACTCCAAACTGGTAGGTGGTAGGTTTAAGAAGCAAGGGAACTTACAGATGAGGTTAGTCTTCAATAACCACAAGAGATCTCCACACGCATCAGCCAAATCTTAAAAGTTTGTATAAAACCCTTAACTGGGTTCAGTCATGTATTCAGTCCAGATGGTCTCAACAACACCTTCTTGCAAATTACTTAATCAGAGACCACCCTCAATTCCTGGGGACTTCCCAAACTCAGAAGGTAACATTAAAGGGTTCCCATTTCCTCTGACATACCGTTAGGTTCGGTCACTGGGGAGGCCACACAAAAGACGAGGAAGATAGAGAAGGAAGGCTCAGGTGTGTATAACCCTGATTCTTTCCCTTAGGCTGGCTGTGCTCCTGAAGGTCCGAGGACTTAACGTACCTCACAAAGCAACCTGTCCTGCGTAACTGTCTTCCCTCTGGCTCCCAGTAGCATCTTCCCTCACCTCTCCTGGCAGCAGTCTTCCACTGCTAGACCTGCGTGTTTGTCTTATGGGTCCCCTACATTCAGCCACACCTTTGCAAAAGTAGTCCTTCTGTAAGGAAACCCCAATTGTTTTCCAAATGTGAGTGTGCCTTCTGTTTCCTGCCAGGACCCTTGGTTGATATTACATATAAGGACAAAATGTATATAACATTTTTGGCAGCCATGATTTTTCCGTATTGTAATTCGTTACTGCATTTTCCTAAATTTTACAACAAAACCTTTAATACATTTGTAATCAAGAAAAAAAATATTATTTTGAAAAAAGTAGGGACACATCTGGACAACCAACAATTCCACTCTCAGACGTCCTAATCCCCGAGTGAGCTCTCTCTTGGTTTGACCAGCTCTCTATTTGAGAACAGTAATCCCTTAACCCTCCTTTTGTCACTCATCATCACTCATTTGTTATTTTGGCCACTGTACCTTCCTTCCTTCTCATGCTGTGAAAATCCCTTAGAATTGCTGAGTGTCTACCTGCTGTTAATCCCGGAGTTTTTGTTTTCATTTTACTGTTAGTTCCCACATAGATGGAGGCTGGTTTCTGAGAGAGAGAGGTTGGCTCCATCCATCATCCTGTCCGGTTCTCACCTTCCCAGTGCTGTGAAGAATTGCAGCAGCAAGAGGGCAGGACACAGGGGAGGGGCAAATATGACCAGAAGAGAGCAATTTAATCATTTAATTTTCAACAAATGCCCCCAAGAGCAGGATTATCATATCCTCATTATGAAATGGGGTTTGTTTGGTTTTTTAAAAAGAAAGTTACATTATTTTAAATTATTTTTAAAAAAATAATAAAGATAACATTATCCTATAAGTGTTCTTCTAGTTGCATTGACTGCTTTCTACTTACCCCCAATTTCTGAGATTACCAGTAGGAAAAGGCGGTTTGTGAATATTATTTAATATTCAGTAATACTTAGTTTCTCATAGAATTACAAGATAATTAAATAATTTACATAGTACTTTTTCATAAGGGACCTTATACTAGGTAATAGTGATGGTTAGAGATTCATGCTCTGGATAAAGTTGGGGGTGAATGGGGCACAGGGAATTAAAACTTTAACACCTAGAATATGCGATGCACTATAATTCATGCTTTACAGATACTGCCTTATTTAACAATATTTTGAGTTAGATATTATTATTTCCATTTTATAGACAAGTAACTTGCCCAGATTTTATAGCTGGTAACTGTATTTCAAATCTTTATACATTTTGTTAGAGCAAACTTCTGTACTAATAATGTTAATTTATCTAGTAAACATCTTTTGTTCAAATGTTGTTATCCAGTAATTATCTTTTATCTTTTATTATCCTAGTAAATATCTTTTTTTTCAAATTCAAGCATGATAATTTATTTTGTTAAATGAACAAATTTTGTTAATTTATATTGAGCAATAATAACACCAACTAGGAGAATTTGCAGACATTGGGAAAAGGGGCTCGTTCAAGTAAGAAGCCAAAAGTATTAAGAAAATAAACCATCAAAGATCATCAGAGTTCCAGCACTCAAAGAGCTGAGTAGTGAAGTTTCCAAGTATGAACTAGTTCTGTTTTCAATCTTTGCTATGGCTGACTCACAAAATATCTATCATTTATCGGGTTTCTGATTTACTCTCCACAGCTCACAGAATGCTGCCATTGACACCCAAGCTGACCTTCTGTGGTCCTGAAACAGATTCCCAGGTTTAAAAAAATATAGGTGTGACTGTATCTGGAAAAGTGCAGGTCCGGGTTCATGACACAGAGCTGTATGAACCACACCGTACGATTTCCTCACTTACTGGACTCAGCCATTGTTAAGTGTGTTTCACTTCAGTGACATGCCTTTGGCCTTACTGGGCAAGTCAAAGATGATCTCCCCCAGGGCTTTCGCTCAGGCAGGTTTTCTTCTGATCCCCTCAATAGCCTCTGGATTGGAAGGTTGTTCTCTCATCCCCGTAAAACCGCTGGGCTACTGGCCTGCTGAATTCTGACTTAAACTGCTACACACAGGCAAATAGCCACAGAAGATAAGAGATTTATTCTACAGAAGTGAACTGGTGAGTCTCTAGACTCCAGGAGTCTGGACACAGCTGAGGAAAGGGAAGAGGGAAGTCTGTGCTGTGACCTGTGAAACACACACGTGCACTCACATCACCTCCACTGTCGTCCAGAGAAAATGCCTACAGAACTCTCCAAAGAAACCCTCCTGGCGCCTCTGCAGCTGGCACTGTGCCACCCACCCTGCCCACCACCCACAGTGCTCTTGAGTCCCCTGGTCACTTCAGCAGCCCATCCCCAAGCTTCTGTGTGCTTTTGCTTCTAAGAGCTGGCACCTGGAACTCTCTTCGGAGGACACTCCTCGCTACTGGAGCCTCTCTGTGCTGCAGCCAGAGAGAGACCTTGAAGAGTCTGGGAGCCATCGTCTCCCAGGATGAGCATGGCACGGAAGAGGGAGCCTGAAAGCCCGCCCATGTCCCTCTCCCCAGATTTCCCTGCAAGACCGGACCGCAGCTGGGATTTTGCCTGGAGTCTCACCCTTGTTTGGCTCTTTCCCCTGATCCGCCGTGCTAACCCACCCCCCTCACAACTCACCAGGGCAATTACTAAATAAATCGCATTCATAAGAATCTCCTGCTTCTGACCTCTTCCAAGAGGGCACCAAATCACTACACAGAAAAGCGCCAGACACACAGACTTTGCAGTATGCTCTCTGGTGCCTCAACCCGATATGCGAATAGACATCCAAGGATCACCAGGCATCTGCTGAGGAAAGCTTCCAACAAGAAACTCAGAGACCAAAGCAAAAGAAACAGTCAACATGGAGACCAGGGAAGAAAAACGACAACAACAAAAGTGCCAAGACGCCTGTGTCAGTGTCAGTGTTTACATTAGTTTGATGATTTCAAATATTCTAACATTACAAATAGTTGCTCCGGCCTCATCATCCTGGAACTTGTTAAAATGAACAATATCAGGCTCACCTCAGACCTACTGAATCAGAAACTTTGTGTGAAGTCTAGGGATCTGAGTTTTAACAAGCCCTGCAAGTGACTCTGATGGACATCTTGTCAGAAACATGTAACATTTATTTTAAAGTTACAATATAAATACATTAAGAGGATGGGAGAGGAAAAGTGTTTGTGCAACACAAATCTTGATCTCTTTAACCAGAAGTAGAAATCAACAGATGAAGAACTAAAATTGCTATACCAATAAACAGCACCATTCATTCATTCGTTCATTTGATAAGTATTTGAGTACTTGTTATGTGCTACACATGGTTCTAGATTCTGAGGACACAAGGAGCAATTTTTAAAAGTCACTGTTCTCCTGAAGCTTACATCTAAGTGAGAAACAATAAACACACAAACAGACAAAAAGAAAACTGATGATGAATATTTAAGTATCTATTTAACATTGACCACCATTGATCAGGAATAGTTCTCGGATGAGTGACCTTGGAACAGAGAGACGATTATAGAAGTAGCCTGGGGCCAAGCTTTATAGGCTTTGGGAAAAGTTTTGGGATTTATTCAGAGTAAAATGGGAAAGCAGTATAGGATTTTGAGCAGATAAGCAATTTACGTAAGTCTCTGTGGATATGGAAGATTGTATTTTCCAAAATACACCCACACACTTTCTTGACACTTGTCCCATTGAAAGGCAAAATCTGTGTCTTCTCTCAAATCTGGGTAAGTTTGTGACTCTCTTACTTTTAAGACTAACTCAGGAGTTTGGGATTAACATATACACACTACTATATATAAAACAGATAACCAACAAGGACATACTGTATAGCACAGGGAACTATACTCAATATTTTGGAATAACCCATAAGGCAAAAGAATCTAAAAAAAATATAGATATATATGTATGCATAACTGAATCACTTTGCTGTACATCTGAAACTAACACAACGTTGTAAATCAAGTATACTTCAATAAAAATAAAAAGACTAAGAAAAGGCAATGTAGCTGCTGCTGCTTTTCTTTTTGTTTTTCTTTTTTTTTTGTTTTTTAGAGCACTAGTGTTTAGAGCCTTGAGCTTCCATATGAGAGCTCTAAGTCCATATAGAAGTCCCCTGTAGACGCTCCTGATGCCCCAGGGGGTCATCCTTACTCTTACGTCCTCCTAGCCCAGAAGCCGGCTGTGCACGAAGAAGCATTCAGGCATTCTAGCCCTAACCGTCAAATCCTAGCCTCAGACTCTTCCCGGCTGAAGCCTTAGACATGATAGAGCTTCAGGAAAAAAAAGACAGGCCATCCCTGCCATGCTCTGTTCAAATTGCTGACCTATATGATTGTTAGGATAATAAAATGGTTGTTTTACACCACTAAGCTTGGGGGCTTTTGTTTCAGAGCAATGGTAGCTGGAACCGCGGGGGGCAGAGTTTAGGGCCCTACCATTTACCTGCAGCGCCAGGGCCAGCAGCATCAGCACCACTGGAGTTAGTTAATAATGTGGAATCTGGAGCCTATTTCAGGACTACTGAAACAGAATTTGCACTTTAACAAGATCTCCCAAGTAATCTGAATGCACATAGAAGTGTCTTTTTCACTCTGTTTTCATTTATTAAGCTAAAATGGACACACAGGGAAATGCGCACATCTTAAGTGACTATTTACGTATGCCCAGGTGAATATCTAGAACATTTCTATCATACCCGGAAAATTTCCACATGTCCTTCCTGAGTCAAAAACTCTCTCAACCCCTCCCAGAAATAACTTTTCCGACTTCTATCATCATATATTAATTTAGCTTCTTCTTGAATTTCATCAAATTGGAATCATTCACTATGAACAATTCATGTTTATTGTTAATTTTTGTTTCTGGCTTCTTTTGCTCAAATAATACTTCTGAAATTCATTTATATTTTTGTGTGTATCAGCTTATATTTTTAAAAAACTGCAGTGTAGTGATTCATCTAAATATACTACATTTTTATTTGCCTTTTCTGTTGATGGATATTCGGTATTTCCTAGTTTGGGGCTCTTATGAATAAAGTGATTTGTGTGCGTGTGTGTATATATGTGTGTGAACACATGCATTCATTTCTCTGAGAAAGAAGTGCCGAGGAGTGGAACTGCTGGGTGGTGGGTAGGTGTATGTTTAACTTTATTAGAAATTGCCGAAGTGTTTTCCAATGTGGTCAGACCATTTTACACTCCACGTCCTTGACAATAGTCAATATTGTCAGCTGCTTAAATATAGCCATTCTGGTGGGTGTGTAGTAGAATCTCTTTGGGGTTTTAATTTGAATTTTCAGATGACTAATGATGTAGAGCCCTTTTTCATATACATATTGGCTATCAGAGATCTTCTTTTGAGAAGCACCTACCTGAGTCTTTTCCCCATATTTTAACTGAGTTCTATACATTTTTATTATTGAATTACAGAAGTTCATTGATATTTTGGATACAACTTCTTTGTCAGACATATGCATGGTAGGCAGCTCCTAAGACAACTCCCAATGATCCTCACTTCTTCATTTTCACACCTTTGTTTAACCCCCTTCCTTAGGTGCTGGTAGGTGGGATTTGTGGCTTGTTTCTAATCAGTAGGGGGCACAAATGATGAGATGTCAGTACTAGGTTTAGATGTACAATTACAACTTATATCTTGCTAGCACACTCTACTGCCTTGTTGGTCTGCATAGTTTGATGAAGCAACCTGTCATGTGGGAGAGGCCCACATGCACGGAACGAAGGGAGGTTGAGACCCTTAATCTAACATCCCTGAAAGAACTCAATTCTGCCAACAACGACGTGAGCTTGGAGGAAGGTCCCTTCCAAGTCCAGCCTTCAGATGCTATTCCAGTTCTGGCTGAAACTAAATTGCCACGTTGTGAGAGATCCTGCAGCAGAAGACACAGCTAAGCCATGCCATAGCAAAGTCCTGACACTCAGAATTTATGAGATAATAAATATATTTTCTTTTTAGCTGCTAAATTTATCATAATTTATTACACAGCAGTAGATAGTATACACGAATAGCAAATATTTTTTCCTAAGCTATGAATTGTCATTTTGATGGTTGAGAGGTGACATCTTGGTGTGGGTTTAATTTGCATTTCCCTAATTAAGTTTTGGAATGCTTTTGGCTGTCAGATATCTTCAGTGTGAAGTGTTGGTTCAAAACTTTTGCTCATATTTTTGATTGAATTGTTTATCTTTTATTATTATTAATTATTCATAGGGATTTTTAAAGTAAATTCTGGTTATAAGTTCTTTTTCAAATTCATATAATGAAAATACTTTCTCCCAGTCTATGGTTGGCATTTTTACTTTTTTAAAGGTGTCTTTTCATCTTTAAAGGCAAAATAAAGTCTGAGAAGCTCTAGATAGTGAAGAATGAACTCTGAGAGAAGAGCTGGGAGGACATACTTTAAGTGAGAGGGAGGATGGTGAAGAGATTTTCAAATTCTGGACATAGTTTGAAGGTGGTGTCTGGGGTTTGGCTGTAGGGTAAGAGAAAAAAGGAAGAATCAAAACTACAGTTTTGGTTTTGGTAAATGAAAGTTCGTATTTTCTCCTTTTGAAGCTTCCTAGTGACTTCCCTTTAATATAAGGAATTTTCCACCATCTACCCCCTATTATCCTGGAAAACAAGGTTAGAGTCAGTTGTCATTTTTCATCACATTTACATCATTTTTTGGTAATTAATCGACTTCACTCATTTACATTGCCAGCCTGACCCCTAGAGATCTTTGACTTTACAACTCTAGCTAGAAAAAAGTTCCCTAGATTTGGAACCATGAGGCATATTCTTCAGCCTTAGCTGTGCATAATGTTGGTCAAGCACATTAACTTCTAAGATTCAGTTTTCTTATCTATCAGGTTCCTATTTCACAAAGTGTGGAGAAACGTATCAATTATAAATTGATATGAAATAATGACTATCTAACCTGTCTTTTCTTTATCTGAAAAATGTCTATGACTTTCTTCTTCCTTTTTGTTCCCACAGAGTCAAAAACCCTGTCTTTTTTTTTTTTTTTTTTTCTGTAATACATTCCTACCTGATCTTTTTTTTCCCAGTCTCATCCACAAATTGACTATGGTCACCACCAGATACTCTAATAAATCTCATTTATTTTGTGACTTCTGAATCTTACTTGACTTCCTATTTCCCATGAAGCTCAAAGGAGCTTTGCAACTTTTCTCCTTCTTCACTGTGAAATGGGTTTCATTTGTGTCAGCACATGCCTTACCCCCATCTGTGAATTAGATTGACTTAGTTCTCACCTTCCATGCGGCTGCCCTTAGCCTGTATTTCTGCTCCACAAATTGGGCATTTCCTTTACAAACGTTGCTTCTTTATGAACTACTCCTGCCATTTGCAATGACCGTCATCCTCTGAACTCTTGAAGGATTTATTTGTCTATATTTCTCTTACAGTTACAAAAATCCCTGTGGTACTTTTTAATTGTTTCCTAGTTTTCCAAATAAAGTGTTACTTCTTTTAGGATAGAAGCCATGCTTCTGGTTTCTGCACATCCTTTCCAACATTTGTTACCACTTATCTTTTTGATAATAGACATACTAACAGGTATGATTTGTCATTCATGATATCTCAATATGGTTTTGGTTTGCATTTCCCTGGAGATTAGTAATGTTGAGCATCTTTGCATATACCTATTAGCCATTTGTATGTCTCCTTTGGAAACATGTCTATTCAGGTTCTCTGCCCATTTTTTTTTTTTTTTTTATATCTTTATTGGAATATAATTGCTTTACTCTGCCCATTTTTTAAATCAGGTTTTGTTTGGTTGTGTTTTGTTGCTATTGAGTTCTGAGAGTACTTTATATACTTTGGATGTTAACTTTTTATTGAATATATGATTTGCAAATATTTTATTTGATTCCATAGGTTGCCTTTCTATTTTGTTGATTATTTCCTTTGCTGTGTAGAATTTTTTTAGTTTGATACAGTCCCACTTGTTTATTTTGTTGCCTTTGTTTTTGGTGCCAAATCTAAAAAAATCATTGCAAAGACCAAAGTCAAGAATTTACCCTCTGAGTTTTCTTCTAGGAGTTTTACAGTTTCAGGTGTTAAATTTAAGTCTTTAATCCATTTTGAGTTGATTTTTGTGTGGGGTGTTAAAATAGGGGTCCAATTTCATTCTTTTACATGTGAATGTCCAGTTTTCCCACGACCATTTATTGAAGAGATTATCCTTTCCCCATTATGCATTTTTAGCAGCTTGGTTGAAAATTAGTTGATCTTATATGCCTGGGCTTTATTTCTTGGCTCTCTATTCTGTTCCATTGGTCTATGTTTCTGTTTTTATGCCAATACCGAACTGTTTTGATTACTAGAGCTTTGTAATATAGTTTGAAACTGGACTGTGTGCTGCCTCCAGCTGTGTCCTTCTTGCTCAAGATTGGTTTAGCTATTCAGAGTCTTTTGTGGTTGCATACACTTTTTAGGATTTTTTTTCTATTCCTTTGAAAAGTGCTATTGGAATTTTGACAAGGATTGCAATGAATCTGTAGATCACTTTGAATAGTATGGTCATTTTAACAACTTAACTCTTCCAATCATGGACATGGGATATCTTTCCATTTATTTGCATCTTTTTCAATATCTCTCATTAATATTTTACAATATTCAGTGTACAGATCTTCAATCTTCTTGGTTAAATTTATTCCTATTTTATTCTTTTTGATGTCATTGTAAATAAAATTGTTTTCTTATTTTTTTACCAGATAGTTCATTGTTAGTGTATAGAAATGTAACTTATTCTTGTATGTTGATTCTGTACCCTCAACTTTACTGAATTCATTTATTAGTTCTAACAGTCTTTGGTGGATTCTTTAGAGTTTTCTATATATAAGATCATGTCACCTGCAAACAGAGACAATTTTACTTCTTCCTTTTCAATTTGGATGCTTTTTTCCTTGTCCAATGGCTCTGGCTAAGACTTTCAGTGCTATCTATGTTAACAGAAGCAGCAAGAGTGGACACCCTTATTTTGTTCTTGATCTTAGAGGGCTTTTCACATTTAGCATGATGATTTTGAGGTTCATCCATGTTGTTGGCATGTATCAATAGCTTGTTCCTTTTTATTATTGAATAGTATCCCATCATATGGATATTTCAGCAGCTGATGAACATTTAGACTGCTTCCAGTTTGGGGCTATTTTGAATAATGGTGCTATGAACTTCTGTGTACAAGTCTTTATGTGGACATATGTTTTCATTTCTCTTTGCTATATACCTAAGTGTGGAACTATTTGATCATATGGTACATTTGTGAATTTATATTTAACTTTTTAAGAAACTGCCAAACTGTTTTCCAAATAGGTCATTTTTTAATTAAAAAAATTTTCCAGGAGCCTTCAAATCTTCCAAAACTTTCGACTTTTTCACTATATTTACAAAGTACAGAAAAATACTTTGCTAGACAGTTAAATTTTGTTATTGTTACACTGATATAAATGTATATCCTTAATACCGACAGCCAAATCAGTGTTTTTTCATTGCGTTCCATTACCTGTAGACCAAAATCTGTAAGGTGATTTGGAGAAATCCCACATAAATCTAATCTATTTCCATTTAATGATGATAAAGGATTTTAATGCCAAAGAACAAATAGCAGAGAACAGAAATACATTGACTTTGAAAGTTAACTGGGAAATTCCAAGAGACTCATGAAGGGAAGTATCATGATCTCACTTTACAGTAATTATTGACCTGAGTCCCTGGTGCCCACTTTGAGAATTCTCTCAAAGTATATAAGATGATTTCTCCTTTAAGATAAAGCAGAACTATCACAGCCACCATTACTTACATATTGAAATGTTTAAAGTTTTATTTTATGCTTTTTTTAAAAAAAGAGAAAAATAACAGTCTTCAAATGCTTAGCAGAAATTAAGCAATGTTGTTGGATCTAGTTGGATGAATATCAAAATTGACATGTAGTCAGATGTGGTCTGTACAAAACATCTTTTGTTTTTTCTAGGAAGTGCCCTATGCATTTCAATTATATCCTGGTGTACATGAGTGTGATGGATTATTTCAAAATATTATGTTGTCCAATCACTGTGAATTAACAATACACTAAATATCATGAGAACAAAAGGACTGGGGAAACCAGTTCCAGTAAATTAAGATCCACCTTAACTGTCACTCCCATGAGGAACCTTCACTTGAACTTGACTAGAATAATTATAAGGTTTTGTTCAATTCTGACCCAAGTTGTATGCATTTCACTAGTAACAGAAACAGCAACAAACCTTTTTTAAGAAGTATATACTTTTCTTACACCAGTATAATTTATGAAATAAATCAAAGAAAGAATATGCAAATTTTAAATCTTGAATTTTACTGAATATGATGCTTCAGACAATAAAGATCTCTTTATTTAATCCAGATATGATATAACATTGGAATAATGCATTTGAGAGGATCGTTCAGACTTCAGACCTGAAGCAGAAAATAATGAGAATTTTGCTGATGTGTGCCATTTAATTTTGTAGAAAAAAAAAAATTCCCACATAGCACTGTGAAAGAGTTAACATTCTTCCGAACATTCAGGAAGAGAAACTTAGGTACTGGAAAAATTGAGCTTATTGTTCCTTAAATATTTACCATTTTCTCAGAAATAGGTGGCAGCATAACGTTATCATTTTTAAACTGCTACCAATGGCAATGTGGATATCACTGCCATCTTTGAGATGTTTTGCAAATATTTCTCTCCTTAGCCAAGCCACAAATTCAATTTGTGCCCAGTTAAATCCTCATAAAATAGTGTCTTTGACAAATGATTGTTTTTTTCCTTCTCAACCCAGAGAAATGCCAGACTGGGCTATTTTCACTTTTGGTGGGAAATGTTCCACTTAGACTGACGCACAATTACGTGGCAAATATCCTGATGTTCTTTTCTTGTCATATGGCTGAACTTTAGAGAGTTGTGAAAGTGACCTGATAATTATAATAAAAATCGCTAACTTAGCATGTTCCACACATGTTACTTGAATTATCTCGTTTATTTGCTACACCCATGCTGACTTAGGTACTATTATTATTCCCATTTTATGTAAGAAGAGACTGAGACTAAGACTAAGACTAAATAATTTACTTATAATCAGTAAGTGGCAGCCTAATTTTCACCACCTTTAATCATTCTTCATGAGTACTGAATAATAAGACTTTGATTCATCCATTTAAAAATATTAAAAACACTGTTAAATATCTTTTTGGATTTTAAGCACAAAACTGAGCGCCTCTACTATCTACACAATTTTCCTATGAAATCATATAGATTTTGTGGAGGAACACAAATTGTATAGAGGATTAATATGAGATGCTGGATATCTAAAATATATTAACAGAGTAAAAATAAATACTTTGTATAGATACATATATACATACATACATGCACTGCCAGAAAGGACTCCTAGACTATTAAATAAAATCCTAGGCAGTCCCTTAGTGGTGAAGTTATAAAGACAAAGTGCCTGTGATACATGTAGCAGAGAATCAGAATAACTTTGAAAAGCAATGGTTCAACTTGTTACCATGGTGATGGAGATGAATCCTGATTGATCGGTGAACAGCCACTGTCCAGGACCAAAAGAGGAGACAAAATGTTTAAAGTTTAACATTTTGAGGATGAGGATGGGTGGACAGAAGCTGTTTTGCCTCACTAAAACTATTTATTTAAACGTTTTTCTCTTTTCTCATGATTCATATCCTGTATACCAACTATGTTAGCCTCTTTGTTGATCCCTGTATATCCCAGAAATGACCTGTAGGACAAACTTTAGAGTCACCTGGAGTAATTACCGCCATCTCCACACTTGTACTTCCCACTTTAATGAAGTTTGAAAGCCTTCCTCCTCCTCACTCCACTGCCTGTGAGCTACTACATTATTTTTTTCTCCCATAACAAGGAAACTATGATTCAGTGGCCTGAGAATGCAGTTTGAAAGACTGCCCACTCTTGGTTTAGGATAGGGATCAATGAACTTTTTCTTTAAAGATCCAGGTAAAAAGTATTTTTCACTTTGAGGGGCAGGTATTCTCTATTACAACTACTCAACTTTGCACTGTTGTGCAAAACAACCGCAGACAATACGTAAACGGATGAGGGTGCTGGTGTCCTCATAAAGCTTTATTTATAAACACAGGCAGTAGGCCAGATTTGGCCTATAGGCACATAGCTTGCCATCCCCTGGTTTGGACTGATGTGCCACGTCATTTAGTGCTGGGTTCTTTTTGGAACTTTGATCCCTCCTTTACAGTCATGCAAACACAGGTAGGATAAGATTCCATGCACCAGGTCCTCGTTGTAGCTGCAGAGCCCTGGCCTCTCCCAAGTCTTGTTTAGGTATTGCATCCTTGGAGAGTTTCACCCAACGGAACCAGGAGAATAGCTATCAATACAATTGTTAGCATTCTCTCTGGATATATTTTTTAAACTGTGGGAAAACATTTTATCTCTGGCTAGTAACTGCTGATGTCATTAAAAATGACTAGTGCAATATTTTCCTTCACAGACAGCTTTGGATCATTTTTCAGGGGGATATGGTCTTAGTTACATGGGGCGGCCAGGCAGGGTCACACTTCACACACAGGTTTCTTTGCACAATGACACGTCTGTGGCTACTTGGTTTATGTGTTTAATAGGTGGGTGGACTCTGCCACACTGTTCAAATTTTTAAAAATTAAAGGCTTGCGGTTGGTAGTTTCAGAGGGTCTGTGTCATGGAAAGAGAGAATGGCAGATTCAAACAGTAAACATACCCATCTTTTCAACAGGCCCTTCTGTGGCAGAGCCTTTGAGCACAGACTTCTTGGAGGGATCTGAGCTCCATGCGCCTAAGTGACTAAAAGACGGAAAACAATGCATCCGCGGGCTCGCTCAGCAATCTGTGGCAAGTGTGAGACTTGTTCGCGGGAGGGCTCTTGGCAAAGCTGTGGAACTAAGCTTTTAGTCCAGCTCCCTTTCCTGATCCTAAATCAGACCGCTACACTCAGTCCCTCCCTGTAATAAGCACTAAATCCACATGCTAGGTTTCAAAAGAAAGAAAAAGCCCACTTTAACTATTAAGACTTCCCTGAAACCTACTCATGGGAGCAGGGAACACATGGTGCTGTAATTTTTTTTTTTTTTTTTTTTTAAGCAAGACATCTGTAGGATTCAAGAAATAGCTAAAATCTGTTGGAGTCCAGAAACTTTTATAAGCTGAACTCCAATATAGATAAATTATTTTTATTAGATTCAGCTACACACAATTCACGTAGAAAAGTCTACTGGAAAACAAATTTTCAAAAGAGGAACTTTAGTAACGTGTAAGTTGATGTTTTGATTTCAAAGAGTGCGTGCTAAGAAAATTATTTTAATTTTTAATGCATGTGTGATTGAGTACAGCTACAAAAATCCTGTGCATAAATTATGGGAAACAACAGTGGGCAGATCAGTTCTCCTACTGTGACCTTTCTAGGAAGCATTCTGAGTGCTTGGTGCTGGCTAGTCACCCAGGAAATATTTTTGAGCACCTACAATATACCAGGCATCTTGCAAGGCACTTAGAATGTAGTGCTACACAAAATAGCAGAATACCAGCTAGCCAAGAGTTTAAATCTAAAAACAGATATTAAAAATGACAGATAATTAATGGACTATAGTGGGCTCTGGGAAAACTTATTTAAGAGGTTGATTTTTACCCGTAGACTGAACATTGTATAAGTGTTAGTCAATACAGTGTCAGGCTGGGGAGTCTTGTAGGCAGCTGGAACAGCATCTAGGCCTTGATGAGAAGAAGTGAGATCTATATGAGGAACGCAAAGTATATCAGCATAGCTGGTGCAGAGGAAGATGAAGAGAACAGAAGCAGGTAATAATTCTGAGCGAGGTGGACGTGACAAGTACTACAGGGGTTTAGGTAACGCAATAAAGACTTAAAATTTTATCTGCATAATGCTTTTCTTTCTCCCTTCAAAAATGGATTTCCCCAAAGCACTCTGGATATATCCTTCATTTCCAGAGAGAAATACTCCACGCAACAGGCTCTGAATACTTGGATACGACATGTAAGCCAATCCTTGAGTCACCCAGGACGTTTACATCCTGGCTTCTCTGTTCATAGAAATAAATAGCCTCACCGAGTAAACAGTTTATCCTCGAGGAGATGGTATGAGGAACAACAAATATGCCAAGGGATGAACAGGTGCCTAGTGCACTACAGATATTTCAAATTTTTCACAGCAATGAACTCTTTTTAAACCAGGAAATGACAAAAACTACTTTCTACTGAAAACAAAATCAACGAAGTGCAGTAGAACAAGACATTTCATTGAAAACAAAAATCGACTATAAAAATTCTACATAACAAGTTTGTTTGGGAACACAGAAGGAAAAAAAATAATCTCACCACTCCACTATCTATTGTCACTTATTTATTTTTTGCAAACTATTGTCCAGTTTTGTACATCTTCACAGTGACAATAATTCCTTTATTTTCTATGTTTCCACTTAGTGTTACTTTCCATATTTCAAAAGATTCTACATCATTATCTACATCCATCTTCATAATGACTGCCAACACTCCACCTCTAAGTAATTAATTGTGACAATTCTAATTATGTGTCAATGTTGGATGATTGAGAAACTTGTTTAAAAAGGGAAAGTTTTCTGCACTAGGGTTTAATGTATGCTCAAATCACTAAACTTAAGTAAAAAGAAACGAATCATTTTATTAAAATTGTTGGAACAGTGCATGCTCCATTCACCTGTAAAATTTGGCAATAGCAAAATAAATGGAATTAAATTTCAGAAATCTGCTAAAACCACTTATTATTTAAATACTATTAATTATTTTTATTAGACTATTTTTTTAGAACGGTTTTAGGCCCACAGTAAAATCGAACTTTCCTATTTAACATTTTTTATCAAGAGCACAAATGAAAATAGAGAAAAAAAAATCTTGCAATCAACTCAGTGCACACTGTGAGCTCCCCTCTCTCCTCTGTCTCTCTGTCTCTCCATCTCCTCTGTCTCTCTGTCTCTCCATCTCTTTAGGCCACTCCCATCATAGTTTTGCTTCTCCCACTCCAGTGAAACTACTCTGGTCAAGATCACCAATAGCTCCTTCTTGCCAAATCCAGAAACCAATCATCTGGCTTCTTCCCCCTAGACTGGAAGCTTCTACCTGCCACATTTTCCTGTAACTCTGTTCATCCTGTCGATCACATCTTCTCCTTCTGTGTCCTTCATACTCTAGCTCTTATCAAACTCCAAACTCGACAATCGAAAGGACTCAGCCACAGAATATCTGCTCTTCACTACAGACGCTTCTTTTCCTAAGTAACTGCATGCAGTCCCATGGACTTAAAATCTTCTATCGGCTGATGAGTTCAAAATTTATAGCTTCAGTCCTGAACCCTCCCTGAACTCCAGACTCATAAATCCAGCTCTAAAACTTAAAATACACAGAACAATTCATTCATAAATCTTCCTTTTCGCACCCTCCTATCCACACTCTATATTCAATATTCTGTGTTCTCGTGCTTCTCAGAAAATGGCAACCCTCTCTGTTCGCTGGCTTGAACCAAAAGTTCAAAGTCTACCTTCAATTCCCACCAACTCCAACAGCCAAATCAAGATTAAGTTCTCGCAGCTCTGTCTTCAAAACATCCCAAATCCTTCTCCTCATCCCCTCCGCCTTTCTAAGGAGTCATCGTGCGTCACCTGGACTGCTACTGTTGCCCAGCTGGTCTCACCCTTTCCTCTCGTGTTTCTAAACAGTGCATTCTTCACACAGGGGCTGGAGGCATGCAACTGGATGTAAGAAATGGACTCTCCTTGCCCAGTTCTACTAAAACATTAACATCAGGTGCCAAAGCAAGTGTCACACAAATCCTCATGTGCGGTTTTTCAAAAGAAGTCCAGGACAACTTGCTCCAAGTATCATGAATCTCGCTCAGCCATTCTCAACAAGAAAGAGTCCAACAGAAAGAGGATTTAGGAAAATGCTGGGTAAAGGGATGTCTTTTTACCGCCTGCCCAACAGAGCTGCCAGGAGGACAAGGCTCTTTCAGGCGAAAGGGGCTGGATAACGTACTGCTGGAGGCTCAGGAGCCCACCAAGAATGTCTGGTGGTCAACGGTGCAAACTTTCGTAATGTAACAGCCAGTTATTTTACCAGCAAAAGCAAGTTTATTCAGGGATAGCTGAAGGAATTGCAATTTTGGACATGCGAACTACCTACTGCTGCCCATAGAATCCAGAAAGCTTCCAAGCAAGGGGAACTTGCTTTTATAGGGAAAAGGGGGACTTAGGCGGGGCTGTAGTAACAAAAGAGTCCATTGGAGGAAGCTGGGGGCAGGGGGTGTCCAAAGTATGGAAGCTTCTCACTGGTTGGGCTGCTACAGTCTGTGATTGGCTGGGCTATGAGCCAGGTAGAGAGAAGCAGGGGAGGCCGCACCTTCCTGCGGGAGATGCAGGTGCCCGTCTCTGCCCGTTGGCAGTGATGGACGATGCAGGGCTGGGTGTAAGAGCTCCCCCTGTAGGTCGGTCCCGACTCCAACTTTAGCGGAGGTTTCTTTAATCAACTCCACAGCAGGTATAGAGACTCAAATCCCCACGTCAAAGGAAATACAGGGCACATGGGCCCACAACAGTTCTCATGAGAGGGAGTTTCTGTTTTAATCATGTTTTAGGCCCAGAGAATGCAAAGCCATCCGGCCAAGTCTCATCCACCTGCCAGCGCAGTGTGGCGGGGCCGCGGTGGGCGGGGAGAGAGGCGATCATACCCGCTTCCCGATGCAGGCAGGCTTCCTATTTAGTGCCCGCGAGACTCGGAGACAGGAGAAGAATACACACTAAGTTAATTTCAGGATTTGGATTGTTACAGGGATGCACAATCTCCTGAAATGAAACTCTGTTTGCAATTTAAAGTCATTATAGAACTGTTTATCACAAGAGTGGGAAGGAATGTCCCAGGACCAGGGCAAGATGATTCCCAATTGAATAAACTTTAAAGGGACGGTGGGAGTAACGTATAAGGCATCTGGCTTGTTCAGAAGTCCAGCTATGTGATCTATTAGAAATATAAATCAGATCATCTCTCTCCTCTGTATTCCACCCCCCCACCCCCCCCGCCCAGTGCCTTCCATTGTTTTTAGAAAAGATCCAAATGTCCTCCATTGCATTTAGAATAAAATCCGAATAAGATCTATCTCACAGCCTTCAAGGTTCTACACAATCTGGCCCCTGTTGAACGCTCCCAGCGCCTCTGCAACCACTGTCCCCTTGCTGACCACTCCAGTCACAACGGTGTTCTTTCCATCCTTTGGACATGTCAAGCTTATTCTTTCCTCAGGGACTTGCCCCTTGCTGCTCCTCAACTCAAATCTTCTTTCTTTAGATATTTGCAAATCTGAACCCTCATTTCTTTTAGGTTGGCTGAAATGTCACTCCTTTCAGAGAGATCTTCCTAGATTACATCATCCAATTATCACCCCACCACCATCCCACCATTAGCACATGACCCTTCATCCGTCATACACTTATCGCTACATAGAATTATACTTTTTATTAACTGAGCCACTGGTTGATTGTATGTTCCTGCCTTCCTAAGCAATTACAGATCTTGCCTTGCTCATCACTGTGGTTCCAGCTTCCAGATGAATGCCTGGGACACCAAAAACTCTCAATAACTCTTTTTGAAAAAGTAAATGAGTCAATGCAGAGAACCGAATAATTAAGATTTATTTCTCAAGCACAGTTTACAGTAAAATCTCTCTTTTTATTTTACTGCCTTCTGTTATGGGCTGAATTGCGCCCCATGCCTCAAAATTCATACGTTGAAGCCCTAAATCCCACTACTTCAGAATGTGACTGTATTTGGAGACAGATCCTTTAAAGAGGTGATTAAGTAAAAATGAGGCCATTAAAGTGGCCTCTACTAGGAGCTGGCCGGTGTCCTTATAAAAAGAGGAGACTAGAACACACAGAAAGACATCAGACTTGTGTGCACACGAGGGACAAGGGTGTGAAGAGGGAGCCGAAGGGGGGCCATCTGCCCCCTAAAGAGAGAGGCCTGAAGAATCGCCTTCCCTCATGGCCCTCAGGAGACATTGACCTTGATCTTACACTTCCAACCTCCAGCACTGGGAGAAAATCAATTTCTGTTGTTTAAACCACCTGGACCTTGGTATTTTGTTATGGAAGCCCTAGCCAACTAACACGCTGTCCCTCCCCACCCCCTTCCACCAACATTATATTTCTACAGTTCTACAAAAGAGAAATCACAAGCAATTAACAGTCAACCGCTTAATCATCACAATCATGATGAAGAGCTGGGATATGTAAGGACCTCTCCTAGGTTGGAAGAATAAGCTGTTTTGGCTACAAAAGACTAACAAATAGGCTGTTTAGAAAAAATTGCAAGATATATATATGTATCCTTTTAACCAGTTTTAAGGGGACTGTTCATTAAGTACATTCACATTGTTGTGCAATCCTCATCACCAGTCATCTCTAGGACTTTTTCATCATCCCGAACAGAAACTCTGTATCCATTTGACACTAACTCTCCATTTCCCCTCCCTCTAGCCAGTGGTAACCACCATCCTGCTTTCTGCCTCTATGAACTTGACTAGGCTAGGACCTCATGTAAGTGGAATCATGCGGTACACGTCCTTTTAAGCCTGGCTGACTTCACTTAGCACAGTGTCTTCAGCTTCATTCATGTTGTGGCATATGTCAGAATTTCATCCTCGTTAAGGCTGAATTGTAGTACATTGTATGTATATACCACATTTTGTTTCTCTATTCATCTGCTGATAGACATTTGAGTTGTTTGGACTTTTCGGCTACTGTGAACTGCGCTGCTCTGAGCATGGGTGTACAGCTATCTGAGTCTCTGCCAGCAATTATTTTCGAAATATGTCTGTAGGTAAAACTCCTAGATCATATGGTAATTCTATGTTTCATTTTTTTTGGAGGAACCACCGTACTGTTTTCCACAGAGGCACACGGTGGATTTTTAACTATACAATAGTAATTATAAATGTGTGTGGTCTATTTTCTCTGTGTCAGGTCCTTTCCTTGGGTGCCTTACCTATAATATTACTTTTGATTCTCATATGAGACAGGTTCTTTTATTATCTTCTATTTACAGATGAGGAGAATTGCCCAGACAGATACTTCAGTACGTCGCAAAGCCTGCACTTGAGCTCCGGTCGGCCTGACGCCATAGCCAGCCTCTTACCCACTCACTGCACTCTGCTACTGCCTGGAGCCACCGCTCCGGGGTTGTCCAGAGAGGAGAAATGTGCCCCAGCTGCCGACCATGACTTGCCTTGTAAATAGTTTCATCTTATAAGCAGATGGCATGATAATGTAGCACATTATAATCTCTAGAACCCAAAGAAACTCCTGAAATCATTAAAGGCCAAGCACAACAAAACAGAATACATATACCCCATATTTTTTCCTGTAGGAAAGAAAATGAAGAATTTTTGGTTTTGACAAGGTAGATTATGCTGGTAGCCCCTAGGTCTTTTCTAATTGAAGGTCACTTTCTGACATTCCTTCTGATTTAGATAGACAGCGTATGAGAAAAGGAAGGCAAATAGCTGTTTCTTAGAAGAATTGCCTGTGAGCCAGTATGTGGACACGTGTCACGGAGAGGAAAGAAAAGGCAAACCAAGCACGCTTAGCAGGTAACACTGATGACACAACTTACTCCTGCAAATGCAAACCGAAGTCAGCTCTCCGGCAGGAACATCAAGACAGAGGTCTCCCGTCAACCTGAACAAGGCACTCTTTCACACGCTACACAAGGATGATTGCCTCAAATTATACAAAGACTTAGACAATATGACAGTAATCAGCAGCCCAAAGAGGCAATCCGAGTTTATGTGACTCACTGTTTTGAGCAAATATTAACATAGGCTAGCTGAGATTTCTCTTGGTATCACTTTTCCAAAATTTATATAATACTTCAAAGTAACCAATACAGGGAGAATGAACTAGATAAACTCTTTGGATCACTAGTTTAATTACTGACAGCTTCAGTCAACTTATTTAGTATTTCCCTGAAATAGAAGAATAAAAACATATTTTCCAGGCATTGTAGTAGGCTGCCCCTACTCTGAGAAGTGCTGAGTTGAGAAAGGATCCAGACAGCATCTCCTCGTGATTTTAAACTGAGCAGTTTAAAATCAGCTCAGTTCGAGCATAACTGGGAGTCTCACAGAAAACAAGCTTTGCAAATGTCAAAGAGCTTCTTCAGAAGCTTTTCCATAGACTGGCTCATTGCACCAACGTCCAGGATATGTTAACAAGTCTTCAGCGGTGACAAACGAAACTAACGTATATTTCTCTGCTGAAATGGGTAAATTTATATTTTTCTGGGAATTAAAAAATAATAATGACAACACTCTTTGGCAAATTAATGCCCACATACAAAATGATAATCTGATTGACCTTAAATGAAAGGGTTAGAATAGATGAGCTATATACAAAGCCCTTCCCAGACCTAAATCTTTATGGTTCTTTATTTTCCATGAAAGCCAAATTCACCTATTATTTCTGTAGTCTCACATAAAAATATAAGTAAGTTGCTCCTTTTTATTCTGATCTAGGTATAAGGTTTGCAGAAATTTTTCTCTGTGAGGCAGTGGATGAGGGGATACATTGAAGCAGTTCGTGGGTGAGCAGCACTGAGTGATTTGCCCCACAGGATACAGTGACTGCGTATCTCCAGTGTTTTCATCTTTATTATTGTTCGCCCAATATTGTTCAGAAATTTCAGTGGGTCATAAATGTTTTAAACATATGTTTGCAGAATCTTGCATTGACTGTGGCATATACATAAGCATATGTGAACACACATATTGTCAGAACATAGGGTTTGTAGGGGAGAGTGAAGAGAATTGGGTAAGGAACACTGGACGGCAGGAAAGCAGAAAAGAAAGAGGACTCACGGCTTGGAACACACACTTGAATTAGAAACCCTGGAAAAACATCAAGCAAAATAATTCTCAAACATAAGGTACACAAGAGCCAAAGTGATGAGAAAAAAAATATATGTGTGTCCATGGGTGCACATAATAACATAGAGACTAACATATATTATCATATGTGTGCATATATGTAATGATTCCAGGTAGAAGCACTCAATACAAATACTCTGGAAGACATAATTTCTAAAGTGAAGTCAACACCAAGGAGAGGAAGAAAGAAGGCAGAAGAAAAAAGTGAAAGATTAGAGAGGTCATAGTTTGACACTGTGTAGTCGATCATGGATCCCCTTAACCTAGATTTCTCTTCCTAGGCTATTGATTTAGCTTTGATTCTGAACTCTCTCTTAGATGCCATTTGCTTTAGAAACAGAAAGAAAAAAAAAATGTCCATTGATTTTCTCATGGTCAGTCTGTTCCCGGGGCCCTTACAGCTAATCAGTTACCACGTCCTCCTCCTCTTATCTTATCGGGGCTTTCTAATTTCCGCCATTAAGAGATGTCTGACTCTGTAGTTGCTGAAATCGCTCAGTCTGGGTACATAAGAAGATTAAACTGAGTCACTGAGTCCCCTTGATCTTCTCCACTTCCCCTTGTTGAAGGCGTGTCTCTGTTTACCATGCAAGATAAGGGGGTGCAGACAAGGCAGAATAGGACCTTAGAAGATGCAAAGGATTGAGATATTTGTGTCGTGTATACAGTAGGTGACAAGAAAATTCCACATGGGGAAACTATAAAGGGTTCTTCAACTATAGTTCATTATACTCATCTTATGAAAAACCAGAGTTCTGATGATGTCTGAGGGTATAACCAGATCCCAGCCCTTTTAAAGAGTAGTGATTAGTTGAAGTGCTTCTGACAGCTAAATAAATATTTTCTAAATAAAAATATACTGTATGTTTTAAATGGAATATCAGCACCAGTTTTAGAAATGAGGCCTGCTACTCTGGGGTTCCCTAGCTGCCAGGTCTGTTCTAAGTAGAAACTGCTACTTTTTGACTGTCGCCAGCTGGAAGCTCAGCTGTGCCCAGTGAAATGACACTTTGGTTAAACAATACAAGGTCTAACGTGGCAAAATACTTACCACCAGGCTCCACTCCCTGGAAGAGAAATCTCAAAGCAATTAATGTGATACACAAGAGACAGCATAAGCCAAATACTCTCTGAGAAGAGGAGGTGTTATATATCTGCCTGGAAAAATGAACAAGCCTAAGAAAAAGGTCTGTCCTCCTGCCTTTCTGTTACTGAAATGGAATCTCTATCTGGGCAATCAGTAGCGTTATCAATAGCATCTTCCCATTCATCTGGAAGAAAGTCACATACAAATGTCATGACTCATTTGACTACCACACAGAAAATGCTGTCAATTCTTTGTAGTCAATAAGCCTTCTTCCTTTAGCAAGTTAAACAAACAAACAAACAAACAAAACAATACAAGGTCTAGAGCTACAGGAGGCAATGCAGATCTGAACAAGTCATGCAAACTTTAGAAAAGTCGATTTTAAAAGCTTTGTGAAAATACGAGTATAATCCAGATTTAGTCTGAGTAATGAGTAATAATTGAAGAGGCACAGAGAGAAAAAGAGAGTCCCAGACAAAGAAACATTTATCACACAGTCACCAATCCCAATAATGGTGGGTGACATGGGAACCAAAGAAATCAATGTGGCAGCATTGAGCATTCTCCCACGAGATTAAAAAGAAAAAGGAATTACAAAAAAGTAGGAGGAGCAAGATACAATCAAGGACAACTAGAAAATTTTACAAAACCGTGAAAGAACATTGTCAGGGTTCTTAAAAACCAGAATGACTTGAGAATATATGTCATAAATGTGTTTATGATTATATTAAAATCATATCAAATTATATAAAATCTTCAGATAGCATAAAAGTTACTCTCCCTCACCTGCCTCCATTCCAGAGAAGCAATCACTTAGTTTCTAGTGTGGTTTTTCAGAAATTTTCTATATGCATGCAAGCATAATGTACATCAGTGGTTCTCAAATGTAAGCAGTTTTGCCCCTTATTGAAGCCCACATTCAAGTAGTAAAATAGAAATTAAATAATTGTGTGCATAAATGACTTCTAGCATTTCTGGTACAAGATCAACTATAACATACAAAGAACTGATCTCAAAGCAACTGTCAGAAATCTTTAGAGTCACAAAAAGCAGGAGACATAAGTAAAATGTTAACTTGACTTCAAAGACAGAGATTGGATAATTTCTGATAAATGTATACTAGAATCAGTATGTCTCTCCTTTGAAAAATTCTAGAACACATTGTCCAACAAATGGCAGAAAATATGCAATCAACACTAGAAGGTCATATAGGTCTTAAAGAAAAAAAATCACATGAAGAAACTACATTTTACATTGTAATGAAATAAAAATGTAGGTCAGGTGAAATATATAGAGAGCGATTTTATTCAACAAATTACTTGGCAATTTTCCAGGTTAGAATGGTTAATAAGGTGGAGACAGTTATATAGGATAATATTATTAGGTAAATTTATATTTGAATGACCTGTAATATCTAAGAAGTGTCAATCAAAAATATCCAAGTAAAAGGGTCTACCTTTAGTGAACAATGCAAATCCTGTCCTGTAGGACATTTTTATCATTTTTTGACAAAAATGATAAACAACTTTCAGAAAAGGCATATTTATTAAATTTTAAATGAGTTAAATTATGGGATAGATAGCTAATCAACAATAAGAATTCTTCTGTGTATTTAGTACTTTATGTTCTTTGCAGTTTTGTTTTTCATTAAGATGTTTAGTAATCACAAAACCCTACTGCCGTAATTGAAGAGGAAGCTGAAGCACAGGAATGTTAAGTAACTGGCCCAAAGTCACACAGCCAATGAGTTTGGATCTGGCCTATGAGCCCAGGTTGTCTGGCTCTAGAGTCTGTCTCCCCAATCATGATGCTTTACTGCCTCTAGCATATAATGAAGTCATAAATAATAAATAAGGAAGTCAAGATTAAAACTTATTTCAAAAAACCATAATATGGAAAAGCTTATTAAGGACAAATGTAAAGTCACACCAGACTCCAAAAAATCTAGATGTTGGCACCTACGCTAATCATAGGATTGCTTAGCACTACTCAGTGCATGACACCCGTTTCTGCTGGGCCCCACTGTGCCGAGCCGGTGCCTGGCACGGATGAGTCCACGCTGAAGAGGTTAGTACTTATATACGTAGCAACCCCATGCCCACTAGCAGAGTAGGACTTGGGAATAACATTTAATCTTCTACCCAGTTTCAGGTGGTCTCCAGGAACCTGAGTGATGACCAAACCACACCTTCGCCTAACCCTCACAATATAAGGTAGATGGCTAAGAATTTGAGTACAAACCAAGATAATGGACTTGGATTTCTGAAAATATTCAAGTAGTGACCAATTAATCATCTAAGTAATCTGTACGAGAAGGGACTTTTGCATAACTTAAACAAAAGCCTGCAGAAGTATGTTAATCTGGGAAGGAAATTAACTTTGGAATATAAGGTCTGGGAATAGAATATTGATGGATTGTTCCCTGCAAGGGTTACCTGCAGTCGAAAATCCTGGAGGTGGCAAACTTGGGTGTCATCCAGGCCTTGCAATGACAAGAGCTGGGCTATTGGGGTGGGGGACACACACAGCAACAGGAGTCTTTACCCAGGGTGGACACTTGCATCAGTCTAACTGATACACAGTGGCCGCTGGAAGGCAGTGTCTCAGAAAGCTGGGAGGCTGCACCCCGGCCCTGTGACCAGGAGGGTTCTCATTGATCAGATGTTGTTCACAAGTGTATCTTCCCTCTAGCCAGCTGAAGTCTTTATATTTAGCTTTGTGACATGGAGGATCATGGTTCTAGGAAGTAACTGGGCAGAAGGGGAACCCCCAGGGACTTTCTGTAAATATGCATCCAGAGAAGAGTTCCAAGGAGAAGTGACGAGCAAGAGTTAGGCAGGCTTTCAGGCCAGCGTTCCACCCCATGCAGGAATTAGAGCAGGGAGGAAAAAAGAACACTTCTAATTACATCCACTGAATACATACTGTGGGTGTCAGGAGGTGAGCTCTATGCGAACAAGCCCATTGGTGTTCATAGGTTCAACCTAGGCACCGAGAGTCCTCAATACAGGACTTCAAGATATTTAGCGAATATCCTGTCAGATAAATGAAACAGTGTAATTCTCTCAAGTATGTGAAAGTACAGTTTGCACACATTCTTTACATGTAAGCTTTCATTTTTATTTTATTTTAAGTATATCCTACTATCAAATACGTAAGAAAATTCAGACACAAATTTAAATGTAAAAGGAAAAAGGATACTCCCATCAGAAGGAAATTCAGATAATCCTTTGATAAAGCAAATAAACGATAGAAACAAAATTGTTTTAGACTTCCACCCTAGTGGTCTTAAAAAAGTTATCTATATATTTTTTTGAATCATTTATGTCCCCAAGATGAAACGTTACCTTATAAAGACTTTTTTCCCTCTATAATTTACCAGGATCATCCTAATAATTCAAATTCAGAAAGTTAATGAAGGGGTCTTTGGCATTTTAATAGAACACGTTTGGGAACGTGGTCTTCATCTGACGTGGGGTCCTTAGGTTTGATAATGTGTCTTGCCTGGCTACTCGTGACACTAGGCTCAAGTCAGGGCCCATACCATTAAAACTGTTGCCAAGATTTTATTTTTTTTGTCATAAAGGATTGCAAACATATTTCTCTATTAGAGTTCAGTTGTGTATGAAAAATAATTGCAGTAATAATAGAAGTAAGAGTCATCAAGAAGCATCGTATGGCTTTTAATAATCCCACTGACAGCCCAGATTTGATGTCATGGTCTAATGAGTGGTTGTTATTCTTCCCCTGAGAAAATGAGTAATGTCTCTTCTGTTAGAAAGTACTTTTCTGCAACTACTATTTACAGAAAATGTAAAAGCATTCATGAAGTTTTAAGGAATCAAGGGACTTGTAGCAGTAAAAAAGAAAGAGAGAAGGTGAGATAATTAGGAGGTAAAGAGCACCTTCTTTCTGCAGAACTAGGGGCGCCCGGTGAGTTCTCGTGGATGATCTGTCCTGGTCCCTTCTGAAAGGGACTGCTATTTCGCATTAGAACATTCCACGAAATGCAATGCTTTAAGGCCACGATTCGATAAACCTCCACAAATTTCCAGGGCTTTCTGCTTGACAGTGGAACAAATAAATGGGTATTAGCTTACCATTGACACTATTGTTCAAATTAGAGGCTGCCCCATTTCCAGACCAGGGGGATGGTGAGAAATGATGAGGGTTTAAAACTTGGTGGAACTGAATTATTTCACAAAACATTTTATCGGCCAACTACTTGGTTATAACTTTGGGGATTTTTAAGGAAAATTACTTCCAAAATATTTTTTAAAATAAGAAAAAAAATTAATTGAAGAACCATCACTCCTATACGAGGCCAGAAATGTTAAGCGTTCTATGTGCCTTTGTAACAAAGAAACTCAGGGAAGTTGAAAACAACAATTAGAATTAACAATAAGAGGCTTGTAATTATCCCTTAAAATGCAGCTATCCTGTTCCATAATACGATTAATACCAGAAACTGAGGTACTCCTTGTCCCTCTGGCCTCCTTCAGAAGGTTTAGAAGTTTTAGAATTCAAGGAACATTAAGACCACTTCCATTGTTTTTTATGGATAACCATTTTTAAGATTAAAAATTGGAATAAAACAAACTGAAATATCTTTCTCCTCTCCATAATTTCATTTTATTTCTTTGAGACTCTGTCAGTATTCATACATTTATTCCTTTAACATATTTGTTCCTCTAATTTCCAAGTCATAAAAATGTTTCTGCTTAGAAATGGAGCTTATTAAAATCCAAGACTTCTCTCTACAGTCTGTTCTTTCTTTTCTATTATTTCCTCAGAGCTTATTTTAAGTTCCATCTTTGCCAGGCTAACTGCAGATTGAATGATCTCTAAAGATCATTACTCTGTTGGAGATTTGTCTTGAAGGAGGAATGGTGGAGAAAGGGAAGGAAAATTCTATATTACTTCAGGTGACAAATTATACTTGCAAGACCTCACACTAACTCTTAAGAGCCATGATTTTCATGGATGGAAATACTACTCTGATTTTTGCATCAACTCTGACTACAGGCTTTGATTTTCTATGAATTCCAAAGACCATGGAGCACCAAAAGGTAAGTGACCCAAAAGTCAGTGATGATAAAAACTGAATTGTTGATCATGGAATTATTACTTCAAACCATGATCAACTAGTGACTTGGGATCCCTCTTCTCTTTACCCTGTTGTCACAGTGCACTGCAGTTTGGGTTTATTCTCCATTATTCCACTGAAACCACTCTTCTAAGATCATGAACGACTTCCATGTGACCAAAGCCAATGATCATGTCCATTTACCTCACCTTAAGCTCTCGGCAACAACCAGGGACGGCCTCCTCTTTGAAATACTTTCTTTGCTTGGCTTCCATAATACTACATTCTCCGTTTGAATCTCACCTTACACACCATCCTTGGAGTCTTCTGTACTGCTTCTTCCTCTTCTGTCGGACCCCTAACTATGGGGACAGCTCTCCCTTTTCTCTATCTACACACTTCCCAGGGAGCTGATTCATCTAATCCCTTGACTTGAAATATAGCATAAGTGCCAATGATTCCTAAAGCAGTTCCGGTCCTAACTTCTACTCAGAATCCCAACTGCCTTCTTGCTATTTACATGGATGTCTAAAAAAATAGGCATCTATAATTTCACATATAGCAATCAAATTATTGATATTTTCCCAATAATACTATCATCTCACAGATTTTTTCCTGCCAGAATGAACCACACCACCAACCATCCTATTGCTGAAGCCAAATATTGATATACAGGACGTATACTTGATTTATCTCTTTTCCTCACTCTCCATCCAATTCATTCTCTACCTTCAAAAGATAGACAAAAATCTTTTCATTTTCTCTGCGTCTTCGCTACCACACCCCTAGACAAAGTCTCCATCAGCTTTTACCTGGAATTCTGAAATGGTCTCCGAAATGTTTTCCTTCCTTTCACTCTTGCTCTTCTGCAACTGAACCTCTGCCCAAGAAATCGAAGTGGTCCTCAGGACGTAAACTAGATTGGATCGCTCCTCCCCTTAAAACTCTGCAAGTGCTTCCCTCACCAATTAGAATCAATCAGAGGTGCTTCCTGTCCTTCACAAAGCCCTCCAGAGCCATGTCTGTGTCTCACTCTGCACTGATTTCTCCTTTGCCCACTAAACTGCTGCACACTGACCTTCCTGCTGTGCCTTAAGCACATCACACTGCTTTTTACTTTAGGAGGACCAAACCAGCTGTTCCTGAAATCTTTGCTTTGGTGACGTCTTCTGCACATTCAGCTAAAATATCATCCCGAAGAGACTTCTTCTGAACATCCAAATTTTAAAGTACCTACCCAGTCACTCTCCTCTAATAAGTCACCAGCAGGTCTCTCATCAGGATTGCTAGTTTTTATTTCTGGTATTTTTACCATGGAGAAGAAGAACTTCTCTAGCTACTTTGTTGTTGTATCTCCAGCACCTAGAATAGGGCCTGGCACTTAGTGGGTAATCAGTTATATATATATATATATTTTTTTTTTACTAAATAAGACTCAATTTTAAATGAGAAGATAAGATGAATGGCAACTTCCACAGAAATCTGCTTATAGCTGACAGTTATAAGCTTACAGCTAATCACAAGACATTAAAACCCAAACTCAAAGGCTCAGCATTTGACTTAATTCATTTGCACAATGATCTACTTCAAGCAGGTCTTATTTACGGCTGAGAAAGTTTCCTTGAAAACTGCACCAAGTGTTTACAATAGAGAAAAAGGGTCAAGCTTATATTATTTAGGAGAAAGAGAGCAAAAGAGAGAGAGAGAGAGGCAGAGAAAGAAAGAATGGAAGAAAAAAGGAAGGAAAAAAGGAAGGAAGGAAGAAAAAGAAAGGAAGAGAAAAGAAAGTATAAAGAAAGGCATATACTTATGAGTGAAGGAATGATTTTGTGTATTTTAGTTTTGTTTTCTCAACTATGCTATCTAAAACGTCCACTCTTCTCTTTTTAGCTTATCTCTGCCCTAGGAGTGTCTTCTCCATTCCTTTGTGGGAGAAGGGGAAGGCTCATTCTCAAGCACCCCAGATATTTCAGAGGCTGTCATAGGAAGCCAGGGCCAAACTTATGAAGGCAAACCAAGCCTTTTTGACCTGGTGGGCACCCAGAAACTTCAAAGGCTGTCTACCTGTAGATTTCTTCAAACTTCTCTGTCCCAGGGTCATCAAATAATTTCTTTCCTGAAGGCTTTCCAGGTTTCTGAGCTCCACAGTAAAATGCTAAAACCTCTATACTAATACCTCTGGGAGTAAGAATGATTTAAGCTATTATCACAAACACCTAAAGGGAAGTACTTGAAAAATGAGAGCAAGATTAAAACCTGATGGGGTGAGGAATGAAATGCCCGGGAAGGGGAAGGAAAGGCACCAAAAGAGGAGGGAGGGTGCCCAGACAAATCCCAGCTCCCCGCCAAAGGTCTCAGAGGTACTAAGTGAAGTGAGAGATGCTTCTGCTTAGACCAAGCGTGTCTGAAAGCAATACCTTCCATGGGAATACAAAAAAGAGTTGCCGTTGATGCTGCAGTTGATGTATTCATATATATTCATATATACATTCATTGAAACATAATCAGAACCTTCCCATCCCAATTTGGAAATTGGTTCAGTTTTCTGCAGTTGTTAGTGTCAGCTCAATTCTTTACTGGAGCTTGTTTGTGCTTGTAAACTCCCTGGTGACAGAGCAGAGTCTTCTGAAATCACGTGGCAGGGTCCATTTCTAGAACTCTTCCCATATTTTCTGATGCAATCACATGTAACAGTGTTGTCTCCTAGTAAACATGGAAATGGATCAAGGAAAACATTAGCCTGTCTGCTTCTGAAAATAATAGACTGAATTGGGACTTAGGTTTGAATTCAGGAACCTTCTTTAAGTCTTTGTTTTATACCAAGTCTCTTACATTCTGTTTGCCTACAGATGAAAAAATTAGCAAGAAGAACAGGAGCCAGTTATGCAAAACCCATAATGTATTCAGTTGTACATATTTCAGAATGGGCAGGTGCCGAAACAGGCTGACAAGCTATCTGATCTTTGGTTATTCCAACTGCCCTTCCTATGTAAGGAAGACTGAATTTGATCTCCTGCTGTGCAAATGCCCTTCCTTTTCATGCTGATCTTTCTGGCTGGGTGGCAGAGAGGAAAGACCCTCTTCTTGTTACTGAATCACTCACCAGTATCTGACCTTGAGGAAGCCCCTAACATCTCTGGACATCTATTTATTCATGTATAAAATAAGAGAATTTGTTGGGTAATGGTTCGATTCTTATGAATATTAAACTCTAAAGAAATAAGGACTTCTGAAACTTATTCTTTTTATTTTTTAAATTTTGCACTTAAGTGCAAAGCTATTTTGTTTTAACAAAATACTGGGATTTTTCCCATATGAGAGCACATACTAAATTTCTTTTTTTTTAAATTATGGCAAAAACACTTACCATGAGATCTACCCTCTTAAAAGATTTTTAAGTGTATAATGTGGTATCGTTAGCTATAGGCACAACGCTGTACAGCAAATCTCTAGAACTTATTCATCTTGAGTAACTGAAATTTTATACATAGTGATTAGCAACCCCTCACTTTTCGCTCCCACCAGGTCCTGGCAACCACTTTCTTATTCTTTGCTTCTTTGTTTTAGACACTTCACGTAAGTGTAGTAATGCAGTATTTTCCCTTCTGTCACTGGCTTATTTCACTTAGCATAAAATCCTCAACTTTCATCTACGTTGTCACTTATTGCAGGTTTTCCTTCCTTTTTTAAGCTTAAATAATATCCCATTGCATGTATACACAGCGTTTCTTTATCCATTCTTCCCTAGGAGGATAATTAGATTGTTTCGAGATCATCTTAGCTATTGCAAATAGTGCTGCAATGAACACGGCAGTGTTCAAATCTCTTCTAGATCCTAATTTCAGTCCTTTTGAATAAATAGATTTAAGAGAAGTATGAGTATTTGCTTAGCACATTATTCACCAACAATAATTAAATCACAGGTAGCAAGAATCTAAGCTTAGCCTTTCAGGAAGAAAAAAAAAAGGTAGTGCGGCAGCTCAGGCAATGTAGAGAAAGAATGATTTAGAGGTATGAAGTGCCTACTGTGTGTCAGAAGTTGAGCTAAGTGATTCATATCTACTGAACCATTTAATCTTTACAGCAACAAAGGGTTGGGGAAGAGAAACTAAGCTTCAGAAGTTGAGGAACTTGTTCTCGTGCTCACAAATCTCAGGCAACAGAGGCGTCCTTCCTACCCTGGGCAAGCACACGCTAAATGCTATACTTCTCCTACCATCTATTTTCAATACCATATATTCATTGTCATCTTGTTGCGTTGTTACTGATGTTGAACACATTGCCAGAACGTGCAAAACATCAGTATTTCCACTCCTGTTTAAAGTTTTAGAAAAATCGCTGTTAACAAGTAATCTACAAAAAAGTAAAGGTAGACTCTTGCAGAAGAAAACAATTCACTTTAGTTTTTAAAACATTTTCGGAATATTCATATTTCCTTATGAAATGATATTTAATAATAAAATATCAGATTAAAAGATTTTGGTGGGGTTGAATTACATTTCAGAAATACCTGATAGATTGAAACGTGCTTCTTGGATGTATCTATTGCTTGTTCAGTAGCAGTTTGGGAAAGTTTTGGGTGGAGATAGGAAGTAGGCTTTTGAATGTCAGAGGGAAGGATTGCCACCTGTGAACTTGATTTTCTCAGCCGAACATTTTACTCAGTCTAGACCTGTGCTTAAGGTAGACTTTTTGAACTAAAGCCCTCTTAGAAGAGCACTGTGAGGCTTAAGTCAATAGATGATGATTAAATGCCTGGGCGTTTTTTAAGTATTTTACTAAACACAGGAGATGAAGAAAATCAGGCATCATGCATCTCCTGGTCCCTGGCCTCCATATGGTCTAATAATAGAATGAAGAATTTGAAACATCTTAATCCTTGCAACTGGAGGAAGATGAACTCACATCACTGGACTACATCCTTCTAAAGTCAGACGATATGGTTGTCTACTTTCACTAACTGAAATAAAGACATTTTAAGGCAGCTGTAAGAGGAACTAGATATTTTACAAGACTTTCTCTTGGAATACCAAGGGGATGGAGGGGAAAGCTTCCTTTTGTCAAGTGTCTCATATCCTTGGTTCTCTTTCAAAGCTGTGATGGGAAAAGAAGCAAACAGAGAGGTTGTGGATTTCATTCTGTACAAGTGGTAGTAATGTATTACTCAGGATTTCATGATTAGTCAAAGTGCTATTGATCAGTTTCTTAATTTCTACAATTTCCTCATTTTATTCCTATTTGATGGAATGTTCTCGATAGCAACAAGCCTGATGTGAAATGATGGGAAAAAAGGTAATGACTTGTTCTTTAAGAAAGTTTCTTTCTATGGCAACATCATTATAATTTGGAAAATTAAAAAATTAGCAGTAATTTAAACAGATGGGATTGTCCTTGCTGGGACTAATTCTTCCATAAAGGGCTCACTGTGGTCCTCTGTTGTTACAGGTGTCTAATTCCTATCTCCACACTTGCCTAAAGCTGAGTGGGTGCGAAGGGGGGGAAGGGATGGCCCCTCATTTATAAGAATTCAACCTGCCAGGGCAGCCTATTGTCAAATCGCACCTTGTAAGTTTCCTTCTCATTTTTCAGCTACTACAAATATAAGTTGCTATGCCCACTTCAGCCTGGGTCGCCCTCCTTCCCACTTCCTGCATTAGAAACTGTCTTTGTTCCACAGCACAAAAACTAAGACTTGTGTTCTATGCTCCCTATTTGCATAATATATTGCTAAAAATCTAGGCCAAAAAAAGACTGATAATTGCCAAATATCATTTCCTTTGTTTTGACAAGTCAAGGCTGAAATGTAGAACCTCATTTCCATCAGCAGAGTCAAAAACAACCTGTAATTGAAGGAAAATGGATCGGGGTGGGGGGGGTGAAATATCATAAGGGGAGGTAAAACTCAAGTGATAATTATGTCGGTTACAGGTTCAAATTAATTCATTGCCCTCATTAAAGATATTTATCGTTAGGATTTTAGTTAAAATGCTACCAACCAAAATTCCTTACACTTACCCTTCTATACTTCTCATGAAGAGACTGACGCCAAACCTTTCTGGTCTGGACTATTTCTTCTAACCATCAAATATAGCCCTAGAGAGGCTGCCTTTGGAAGCAACAAAAATAGCACTGCCGTCTACCACAAAATAGAATGTTTCTACTACTCGTCTGGTCCTTTTCTGACCAATCTGAGTTGTTGGGGGAGTATTCAAACTGGGATCTGAAAGGTGGAAAGCGGGATGGGAGATGCTTTTTCCTTAATTCCAGAAAATAGATTTCCCCACTCCTCTGAAATACAGTTAAAGAAACAGTGCAGTTGTCTTATGTAAATCTATTTTGATTTTCCAACTGTCATGTGTTCGTTACAATACCTTGCCTTAGAAATTCCCCAAAGATCTGTTAGAGGACAGGACGGTACAGATTAAACTGGATAAATAAATAAAAGAAAGAAAAAGGGCGGGGGAAGGGCAGCCCCATGTTTCCTCATTTGCGATATATTACAAAATCACTTCTCAACTCCGTGCCAGGACAATGCTTGGGGCGAAGGGAAGGTTTGTTAGGACAGGACTCTTCCTCTGACTGAGGGATTCTTTTGTGTGGTGCAGAAACCTCCTCTAGTTTTAACGACTTTAACAAGAGGTGGGGGAAAGGTGCTCATCATTTCTAACAAAGGTCTCATTGACAAAAGTTTATGATTTTTGTTCGAAAGCACTTCCTACCAAAGAACAAGACTTTGAAGTTTATTCTTTGTTCAGTCATGCTTGTTATGGTCTCTTTAAGAAGAAAAAGAAGACAAACAAAAGAAAAAAAAAAAACCCTCAAAAACAAAACCCCTGCTGCCTTTAAGGCTAATTCTCTGTAAGTGAAAAATTTAAAACTACTTTTGCTTAAAGGACCACAAGTCAAATGCTGAATGTTCCCTCAAGTTTGTTTATATCACACCTTTGATTGTTAAAGCATAAAGTAGCTGATATATTTCTCCTCTGTATATAGTTTATTGCATTTCATGTGAGTGTGTGTTTGTGTGTGTGGCGTGTGAGTGTGTATGAATTGGTGCTATTCAACGTGGAAGTGCAAGCACAGTTCTGGAACTGCAGTCATTTCATTCTCTAGATCTGTGTCTTTTTGTGATCTTTTTGTGACAGTTTCAAGGGAATACTTAAAATGATCCCTGCTGTGATTTCCACCTGTTTTTTTTGTTTTTTTTTTTTTCATCATTTTGAACACTGCAACAGTTTTCCAACTCAAATCTAAGTCAAGCTTAACAAAGCCAGCCATGTCACTGTAAATTACTGATTTCTGGGAAAGTTCTTTTCGTTCTTTCTTTCTTTTTGGGGCAGGGTACATATTGCTGAAAAGTATCTGCCATGTGTCTAGGTCTGGTTACTTTTGTGGATGTTTTGCTTTCTTTTTGTTAAGTCATGGTGGTCTAACAATTGTTTGCGTTGTTCCATCCACCTGGCCCCCAGCTGTCCATCTGTCCTATAAAACCATGCTGAAAGCTCACAGTGTAGAATACAAATACCAGTCAAGGAATCTAACGTGTTGGGAAAAGTGTCCCACAGAAGAAATGCAAATGCACGTGTCCTCTCATGGCTGAAGGTGGAAGGTCGGGCCTGTAGTAGACCCTTCATAAGCAGTTTTATTCCAGACCTACAGACATTATAAAATCACTGCAGAAGACTTCCTGTAGCTTGACACTCTGCTCCTTCAGCCAAGTGTACTCAGTGTATTGTACTTCTTATTAACTTTCCTTTAATATTGAACTTTATATTGTAAACGACTTCCTTTTATTGTTATCCACTGAGGAGCGGTTTCTTGGCATAGAATGAGGGTGAAACATTGCCAAAAAACCTTTTTTGGCAAACAGTATCAATTAAAACTGATATACCTACCTAGTGAAGAGAGATTAGAGTACTTCCCAGCACTATTTTCTTGATGATTTCAGAACAAGGCAAGAGAGTTCTCTTGTGCTGTCTCCTCAGAGGAGATGTCATGTCCAACATGATTCTTTTGAATGTAGTATTAGCAACCTCAATTATCTGAGTAGCCATATTTAAATTAATTTCTTGACAAATAGTTTGTTTTCTTCACCTCATGTTTGTGCTTGTTTCTTTTCCTTGGAGCTATTTTTTTTTTATTTGAAGTACAAATTAAAAGGAAAGGCGGTGATGTTTTTTAAATGGGTTGCAGTAAGAATACAAGATAACAGATAGAAGTGGGACATAGTTAAGGACACTTAACATTAACAATAGGTTTGTTGTTGAAAATGACCTCAGAATTCAAATACTAAAGTAAAGCTCCTAGAAAAGTGCTGGGAGCAATGGATAAATGGTTACAGAGAACTTTCTAGAGAAGTTTGAATATCAGGTTGCTTAATGCATCGCATATAATAATATCACCTTCAGTCAAGACTACTTCGGCTCTGTTGTCTTTTCCAGACAGATCCTAACACTGTGGAAGCCAGTGTAACATTGGTCTGGGCTGTGAAGTCAGAATATCTTATCTGAGTTTAAAGCCCAGGTTTATGATTTTCTAGCTGTGTGACACTCAGCCAGCTACATAAGTTCTCTGTGTCTCCATTTCCTCACCTGGAATCAGGGGGGTTAACAGCAGCTACCTTATAGGAAGGAGTCTTGTTAGGATTAAACGAGAAAACTTATGCAAAGCATACAATGTGAACTATTATTACATCACGGTAGAGAAATCAGTGACTGCTTTCAGTTCTATACTTCCGGTGATTTCTGTTCATTAAGAAATCTCCCTTACATCAATGGCGATAAATGCTCTGGGCATTTAAATTCACTCCTTCTTCTGCCATTATGTTAACTAGGGTTCTCTGAGGAATCCTCCCACTGCAAAATAACCTTAGATCAGGCTTCAGATGCGATTCATTCCTGGAGACACGAGAAGGGTGGGCTGGGACGCTGAGCTGGAGCCACAAGTACAGGAAGGAGGGAGGTGAGTCTGGAACTCTGGCGATGGGCTGAGACTCTGCAACTCAGCCAAGACTCCTGGGTACCAGTAAAAGCAAGTCTTCTATGGAGAAAACCTATCCAATTTAGGCCTTCAGATACCACACAGGTTAAGATCTACCAATGAGTTCACAAACAGTATCACCAAGCTCATAAAAAGGCAAATCTCTGTGAATGAAATCACAGACATAAACAACAGCAGAAGGACTGGCTAAGTGTGTAGGTGCCAATAAAATGGACTCTAGCCCCACTCAGAGGTGGCCCTAAAGCAACAAAGGACAAGACCTCTTAGTGGGCAGCATTTTGGCCAGTGCTGCTGGTTATCTGCTTTTTGTCAACAGAAAAATGACCTAAAATAAGAATACACATAGTCTCATGGGCAATGGTAAACGTCTTGGCTGATTGGATAGGGACCTGGAAATACTGGAAGACTGCAGACAGGAGTGCTAAGGAAGAGGCATGCATGACTCAGTGGGAATGAACACAAAGAGTGAGCATCTTTGTATCTCATATTCATGTTGAGCAAAGAGCAATGTCCACTGCAGAGACACAATCAGGGTGACAGAATGATACAGCCTGTAGACGTCAGCCAGCCTCTGACACCCTTGGACACCCCAGTGCTTGAGCAATGGGCTCAAGTGCAGAGTAACGAGGACGGCGGAGGTGGAGGCTCTGCACAGGCTCAACGGCAAGGGCTGCCTCTCACCAAGGCTGCTGCTGGTGGGTGACTGACCTGGCAGCCACAGAGACCAAGACTATGGCCCACCCTCCCCACCTGAGCTGAATTTCTCCTGTGTATCAGCCAGCCGTCTGGTGGCATCTTGGAAAGAATGTGGATTGGCTTATATTCTGGATATGCATTTGTATTTTTCATTTACTGTGGCTCAGTCGCCATCACTCTTCCAGGTCTCATACAGTATCTGATCTAGTATCATGGGACTCCCACATAACATCATACCTGACAAAGGGAATGTTTTATAGCAAATAAGGTGTGGCAATGGGCACATGACCATGGGATCTGCTATTCCTACCATATACCACACCATCCAGAAGCTGCTGGGTGAAAAGAGTGTGGCCTCTTGAAGGTTCACCCCAGGCACCAGGTTGGAGAAGACACCCTGTGAAGACAGGGCACCATCCTTCAGGATGAAGCATATGTCTTAAACCAACATCTCAGATATGGTGCTGTGTTCCCAATAGGTAGACCTCATGGGTTTGGGAATCAAAGGCAGAAGTAGGAGTGTTTCCATTCCTACTCACACCTGCTGACCCATGTGGAGAATGTGTGCTTCCTGCCCCTGCAACTTTAGGCTCTATGATCTAGACATCCTGGTTTTCAGAGTAGATATTCTCAGCAGGAAACACAGTAAAAATTCCACTAAAATTAAGCTAAAGCCATCACATATAATTTGGGATCTTCATGGCAGTAAACTGCAGGCACAGAAAGTCATTCCCATAGGAGGTTGAGCCATTGCTATAAAATATAGTCAGGGAGGAATATATTTGCCACTGGGACATCTCTTGGTATTCTCATGTCCAGTTTTAAATATAAATTGGTAAAGTACCTACAAACAAACAAACAAATTCAAGAGCTCAGAAGCCTCGAGGATGAGAATCTGGGTCACTCCACTATGCAAGCCACCCAGACCAGTAGAAATGCTAGAAAAGGGGAAAGAAGCCTAGAAAAGGTAATGGAGGAAAGAGATGATGGGTATCAGTTACTGCCTTGGGACAAACAGCAGCAGCAGCAGGAACCAGTTAATCTCACTAACACTTCTTTTTCCAGTGTTGCTAAGGCTGCAATGGGGTATGGAGATTTGGGGGATGCGATGAATTTAAGTCTGATTCATTCCTTTACGTGTGCCAAGTACTCCATAATCAAGGTAGTGCACACATATACGACCTAACTTTTCCAGATATTTCCAATTTTCAAAGATCACACATCCTTTTAGGGATTAAAAAAAAAAAAAAGTCTCGATTTTCTTTTTGCTCAAACACGGGAATTTGTCTTTTACCAAGTTGCCCTCCCCAAAAGTTCTTGATAAATCTAAGAAATGCTTATGCATTCCACAAATCAGTCAGCCAGCTCCCTGGAGTCAGGCAGCTAGTTTGCGCTTTTTCAGTTGCCTCTTGGTATTTCAAGCATGGCTCCAATCGTGCTAATGCCAATCCTTCTGTAAAACTATATCTCTTAAGACTCCTCATGCCGCAGGTCACAGAAAAGTCATCTCAAACTGTCTTACACAGTAAAGGGGATCTGTCAGCTTCTGTAACAGGAAGTCCATCTACAGGGAGGGTTTCAGGACTGATGAATCAGAATCAAGTACATATTTCTTGTTCTGTCTTCCTCTGCCTTCAGGGTGTTAGCTTCGTCCTATGTCTGACTCTCCTCCATGCCCACTCCCCTTGACCCCCATGGCCATGGAAGTCTGCCAGTAACAATAACATGTTTCCTCATTCTTTTTAAACAGGAAAGAGAGTGTGTGACCCAGCATTCCAAAGAACAGTACCAAGATTCACCCTGACTGCTTGGCTTAAGTTACATATCTGCTATAGAATGAATGTTTGTGTCCCCACAAAATTCATATTTTGAAACCTAATCTCCACTATAATGGTATTTGGAGGTGGTGCCTTTGGCAGGTGATTAGTTCATGAGGGGGGGAGCCCTCATGAGTGGGATTAGTGCCCTTATAGAAGAGACGTGGAGAGCGCCCCCTCCCCCTTCTGCCATATGAAGACACAGCAAGAAGACCATCAATGAACCAGAAAGTGGGCTCTCACCAGACATCAAATGTGCTGCTGTCTTGATCTTGGACTTTCTGGCCTCTGGAACTGTGAGAAATAAATTTCTGTTGTTTTTAGCCCACCCAGTCTATGGTATTCTGTTATAAAAACCCAGACCAATTAAGATAATACCCAACTTTGAACCAACGGATATGGCGAAGAAATAATATATCCTGGTAGGCTGAACCAACCAGGACCCACCTCTTGAGCTAGAATAGGTTCAGCTTCACCCAAAGTGCACTGACTGTATTGAGGAGAAGTGAACAAAGATAAATCTGGGAATTGTTAGAAAGTGAAAATGGATGTTACATCAGAACCAAGAATGTTCACTAGAAGCACCTTTTTTCCAAACATGGACAAGGTCCTCCCCTTAACTCCCCACGGAGCTGAAGACTTAATAAGTATCAGAACACAGAAAATTTACAAAGTAAAACCAAAAGAAAAAAAAAATCTTAAATATGAATCCTAATAAGACTGCTGCTGGACTCCATAGGCAGCCTCTACCACACGGAATGTCCTCTGTGCCAGTTCTTAAACTCCACTGTCCACACATGTCCTTGGACGTCTTGTGAAAATGCTGACCTGGATTGAGGCCTGAGATTCTGCAGTTCTAACAAGTTCCCAGGTGATGTTAAGATGCTGGTCTGAGGATGGCACTTTGACAGCTACTCTCCAGACCTCGTCCCTCACCAAGGTGCTCGCCTCTGATAGGAGGCGCCCCCGAGTTTGCCTCTTCTCCTGATTTCTTTGAATTCCACGGCAGATATACAAGTTCCTAAAATGACATGCCTGGCAGAATTTTAAGTTCACCTCCAGGAAAGACAAACTTTATATTATTAAGAGAAAAGTTTAACTTCAAGTTGTTTCCAATCTTTCCCTCTGAGTATAACTATTGCTTTAGCAGGGCATATTCGAAAATGTCCTTAAAGCAGCTTTTCTAAAAACCAAGGTGTATATTTCCTTGATGATGAATTTAAACTTCTATAACTAAAAGAAAACCAAAAATGCAAAAAAAAAAAAAAAAAAAAAGAATTAACTATGTGAGGTGATAGATATATTAATTATCTTGACCTTCGTAATCTTACCACAATGTGTATGTATATCAGATTATCACACTGTACACTTTAAATCTATACAATGATATTTGTCAATTATTTCTCAGTAAAAAATTAAATTAAAAAATGTATAAAAGAATGCTACCAACTTTAAAAACTGTACAAACGAAAGCTTTAAAACATAATTTTTCCAAATTTACAGCTTTCAAAAAATTTTAAATTATAGGATCTAATCTCAGTAAGAATATATACATATATGTGTGTGCCTTTATGTGTATCTATATATGTAACATGGACACACACACACCTGCTTACTAGAACACATTATGCCTATGGTTCATGGCGTGTTTACTTCTCCTGCCCTTTTTTCCTTTTTTTCCTTTGAGGCTTTGGGTGGCCTGGGAGTCTAAACAGTATTTATAGGAACATTTCTATTTGGTATGCATTTCAATTCTAAACAACTAACTTTCCAACATTTCAAGCACAATTCACCTGCCTAGAGAAGACCGGCGCACAGGAAGAGAAGCACACTCAAGGCAGCATGGCAGCATGCATTCCTCGGAGGCTCACAGAACGATCACTGAGGCATGGTAAGTCTAACATGTAACCAGATTTCCCCAGATGAAGTGAGTTTGTGACAAATATTAGAATTCAGCAATATTAGTTCTTGGTCATTCTACTTATATTGCTTATTTAAAGCAAGCTTTTTGATATTTGATTCTCTTGCACTCAAGATCATATTTAGTTGGCACCAGAGAAAAATACTTCTTAAAGAAGCACACATCGGGGAGGGAATGGGCTTCAAAGGGAGAGCTTTCCATTGAATCTGGAGCCTGCAGAAATGCCTTTTCAGGTGTGGATGGCACTTTATTCATGAGTCTCTCACAGTGGTTCTACCTTTGTCTGTAATTAAAGGGCCAGAAGCTAGTTTAATATATAACTCAAGGCAATTGTAAAATATATTTCCCCTCTGTTTAAATAAATGAAATAATTTGTCCCATAATCACATTGGTCTCTGTGAGCTCTTGAAGTTTTATTAAGGTGTAACTCGTGAATCACACTATTACTTGGTTATTAAGCTTGAGTCTCATAGTACTTTTTAAAAATATGAAACCTAACTTCGTGTAACTTTAAAGAATGAGAAGGTCTGAAGACATATCACTGTGGGAATGGTAAGGTCCTAGCAGATCTCTCTCAATCTGAGCATGACCTTTGCAGCATCCATCATGTGTCAGGTGAAGAGTCAAGAAGCTGACAGACAGGATGGCACAGCGCACGCACTATAAAGTTGGACTGTCCGGGTGTAAATCCTGACCTTGTCACCTGTTAGCTGGTTACAATGTCTTGGGAAAGATGCCTCAAATATCTTACCTGTTTCCTCCACTAGAAAACAAGGAAAATTATAGCACCTTCTTAGGGATGTTGGTTAGAATAAATGAGGTAATAATTGTAAACCCCTTAACTCTCCCTATTGAGAGAAAGCACTCAATAAATATCAGAGATTGTTATCACCACAGTTGGGTGGTTCTCAGCTGGGGGAGATTTCGCTCCCCAGGGAACATCTGGCAATGTTAAGAGACATATTTGATCGTTAGGCCTGGAGGTGTGGCCACTACTGGCATCTAGTGCACGGGCGCCAGGGATGCTTCTAAACACCCCGCAATGCACAGGACAACCCCATCACAACCACCACCACAGAATTATCCAGCACAAATATCAGTAGTGCCCAGGTTGAGAAACCACGCAGTAGCATAAAACACCTTGTACATCAAGCATATATCCCAGAAAGAAGTTACAATACAGGGGTAAAAACCGGGACGACCTCTACTCTTAACCTCCTTCACCCTATTCTCTATAGAGTAGGAAGCAGATCGTGCCTCTTTTAAGTATAATATAGAGAACAGTGCATGTATCATAAGTGAACAACTCAGAATTTTCACAAACTAGACTCACCCATGTAACTAACACCTGGATCAAAAGTTTGTGTACTGGGCTTCCCTGGTGGCGCAGTGGTTGAGAGTCTGCCTGCTAGTGCAGGGGACACGGGTTCGAGCCCTGGTCTGGGAGGATCCCACATGCCGCGGAGCAACTGGGCCCGTGAGCCACAACTACTGAGCCTGCGCGTCTGGAGCCTGTGCTCCGCAACAAGAGAGGCCGCGATAGTGAAGAGGCCCGCGCACCGCGATGATGAGTGGCCCCCGCTTGCCGCAACTGGAGAAAGCCCTCGCACAGAAACGAAGACCCAACACAGCCAAAAATAAATATAAAAATAAATAAGTAAATAAGACCCGGTGCAACCAAATAAATAAATAAATATTAAAAAAAAAAAAAAAGTTTGTGTATTAACAAGACTGCAGTTATGACCTTCCCTAAATATACTCAGTTTTCTTGACCTGAAACATCATAGAAGATTTTTTGTGTTGTTTATAGTTTATAAACATGGAATTATATAGTAAGTATTTTTTGGACTGGATTTTTTGCTCAAGTATCATAGTTTTGAGATTTACCCATATTATTGCCAAGTAGTTATAATTTGCTCAGTCTCACTGCTGTGTAATATTCCATTGCATGAATGCACCAGACATTATAAGTATATCCATTCTACTCTTCAAAAGCATTCTGGCAGCTTTCACCTTGGGGCTATTCGAATAGCGCTGCTGTGTATATTCTAGTACACATATTTCTGTGTATAACTACATGAATTTCTGTTGGATATATGCAGGACAATCTTTTGAAACTAATAGAAAACCCAGTCACGACTTTCCATTACAGTTCAAATCAAATCCAGGGTCCTATAAGTGGTCACACTTCCTCATTGGCCTAATTTAGCGCCAACTTGCGCCTGTGCATTTGACATTTGTCTTCACTCTCTAAAGGGTCCCTCTTAGGACAGTAAAGATGTCTATTGTCCTAATAGCATCTTACCTGATCTTCTCCACTTATTTTCCTGACTCTTTACCTAAATACCTCCCACTGCTCTCTCTGCCTCAGCCACACTGCTCTCCGCTGGTGTCCCAAACACGTCACCCATTCTTTATGACCCAATGCCTGTCATATATATTTGTTCCTCCACTCTGGGAATAGTTAGACTCTTTTTGTCTTTCAGTTCTGAGTTTAAATGTCACCTCCCTGGAGAAGCACTGCCTGACCAGGCTACGTATGTTCTTCATGTCCGCCTCGTCCTCATGTTTGCTATTCCTTCATAGCATTTATCACACGATGGAATTGTTTATTTGTGTGCATGAGTGTTTATATACTCTTTGAAGGGAAATACGTGGGATGAGGGACAGTAAACAGATTACGAAGGTTGTGAAGGCTGGAACCAGACAGCTACATGGAAACCACAGCTCTGCCACTCACTATCTGCCAGTCACTGGGCCAGCAACCTCTCTGTACCTCAGTTTCTGTATCTGTAACACGGGGAGAACTCATTTAGTGCCTACCTCATCATGTTGTGAGAAACATAATGAAAATCTAATAAAAGTTAATAAAAGAAACAGGCTTAGAACAGTGCGTAATGAATTCCAACCACTGTTTATTTTTCTTTAATATTTATTTATTTTTATTTATTTATTTTTTTGGCTGCATTGGGTCTAAGTTGCGGCACGTGGGCTCTTTGTTGCAGTGCATGGTCTTCTTTCTAGTTAAATTATAGGATCTAATCTCAATAAGAATATATACATATGTGTGTGTGCCTTTATGTGTATCTATATACGTAACATGGACACACACACACCTGCTTACTAGAACACATTATGCCTATGGTTCATGTGGTGCGCAGGCTCCAGAGCGCAAGGACTCTGTAGTTTGTGGCACGTGGGCTCTCTAGTTGAGGTGCGCGAGCTCAGTAGTTGTGGCGTGCAGGCTTAGTTGCCCCGCGGCATGTGGGATCTTTAGTTCCTTGACCAGGGATGGAACCCGTGTTCCCTGCATTGGAAGGTGGATTCTTTACCACTGGACCACCAGGGACGTCCCCTGTTTTTTTATTATCATTATTGTTATCATCATCCTATTATTATTATCCTCATCTAATTCACCAAGGTCACTGTGTTACTAAGAGGCAAAGCAGGCACCCAAGCTTGGCATTCACTGATCCCCAACATCTTTCTACCCTCTACTACTTAAGGGTCCCCACTCTGGAAGGGACATACCTGTGCTTTTTACTGTAGTGTGGTTCTAGGAAAACACAAGACTATCTTGAGTCACCTAAAAATGTTCATTGACTGATGTTGGACATGGGAATAAAAATAATGCAGACAGAAGGTTAAGCATCCAATTCACGAACAAAACCTGTTGTTTCTACCTGAAAAAAAAAAATATTACTTCTCACCTACTCCTCCAGTGATCTCTAGACTCAGGCATGAGCATCTGTCTCCTAGACCAATGCCAAAGACTCTTCTCCCTGCTTCTCCCCACCCCAGTCCACTTTCTGCATAGATTTAAACTTCTAAAATGTAATGATAAGGTCTATCACTCCAGGGCTCCAACCCTCAGATGGCTTCTTTCCACCCCCCCAAACAATACGGTCCAAAGTCTTCGCCACGGCTCACCAGGTCTGCATGCTCCTCACTTTATCATCTTCTCCTGCTCTCCCAGCCCTGACTCTACTCCAGCTCTTTGATGGTCCATGAACAAGCCAACAGTGCTCCCCAGAGGGCTCTGCTTATGTAGCTCCTTATCTTCTCTAGATATGCACCTGGCTTGATGTCTATCACTTCAGGTTTCTGCTCAACCATCACCTCCTCACAAAGGTCTTCCCCAGCCACGCTTCCTAAAATAGCACCCCTTACCCTATGGTCCCTTCACCCCACTTCTTCTTCTTTCTAGCCTCTACCACCTGAAAATTTATATATGTATTTGGTTTTTATTGGTCCATTTCTACCACTAGAATATAAACTCCATGAAAATAGGCACTTTATTTTCTTCTCTACTGAACAGAACACCAGCTGGCATGAACTGGGTACAACTTAACGGGAATAGAGTCATTAATTATACTAGTATCAATAATACCCATCACGGTTAACTTATTTCAGCACATTTTGTTGGTGGGCTGCTATGCTAGGTGCTTTTCCTGCATGATCTAATTTAATGCCGCTATTGAATTAGTGCTACGACTATCCCTATTTTACAAACAAAGAAACAGAATGAGAAAGTTCAGTCGATCTGCTCCAGTAACTCAGCCTGGGAATTCATTCACCTCATTGCGGGACTCAAGAACCCTTCATTATGACACTCTAGGAAGCAGCAATGATAATCTCCAATTAATTCCATATTTTCCTGAGGACCAATTACAAAGGTCAGCGATGAAACAGGAGTAGTTATAAAAGCATATCTGACCCCCGTTTTCTCCTTTACTTCAGAGTAAAATTGCTAGTCGCCAAAAGGTGGGCAGAGACTTGAATTTTCATGCGATACTAATTATCAGAATGAAGGGAATTTGAATGTAGCAGAGGGGGCAAAATTCAGAATTCACAGCATAAGAGACTCTCACTTTCAGAAAGAGCCTTGAATTTATCTCCATTTTAATGTCTTTCCACATTTTAAAATATGAGTTGAAAAGGGGGATTTCAGAGGCCAATGTAGCCAAAGTAAGCATTCAACACACTGTTCTACTAGAATTTTATTATACTCACGTTCGCAGGCGTCTGTGCTGCTGCCTGCCCTGTGACTGGTGAATCAGTGCTTGTGTCTGAAAAAAGAAGACAAATCAGATGGAAAAAATATCCATTTCTCTGTCTGTGTGTGTATTTTAAAAGGCAGTACAGTTGCATCATGCACTTATGACAACAAAGTGGTTAAAAAAAAAAGCTTGGTTTAAGTATTGAATTAACTTCATTTTTTATACCACCATGACACAGTTTTTTTTTTCTTTTTTGTACAGCAGACATTTATGTTTTCATATTGTCATGGAGACTGAATGTGATTCAAATGATTCTGCACACTATTATGGAATAATTTGTCTTCTGTGAAGTCATTTTTTTTTAGTGATACATTCTGTGGACGGAACAGATTAAAGAAGCAAGCTAGAGAGGGTATATTTATGCAACGTGACAAGTATATACACAAAGAAGGATGATGTAATAATGTATGTAATTTAGAGATTCTGGCAAGTATATGGGTGGTAAGCCATGACTACAGTTGGCTCTCAAAAGTGGGGCTGCCTTGCTCCTGGGGAAATATCTTATTTATGTTTTTCTTAAGAAACACTGGGGTTAAGATAGGATTCGTTCAAGGCTGCTAATTCCTAATCTTCTGGCTTTGCAAGAAATAAAGACATGCAAGCGGGTGCTTAATTTCTCCATCTGTCAATGTGGATTTGTTTATAAAATGTAAATCTTCTTCTCTGAAGAAGAAAACGATGAAGCCAATGAAGCAAGCAGTACCTCTCTCCATCACCCCACTGAAAGATCTCTCTAGCACTGTCAAAATCCCCCCGCTTTGACCTCCTAGTTTGTACTTGGGAGAAGCAAGACCATTCCAGTTGCCGGGAGTAAGCAGCAGATTGCATGACCCTAATAGAGCCCATTTTGGGGACACACTCAAATACAAACTTGGATTAAAGTAGTGGAATGCCTTTGTTTTTCTGAAATTGTTTCTTTTAGAAAGTAAATTTTTATTCTGGAATAATTTTAGATTTATAGAAAAGCTGAAAATATAACACAGAGGGATCTTGCCCAGTTTTCTGTATAGTAATCATGTTACTGTGAAATTTGTCAAAACGAAGAAATGAACACTGGTACATTACTATTAATTAAACTCAGACTTTACTTGGATTTCACCAGTTTTTCCATTTATGGTCTCTTTCTGTCCCAGGATCTAATCCAGGATACCTTATTACATTTATTAACTCTTTTAATTCTTTAAATGGGGGCAGGGAACGTGGTAGGGTGCAAAGCCCACTGGATTTGACAACCAGGACTAGTATCACTAAGAAGCTGGGTGACCTTAAGCTATTTAACCCTGCTGAGCTTCCAAACTCCCTACAGACTCATTCTATGCAAAACGAGGACCAACCACGGAGTGTATCGGCCAGAGAAGGATACTCCTTGGCACAGCTGCTTTTCCTTGACCTGAAAGCATTTATGCCACTAAGGCAACTCCAAAGAAAAGTAACTGCATAAACCTTCCTTGCTGGCCCCCATTTGCATTTGTCAAACTTGAATGGACTCTGCCATTCTGGAAAGAATAAAGGAGAAAACTACCAACCTATCAAGCTCTAGAGAAAAGGATGCTGCTGCATGGGAAAACAAGGGCAGCTAATCATTCACAAGTCTTCAGCTCTGAGGGAATCTGCCTTTGAGCTGAGATTCTCAAATGGCCTTGAGGCAGAAAGGAAGGGGGGGATCCCGCCTGGAGGAGATGCCTGGCACATCAAACCTTTTAGCTACTGTGTCTCTCCCTGCATCCATCCCCCTACACCCACTGGCCTGCCCCCTGCCTTTCCCTTGCTGCCCGCTCTGTTCCTGCCTTTTACAGGGTCCCTCTCACAGCAGGACACCAATCCAGCAAGCTTGCAAAGGCCAAACAAAACCGGGACTCACAAATATGTAACTGTTTTCCTTAGCTCGTGGCATAAATCAAAAAAAAAAAAAAAAAAAAAAAAATTCTGTTAGCACAGGGCTCAGGAGTGTTTATTTTTTTGCCAGCTGCAACATGCTACCCTCACAGGGGATCACCTAAAACCAGCTATGGTTTGGGTTGGAGGGGGATGTCAAACTTAAGCTGCGGGCTTGGCCTCTCTCAATGAATTACGACCTTGTCAAGAACCTATTTTTTTAAATCAATGCAGGTTTTCTATCAAATCAAATACCTGCACACTAAATTATATTTTTGGTGCCAGGCTGGCTCTCCAATTTTTTTTCCCTTTACTAGTTTTTTCCAGCCTCCTATCCCAACCCTCCCCCTTCTCCCTACCGTGATACAGACAGTTTTTGTCCGTAAGAAGAAATTGAAAAGTAAGCCCTACATTTGGGGGGAGAGAGGGACTGTCCTCTGTCATCCTGTGTGCTGTAATCTATCTCAGTCAGTGGCTTCAATGACAAAAGTGCTCCTATAAACCAACAGTCAAGGGGGACATCCCTTGGAGCCACCCATCCAGTAGCAGTGAAGACATTTGCTTTGGGAAGGAAAATTTTTTTTCTTTTTCTTTTAAAAAATTTTTGGTGGTGGTGGACGTGGGATGGGGGTTGGGGAGGCTTCTAACACAGGTGTTGGGATAAAGAGTTAAATATTTAGATCATCTTTTAAATACGCTTTTGAGACATCCCTTCCCATCTGATGTGACTTGATAAATGCGAGTAGATTTTAGAGCATCAAAGAATTTTTCTTTCTTCCTTTCTCCTTACCTCCCTTCCTTCCTCTCTCTCCTTCTATCCTTTCTTCCTTTTGATCTTCAATTATTTCTTTTGAACAAGGAGAGAGAGTATTCTGCCCTCAAATCTGTTCTTCCTAATGGGTTAGATATCTACTTTTAGAAGTGAATTTGTCTCCTAAACTGGCAGCTTAGCAGAGATGATATTAGGGCAGGCATTGTCTGCCCTTAGGACTCCTGGTGAAGCCAGCAGAGGCGTCAAGTACCTCTCGTGGAACTGTGGCAAGGGTAAGTTTTCAATAACGGCAATCTCCGTGTATCAATATCTACTGAGGGCAAAGCCACGGAGGCATACAGCTCAGAGCTGGCACCAAAGGGGCCCCTTCACATGGCCCGGAAGTCTTTATTTGGTGGTTTTTCAATTAAATGCCACATATACTTCAGGGCATATGTAAAGAACCCTCAAATGAATTACAAATTGTTTTCAGTAGCAACTGGGATGGATAAAACGCAGACAAGGAAATCCCAACCAGCTGCGTTTGAGTCTTCAGAACCCAAATCAAATATTTTCTGATTGGACTCTGGACATTTTTGATAGGCTGTTATAGTGCCAATACCATCTTCACTGCACGCTTGAATGGCTGGTTTGGCAGAAATTTCTCTCCTCTTATCTTCCCCACCTTATTCAGCTGTAAGCCACCACTCTTAGTGTAGCCTTTACTGATGCAGGCATGCTTAAAAGTTTCTAGGGCAGGCAATCTTGGTTGTGAGTTATTTTCCTCGCTTGAGAAATTCAAGGTAGAAAGACATACCAAGAATCATCTTGGATGGGGAAAAGAGAGGAAGATAATCATTCACAAACTAAAGTCAAAAAGCTAAGACACAGAGGCATACAGACAGAAGCCTAGGTACGCTAGGGCTCATCTGCTTTGACAAACATTCGTAATTCAATTGGATAAATATTTCACTAAATTCTCACTAGGCTAAAGTTTCTGGGCTAGCTGTTATAGGATACGAATATGAATAGAACACATTTCCTAATCAGAGAAAGCTTATGGTCTAAAAGGAGAGGGAGGAACTTAAACCACCAATGATAATATACAATAAACTGAAGCAAATGATAAGAGTGGATAGATTACTTTTGAAATTCAGCATCAGTTTACTTCATCCCAATGTTTTTTTGAGAAAATCATCCTCATTACCCCTGGCATCCTTAGTCCATCTGACTTGGATGGAATTGATCTTGATCTCAATTTCAGGGATGGGCCCTGATTGGTCTAAGCTAATGAATGGATCCCATCCCCCTGGTTTCAGTGGCTGGATCAGAGATGGGATTAACCCCTTCTTCTCACTCATGAGAACAGAGTGTATGTACATGGACTAGAGCCCAGATCCAAGAGGAAGAGGTCTGGAGTTTGCTTCATATAAAGTCAAAGACCAATAATCCAAGAAATTTAAAGAGTAATGCCTGTGAAGCGCTTAGCTCAGGTCTAGGCAATTAGTAAGAGATAAATGAATATTAGCCAGGAATACAGATATAATTTTCTCACAGTCAGCAGGACTTGGAGATTGATTGCTTCGGGGAGAACAGAATGGAAAAATTAAAAGTAAATCTTAGGGATTTTTTGGTTGCTGTTTTCAGTGCTGTTTTTGTTTTTATTAGGTTAATTGAATCATGTTCTACCCAGGCATCTATGATAGAGAAAATACAAGTGAACATTCATCCCATAAGTACAGCAAATTCTTTAGCTAATAAAGGCAGGCATTGTATCTCAGAAGTTTCATTTCATTAGAGGCGACACTGGACACTGAAGGCCCTCATTTTACAGTTTTTGCCTAGGGTCATCCTCACACTAGTTCTAAGCAGGAAACTGACGCAAAGCACTCCCTGGACTAAATCCTTTCTATAATCTCATCTGGTCTTTGGATTTCTAAATCTGGTATTTCTAGGGGGAACAAATCTCTCTTTAGAAACTAACTATGGAAGAAGACAGTAGCCTGGGATAACTCCTTCTTCCGGTGGGATTTCAAATCCCTGTAAATTATGGGGACACAGGTGGATGGCACTGCTTACCTTAAATGAAAGAATAACTCGAGTCTGCTCATAATTATCCACATCTTATTTCCACTTGGGAGCTGGTGCTTTTGAATCACCACGAATATAAGCATCACACAGTCATATGTTATTTCTATTCTGAGACTCTCATTGAAGAGGAAAAAAAAAATGTATTGCTGACTTTTGGCTGCCTGGCACCAAGAGCAAGGCAGTGAAGATAAACTTAATTTTATTATAATCATTATTAAATAAAGATTTGGGAAAACAGAAAGGGTATATTTGTGATAGAAATTATAAGAAATTTATGTAAATAACCATGAAGATTTTATACATCCCTTAGGCTCCAACGAATATTCCAAATCCTTACTGCCCCTTTGGAAACATGATTTTTTTTTTTCTTTTCTGAGGACTTATCAATTCTGGGGTTCCCATTAAATTGAGCCTAAACTGAAAAAGTGTTTGCAAGATGAGAAACTGGCTTTAATAATCAAAATATTTGCTTACAATGGGATGCTCTTTCCTTTCAAGAACTAGGCTTTTAAATTCCAAGGTTATGGTTTTGTTTTTATTGCAGTGCTTAACCAATTCACGTTTTCCTACCGTCTCTGGTAGCTAAGATACTTTACTTCCTGTTCATGAAGCAGTGTGTCAACATAGTACAGTGGAAAGAATACACGGTCTGAAGTCAGGGGTTTGAGTTCAAATCCCTCTCCTCTTCCAATCTACTTTCAGTGTGAAGCAAGTTGCACCACCTCTCTGACCCTCAATGTCTCTCTGTAAAGTATTAATACAAATCATTGATATTCATCATGCCTGCCTCAAAAAGTTGTTATAAATACCAAAGGAGAAAATTCATAAGAAGAAGAATTGCAAATTTAGATTCAGGGCCTGGAACTTGGTTTAAAGGTAGAACTATAAAAAATCAAGACCAAACAGCAGACTAGAGGGGGAAAGAGCTAAATAGTATAATGTGATAAGTGCTTGGATGGAGGAAAGGAAAGATTTTAGAAAAACACAAAAGTAGGACCTCAAAAGCACAACAGGAGGTAAAGGAAGACAGAGAAGGCCATATGCGAGCTGAAATCTGAAGCTTCCTCCCCACCTCATCAGAAATTCCAGGTAATCAGTAATGAGCGACTCCACTGCCTGATTTTTCTAGCGCAAAAGCCAACGTGCTTCATTAATTACCCACACAGATTATCTACCCTGGCCAAATCTCCCCCACCCCACCTACCTACCAGTTAAGCATTCAGCACTCTATTCTGGGCAATGGGGAAGTTCTTTTAAGTGCAGGGAAATTGCCAAGATGCAATCTGAAGTCCGAGTGAGTAAAACAGGTCATATTTTTTCTCTCTTTTGTAAAAGCACACTTACGTGTCCTTAATTCTCTTGCCATTTTACATTAGAGCAAGGATACTTAGCATCCAGAAGGTATTTGACTTGAGACGTTTGTGGCTTTAGGTTACTTTCCACATTCAGACTACATACAGTCCACTTGGACTGGCCTCCAAGATGAAAGATGACTCTGGAGATAACATATTCACATGAAAACAAAGTGATAGAAAACCGGGGAGGGGTGAGGGGGGGGGACAAGCTCATCTGTATAAATGCAGCTGTTGAGATACGTCATGTTTAAATGTATATTTTTTTGTACAAATTGTTCAGTTGCTTGTTATATAGTGGGATTTATTTGCAATAATACAGAATCATCAGATCATTGCTATTGCTCCACTCCATCTTCTGTGTGAGTTACTTTATAAAACGCGTAAGGGAAAAAGAAAAAAAAAAAAATCTTCTTTCCCACCCAAGTTGTGAGGGTCATTTGTTTATTTTACCTGTTACTAATATCAACTTTATGGCACATTTTTTGCCTGCTTAAAAAAAAAAAAAAGTGGCCTGTATGGATCTATTCAGTATATTATTTATAGTGTTGTGGCCAGATCTCTTTAGGATAAAAATGTAAAAACTTCCTGTAAAAATTCCTTATTTTAAGTAAAAATTACTCATTTCTCCCCAGTTTAGATCAGCTCTTATTTGGCTCCGTAACTACCAAACTTTGAAAACCTCACTGACGCTTATCAATAGACCAGTCTTCGACATGCATTTTAAAGTCATACTTCATATCCAATCTTGCAATTGCAGAATGACTTTTTTCCCTGTCTGGCTAATTAACTGATACGACACTAATCCTTTGCACATCTGGTACTAAATGTTTGCTCACATGGGCTCCCCAGTGAGGAAGTGTGGCCAAACAGCAACGTTGAGTGTGCTTGATTTCACTTTAAAATCTTCACTCTCTGGAATTAATATCTTGAGATTAAACATCTGGATTTCAATGGCGTCCGCAGGGACTGAGACTTATAGTTCTATAGAACACATATTGCACATAATATAGGCTTGTTATTTCTACATTAGCAGTGCTCCAGCCGGTGCCCGCCGTTAGCTTGTCAGTCTCCTGACACATCATTAATAAACAGGTAATTTCATAACTGATTTCCACCTAGTGTCATGTTGAAAACCACCTGGGTTTTCATTTTCACTAACATTAAAGGGATAAGCTAGAGGGAGGCCGTTATTATTAAACTGGGACTAATTTAATTGAATAATGGATCGAATCAGCAAAAACAAACGCATATGCAGGAGGATAAAAGAAATTTCCAGGCCAATGGATAGGTCTGGATCCACTAATCAAAATGGGACTGTTCCTTCCCCTTCCTCTCACCAAATGTACACATTAGGAATTATTCCGAAACTATGCCCACTGCCTCCAGGAAATTTCCAAAAAACACCAAGGAAGCAGCCATTAGGGGGAAATCTATACTTTTAAAACGGTGACTTGTGAAATTAGGTCTATGACATGCTTATGTATTCACTGAATTTTAAATTAATACTGCATGTTATAGGCCAGTAAAGATTAAAAACATACCCACCAAGGTAGGCCATTGTCACAGTTGGCCTATAGATCTGGCTAAATGTGGAGTGTCAGATAATAACATGGTTAAATGTAACTGGAAATGATCACTTCGATATAATCCACACCTTGGCCTATGCTGGGCATTGTTTTGTTTTGGTTTTTTTTTTTGAATTCTGATGTTATCATCTTATCAGCATCATTCCTACTGCATTGGGAAGTAGCTAAGAATTGCTATGGTCTACATTCATAGCATCAGAAAGAGGTCTATCTAGTGGTTTCTACGGTGCCTCTCAGTCTTGTGATGTACTTCTGGAGAAATTGTTAACTTGTTTCATGAACCAAGGCTAATAATTTAATATCTTGATCTATGACTTCTGCTCACGTGAAGTTTCAGTTACAACATGGAGCCCAAAGAATGTATTATTATGGAATTTGCTAAGTTCTTCCCATTTGTATTTAGCAGACTGGAGGAAAAAGCTGTATGCCATCTACTTCTCTTTGTCCTTCCCTTCCATTCTTGACCCCATAATGATCTGTTTTCCTTCTTCCCATCAAGTATTTTAAAGAACAGATTACAGAATCTACTCTTAGTGGGTCAGGAAAAATCCTGAATAGAAACTGGGAGATGAAGAAATCTGATGCCGAAATTTCCTTAGTTTTGTGTTTTCACAATCAAATTTGTAAGAAATGATTCAGTTTATGTATAAACACTGAATCTCGCTGGTCATTCAATACAATCTAATGTATGTAGTGAGGAATTTCTATTTCTATTCCAGAGTTGAATAAAACCAGAGGAATAATAAAGATAATTATCTAAAGTCAGTAATTGCCTAAATTCTGTCACAGAGGTTATGGTGGAGTCAGGATTAGAACTTGAATGCTACCAAAAGAAAAGTAATATTACACCAACACATAAAACTATCTGAACTAGTCCTCCCTCCAGCAACCTTATAATCTAAAGGCTTTCTTGAGCCACACAGGTCTTTACAGGTGTTGTGAAGGTCTTTTGTTCACACTCAAAATAATATAAACCATTAAATGATAAACTAGTGAAAGGAATCAACATTCCAGACACTTATAAGATCCACCCAAATATGTACCAAACTAAGTTAAGCCCTTCCCTGGACTAGTGATTCTCGACTGCTACTGATTTTGCACCCCAGACCGGAGACACCCGTCAATGTCTGGACACATTTTTAGTTGGCACAAATAGGCGGGTGGAGGGATGTTGCTGATGTCTGGGGGTGGAGGCCAGAGATGCTGTAAACATCCTACAGTGCCCAGGACAGCCCCACACAACAGAGCACTCTCTAGCTCCCCATATCGGTATTGCCAAGAAAGAGAAGCCCTGGTGGAGACTATCTGCTAAAAGCACTGACAGAGCTACCAGCTTGCGAGAGCCTAACAACCAGAAAGGTTTCTATAGAGCATGTATATTTCATCTAAGCCCCACATTGTTCAGTTCCCAAAGCAAAATGTTACGCTCTTCAACATCTCCAGGGAAGCTAGAAGCATAAAGCTTTGGGTGAAATGTAAATTTCTTAAAATATTTATCCATCCATAAGTGGCTACATTTTTGACATTATTATAGGGTTTCTCAGTGTTCCATTTTATTAAAAAATATTTATTTGGTTTCTAAGATTACTGCTTTTCTGACCACAGAAAATTCAATTACTGAAAACTGCAGCTATCAAATTGGTTGAAAATAAATAGCCTTTTATCCAAAGCTGGCAAAGACTGGTTCACTTTTAATATGTAGCCATTTAAAAAAAATAATAAAAATAAGAAAACATTTCCATGGCAAGCTGATGGACTGCAGAGTCAGAAGCCAAGCAGTCTTTTGCATCATCAGGTTTTATTTAAAATAGGATGAGAGAGGAATGGGGGCAGTTTAAAAAAATAAGTCATCAGAAGAGTAATCTACCATTATTTTTCCTCTTTTGTTTTACAAGACAGAAGAAATGTGAGCCCTTTTGCCAGTGGAAATCACTTGCTCCTGCTTTCTCTCTCTCTCTCTCTCTCTCTCCTTTGAAATGTTTAGCAATATACAGGAAATGTGGTGAGATCTACAAACGTGGGCTTCCAATATCAAGGCTAATTATCTGCGAGGCAATGGGCATGGCAGCAGCATTGCCAGGGAAACACAAAGGAGGCTGGGATGCCTAGATCTTTCTCTCATTTGCTTCTCATTTGCATTTTAATCTCCTATACATCTTTTTTTCTCATTTCTAAAAAGAACACTTGTCCATGTTTCCTCAGTGAAAACCAATCAACCCACAAGAAGAAGTAACTGAGAAGTCAGTAGATCCACAATGTGAATAAAAGCACAGGTATTATCCCCCTGTGGATTCTACATAACAATGTTTCCATCTCCAAATTGCTGCTCTCTCACCACTGAACATGCATCTAGGCTATCTCTCACTTGAGTGAGATTGATCTGCACACAACTGGAGCTAACTTTTACATTAGGATAAGTTAAATAGCATTGGGAATTCGATGCCACTGAGAAAATGGATAATGCTTATGTCAGTGATTCAGGGCATCACTCGTCCCCTTTCAAACGAATTTTGGAGAATTATTGAGGTTGTATGTTAGAAGAAGCTCTTGACAGATGGGAATCAGGAGACCTAGGTTTGCTTGTTGTTCTGTTATTAATCAGTTGGGTGCACTTCAACAAGTGGTTAAATCTCACTGGGTCACAGTTCCTTTATCTGTAAAATGAAGTGGTTGGAAGAAGTGCCTAAGGCCATTTCTACTTTTATAATTCTTTGTCTGTTTGGCTAAGTTTTGATTCTGTTTACCCAGTGCAGTATGAGCTCTGGGCTAAAGACACAGCACCACTAGAATGAGCATCACTGAGATTCTGCCTTTGTGCAAAAGTTACTTCCCATGGTGATAATGTGAGAATCTTCTGTGCCAACTGATTTTCACAAGAAGTGCTCCCTAAAATGAAAGTGTCAGTGATGATGGGTGATGATAATCAGACTTGCCGTTGTACTGAAGAGTCATGCACGACGTGAGCTTAAATGGGATCAGCACCAGCCTCTGCTCTGCCCTTCTCTCTCCCTCTCTCTGTCTCTGTCTCTGTCTCTGTCTCTCTCTCTCTCTCATACACACACACACACACACACACACCCACCCCCATCCTGAAATGACTCTTCTTCTTGGAGGGTGGGAGGGGATTGGCAAAAAAGGTTTAACCACAGTAAACGTATGGTGTCTGTGACAAAGCACACGATACCTAGAAAAGACAGAACAACCGCTGTGCAGTGGTCAGAAGTGGGGCTGAGCAGGGAAAGGCTGACTTCATGAGGAAGGAGTTCCCTAAAAAAGTAAAAAGAAAACACAACCGCTCCCTCAGTGTTTTCTCGTCTCCCTTGGTTAGGAGAGAACCACAGGCTCCCAGTTTTTACTGTTTGGTTTTGTGGTCTTACTGAGGGCTAATGTGACGACAGACAATAATGGTTCTGGGGCCTCCTATTTTGAAAATTCTTTACTATTTTCCTTAATCCTACTTACTATATTATAGTTGTGGGTGCCGGATAAAAGGGATAAAAGGAACTACTTCTCACAGCTAATCCCACCTGTTTGAACCTTTCTCAATTTCTTATAGAGTATAATCTGGAAAGGCAATAGTGGGAACTTCTTTTGACAAGTCAGAAGGACGAGCAGGGAACACAGCACTTTCCGGGAATTCAGCGTGAGTGGAGAGAATGATGCTTTTATGGATTTTTAAAAAAATTAAATGTGAGTTAAAACGTATCTCCACCAAGGCAGAGTGATTTCACTGTCATTGGTTGTCTATTCCAGCCCATCGGTTTAAGATCAGGGGCCGATATCTCCCCGTCAAAGGGCAAAGGGCATCAAAGGATGGAATTTAAAACATCTTTAAAGAGCACAGGGTCATCGTATCTTTGTTAACAGCTTCTGTTAGCGGAACTGCCAACGTGTGCCCTGTGCTTCTGGGAGGGCAACCGTAGCTGACGATGGACAGTTCCATGATGACGGGACCTGACAGCAGAATCACCCATCAAGGCAGGACTTCTGAAAGGATGAAAGGAGGTGGGGAGGGGGACGATACTCTGTAGTCAATAACCTTTTAGCTCCAAACCAATGAGTAGCTGAAACTCCTACCTGGTGATCATGATTATAATGTTGTCACCACAAAGTTTTAAAGTTAATGTCTGATTTAAACTTTTACTATGACTTGACATGCATAGCAAAACTCTAAAGCAATAGGCAGATTAGGAAAGTAGGGGAGGAAGGTTAAGTGTTTGTCAAAGTAGTGCAGTTAAAGGAAGAAAATACTTCCAACCTAAGTCTTTATTCACTAGAAAGCAAAATTACAAAAATAATTGTCAGAAATGTCAGATTGGTGGAGAGGATTAACTGATGAATAGACGAAATGTGGTCTTAAGTCAGGATAGACACAGGCAACGCACAGATAATTTTTAGGGCAGTGAAATACTCTATGATACTATAATGATGGATATATATTATTACACTTTTGTCCAAACCCAGGGGATGCACCGTCAAGCGTGAACTCTAGGTAAACTACGGACTTTGACTGATTCTGATGTGTTAATGTAGGTTCATCTAATGTAACAAACGTACCACTGTGGTGGGGGATATGAATAAAGGGAGATGCTATTCATGTGCAAAGGTGGAGGGTACATGGGAAACCTCTGTACCTTCCTCTCAATTTTAACTGCTCTAAAAAAAAAAAAAAAAAAGTTACAAAAAATCAGACTATCTGACTGCATCATTTAGACAAAACCCAGACATTTAGAAACAGGTACATAAGACCCATCTTGTGAAACTTTGTTTACATCTTGGGTGTACACTGGCAAATCAAAGTAGAAATTTCAGGCTGTAGAGGGGAAAACATGTGGATGGTAAACTGAAAAGTACCACATTAATTTAAATCACGAGAAAAAGAAAAGAACTATATTCTTCATTGTGCTCTGAATAAGTGAACATAGCCTTTGCATTAATAATGGAAAGAAAATATCTTTCCATTTTAAGAGTGACTATACTCGTTTCTGGCAATTAATTACACTTAAAAACATGGAGCTCAGTTTGACAAATTCATTGGTCATGTACTATGTGTCAAGCATAAAGTCTGTAGGTACTGGAATTCAAAGATAAATGAGACTTGCCCTCAAAGAAGGTTTCCTCTTATATGAATGCCAATTGTATTGTTCTAATTATTCTTCTGCCTCTTCTCACAAATGGAGTAATTACTGAACAGGTAAATTGAACAATCACACAGGAGACGCATTTAACTTTTCTTTTTGGAAATTAAAGATTTAGGGTTACAGAAGGAAAATATAAAACCATATTTTCATCTGTTTTATTGCCATTAAAAGTGTTTTTGCACCTTTGTTGAAAAAGGTTTAAATACCATGTACCCGAGACTAGGGAAAACCATATGGGCACAGTCAGCTGTTGAGTACGCATGGCAATAAGCAGGGAGTTTCAAAGACAGACAAATAAATTGCTTGAACATACATGGCAGGGAAAAAGGTTGAAAACTCCCACTCTAATCTACTGTCGATATGATTTCCAAGTTCATCTGGTGGCTGGTTAACGAAACCCAACCGCTGCACATTTGAGGCTTAATTATGTGGAAGTAGGAAGAAAGTCTGTAATTTATACCGGTGCCTGCCCTGTGTTAGCGTCCAAGAGACCTGACCCTTTCCCCAGCCTCCCTCTGACCAGGCCAGCTCCACTCACTCCCCCGGCAGACGGGAAGCTCCGGGCTCCACTGGAAACACGGTTTATGGATAACGGATGTGTAATGGGCTCTCCGCTCAAAACCAATGCGGCAGTAGCACAGCCACCCGCAATCAGTCCATAAAACCTGCAGTCACCTTCTTTGCTTTCTCACAGGGGGCAGGAAGCTAATGGATTTGAAACTGCAGAAGCGGACCACAGACCTTTTTAATAAATGAAAATAAAATCGAGTCTAGGTTTATGTTGATCTATAGAACTGTGAGTCCCGGAGTCTTCCCACCGTTCCCCCAGGGTTGATTCCGAGCCTAAGCCACCCAACATTTATAGCTGATAAGTGTCTACTGAAGGGTAATAAAATACAGTGTGTGTAGTTGTAGAGAATGTAACTTATCACTTTCATCAAAAGCTCCCTGAAAATGTGTTTATCTAAAAGGCTTGTATGTTTGTGTATATTTCAAATATCTCTGCCTTACATTGAGCTCCTTGGGCATTTAAAAGCTATTCCTTGAAAAGGCTCCTTTGGAAACTGTTTAGCTCTGGGTTAATGGTTACATTTCCTTGGGTTGGAGATATCCTCCAGGTTACAGAATTCATACAAATATATACAAATGAGACATTGACTATTGCCCAATTTTATTTTCTCACTAAATCAAGGTAAAGATTTAAAGCCCCATTCATAAAGGAGAAAAAAAAAATTATGTGGGTGTGAGGTGATTTTTAACTCCAGCACAACTGATGCTGGGAACTTTCCAAGTATGCAGCTGCCTAGCAGGAAAAAAAAAGTTTGAGATGTTGAGACAATGTTCAGGACGCTCTGGTGGTAGCTGTGGAATATGACCGCATGTCACTGTTAAAAGCTACCTGTGCTGCAGATGGTTAACAGCTGGGATACGGATGGTCTTATCTGAAAATGATTCTAGATCACTCAAGAAACAGATAAAAAACAGATTTTTTTTTTCAATCAAACACTGTTGGAGTTACAACTGCCCCCATGACACACTGAGGTTTTCCTTAAGGAAGGTGCTCACTAAGTGTCAATGATGGAACAGTTGTTAAGGAAGTCGAAAAGTTATATATTTTCTATGTATGTGTTATCGGCCTGTAGGGATGGATGGGTCCATGTATACTTAGACCATTCACAGAATAAGGAATGCAAAATGTTGCAAAATGTGAGTATATTCATGGTTCAGAAAACGAGCAGTCTAATTTGCCTCCAGATGCCCAATATCCAGATTATCGGACCATTTCCAGAGAATCTGCTATTTCCCCATGACAGTTTTATGAATGGATTTTGATGTAGTATTGGGGAAAAGCCCCGATGCTGACTGTTTTCTCCCAAACAGACAGTCACGGGGCTCACGGTGCAGCTGTGCTCGTTCTGATGCAACTTGTTAGTCGCAATTTATTCTTGATTTTCTTTCTTGAGAGAGTTTGGAAAATTCATTCCTCCAGCTAACACGGTGGCTTCTACTTCTGGGCTGAACCAACCTAGGACACCAGGAATGCTGGTCTGGCGGTGGCACAGATCTGAAAGGCTTCCTGTCTAAAAGGCTTTTCTTTTTTGCCCAGTGTGAGGAAAGATCTTGACGAATGAGTTGCGGCCACTCTTATTTAGTGCACGAAGAGTCTCCTCCTGACAGGGTGAAGCAATTACTGTTTTCATCCTCCAATTTGTCTCTCACAGCGTATGAAAGAGTGTGGCGTCTGTACTGGATACTCAATAAATAACTGTTCATCTTCTCTGATAATTCAACCTCCTCTCAAATTCCATAAGCTAAGAAAGATGGCTGTTTGAAATTTTAAGTTTTAGTTTTCTAGATCAGTAATCTGTAATATTCTATTTAGCTAGACAATTGTTTACTTCTTTACTTTTTCCATATAGACAGACCCTAAAATTAAGACACACACAAAATTAAGATTTTTGTATCTACTTTAGGGCCTTTTAAAAATAGAAGTACCACTAAAATATAACATAACATCTAAGTTTTAAAATATAACATAATATTAAAAATAATAATCTCTAATAATATTCATTCAAAGATCTTGCCAAGTTCACAGCTCTAAGTGGTGGGATTGAGTTTGAAGTTCACGTTGTCTTCAGGCTTTGGCTCACGTGCTCTTAACTACTACATTACATTTTAAACTAAATCCCAAATTGGGCCATTCTAATCTGGGAGCTGTAGACAGAGGGGTACAGAGTTATAGCTCCAGATAAACTAGAGGTCAAAGCAAACTAGGAGTAAATTTGAGAAGTTAACTCATATGTAGTGCTTTTCTTCTTTGGAAAGGAAAGGCTGCATGCCCAAATAGGATTTCATACCTGTTTCTTCTGCAACAGGTAATAATAAATGCAGAGGATTCACTTCTACTTGCCTTGTAATTCCATCCAGGGGCGCTAGTATGAGTATTCAAAATGAAGTACCCAGGTAAACAAAATACAATGGGGGCAGTGATCACTGCGTTTTTATCTGAAAATCAGGTGTTTGGAGCCTATAAAAATGGTAATAATAACAAATTTCTTTAACAGTAATGCAGCAGAATGGAATATAATTAAAGCCTTCTGTCTGTCCCTCATTAAAACCAGTCCTATAAGAGACCCATACCCCCTAAAATCCTTTACATCTGTGGTTTGTGTGTGTGTGTGTGTGTGTGTGTGTGTGCATGTGTATCCCAAGATTCCATTTGACTTTTTGATTTCAGTATACATATTAATCTATTTATTTATTTAGTTTTAATTAATTAATTAATCTATTTATTTATTTTTGGCTGCTTTGGGTTTTCATTGCTGCGCCCAGGCTTTCTCTAGTTGTGGTGAGCGGGGGCTACTCTTCATTGCGGTGCGCGGGCTTCTCATTGCAGTGGTTTCTGCTGCTGCGGAGCCGGGCTCTAGGCACACGGATTCAGTAGTTGTGGCTCGTGGGCTCTAGAGTGCAGGCTCAGCAGTTGTGGTGCACGAGCTTAGTTGCTCCGTGGCACGTGGGATCTTCTTGGACCAGGGCTTGAACCCGTGTCCCCTGCATTGGCAGGCGGATTCTTAACCACTGCGCCACCAGGGAAGTCCCCTACATATGAATTTATATATGTGTGTATATATAAATATAAATTTTAATAGCTGACCAATTACTACTATATATGAAATCAATCCATCAAATGGGACCTTGGAGGTAGATAAAGAACTAGCATCATTTAGTGTAAACAGTTAAATTACAATTTTTTCATTTTCCAGTAGGGGTTCTGAAGCTATGAGGATGTAATCAAATGGAACATCAAACAAGCTATGACCCCAAAAATTTTTCTGGAAATTCGAAATAGCTACCATCCAAATCCACATTATCAGACTCTTGCTTTCTGTTTGGAGCAATTTCCTAATTCACTGAATTTCAAGACATAGCACTTACAAAATGACAGTTGGACTCATCAGAATGTTCAGAAAATAAATCTTTTTCAAAAGGCCAATTAGCAAACCTTAGTGTAAAGAGCTTTCACAACGGAATGGTGCTAATAATTTCTAATATTTTAGAAAATTCTGAAGAAAGTATATGCATTCTTTACTTGATTTTTGATGTCTCTCCTTTTCTCTCTCCTGTTCAAAATCTTTCCTTTGCTGCTTCATGCTATCCTTCACTTTCTGTCAGCTTCATCCTGAACCTTGGTGCTCTGAAAAAACCTAACTGAGCCAAACGCATTTCAAAGAAGAACAGGGCCCCATTTTGATTCTACAGACATTATTACAACTTAGTTTTATAGAGTCAAGCCAAGCCAAATGGAACTCCCTTCAATAGCTGACAAATTACCAAAATAACCCATATTATAAATTGTGTCTCCTGTAATATATTGAGCTACTTCCGAAAGAGGAAATAAGAGATAGATTCCATTTTAGCCAGTTAGGATATATCCAAATACTTTTAATTCTAGAACCAGGCTGTTAAACAAATTAAAAGTCTGAAAACCTTTGCAGATTTTGGACAGGGGTAGAGCAGACAGGAAACTTCAGTCTTTTTGTGTCCTGGATAAAGCACCTTGCCTGGGGGAAGGGAGGTGGAAAAACCACCCATATTCCTCTGATTTAGGGATTCCCTCCACCCAACAGGGTATGCAAGGTTTCAAGTCTGACTTTCTCTGACAGGCAGAGGGAGGAACAGTTGAAGTTAGTTCAAAAGAACTGTCAAAGGGTCTTGTCTCAGGTAAACCCAAGTGCTCTGCCATTAGCAACAAAAGCAGCCAACTTTAGTGATTTCTCTGCCACATGTGCTGTCAAGGGATCGCAGCCCTGCTCGTTTTCCTAATGCATGACTCCTTGTGCACACACACACACACTTCAGAGAGGATTGTTTTTCATACGTATTTGAGCTATGTTTTTAAATTTGCTAACTTCCTGGAAATCAACTGTTAATGGAATTCCCAACTCTGGTTACGTTGTTGATTTATAGAGCTTTGGCTGGCTAGATGTATAGCTTTCCCCAAGAAAATGATAATATCTGCGCTAATCACTTCCTGAATAAGTTGACTTTCTGGCCAACCTCTAGCACGACTTCAAAGTCTCTCTTTTGGCTCCTGAGAGCCAAAATTACTTCATGAATTTGCATCTTTTATCTCTCCTTCACAGGCATGCCAGCTTGCTGTATAAATTTTTATTCCAACAGGTGTTTTAAAGACATTTTGAGTGAAGATGTGTGTATGTGTATATGTAATAAATGAATTTTACCTGTGGAATAAATTAATGTTATCTTTCTATGATAATTCTATCATAAACTTGGTCAAAATAGATGAATTCTTCTGTGACAGTTAATTTTTACTCAGCACCAAATTGTTTAGATCAAAGGTAAAATTATCAATCATCTAATTAAATGCTTTCTGATTTGTTTTAAAGCTGGGAATTTATTTTCCAGAATGGAGTATTTTTAATATATTGGTATTTTTCAGAATCCAGAAAGATACTCAAGTTGAAACTGTAGGGAGGGGGTCAGTGGTCCCAGAATTTTGCCCACATGAGTTCTCTTTGCCCTCCTCCACGTGCTCCTAGGACACTGCTGCCTCAGATTTCAGCTTATAAACTACTGCTCTGGAGGTTTATCCGTGTGATGCAAATCCCCAATCACAAAAGTACCTGGACAGCAAAATTGCTCGATCTTTGATAGATAACTATGTATGTTAAGTCTTTCTGTATCCTCAGAGATGAAACCAATATTTAGAAGATAAGTTTTATTAAAGCTTATATTAATCGCCTATCACATGCAAATTACATACAAGGCACTGTGTTGAACTTTGAGTCCTATAAATATATTTTTTGAAGGTTTTTCTTTTTTTAAGAAATTAATGAGATTTTTAAATTCATGAAATCTGGACTTAAGTTCTACCTTTGTCACTGTGTGACTTTGGGCAAACTACTAACAGGTTTTCAATGCTGTTTTCCTCATCTGTAAGAGGTGTAAATGCTCTCCACTTCTCTATTATCTGTAGGGTTGAATTAGTGGATGGAAAAGAGCCAGCACAATGCCCAGCACATTGTCAACACTTAAAGAATGTTAACTCAGTGAATGAAATATATAAATAGCTATCATGGCTCTCCACAAATTTACCATCCACTGAGTAATAGAAACTCATACCAATGTAAACCAATTTAGTCAAGGTCTTTGTGGCAGGAATCAGTGGATTCCTATCATGAGAGTTGGTGGGGCTTAAAGGACTAAGTTCCTCCAGAATCCAAACCTTTGAATATCTGCAAGCAGACTCATATGCTGCCACCCAGTCTGTCCCTGTAAGCTCTGTTGTGCCCCAGCTGTCTTTCCTTTACATACTCCAACGTGTGCAATATTTTGCATGAAGGTTCTCTTGAGGGACATGAGACAATATTTTAGCAGCAGGATTCATCTAGCCTTCTAGTCTAATGGGACAATTCTCAATTAAGTGATGGACACCAGAGCCACTAGACACACCAGGTTCTTATTCCCTCTTCAAGCAAAGGCAGCAATAATCCACACCCTCAGATATAAGGATTCATTTCACCCGTGAAAAGTTATTTGTAATATAAGCTACCTAGCAAACCTTCTAATGTTGATGTAGGTTAAACAGTTGAAGCCTTTGAAAAGCTATCTTGGGAAGCAGCCCTCATAATTAGTGCCTTTCACATACTAACAGCTCCGAGGGTCTGCATTGCAAGTTAAGGTGCTTCATTTGCTAGCTAGGCATCCTGAAGGTATTGATTAAAATAATGTGCTGTTGAAACAACAGTATTGCAGACTAAAACAATAAAATATGCATATAAAAATTCTGATATGATGCTTAATAAGGCAGGTGACTAAAATTTTGTGAAAGCTTTAAAATTTTATGAAAGCTTCATGCATGAAATCTGGACTTAAATTCTGCCTCTGTTACTATGCCATGTTATGCTAAGACGTCTCACATATCCGTAGACCCTTCCATGGAGAACTGCTCTAACCACTGCCCCTTAGGGAAAGGGAGCCCTAAGCAGGAGTGTAAACACAGACCCTGACATCAACCTGTGCAGATCCACAGCCGATTGGACCAGGGGCGCATAACTGGTGGCTGCATTGGTTCTCAATTAACATATTATTGACATTCGGGGCAGGACAACACTTCATTAGGTACGACTATCTCATACATTACAGGACATGATATTCCTGCCCCCTGTCCCCTGTAGGCCCTGTTCTCCTTCTCTAGCCATCTCAACAATTAAAGCCACTCATATATTTTGAAACATTTTTGGGTTGGAGGTGTGAGGAAGTGCCATCACCAGTTGAGAACCACTGGGCTAGTGGATAAAGTGGCCTGTTAGAGTAGGATTAACTGGAGAATTCAGTTTCTAGGACTTAGGGAAATTTTAAGCAAGCCCACTGCCCTACACACACATACCCCTCCAATTTATGTGGGACCAGGGACAAGAACACAAACAGAGGTTAAAATATCATATAACCTAAATATTTTAAAATTATAAATCAAGTCAATAGGCTGTGTAATAAAACATGGTCTATCTTCCTTCCTAACTCCAAAGAAACAATTTGACAAATGTATCTTTGTAAAGTTCTAAAATGCCAGATTAAAATCTTGGCTTCTCAGACTCCTTGTCGTCTTATGTCAGAAGACTGATGCACGGGGAAAGGCAGGGGCTGCTCCCAGCTTAAGATCTGCTGTCTCTTCTCTTTTTATCCCATCTCCTTCCTTATCACAGGAGACCTTGCACTCAGGCACATGGAAATCTCAGCTCACATGTCCAAATTCTAACTATATTTTCACAAATAGCTGTCTCTTGGTCACCTCTCTGGAAGCCCTGGACGAAGGTTCTAGGTCATTAGAAGAGGGACTTTCAGGGACCCTTGTTACTGACTGTGGTCTAGGAAGGGCAGGGTGTAGGCTCTGGGTGAACTTGTTTGCTTTGCCTTGGAGGTTCTTGCCTCATGGAGAGTGCTGTGGCCAGAAAAAGGCCAGAGGAGAACCTCTAAAATCTGTGGTACTGGGAAGGGTCCTCTCTTTCCAGTTCTAGGCACAGAACTGATTATAAGCTGTTGTGCATAAACTATGAATACACAGAAACTATGAGGTGGAGAAAAGATGTATGCACCAAAAGGAAGAATAAGCTGACTGAGTGTGAAGAGAGAATGTGAGAGTGAAAATACACACAGAGCAGCAGAATCACAGTAATGGTAGAAATCAATCATGAAGCTCACAAACTCCAGTTGCTAAACTCTCTAGGGCTGCCTAGGATCCCATATGGGCCTCCCATTCCTGTCTTCTGGGGGCCATTCATAGACCATTTGCTTTTTGTGTTTTCCTGTGTCCTCATACCTATGTACATTTCTAGTAAATCTCCATTACTGGAGATTAATTGAACGAGTCTGTTGTTACAAATAAAATAGCCTAATTCAATCAGGAACACTTAGAAGACTGATTACTCTGGGAGGAAATACCATTTGAGATGGGTCTGTCTGAGGTAGGTGGTCCTGCCTGGGGAACTTTAGGAGCAAAAAGAGGACCTTCTTGAGTTCCCCAGGGGGACTGGAATGACTACTGTATGATGGATGTGCTGGAGGTAGGACGATGATGATGATGATGGTGATGATGGCGATTTAGGATGTTTTCATTGCAAATGACATTTGTTTACACAAAACAGAACTGCATCAATGTTATGGCTCTCTCTCACAGCTATATGATTATTAGGAGCCGGGGCCCTTGCGGTTTCACCTCCAGCTCCAGCCCCCTTACATGCACTCTGGCCTGAAGAGAAGAGAAAAGGGAAGGAGAGGGGCATGTGTTCTTTCCTTCAATAATCCTTAGGCTGGAACTTGGTTCTATGGCCACTGTTAATATAAGGGAGGCTGGGAATGTAGTCTTTATTTTTTGATGGCCATGTGTGCCCACCTAAAGCCAAGGGCTTTATTGCTATAGAAACGAATGAGAACACATCTGAGGAATGTTCCAGCAGCCTCTGTCACAGTAAGGTAGGTTGGGATCTTATTGTGGAGACATTCCATTCCATACTAAGGATTTCACATTTGGGGTGAGACAATTCTTTGTGATCGGGACTGACCCGCGCCTTGTAAGGTGTTTATCAGCCTCCTCGTCCCCTCAGACGCCAAGAGCATCACACCTGTCCCCCCAGGGTCTAACACCCCAAAATGTCTCCAAGCATTACCAATATCCTCTGTGGGGCGAATATTACTGAACTAGCGAAATCATTCTAGGTGTAAATTCAAGTGAAAATCTCCTTAAGTATTTCATATGTGTAAACTCAATTAGCTAACTCAAGTATAATGCATATTTATTATTATGATAAAGTACTGTATTTTTTTTCCCTATTTTTTTAATTGAAGTATAGTTAATTTACAATGTTGTATTAGTTTCAGATGCAGAGCAAAGTGTTTCAGTTGTGTGTTTGTGTATATATATAGTGTGTGTGTATATATATATATATATATATATATTCTTTTTCACATTCTTTTCCATTACAGCTTATTACAAAATATTGAATATAGTTCCCTGTGCTATATAGTAGGTCCTTGTTGTGATAAAGTGGTGTATTGATTAATGATTGTGATAGTTATTAATATATAATGTCCAAAAGCAAGACTTTCAACTAGTTAAAAATATATACAAATAATAAATTGTTATTTAATACAAATATTAAGAAGGAGCATTAACTAGAAAATGTTACAAAACAACATTATTTTCTTATGGTTTTCTTATGTAAAACCTGCATGAACTCGATGCCAGCCTTTGACAGAGAAATTTAGTTTTAGGTCTCTCAATTTATGCCTCTGAGGGCCACCAATTCCCCAGAAGATTAAACTTTCATTAAGTTCTTTCTTTTATTTCCTGCCTTTGCACCCATCATATCATAAGTTCCATAACTGATGTCTTACTGCGGTCATAAAATGGCTGAGCTTGAACTTTAGGGACCCGTCAAACACCTCTCGCTCTCCCCCTTCCCCCCCAATAAAAAACCTTTTAGCGAATGGTACTTAAGTTGATAGTCTCAGCCGTCACCCTCCCCAGCCTATGTCAATGAGAATGCGCCTGGAAGAGATGGGGAAAGTAATGTGCACTTCAGACAATCCCATTGTGAGGCCAATATTCCACACCCCCCTGCCCCCGACCCCCCTATTGTTATGACTAGACAAGGGATCATACTGAATAGATTAACCAGTCATTGACTTGGGACACCTACTGCTTGGAATGCCATTGCACTTAGAGTGAAAGGGGATAAAAACGTCTCCCCTCCACCCCCAATCCCCTACTCCATGGCAATATTTCTGCCACAGAAATACTTGGCTGTCAGCTCCAGCAAAGCAACCCTGGAAAGCCACAGTAGTTTGTTGTCAGAATGAAAAATGGTTCCGCGCAAAAGGTCTTGGGGCTGCGATGCTAACAGTCAAGAAGCCCTAAGTCAGGCATTTGACAGAGAACTTTAGTCTTGCTGTTAAATACCACTTAATACTGTCCTGCCTGATAATCCCTGCTGTTTAACAACTGTGCGATCCCGGCTCAGCCATGGCAGAATGCATTTTTGACAGGGGAAGAATGGCCAGATGTCATACATTTGCTTGGGAGAAAAGAAAACACATCTCTTTGCATCCAGTGAAAATAATAATGCTTACAAAAAAAAAAAAAAAAAAAGACAACTGCAAATCTTTTATAGCCTTGATTCATCATGAGAGTTCCCAGCCAAGAGAGGAATGAAATTTTATCTGAGGTTAGCTACAGGTGAAGAGCAAAGAAGCTAGATAGAGCCGTCAGAACTCCAGACGGTGCCTCTGTCACTCCAAAGGGTCGGCTCGTAGTGAAAATATTCAAACTAGTTAATTGGACCTGGGCATTAAGTATTAAACCCATTTTTTCATGCACTGTGTAGACTTGGACTTAGAATTGTGGACCAACTCATGTATTTGTTGTTGTTGTTTTTTCTTTGTGCAAATCATCATTACTACATTAAGAAGTACAAAGGACTTACCTAATGGTGTTATTTGCCTCTTTGCTGTTTTCCAAGTAAGATTTCATTATTTTAGTGCCAATTCTCTTACCTAGAGCCACGGGCGATAGTTTTTATGATCTTTTATGAAGCTTTAGAGGCTAGATAACATTAAAATGTGCTTAACCCTAACTCAATTTCCTCACTTTTTTGGTGGTTTCTTAGAGAATATGCTTAAAATATGATTATGTATATGCATAGTCTTTAATGCTTCAGAAGGAAGTATTTAAATGAACAAGCAGCATTTATAAAAAAAAATAAAATAAAACTTAATTCAGTTTAAGGGGAGCAAAAGTTTATCAACATAATTGACCCAATGAGGAAGTAGACACATTCTTAAACGGAAACTTCTGCGTCACTGAGGATGCTCAGATGGCCCAGTGGCCTTTCCAAAGCTACAGAGGACAAGATGCTTTCTCTGAGGTGCAGGCTGTAAACAATTACTTTCCTCCGGACGCTAAAATACTAAATAGAGGGACTTCCCTGACGTGCCAGCGATTAAGACTCTGCGCTTCCATTGCAGGCGACGTGGGCTTAGTCACTGGCTGGGGAACTAAGATCCCACATGCTGTGCAACATGGCCAAAAAACACCTAAAGAGATGTATGGAGATGACATGAATAAGTTTTTGAACACACAAAGATATAGAATGATTTTCTTTTAAAATCACCTTTATTCCTTTGCTTGAAGATTGATACCCATGTTTCTTTCATAGGTTATCTATTTTTTACATTATTTAAAAATAATTAAGGCAGATCAGGAGAATTTGACACCTTTGGAATGATATAAAACTGGTCATCATAACTTGATTTTGAGGATCTGGGATGGATATAGTTATGCTTTTAAACTTGAATCTAGTTCAACCGACATCTCTGACAGAGTCAGGATGACATGGATAGAGGTTTTAAGTCACTCCTATTTATTCTCTTCACTAAACCTCAAACCTCAAACAACCAGAGAAACAGACAAAAGCAAAACAAAAAATAAAACACACAGAAAGAAACCTATTAGACCTCATATTTGTGGTTTATTTTGAAATCTTAGTGAATTCCTAAAATAGTTTCCTTATAACTTCTCTTATGGCTTTGTCACTTCCTATCATGTACAAGAGCTATTTTAAAAGTATGCCTTATCTTCCCTATTATTCTGTAAGTGCCTTGAAGTTAGCACGGGTAGCTGATTAGTGTTTGTATCCCTAAGTACAACCAGTACAGTAGCTTGCTTTCAGCAATATTCAATATTGTGCATCTGTCTCCTAAAATATGTTAGTAAATGTTCTTCAAAAGAGGTGTTTTTTTTTTGTCTATATGAAAAAATAAATTTTAAGGAGACAGATAACTTCTTTTAAAGTGTTAGTTTAGTAACGTATTTATAACCCCATATTATATTAAATGAGATTAACTTACAAATAATTCATTTTCCACTCATATTATATAAAGCATTTCCTTTCAAACCCTTTGACAACAGGATTTTTTTAAGAAAAAAATACTTTTTGAACCAAATATTACATTTTTTTCAAAGCATGTGATTTTTATCTCTTTTTTAAGTATTTGTAACTCTGTCCTTTATGCATTCATGAATAATGTTTTCACTGGAAGTTATAGCAAAAGCCATAAGTCCCCTTTTGTATTATATAAAGATAATTGCTTTGGTTTAGTTTGAACCGTAGGAATATGTCTGTGATCACCATACCAAACTTATCTCTTTTAGGTTCTATTTTTTAAATTTATTTTTTTTTATTGAAGTATAGTTGATTTACAATGTTTCAGTTGTATAACAAAGTGATTCAGTTTTACATCTGAATCAATATCTTGTAATAAACTATAATGGAAAAGAATCTTTAGATCTTTAGATTCTTTTCCATTATAGTTTATTATAAGATATTGAATACAGTTCCCTGTGCTAGACAGTAGGTCCTTGTTGTTTATCTATTTTAAATATAGTAGCATGTATCTCCTAATTTATCCCTCCCCTCCTCCCCTTTGGTAACTATAAATTTGGTTTCAATGTTTGTGACTCTATTTCTGTTTTGTAAATAAGTTCATTTGTATCATTTTTTAGATTCCACATATAAGTGATATCATATATTTACCTTTCTCTTACTTCACTTAGTATGATAATCTCTCTGTTTTTTAAAGTGGTCTATAAAGTCCTAATTTACGAAAACAAGGACATCATTTTTACTGTCTCAAGTAATCCTATGTGCATCTAAAACTAATATTGATTGATTTACTTACAAATTAATATGCCTTTCCAAACTACTAACTGCATTTCAAAATAAATAACTAATAGAGTATTTTACTTCACTATCTTACTAATAGAGAGGCTTTGTAAAGATTGAAATTTAAGGTGTTTTTGTTCGTTTGTTTGTTTGTTTGACTAATGGTTTTGTCAATAAAACAATACTACATTCAGGCATATTTATGTGATTCCCTCTTAGAGTCTAGATTCCCCCTAGAACATTAGAATTATATGTACATATATATAAAAGGACTCCAATTTGACCATTTCTTCAACCATACCTCCGTATCTTACAGGACTTCTGTGAAGAATAAAAATAATGTGTAAAAAGTGTCTGATATGGAATAGACATGGAATAAACAATAGGTGCCCATTCTATACCTAGCAGTTGCTCAGTGCCCATTTAATGAATGATACTAACAGCAGTCAGCGGATATGTACTATGTGCTGAATGCTTGCTTCCAGAGAGTCACTGAACAGTTAGAATCCTTCAGTGAGGAAGATGCTTTTCAATCCCACAGTTTCAGGTGAGGAAACTGAGATTCATGGATGTTAAGTCATTTACGTATCTTGAATACATAAGTGCAGCTAAGCTTCATTCCTAGGCTTACCTGGCTCAAAGCCTGCCGTACTGTTCTAAACTGATGCATTTTAAAAGTATTTTATATTGATGCCATATTGGGAAGAGTCATGGGATAACTGCTGAGTATGAAAAATTTGAATCAATAGTCCTTACGGAAGGGAAATTCCCTATTTCTATCTCAGCCCCTCAAGATCTTTAGTAAAAATGACAATAGGGCTCATTTATACCAATTATATTCAAAGGTCACTTGTTTTCTTTCCTGGATGGGTCCTCTTGCACCTTGGGTCTCCAGACTGTGAGCAGAAGAGAGCTCAGGCCTGGGAGTCCTCTCCCTGCACACCTGACTCATCTGGATCGAGTCAGTACTCTTGCCCCAGGACCTGCCTGTACCCTCCCTGGGCTCCTCCGCCTCTGTCTTCTTGCTTGTGTTTACCGTATATGCAACCGCTATCTGGGAGGATCAGCGGACGGAAACCCTGTGACTTGCTAATTCGATTTCCCGAAGATAGTGTCAAATTAAAACCTTGCCCTCTAAGTTCACAGAAACATCAAGGGATGCAACAGCCGAAGTCTGAGCTCTCCTTGAGAACTGGCAGCTCTTTTTGCCTCTAAGCATTCTCCTATCTGAGCTGAAGAGCCCTGCCCCCAGCAAGCCACTGCCCTGAGCACTTGCAAACTTGAGTAAACAGCAGTGGCGCTGCGCTCGGCGCGTCTAAGAAGACACCCCGAGCTCAGCTGGATGCTCCATCCTTCTGCAAATTACGTCCAGTGTTGAGCAGGCGGAAGGAAATAATATATGTGCAGCCCAATCCAGTCAGCATCTCTGGGTGCTTACGAGCTGTCGGGGATCAGCTTGGATTTGACTCCCAGCTCTGCTCTGTGACCTTGGGCAAATTACTAAAATCTTCCAGTCTCCTGTCTAGTCCTCAGCTTCCTCGTTTGCATAATGAGGATACCTGATCTCATAGGGTTCCTGTGAATTTGGAAAATGCAAGCAAAGCGCTCAACACGGGCCTGCTCTTCAGAAAGCCCTGAACAACTTAAACTCTCATTTGCTGCTGCTTCTGGTATAGATGTTGCCCAGCTTGCTGGGGGAATAAAGGAAAATGTTGTCAAAGCATTCCCAAGTCCTGCCTATATCAAGAATAAGACTTGAAGTGAGCATGGAAATCAGCCCTGATTCTGAATGCCTTGTCTCAGAAATCTGAGAGGGTTCACTGAGCCCAGGAGGTGAGCTGGGAATCTCACATGGGTCCCTCAATCTCTAGTTTCATGGGGAGACTGGACAGGACGTGTTGAAGACACAGCTAGTGCCTAATGTGGTAGAATACAAAGTGTGTGGGTTTTATCATCTAACTTTGAATGGTTCTACCATTTGACACCTCTGTTTCTTTTGATGAGTTACTTGATTTTTTTCAGACCTCAGTTTCCTCTTTAAAAAAATATATGGATAATAATATTTCCCTTGCCAGGGAAATTTTATTATTGAAATTAAATGAGATAATGTCTCTAAACATTTAAATCCTTCTTCCCAGGACCCGGGGAGCAATACTCTTAATTTTTTTTACTCTTACACTTCCCCCTTACTATACTCTTGTCTTCATTTCAGGAAGAAAGGGTAAAAGTTGTGAACAGAACCAATGGAAAAAATGTAGGAGAAATAAAGAGCACGAAGTCAAAAGATTTCTAATCCAAAAAATAGTACAACACAAAATGTTAACTATGTTCACAGGGCAGCTATTAAATTTTGAGCTTTTTATCGTAGGGTGCAAATACCATATTTTCCAACAAAGCGTTCATTGTCGCTACTGTCAGGGGCAGAATGTTGCTGTAAGAGCAGATGACAGTTCTCTTGTTCTTCAGTATAAGCATCTTTTCAGGCTGTGAGTTCCAACTTTTCAGTCATTTGCTCAGATAATTTTGCACTTCCACAAAAATCCTCTGTGACTTCAAAGAGACTACATTTCAGAGGCACATTGAGGACCTCTCTGGTTGATAACCTCTCAACTCTGATCTGAGGCATGTTCGATTTCTTAAAAGGAAGAAAAGTGTTACACAGGGAAAGAGTTTGAGGCTGAATTTATTTTCCAAAATAGTAAAAGCACCAAATACTCAGACCCTGAGTCCCAACAGGGCTCCATTCTAGTTAAACGAGACAGGCGGGAGACCTGGACCCCACAGAGCAGAGGCTGAACTGCTCCCTGACGCTGAGGCTCCGCCAGGCAACTGCTCACCTGGGAAATGCTGCCCCAAGAGCTCTGATTCACTGCTCCTGATCATCAAGATACCATCGCTCACCTTTGCCAGACAGAACCTGCGACTCTAGAGAAAACCTACACGAGGAAGTGCATCCCACATTTTACAAATGGTAAAAAGGCGTAAGAAAATGAAAAACATCCACGTAACTTTCCAGAGCCACAATTCGGGGCCTTAGCATGTCTCATGGAAATTGATATGAAGGGGGGGTCAGACCTTTAGTTGAGTGTTCCTTTTCCGGCACATCATTGTACCATATAATCGCCGTAACGGTCCTGCGTTGCAGGCAATACTATAGTCATCTTGTACAACAGGAAACAAACTTACAGAGCTTACCTAACCTACCACTAGCTAAGTGGACAGGTTACAATTTAAGCTTAAGTCTCAGCAGTCTTTCTACTCTCCCCTCCTGCCTTTAAACTCTCACTTCTTTCATCTTCCTTCTTCAACTTGTCTTCTTGGCATGTGAGAATTAAGATTTCCTAAATCCGTAGCTGGTGGCGTTGCCTATGGGATTGAAATGTGCCTGGGCCACCGTAAGGAGCAGTGGCTCATCTCAGGAAAAGACTAATCATACCTGAAATGAGAGGAGCACAGGCTAGAAGACAGAGGCAGGGTTTTGTGTTCAGAGAAGAGGGGAGAAGGAAGACAGATGTGAACCTTCAGGATCTGCAAAGAGGAACCGAGGCCCGTAAGTCCAGCAGTGCTCACCCAGGGCCGATTCTGCCCCCTCAAGGGACATTTGACTTCCAGAGACATATTTTCAGATGTCACAGTGGAGGGGGATGTGCTGCTGACAGCTAGTGGGTAGTAGCCAGGGACGCTGCTACACATTCTGCAATGCACATGACAGCACCCTAGTCACCCCCACAAAAAAGAATGGGTCCAGCTTAAAATGTCAATAGTGTGGAGAAACCTGGCCTGAAGTTGTAACTCTTTGAGGAGAAGGACTAGGAGCAAATGAAAGGAACTTGAATATCTGTGAGTTAATGAATGAAACAGTGAGACACGAACTAATGATCAGGTTATGAAACAACTAACTACATCTGGAAGCACCAATGAGACGCAGAAAGTGGTTTTAAGTTGAATTTTGATTGATAATTGCATACCTCTTAATTGACATGCACAATTATACGCATGTAATAACGTTATCAGTTAACCCAATGTTGAAGAGAAATATATACCCACCTTCCACTCTCTGACCCCATCATGGTAGCCTGTGCAGACAGCACATTTTTAAGTTAAAAAATATATAATCATGCACATCATTTAAAATTTCCAATACTTATTTCCTCCTCCTCCTCTTTTTCTTCTTCTTTTAAAAATTCCTTGAAACCTGTGCCTTTTAGTGTGCACTTTGGCTGCAGCGTTGATTCCAAGGGGAAAACAGCTATAACACAGGGTCTGCTGTAATTAATACAGCTTTTGCTACTGCACTCTCTCTTTCCCTCTCTTTTAATTAAGTTTAGGCCACATCCTCAGCAGACGTTAGTCAGCCAAAAAACGCAAAGAGGGAGGGGAAAAACAGAGTAGTTAAACCTATCACTGCACTCTTCATATGTAAAAAGACCGACCACTAACCTCACTTCCTGGTATGATCAGTATTATTATAGTGGAGCTCTTGATGTTGGGTTTCACTACAGTAAACCCATGGTTTCACTAAGGTATTTTCCCATGAGAACATTTTAATTAATTTATTAATTGCAAATGAAACTACAGATGTTTGAGTGGGTTGGCGGTAGCGGGGTGTGCATGCGTGCACGGGAGCGCATGCGCGTATGTCTATGTGTGTTTTCACTGCTTCTGTATCCACCTCCCTGCCTCAACCAGTCCAGGCTGGTTTGCAGCTCCAGTCACTGATTCCCACACAAGTCTGCGCAGGTGACTTGTCACGTGATGGCAGGATCCTGTCAGGCAGGAAAATAACGTTGTCATAATCAGGTGCTGGCTTCTTGGCACCCGGAACCTGGCTCTGGGGAAGAGATTGGCAGCAGTCTCCTTAGAGACTGGGGTGTTATTTCTAACTAGGATCACATGCTTAGATATTTTTTAAAGCTTCCTCTTCATGCCAAAGAAGGCTTGGTCCCCTGTGTCAGGATTAGCACCTTGCTGATGATCTTTAGATACCGTTCCTAACCTACTGGTAGCAACTGAATGGTGGTCTTTGCTCTCTCAGCCCCAAACCCTTGCAATTGAGTTCTGGGGTTTTAACAGAGTGTCATGACACTGGACAGGCAAAGATTTGAACATGGCCACTTCGTAGGAGGGAACTGGAAGAGTAGAAAGAGCCAAGACTTTGTGGTTAGATTGAGCTGTTCTTCGACTCAAGTTCTGTACTCAACTAGATATTGAGCAACTTACCTAAATACCATGCATTCAATAAAATAAAGAAAGAAAAAAATACCATGGAGTCTCACTTTTCCCATTGATAAAATAGCAACAAACACAGCTACCTGTCAGACCACCGTCAAGATTAACAGAAGCTGAACATGAACTGTTTGACACAGACTAGGTACACAGGAAATGTCTCTTATTTCCTTAGGTTATCACTATTATTCTTCCATCAGCTCTACAGTAACAGTTGGGCTGTTTTCACTCTCAACTCTCCGGTTTCCACTTAAAAAATGATTCAATTTTAAATTGAAATAGAAAAATAAATAATTAAAGCAAGGCAACCTATATTTCCCTTTCCCCTCCCTTGCTAACTTAGCGATATGACTTAACTGTGGTTAATTATCTGTTTGTTTGCTGTGTCTTGTTTAAATTAAAACGTAAATCCCTCTAGGGCAAGAGCTAGATATTTTCCACTTTGTGTACTTCCTCACTCCTTCACTGCATTAGGAATTACTGAAGTCTTAGTAGAGCTCTCATAAGGTTTACTGATAAATTTTGGAGTCATAATCAAAAGCTTACAGAGTGGTATCACTCAGTTTAACTAAGAATCTTTAAGTCACATTACCAATAGGGACCATAGCCCTGCAAGTGTCCTGTATTTATAGTTTAAGCTCAAATGGAAACTATTATTTCCAAAAAATAAAAATAAAAATAAATTCTAAAAATAATGAAAGTCATGGATGACAATTTTAGCATGTATTTTGTAAGAATGGAGTTCAGTATAGAACATAATATACCTTGGTGTGTTTTTCTGTTCAAAAGCTTATTGTTAATTAAAATAAACATTAGATTCTTGAGGTTTACTGAAACTTTATTGCATTTTTTTTTAAAAGGGCAAGCATGTGTGTGAGAGAGAAAACGAGCAAGAGAGAGATAAAAGTTAATTAATAGAATTTGGCCTTCCTCCAAAATATACTCTGAGTTTGAGGTATTTGAGATTGGGTAAATCAGGTTGGTGGGTATGTGCAAAACATCTGTCATGATGGTCTTGACATAAAACATCACTCACTGAGAAGGTACAACAGCATATTCAACTGCCTCATTATGACTTTCAAAAATATGCCACTCCCTGAATGACACGATTAAGTGTCTGGGTCCTGACTGGCCAATAGTTTGTATTGATTATAATGCGTTTCACCGTCTGAGGTTGGCTTGGAAAGTTGAATGGTGAGTGAAGTCATTGGTTCCCCTGGGAGTTCATTTATATCTCCAGTGGGAGCTAGTTTTTCCACTGCTTTTTCTTAAATGGAGTTGGGAAAATTTGATTGGGTTTGGAGTACCCTATCTGGTACTATTTATAATCTATTAGTCCCCATTTATTACAGGGCCTGGAACTAATTGCACATAAAAATTCCCAACTAGTTTTTGAATTAAAATAGTTATTTTTATGGCAAGAGCCAGGCTTCCCAAAGGAATACAAGTACTATGAGATGCTCCTTGGAAAGGGATCTATTGTTCAAATACATTAGAGGGGAAACAGTCCATTGATTCTCCCTCTTATTTATATATTGCTTGATTTTAGGGTCCAAAATAGCAGGACTAGTGTAGATGTTATCGTTAAAGCACATGGCATAGTGAAAAGAAAATGGGAGACGTGAAAATATTGTTGATTAAATGAAGAAATTAATAAAGGTTTGGAAAGTCTTGTAGTGAAGAAATCCATTTAGCTTTGCTCAATTAAACATTTTTCAAATTTGTAATGATCACATAGCCATTCTCTTTGTACATAACTATTAACATACATAGAATTAATCTTCCAAAGAACACACTTCAGGAAACTCTGGTTTAGAGTATTAAACACATTCATAATTATATATGCGATAATTCATTCAACAAACATTTTAGTACCTACTATGTTCTATGTCCTGGGGATATATCAGCCAACAAAAACAGAAGCTCTTCCATTGTTGAACTAAACAAACTACTGGGGGAAATATGACTTATACATATTTTTAATAGAAGGCAGCATATGTACAGAAGTACAAATTAGGGGACCACAAAGTGAGAAATGGAAAAAAAACTACACTTGGATATTATATTGCATGCTTGTGTGATTCCTGTATGGTTGTTGCTCACACTTAGATTCTGATCTGTAGAATTTCGGAAGAAGAAGGCCTATTTATTACTCCTGGAGAGAGTAAAGAGGAAGAATAAGGCTGTTTTGATTTCACGAGTTTTCAGTGAGCCACCTCTAGTGGCCCCCTCAAATACTTTCCGTCCAGAAACGTAACAATTAGCTTTATTCCGAGTCATCAAGACCATGCCACACACAGTTACTACCCCTGCCATCAGGTGCTACAATGTATTTTCTTTGACTATAGGGGTTACAAACTTAAAAATCCTGCAAAGGCCAAGAAAGTACTGTATTAGGAATGAACGAAATGCTCTGGGTGTAGAACAACAGGGAGTGGTGGGGAGAGAGTTTAACTAAAAAGCACACACTCCCACCAGATACAAACAACTACTGTCATGGGCTCAGTGTCAGAAGTCTTGTGATTTGTCAAGAGAAGCCATAAATCTGGATTTTGAGCTACAATTTTTATTATATCATTATTTTAAAATATTGACAACCAATTCCATTACACACAAACACCTACATATATATATAGTAGATTAAACAGACAGATTAGTTTTTCTTTCTTTCAAAAGTCCCACTAAAAATTACAATAAAGTGATTTTTTTTTTTTTTTTTTAAAAAAGGATGTAAACCTCAAGGAAGTGAGAAACTGGAGAGGGACAAGAGCAACAAAATTTTGGAAGCTGGCAATGGGATGGACCAGTGGTAACTGGCTAAACTGACCCAAGAAAGCTAAATCCCAAGCCTGGAATGAGAAAAGCTACATTCTTTAAGAATTTTCAAAACCTTCAGTAATGACATGTGACTGGGACTGGGAAAGAAGGCAGGATGGCTAACATCAGAAGGTTTAAGAAGCTGACCCAAGAAGCATTTAGATCTCTAGATGCTCACGCTAACACATTCTGAGCAACTGCTCTTCCTCACACTCTCAATAATTTATAGATTTATCCTGTGGCCAGTAGGAAACAGAGGGTCTGTGGATTAGGGATGGTAAGCAAGTATGAGAACCTGGATGCCATAATGAATGAAAACATGGGAATTATGCAGCCTGCATTCTGAATCTTGAAATGAGGCACCCTTCACCCCAGGCTTCTTCCCCATTCATCTCCAAACATATTGACAGCCTGACCTTTAACCCTCAGACAGGAAATTGGGAGAATGTTCTCTTGGGGAGCTGACCAGTATTCTCTTGGGGTGAGGACATCAAGAGATCCCAAACTAATGGCTCACCTAGATCATTCTATAGTAACACTGACAGTAGTCCCATCAGCATTATTCTAATCAGTGTTTTAGTCTCCACTACTTTTCATAGAGCAGACGGCCAAGAATCAACAGATATCTGAAAAACAGCCTCTAATATAAGAGAGAGGGACCAAACAAAGCAAGATAGAAGACAGACTACACAGGAAAAAACAAAAAAACAAGAAAACCTTCAAAGAGGAACCAAGTATTCATATTTTCAGAAACAAGATATTGCCTCTACGAAATAAAAACAATATGCAATAAAAAAAAACATTCAAGGAACACAAAAGAGGTTTTGTACATTAAAATCATGTTGGAAAATAAATGAAAAACTCAATAGAGAAGGTAAAAAATAAGCTGAGGGAATTCTTCAGAAGGTAGACACAATGTCAAAGTGATTAAAATTATATAGGAACTAAAAGAGTTTTAAAAATACAGGAAAACCAGTGCTGGGTTCCAAAATCTAGAAAATAAGAATTTCAGAAAGAAAACACAGGGGCAAAAGATCAATCAAGAAAATTTCCCCAATACAAACTGCTAGATTCAATGTATCTACCTTTTAATTGTCAAGCCCAGTGGATGAAAATGGAATCATGCCAAGGACCATAATGTTGAAATTTCAGAACAAAGTTCTGGTTGGGGGTAGGGCAAGCCATGTACACTGGATCAGAAGGCAGCATTACCTTGCACTTAACACTAGACTAAAGAAGACAGCAGGGCAGTGCCTTCCACGCAGAAAGTGAAAGCACAAAGAATCCTATATTCAACCAAGTTATCAATCAACCCTGAGGCAGAATAAATATGTTTTCTGACATGCACAGTTTCCCAAAGTTACTTGCCATTCATCCTTTCCCAAGGAACTACAAAAGGATGCATTTCACCAAAATGAGGCCATAAACAAACAAACAAACAAACAAACAAACAAAAGAAACACGGGATATGGGAAATAGTGCATCTAATACCAGAGAAGAAAAATGAACCTCCAAGATGAGAGTAAAAGATGGCACACTATACATTTCAGAAGAAGCAGTCTGATCCAAGACACAAGTCCGATGTGACTGCTGCCTTTGAAACTTCTTTAAACCTGAGGACAGAATACTCAGAATACCTGGCACAGACATTGTTATTGGCTCATCTTCATCATGTGCTGGTGTAATTCCCACTCTCCCCACCATACCCTGCTATCTGATTCAAATTAACCCTATATACATATTCTGCTTTGCTTAGGTTTGAGAGCTGGACCTACGCCTTTGTGAATTTAGTTTCTGGAACATATTAGCCTAGTGAACATATTTCTGCCAGATATTTAGTACCAGGCTCATACTATAGCCACACCAGGTGCACAGCTTGGTGAGTCTTGGGTTACTCAAGTCTTACTCATAAACTTGCCACTGATTTCCCCAGAAGGAGATTTTGTAGACTCTCAGGGAACTGAAACCAGAACTACCGTTCAGTTTATTTTCTCTGTGGACTTCTCGTATAACTTATAATAATATCATCCTGTCCTTACACAGCTAGGATTGTGCTTGCTACTTAGGTTTACAAACTTAACAGTATATCGTTTAAGGATAAATTCATAGGTGGTACAACTTTAAAATCAAACAAATAAGCAAGCGAGTGAGTGACTATCACAAAACTCAGGTTAGTGGTTACTTCCAGGGGAGGCGGGTGTATTAGTTTCCCACGGCTGCTGTAACAAATTACCACAAACCTAATGACTTAAAACAAGACGGCTTTATTCCCTTACAGTTCCAGAAGTCAGAGTCTAACATGAAGAAGGAGGCAGGGCTGTTCTGCTCCTGGGGAACTCAGGGGCAGATCCATTTCCTTTCCTCATCTAGCTTCTTGAGGCTACCTACATGCCTTAGCTCGTGGTGCATCATTCCGAACTTTGGTTCCATCATCACATCTTTTTCTGACTATGATCCCCAGTCTTCCTGCATCCCTCTTATAAGGATCCCTGTGATTACACTGAGCCCACCTGCACAATCCAGGATAATCTCCCCACATCAGGATCGTTAACTTAATCACACGGGCAAAGTCCGTTTTGCCACGTGAGGCAACATATGCACAGGTTGCAGGGATTAGGGCCACAGAACGAAATGCAACCTAGAAAGGTCATATAGGGGGCCTTAGGGGGGGCTTTTGGTAACGTTCTACTTATTAAGCTGCATGATGGCTAATGGCTACTAATTTTTTTATCTTTCAACTGTACCTATGTGTTTAATATACTTTTCTTTATATGTCAATATGTCATATGTTTCTCACAAAAGTGGGTTGCATGTGTTAAGTATATGGATCAGGTTATCTCGTGGTGTCCAGTCAGCAAATTTAATCTAGAAGGATACTTACGTCACAGGTCTACAACAGTGAGGGAAGTGATGCGGAGTTTATTTGGCACTTTCGTCCTTCCAATGCCCTTTGGACTTGAGGCCGTAAGTGAGAGTACCTATCACATCAGTCTTCTGGAACTCATTTTTAGCAGCGCTAACAGCTCTTGTGAATGGTCATTTGGGAAATGTCATCAAAATGGCAATCTGGGTTTGATTTTTTTTTTGTCTTGAAGGAGACTTTCTAGGCATTCCCTTCAAGAAACCAACATCCCAAATCAGTCTATATTTTTCTTCCTTTTCCCATATGTGTCCAGACTCTGACAGATGTTTTTAAAAAAGAGCCAAATGTGTGGGTCTAGAAAATATTGAGTTACAGGGTATATGCCTAATTTCTCATCCTATGTGACACAATAGCAATTTCTTGGTCACTGTCTTGAAATTTTCAGGTACCAAATATTCTTTTCCTTCATCCAAGCCAATCAGTTCTCCAGGGATGCTGGGAAACCTTCAAACTTAGAGAATTTAGAAACAGCGGATATGGGATATCACAGTAAAGGCAGGTGAAAAAATCTAACATCAGAGTCTGTTTTGAAAATGGGGGTAGGGGGTAATCTTGTCCATGAGAATATTCCAAAGTTTCTATTCAATTATAAATTGATGAGCAAGATACAAAGTACATTGCATCTGGGAGATTTCTTTAGTTTTGCATTTTCTCAAATGATTGAACCCATCACATCTCTGGAAATTAGGTCAGAAGTTGGATGAATCCAAAGTAAAATTTTCTTGCAGTTATTTGTCTTTTTTTCCCCCCTATCTAGGTAAGCGGCATAGAATAGAGAAAATTTAGAAAGAATACAATGCTTTCAGTTCTTTCAAGAACAAGCTGGAAGATTATTGTTATTAACTATTACAAATTAGAAATGAAGAGCTGGGGAATACTGATCATCAAATTTTCAAGCTTGAAAGATTTATAAATACACCAGAAGAACATGTTTCCTAGCTAGTAGCTTAGACCGTCTAAATGTATGACTTCTTCATGTCAAGTTAAAAACCACTGTCTTCATTTAAACTGAAAAAAAGCAAAAGCTAAGAGATGACATTATACAAGCATCATAGGAACAGAATGTTTAAAACTTATAATTTTTCATCTATAGAGGTATGAACAAGAATAGGTTACAATTGAGTTGGGACTGATTCCTTTTGGATGTTAGGGAGAAATGCATGCCTCAAATGATGAGTTTGCCCTGAACCTGTACCTTAAATTCAGGCTGACTCACTCTGGTACCATTAACAGAAGTCTCTAACACACCGGCCCTACTGGAAGATCTACTCTAGTTCCCATTATCATAGCTTTTTGATACAGTTATTATGACCATTATTAATGATAAAAAACAATTTCCTTATATCCTATAAATGCTATATATATATATGTTATATCTATCAACTGATCAATCTATAGATATATATGCAGTATTATAATATATGGCATATTTTATGATATGTATAGTATATAGAGTGTATAATAGTATAACATGATAAAATGACATAGTGTATATATATGCATATACATATTTACATATATGATCAAGGCAAATAACATGTCAAATAAAATCAAAATTTGGAAGAGGAGCAGGGATAGAAGTCACCAGATACTGTAATATGCTGATCTTTCATACCTGGAGTTTAAAAGATACAATTTAAAGTATATAACACGGGGGACTTCCCTGGTGGTGCAGTGGTTAAGACACCGTGCTCCCAATGCAGGGGGTCCGGCTTCGATCCCTGGTCAGGGAACTAGATCCCACATGCAGGCCGTAGCTAAGAGTTCGCGTGCCGCAACTTAGGAGCCCGCCTGCCACAACTAAGACCCAGTGCAACCAAAAAAATAAATAAAGAAACAAATATTTTTTAAAAATTAAAAAAAAATAAAGTATATAATACAAATAATGATGCAAATTTATATTTAGACATAAATACAAGCACTAAAGAAATTATATAAATGATCAATTAAATTCTGTTAATAATGCAAAGGATGGAAAAGTAGATAAAGTGACAAAAGAGCAAACATAGTATTTTATTTGCTTAGTCAACAGACGCTCTCTGGAAGAGGGAGTTGAAAGGAATATGCAAGTTCTGATCGCAAAGAAACTACAAGAGCAAAAAATATCACGTGAAACTTTCAAATAAGAGAAGGTGCACACACAACAAACAGTAGAGCTTGGAAACAGCATATTATAAAAGAAGGAAAATAAAAGAAACAACGGCAATAAATAAAGTATAACATGAATTACGGCATATGCACTTAGACTTTTATCAGTAAATGTAAATTGTATAAAAATGTAAAGACCAAAAAGAAGATAAAAAAGCACCTCCTCTCAGACCAGATTACAAGTCTATACTGTAGAGCTCTATGCAGACTGCAACTCTATATCATGTGAAAGTGACACCAAAGCAAAGGAACTTGACAGAGGAGGAAGGTGAAGGGCAGGCAGGTGGTGGTTGAATATAAAAATGTGGACCAAGGAATAATAAGCAAATGAGTGATCAAAGGAAACAGAGATTCTAATCTTAATAAAAACAAGGTTGAATTCAGAGGAAGAGAATTACAAAAGAATACACAGGGAACATGAAAATTTGCAATCCACAATAAATATCTAATAGGAATGAATAACTATGCACCAAAAAACAGACTGACAAATTTCTTAGGGAAAAAACAATAGGAAATACAAAAAGTACACAGAATCCCAATAGTAGTAGATTTCAATGTACCTCTCCTACTTAAGACAGATACAGTGGATAAAAAATAAGTATGAAAATAAAAAACTCAAGAAAAAATGAATAAGGGAGATCTAAAAGTGGTGTGTGTGTGTGTGTGTGTGTGTGTGTGTGTGTATTTAACTCCAGATTCAGGAAAAAGTAAGTCTTTACAAGCACCCATATGACATTCACAACTGATAGTTTATAGAGCCACAATGTAACTTTAATAAGTTCCAATAAAGTAGAAATAGGACAGTAGGACAGAAAATGTTTTTTTCATGAAAATAAAAGAATATGTGATAACAAAATTAAGGGAAAAAAGTGAAGAAATTGAAAATAAACTATAAAAACTTGTTGACTAAAAGTGAAAATAAAATCCAAGATTTCAGAAAGTGTAAACAGCAATGAAATAAAACTTATATTAATAAGATGAAAACTATAGATATTAGACTTTGCAAGATTCAATTAAAGTATTTAAGAGAAAAATTCACATGCATAAATACTAAAACTGATAAAATAATGAAGACTAAAAATAACAACTCAAGAAGAAAACGGATAACAAAAGAAATACAAATAAAATAAAAAAGGAGAAATTCCAAAAATAAAACCATCAATGAATTTAGTAATATAAAGTAGAAATGATTATAATAATAAAAATAGCTTGCATTTATTGTATACTTAATCTATGCAAGGTACTTTTTTACAGTTTGAAGCTACAGTCCTATTTAATAATAATGATCAAGAAATTTAAAACTATTTTTGAATAGACAAACCATTAGAAAAGTTGATTAGAAAAAAATGGACAAAAAGCAAAAATACACAAGATCAGCTATAAAAAGAACAAAACTACAAATAGAGAATTAAGAAAAAAAACATTAGAAAGTATATCAATAGCATTTGCTGGGAATTTTAATATCTTAGATTAAGTGGATATTTTTAAAATATATATGAATTACCAAAATTGACTCAAGAGGAAATGGAACACAAGAAAATATAAAAAAGCATTAATAAAATTGAATCTGTTATCGAAAATGCTCTCCCTTAAAATCTTAGGCATGTGATATTCAATTGTACGCTGCTTAATTGCATAGGAAGACCACTGCGTAAAATTAACAACTATAAACAAACAAACAAGTAAATAAACAAAATCCAGAACTTGAGAAATCCCTCGTGCTCCAGCAGAAGAAAAATGCAAAATCATGCCGGGGGACATTTTCACCATTAGGCATTCACAGATCCCCTAAGATAAAGCTGTAACAACCACAACAACAAGAACTGTATAATATATGAGGAGTTTGCAAGTAAAAGAATTCACATAGAAATGAACAAACCTATCGAAGGAACAGTTTTGGGAGCCCAGGGTATTTTCATGTATATAATGAAGTTTATCAGCCTTACAAATTAGTGATTACAAATTAGTGAGGATGAGTCATTGAATGAAGGTTACTGGGACAATTTACATGTACATATTTTAAATATTAAGTCCAAAAACTCAATTAAAAATGGGCAAAATATTGTAACAAGTAATTCACAAAAGAGGAAATCTGAATGACCAATTAGCATATGAGAAAATGCTCACACACTCTGATAATTAGAAAAACGCAAAACATCAGGATACCGTCTCACACTTATCAGATTGGCAAAAAATAAATCAAATAAAAGATCTGAAAATACCAATTGCTGGAGGTGACGTGGAGAAATGACATCACTCACACACTCACCTCTGAAAGGGAAAATCATGCATTCACTAAAAGACTAATTTGTTTTTCTCCTACGTTGAATCCTCTGTCCCCCCAATGTCCCTTGGCTTAACACATGTCCCCAGACCTACTCAGAAATCATCTTCTAAGACCCCCTCACTTCTTCCAGATAATATTTTCATTTTAAAAAGGCTACCTGCAACTTATTTGCATTTCAAACCCCCATCTCCGGCCAGACTGAGCATCAGAAGGATTCAAAAATTATGATGGAACGACACACTTCATGAAAGGATACACATTTCCCTACACTCTTCTACTGCACGACTGGCTTGTGATTCCGTGCAGGCCTATTTCAGATGTAAGCACACATCCACAGATCAGTTACTGCATACAGACCGCCTCGGTGGCAAACTCACTCTGGCTGGTGACAAAGCGGCTGGGTGGAATGCCACCTTCTCCACAGGAAGAAGGGAATGGGCGAGAATCCCCCAAGTCCACTGTCCACAGAAGGTTCAGCTGGCGTGCCTCTGAACTTCTATTCTGTAACTGACCCACGTGGAAAGGGTTTTTCCACATTGAAATCAAAATGAGTGGGATTGGTTTTGTTTTAACTAGTTTTCCTTCATATGTGAGATTTCTGGCATATAGCCTGAGAGGTCTGCTGTTATGAAATGCATTTAGTGTGAAGAGGGGAAATAGAAAATTTCGTCTTATTTTTACATTTTTTTCCATGCCTGTAAACACCCCATTTCACCTGGCAGAAAACTTTTTCGTGACCAAAGTCTCAGAGGCAAAACAGGTTTGGACCCAAAGGAAATAAAGAGCAGCGCTCGCTCTTGTCTTTCCTGTTACGCAGAGTGATTTCACATGCACTAACCCACCGACTAAGAGGAGGGTTCTGTCCCCTCAGCTTTCCCCAAGGTGGCCGGCCCAGGTGGAGCAGCTATGATTTACAGGGTAAGTCCTCAAGGACCCAGGCCTGGCCTTCATTCTCGGCAGACGCTGCTCTTGCAATCAATTTTTATCCATGAGCCCTTGCCAGGGAAAGTCGTAACAGCCTATAGTTGCCTATGCTACTCGCCACTTCTCCTTGTGGATGACAGTCATGGGTGCAAGGCGAGCTGATTTTATCAGGAGATGTATTTATAGGCTGGTGGTGAGTGCTGTATCAAAATGTGATAGGGGTGAAGGAAACAGGGAGCAGTTTTTCTGCCTTAATCACTCTCCCGGGCAGAAAACAGAATCGCACAGGTGTGTCTGATCTCCTCAGGGGTTTATCTCCTGATAACCACATCCTCTGTAATTCCCTTACTGCTATTTTTTCCCAGGTTCAGATACAAAGAAGTGATTTAGATGATTAGATTGACTGACAAAAAACTGTCAGCCAGTCTGCACCATGGCATTTTAAAGGAGACTATCCACTTTTTGCAGGTCTGGCCGCCATTAGGCCAGTGTCAACAAATTAAATGCTTCCTGGAAGAGCCAGGCTGGTGCATGCAGTAGCCTTTTGTATTTACGTTTCCAGTGCCCTCTCCACGAGCAATTCAAAACCTAAAGCCTAAAAACTTTCACTGCTCTTAAGAGAGGTAAAGGGCACAGAGTGGGAGTGTGCATCACTACTCCGGAAGTAGAGGACTGTTGGCCAGTGCTTTATGATGGATTTGGGGAGGTCAGCTGCTATATCCATATTGATCTAGTGGATCAAATGCGGCGACAATGTGTCTCTTACATTCAGGCTGAAATAGCAAAAGCCTACGATCAGAGGGTTGGAAGCAACAGATGAGTTATTGTGGGATAATTTCCTATCTGACTCTCAGATAAAGTGATTGTTAATATTTCAATCTAGTTTAATTCAGAGAGAGCTTATGATAATGCTTATATCCCATTTTTGGATTGAGTACTTTGAAAAGTCTATTCATTAGTATAATGACCGACTTTTTTTAGAGAACAAAATTAAATAGGGGATTACGGAGAAATGAATACTAATTTAGCCAAAGATTGTTTTCTGTCCGAAGTAAGAGGATGTGACAGCCATCCTTAAATACAGAAGGGTGACATTGTATCACACTTCCAGCTTCTGTGTTCTCTCAGATGGCTATGCATTATCTTAAATTTTAAATAAGGTATTCTCTTGTAAATTAATGGTCTATTTTTTTCTTCTGACTTAATAGTTCTTAATCATTAAGAGTTCTTGTTTTCATCTTTAAAAAAAATAAGAGCCTGTGACTCTTTTAAAGACATATTATGTGCTAAGCTCTGTTCTAGGAGCTGGGGATGCATAGGTGACATGAAATCTGTGCATACAGACTTAACATCCTATTCTAGTCAGGGAAATAGTAAGATTCTGATTCTGATTTAATTACTGCCTCTACAGTGAGTACCAGGACTCTCATCATGGCAATTCTGTGCAGTTCCAAAATGTCCTGACAGCAGACATTTCCTGGGCACTTTCACAGACGAATGTGCAATTACGTAGTACATTAGCACTCTGAAGCAACATTGAAAAAAACCCAACCAAACGCTGGTGAAAGCAACAAGGGTTGATGCGACTGGTATGATCTAACAAGGGGTGATGGATGGCTCAGCCTAAATGCGTGTGCGTGGAGCCATTTTATATGACATTTATTCAAATATCATGTTTTTAATGGTTTAATGTTCAAGGTTTCCTTTCTCTCAGGGAATCCTTGCATTTTCAAAATCTTATTTTTCTTATAACCTTGTAGAAGTCCTCCTTCAGTCCACACAGTAAGGGCACAATAAATATGTGTTAATGCTAATACTAATAAATAATGCTAATAATACTAATTAGTACTACTAATTATAAATTCTCCCTTTCCCTCAAATCTGAGAGTTTTGATTTTTCCCTGGTATAAAAAAAAAAACAATAGCAAGAGCAACAAATATTTTAAATATTCACTTTCTCGGGAACATGAATTTAGAGATGGATTATAACATTAAGAGTGAAGCCTCGCCTCTAGTTGCAAGAAAGTTCAGCCAGAAAACATACATCACAAGAAGGTAACCTGCCTAGAAAATGATATGAAATACCGCAAGAGAAAATGGGTCCTTGCAGGTGGTAATTAAAAGACCACAAGAAAAATTTCTCCTTATACTTACAGCTATAACTGAACTTATACTTACAACTTATAACGGAAATAGGGGTAATATTTAAGTTAAACTAACTGTTATGTATCTAAACCTGATGGGTAGGTTTCCGTCTGTTTATGGTAGAAGAAACAGAAAGGTATACATTCATTTTACTACATGATCACGGCTGCTAAATATGGATAGCATATTTTTGTAAAGAACATAAACAATTTTATAGTTTATCTTTCTAATTTTCCAGTAAGTCCAGGTTACTGATGGTAAAATGACTTGACTCAAATACATACTAAGTTTTCATTTATTTTTCCTGCACTATTCCTGAACACCTGAATGAAACATTTCATGAATGGAAAGTTAATCTACCCAGACCTGGATGCCTAAAGCATTATGAGAAATTAGACTCTTTTTTTGGATTTAGTCAACCACATAGAAGCATTGTGCAAAAGGGTTAAGATAGGGACTTGATCTCAAAGTCCAGAGCTTGATCCGTAGTTGAAATAATCAAGGTGCTTTGCATTTTATTTTTTTTTTCATTTGAATGGATTCAAATCACCAGCTTACTCAATTTTCACGCAGAACTTAATGCACTGAGGAATTCCCAGGGCACAAAACTTTAAACGTGAAATCATCGTTTCTGATGACAAATGTTCTTACTGACATCTGAATCATGGCCATTGTATAAGTTCTGTGTCTCCAGAAATGCACTGGGGTATGGCTGGATTTGGATACAGCACAACTATCTATATAACATCTCTATTATTTTTCATTTTATATTTTTTTCCAGGCAGACAAGCAAGAGGCTTAGCTTAAGACAGGGATTTAAAACTTAAATCTTTTCGTTTTTTGTGAGCAGCTCCATTCAAAAATCATTTTAAAAAAATTTTAAGATATCATAGACAGCTCTGTAGATATTCACTGGAGGTGAAGTAAGCAGTTGAGTTTCAGATTGATAGCTATCACATTGGTGGTATCCAAACAGGGGTCAGCACCATGACATGAAACTCTAAGATGACGCCTACACTAACAGTTTAATTCCTGCCTCTGGAAAAGAAAAGTCGCATAACACGAGTTAAAGTGAAGAGCATGATGAAAGAACAAAGCAATTACAATTTAAGAAACAGAGACAGTTACATGCATTGACATTATTACTTTGGTTTGTTTTATGATTGATATTAAATATTAGGTAGAGTAGATAAAATAATATTTATAAAATATTTTTAGAGTATAAAATGAGTCAATATAGCAATGACCTATTCTCTCACCACACTGTTTAAGAAATAGTACATTATAATTTGTTTTTCAGTTTTATGTGTACATGAAAAGCTTAATAACAAATAAAAATATGATTTGACTAAGGAAGGATACTGAATTATGCTTCTACTGATACATTTATTTGTAAGACTTTAAAAAAAAAGACAATGATCATAGATTTTGCCTTAGCAAAGAATTGGTATCCCATCAATACGCATTTCTACAAACATACAGTAACGAAGAGTCAGTCATAATAAAGATGTTTCTACACTAATATTCATAATCAAGTCAGAAATTACTTAATTTCTGTAATAAGTCACAGAAATCTACCTTATGATTGTGCTATTTTTCTTTCTTGTGAATACTAACCACCAATATTCAAAGGGCACTCAAACTTCAACTGTACTTTGGATTTTTCACATTGGCACCTCTCTATAACCTATGTTTTCTGCTTAACTACTTTCCTGGAATCTGTTGTCAGTGTCCCCTCTACAGTATTTCACAGGTAAAGGTTCATAAAAGCATGCTTCTTTAACTCTTCCTCTGCTTGGATATTGTGCTAAACTCAAACTTCAGGGAGGAGAAGTGCTTTCTTCTTGGTATTACCACATGGGTGTGGATCCATCTAAACTTGCCTGGGGCAGTGAGGGAGGGGACAGTATGGCGTGACTGTAAATGAAGAAAAATAGGGAAAATTAAGCAAAGCATCCTGTTTACTTTCAGTTGGAAAGTCGAGCAGAACAACCTGCTAAGCCACAGCCTTGTTTTTGGACAGATTATGCATTTCATTAGCAAAAAGGTGGTTTTCAAAAGCACCTTTTTGAAAAAATAATCACTGAACATGAAGAAAAAAAATCATCATTTTAGGTACCATTCCTGGAATAGGCAGACCTCTTAATTTATTTTAACTACTTGGGCAGGGATATTTCAAAGACAGAGTCTCTGGGTACGTTGGCACCAAGATTAAACTGGGCAAGAGTTGTGTCTTAAGTTCTTTCCTTGGGGGACATCGGCCATGTACTGCTTCTGCAGCCATTCTTTCAGTAGTTCTAAATATGAGTGACTCTGCAGATTATCCTGCCTCTGTAAACAACTTGGAGTTATTACAGATGGGGATAAATTATTTTGCGGGATTACGTGGAAATTTACAGTGGAAATCTTATAAAACTATGAGCAGACTCTACATGTAGTTAGGAGTCTCAGCTTGTGAAGCTCGGGACATTGGGACATTGTCCTTGCACTTCGGCCTCTTGTGTATGACAGCTGGAATAAGCTTAATCTCAAAAGAGACTGAAGAACCTTTTAAAAAAAAAAAAACAGGAAAAGAGAGTTGAGGTCCATTAAGTTTGCTTTACAGTCACTTTTGGTGTCAAAGGGAAGAGACAATTTCATAGTTGGTCTTGACTCCATGGATTCACGACTGGTAAGAATGACAGTTAATAAAATGGTAGTAAAAACTTAAAATACTAGTTTTACAAAATCTCTGGAAGATACTGAGAGGCTAAAACATCATTGCATTGTAGCTTTAACATAGAATGGAGATTAAATGATGGCTAAATGAACATGCTCCATTTTAGATTTCAAAACACTTATGGGAGCTGAAGCAGAGAGCCATACCAACAACATGTGAGCTAGAAAACCGCCAGAGGGTATCTTTTGGGTAGGGTTGGGGGGCAGCATTACCAATGTGAGGGTATGAAGTAACAAGGCACATCACTGAAGGGGCCCGAGAGTGAAACAATCATGAATAAAGAAACACCATGACAAGTAGAGGGGACAGTCTGTAGCTAGTACACCAGACAGTCTCCTTGGGGAGTTTCTAAAAGCATTAAAGGAATAGTTAGGGACAGAGCTAGGTAAGTACTTCTTTGACACTATTCAACTTTTTCTAACTTTACATCCCATTCCACTGCTGTGGTTTTGGAAAGAGATTAAATATGTGACTGTACAGGCACATCTCTTGACTTGTCTGGGGAAGGCACTGAAAGAGTTTAACCAATCAGCCAACTACTAAAGTCTCAAGTAACTTCACTGATAAATCCTTGAGACGTTTGACAAAATGTAGCTGTTATTTTGGTCCCACATAGTCTGGTTTGATTGAATTTTCCACCTTCTAAATCAAAAGTTTATAAATAAAGTTTAATCAGGATCATTTGGCTATTCTTACACTGCTAAGCCAGAAGGCTTTATGATTGGCCTCGAAGTGAAGGGACCTGCATCAGGGGCAACTGCTACTAACGTGCAGCAGGGCCTTTTGCATCGGTGGCAGAGCTGGAGTAGAAGACCCTGAGCAACTTTTCCCATCCCAGAATTCTACAAGTGTTACAAAAATCCTTCACACTTCACGCAACAACAGATTGGACTCATTGGATGACAGATTAATATCCAGGTAAATTACTGGAATCAAAACATGACCAGAAAACGGAAAAGTTAGATCCTAACGCTGGCACTAATCTAACTCACTATGTGATCTTGGGCAACCAAATTACTTTCTCTTTGTTTTGTCAAACTCATCTATGAATTGGAGATGTAAAAGTTAAAATGAGAAGATGATATACAGGCAGACCTCATTTTATTGCTCTCTGCTTTACTGTACCTTGCAGAGACTGTGTTTTTTAAAAATTGAAGGTTTGTGGCAACCCTGCAACAATCACATTTATTGATGCCATTTTCCCAACAGCATTTGCTCACTTCATGTCTCTGTGTCATGTTTCACAATTCTCAAAATATTTCAAACTTTTTCATTTTTATCGTATTTGTCACAGTGATCTGTGATCAGTAACCTCTGATGTTACTACTACAACTCCCTGAAGGCTCAGATGATGATTAGTATTTTTTAGCAATAAAGTATTTTTAAATTAAGGTATATACATTGTTTTTCTAGACAGAATGTTATTATACACTTAATAGACTACAGTATAGTGAAAACACCACTTTTATATGCACTGGGAAACCAAAATATTTACTTTGGTAAATTTACTTTACTTTGATACTTGCTTTATTGCGGTGGTCTGCAAACCTGCAATATCTTCAAGGTATGCCTGTAATTCATCTTTGAAAAAGTTAAAACTCATCACAGTAGCCTACAAAATATATTTCAAATTATGTATTTAAATAAAAGCAATTATGTACATAACAACCGTGAACTTTAATTACCATCGCAATAACCAGAACCATAGAATCTTAGAGTTGGGAGAAACCTTAAAATTCACAGAGTGTAGTGGTCTCCAAATTCTTTACCGTGTCAGCCAAACCCCTAATCAAAAAAAAAAAAAAAAAGTCCTATCTAGAAGTCCAATATTCACACCGGGCACGAGGAGATAGAAGCGGCCAACAGAGTGTCCCTCCCATGAACTCACCCAAAAACGTTCACTTCCCCCGGTCCTCGGGGCCTTGCAGATGTCCCATCTCCTGTGTACAGGCTGGAACCTCAGTGGTTTATCTCTTTCTTCTACAGACAAAAAGCTGAAATCCAGGGAAACTGCTATTCATTCAGTAAATATATGCTGAGAGTTAAAATGCTCAGAAAAATAATCCAGTTAGCTAAGAACAGAGTGGATCCTGGAGCCCGAACATGCGGGCTCCCTCAGAGCTCTGCGTCCGCCCTGTTTCTCCACTGCTTCCCTTTATGGTCATGGAAAGACACAGACCCAGGAGAAAAGTCAGTTCTTCAATAGTCTGGTGGCATGGAAAGTGGCTGAGTGTTTATTAAACAAAGGGGTTGTACTCTTTCATCTTCACATATAAACCTATGTCTTTGATCGAAAACAACAAAGATCTGCCGCCATCTTGACAAGGAACGCGTGGTTATCCATCCAAGCAGATTATGGGAAGACGTCCCTATGCTGATACATTCTGATTCACCAAGGGGATCCAGCTTCCGCTGCTTTGCTCTGTTTGGGACTCAAATAAAAATTTTTGAAAACTGCTTTCCTTATCAAAAATAAAAGCAAATCAACTTCCTATGTGTGTCTTTTAATATCTCTACTCTAAAATAAACATGGTGAAAATAATTGTCAGCCGTATCTTCTATGTGTAATGCCATAAAAATGGACACATCTGAGAAGGTTAGTGGCTGGAACCCCTCTGATTTAAAGCATACTAACAAAAGGAGTACATGTCAACAAGTTTTTAATGCCTACCATATGCCCAGTTAAAATCCAACTAGAAATGAGCCGGACTGAGCCAGCAATGGGGCAAATTTTTTCGCTGGCTCTTATTTCTCTCTAGGAACCTTACCCAGGGGAGTGTATGACTTGATTTTTAAAGTATCAAAAGCCAGTAATTAGAAGGTACAGAATGCACCAGAAGGGATAGTGTAAAACAAAAACAAAACAAAAGGGAAAAGTCCTTAGCCTCCTTGGCCTAGGATTCCAGCACAATTGTACTTTTATATATTTTTTCTTAATTTGTGTTTTCTGTTCGTTAGATATTTCTAAACAGCTACAGGGTGATGTAATACCAGCTATGCTTAAAGTTATTTTTGCTAGTAAGTGCTTATAAAATAATTATGGCTTAGTATAAGAAAATTAATAAAACATAAGATTTCAAAGAAAAACAAGATCACTAAGAGATGGAACAGAAATTTTTCTTTTTAAGTTTCTGTGCAAATACATATACATCTTTTAGAAACCTGGAATCAGAGTGTTTCTCTGTGATAGTGGTAAGGCAATATGATATGGTACAAAAAACTCTGGACTGGTATTAGAAGGCCCGTGATGTAGACACTACTGCTTTGCCGGTAAGTAGATGAGTGACCTGGGCAAGTCCCACTATCTCTTAGATGTCAGTTTCCTCTTCTGTGAAAAGATAAATTAGGACTAATTCAACAAAGGTCCCTGTAGTTTGAAAATTCTTCAAGGCTGATTATTATTATCATTATTGAGTAATTATCATATGGCATAATACATACATTACACATGAGTAAAATAATTAAGCATAAATTGCTTTCGTGTGCTATGCCATGATAGGAACATCTAAATCCCAGGGACTTAGATAAGAAAAGACTTAAAGATGAGGAAACAGGATCTCAGAGAGGTTATGAATGAGACTTTCAGAGGCCAGTAGGTTGCTTTAGGTTTTCAGCTGAGATGACTGCTGTGCAAAATCATTTGCTTTTGCCACATGGATTGAAATCCAGCTTAGTGCCAAGAGGAGAATGTCACACATGCATCCATAACCCTGCTTGCACGTTCAAGCTATTGCTCCAGTAACCCAGAAAATAAACACGTATAAAGTTAATGGCTGCTACGAGTTCAACAGGCGAGAAAAGTAGTGTAATAATTGCCATTCAAAAGTGGTTCAAGTACCAGTTTGATTATCAAACTGACACATAGGAACATTTATATATTTGCAACAGTTTTTTCCTATATGTTTACCTAATTCTATACTGATGAATCACCAGCTTCAGAATGAAATGACTAAAAATTCCTTGATGGGTTGGGTGTCTTTTATTTTGGGAAAAGAATCCAAAGCCTGCAGCAAGAAAGCCAGGCTCACTGGAGATGCAGGTGGTATTTTGGGAACATGAGTGTGGGTGGGAGCCTTAAGACACTTCCCTTCCCCTTCTACAAGCTTCAGCATGGCACTGTGAGAGAAGGTCCAGTGGATAATTGGAAATCCCCATATGCTTAACCCTCAGAAATATTCTTTTTGGCATGTTAGTTAAGAGCAAAGTCATATTTAAGAAGCATCTTACTATGAGAGTCTGCACTATATCTCTTGTACCAAACTCCATGAAAGAAAAGCTCTAACTCCAGATAGTATCCCATGTTCTCTAGTACTATTACTTACACACTCACTCACACACACATAGGAATGCACATAGCTACATACCCTTCTGATAGCCCTCAAACACAAGGGGACTAAGGAAAGATGATTCAGGTGTGCCTTCCCAGGTGCTCTGGCTTTGTGTCAAAGTTGGTAACAATTATCCACCCACCTCCAGAATTCCCCAAGAATTTTGAATTTCAAATGGACTTATCCTTTTCTTCATTTTTTGCATTAAAAACATACTGTAGTTGGTTAGAGATCACCATATTCTGCCTCAGGACTGTTGGATATGGGGTGAGAGCTTTTTGGCAAGAAAATATCAAAGAGTGAAGAAAAGAAGTCATCTCTGGGAATTTGGAAAGCACTTAGTTTTCAAACCAAGACTGACGGTAGACTGTTATATCTCCTGGCTTGACATTTCTCTCCTAAACTTTTGGGTTTATTTGATATCTTTTTTGAAGAATCTCTTAAAGCATTATTTCCTTTTGTTGTAAGGATGTATTATCAAGAAAAAAATTGGGCTTACAAATTTTTATTTTCTAGAAATGATAAAACAACTTCTAAGAGTAAGATAACACATGCAAATTATTTTATTTTGCATTTTGATTATTTAAACACATTATGTTATAAATACATTTTATATGGCTTGAAAATAATTTTTTAAACGTACATAAAATGTCTCAGTACTGCCCCATCCACATTCACCAGCTGCACATCGTTCAGTCTTTTTACCCCATAGGTAACTATATTTATTAGTTTCTTGTGTATCTTTCTACTCCTTTTTGGACAAGTAGAAACAAATAAAATGATATATTTTATTTTTATTTTATTATGGTAAGAATATTTAATTTAAAATCTATCCTCTTAACAGATTTTAAGTGTACAATAAAATATTGTACGGTAGATCTCTAGAGCTTGCTCATCATGCATAATTAAAATTTTCTGCCATTGTTTAGCAACTCTTCATTTTCCCCTCCCCTGCCCCTATCTCTTCACACATGTTAGGTCAGCTAATATCGAAAGAAACTAAAAGACAGCAAGTGCTGGTGAGGATGCGGGGAAACTGGAACACTTGCACTCTGCTGGTGGTAATGCAAAATGGTGCAGCCACTATGGAAAAGAGTTTGTGAATTCCTTAAAAAATTAAAAGTAGAACTACCATATGATCCATCAATCTTATTCTGGGTGTTTATCCAAAAGAATTGAAATCAGGACCTCAAAGAGATGGTAGCACTCCCACACTCACTGCTGTGCTAGTCACAATAGCCAAGATGTGGAAACAATCTAATTGTCCACCAGTGGATGAGTGGATAAAGAAAATGTGATATAGACGTGCAATAGAACATTAATCAATCTTAAAAAAGAAGGAAATCCTGCAATATGCAACAACATGGATGAACCTTGAGGACATTATGCTAAGTGAAATAAGCCAGTCACAGAAGGAAAACATACTTCATGGTTCCGCTTATATCTAAAACACTTAAACTCATGGAAGCACAGAATAGAAAGATATAAGTTTTTTATTTCTTCCCTTTCTTACACAAATGGTAGTGTACAATATATTCTATAATGTATATTTCTGTTCTTCACTTGATAATATATCCTGGATATTTTTCCAAATTGGGGGGGGGGGCATAGGGTGTTTCTTCATCCTTTCTTACAGCTCTAGAGTATGTGAGATACAATAGTTTATTCATCCAGTTCCCAGTAGATGTATCCTTGGATGGTTTCTGGGTTTTTGTGATGAAAATATGCAAAAATTCAGGTAAATATATAAGATAAATTTTCATAAGTGGTATTTCTGAGGTAAAGAATCACATGAATTTGTAACTTAAATAAATATTGCCAATCAGTACCATTTTGAAGACAGTTTTAAGTATTTGGAACACAAATATAAGATTTTGTTCTTAGCACAGAGCCTGGCCAAAAAAAAAAAAAAAAAAAGAATTTGAACCATATTATATCATTTACGTGCAGCTAATTATCAGAATTTTTTAGGGAACTTTTAAAATACAGATTTCTGGTTCACCCTCTGGAAGGTCTGAATCTCTCAGTTTGGAGTAGAGCCCAGGAATCTGTATTTAAAATTCTTCCAAGTGATTTCGGCCAGGGTCATTTTAAGATCTTCTTAGGTCTTAGGTATTTAGACTTTTGAGATTACTGCCCACGTAGTATAAAACAAAATAAAATGATGCAACATTCCACTATGCTATTGTAACTAAAGGATTTATATAATTTAACTTTGACATTATTAATAGTTTTGATTGAATAATTTTAATATTTTGGAACCAACAAATATTTTCCCTGCTATCAAATAATTTAACGAGGTTTTTGAAAGTCTGTAGGTCCTAAGCACTCACCATGAAACAATTCAGACTTGTATTTGGAGATAATTTTTTTCTTATAAATTTATTTATTTGTTTTTATTTTTGGCTGTGTTGGGTCTCTGTAACTGCACGCGGGCTTTTCTCTAGTTGCGGCGAGCGGGGGCTACTCTTCATTGCGGTGTGCGGGCTTCTCACGGCGGTGGCTTCTCTTGTTGCGGAGCACGGGCTCCAGGCGCGCGGGCTTCAGTAGTTGTGGCACGCAGGCTCAGTAGTTGTAGCGCATGGGCTTAGCTGCTCCGTGACATGTGGGATCTTCCCAGACCACGGCTCGAACCCGTGTCCCCTGCATTGGCAGGTGAGTTCTTAACCACTGAGCCTCGAGGGGAGCCCAGATTTGTATTTAGAAACCACCAGTCCACTTTCAAGCACAGATATTATATTCATGGTTATATTTTTTAAACCTGATTTGGCATTTATCTATCAAACATGGTACCTGGGACCTCAGGTAACTTTATTCACCCTACTTTTTTGGAACATAAGAAAGGCAGCACGTTCTGATGCCTCACCACCCATCCAGGGCGCCCCGCAAGGGTCTGGATTGCTCTGCCGAAAGTAAAGGCAGTTGTTGTGTTACAGGGAATCAGGCTGATCTGAGAGAAGCCAAGATTTAAACAGATTTACGGCAAAATAATTTTGTTGCATTTCATCACCAGCCCCTAAAAGTCTGAAATTTGGTGGCTAGTTATTTTTAACTCAGAAGAAACGTGTCTAAGAGGCGACCTGTGACAAATGTTGTGGGAACTTTATGTGGAAGGTTTTTATTGTTGTTGGCTGGGGTTGGGCTAATTCACTGGAGAGGAAATGACTGTTGTGTCTGAACGGACATAGGTTGCATTTCTATCTGGGCCAGAGAGGTCTCCTCAGCCGGCGTGCTGCAGATTCAACCCCCAGACTCAGATCATTTCAGCGTGGACAGGGGATGGAGTAAGAGAAGAGAGGGTGGGTGGATGGCGCCAACATTTCTCCCACTGGTCCCGGGCTGTGACAAGGGAAACACGTGCTCTCCTGACGGTAACTTGATTTGTCTGCGCTTAAAACTGACTGTCAGAATCTCTATATGTGAACTTTCTCAGATTTTTCCAAATTCGAACTTAATTTTTCACATACCTATATTAAAGTAATACGGGGTTCTAGTGCACAAATTGAGCTGATAAATTCATGAACTCTATGTAATATCTAATAACTGAAATACAAAAAGAAATCAGTCGGTTGCATACTTAGTCTGATTCTTCTCCGTTTTTGTTCTTTCCACTTTGTAATTTAAATTAATGGTACAGACCTATTGTTTCGGCCCCACGTACATGCTACAATTAATTATTCAGGAATGCAGAACTCCAACGATCATATAGGAGAACTGTCATCCTCATGATCACAGATGATTAGTTTCTTGTTAAAGGAACTTCACAGACCATGCAATATCTATCTATGGCCTGAAGTTACTGGGACAAATAATGGCTTAGGCTTCAGACTGTTTCCATTTTAACTAAGAAAGAAAGTGTTTTTTCAGGGGAATTTTCTAAGGATTGGTGCATTTATTTTCATAAAATGAAAAACTGGCTCACAGCTTACAGAAAAGACACCTAAACACATGGTTAGTTCACGATACTCTCTTTTACAAAGTGTCTTTGAATATAAGCAGCAATTGTCTCTCTATCAGAAATTCTTATTTTTGGAAAGTTTAGAAACACCGCAGAATTCATAAAAATTCTGTTGTTTTTCACTGAGAGTCATTCATACTTCAAATATCAACATATGGCAGATATTGTTAGAGAGCCTACTATGTGTACAGCGCCTGGACATTGAGATACAACTTTCAGAAAGAATCAAATTACTCTATTTCCTTCATCATATTTGTACTCAAGTATAGTACTGCATATAGAGCAGCTTGGATAGAATGCAGAAAAGCCAGGTAAACTTTCCAAGCAGGCATGTGGGGATACATTGGATGGAAACTTTTAAAATTCCATACAGTTTGTTCAGGCAGAACCAACGATTTTAAAAGGAACAGTGACAGATCAATTTTTAATGGTAACTCTATTATTTTTTCTATTATGAATACTACTTTCTAGCAGACCATGAAAATTATGTTGACATTTGAAAAGCATGTGATTAATTGTAGCAGAACAAACATTGTGAGTGCAGCCTCCATTTAGGAAGGTGATACTAAGCATGGGCCTTGATTATAACATTGTTGGCACACGATAGCACTGGCCTTTTTTTTTTTTAATCCACTAAATGTTCAAGATCCTAGGTGTGCCAGTGATGAATTCATATACATTGGAGGCACAATGAGTTGTGGAGATGACGTTCTGAAAACACAGCAATTCATTCAACTAAAATCGAAGTACATTTCAGAAATGAAACCAGATAGCCTTACAACTCTGAGTTGTAACAGGCCAAAATGGCCAAACGATGTTTATAGCTTATAATTTCCAATATTCTCCAAATTTTGCCAAAAGATTTATGCTTAGGCATTACAAAGCAGTCACTGTGTATCAAAACATACACATGAAACATTTTAGTTTTAATACACCACAGCAATGTCATCTAAACTTTGTTTGTTTTTTAATGGACATTTAGAACTCTCATAAAATAATGAGATGGGCTTTCCTAATATTCAGCTGTCCAGATTAGAGAACTGGGAGGTATCAACTATGTAAAGACATCTCTGAACTCCAGATATGCCATTTAACTGTCTTATTTTCTTTGATATTCTCACCACTTTTAACTGGATGGTTTGGGGATACAGCATTTAGCTATGAAGCAGAAAACACTGAGCCAACCCACACAGGAATCAAGCTTAAAATTATATATTTGCCAGTACCGTGCTCAAAACACCTAAGTTAAATGATCTGGAATATACAAGGTTTGTAAAATCCACATTTTACTTTCTTATTTGAGACGAGAGAGAGGAAGACTGGGACAATCATTTGATGAAAAAGGAAAACTCTGAGGGAAAAATCCAGTTAGAATCTGGATCAGAACTCAACCACCAAATTAGCTGGCTCTGTTTGGAATACTGCAAGCTCTCTGAAGTTGTCTTTTCACCAAAATCGAGTGCATTTACAATGATATGTGCCTGGAGGCTATTAGAAAGTGTTGAGTATTAAAGAAGTGAGAATAAATGAGATAGGGTTCAACACGTAAGAGAAGGCAAGCTAAGTGGGCAGCTTTATGTGAGGAAAAATACAGCTATGGAGTCAACGTGCGTAAAGCTCTTTAATGTTTTTTGGCAGTGACAGGAATGGTTGGATCTTTAGTCTACAGGCCTCGGATATCTGCACGCAAATCTTTAAGAGTAAAAATATTCTATAGGATAACAAACTGCATACCAAAGAAAAAAGAGTGTGGTGTGATGTAGGTTTTGGCCTAGTGCAATGACATCAATGTATCCTAATTCTAGAAAGGTATTTTAAAAATTTATTTCCATTGGCTGTAGATGAGTCACCTTCATCTTTCTAGTCTTCAAATCCTCCCTAAATCAGTAAGGGAAAGAAAGGAAGCAACTTGAGGTAAACTAATTTTGCTAGGAACTGAATAGCTGGGTGAGATCCTAAGACAAACAGAATTCCCAGAGAGAAAAATTATTTCAATTTATATGTCTTATTACAAAACCATGCTCTATGTCTATGAATCCTTATGGTCAGTCCCCTGAACCTGTGGGTTCTGCATCCACAGATTCAGCTAACTGAGGACTGAAAATAGTTGAAAAGAAATTCCAGAAAGCTCCAAAAAGCAAAACTTGAATAGAATTTACATTGTGTTGGTTATTATAAGTAATCTAGAGATGACTTAAAGTATACAGGAGGATGTGCATAGATTATATGCAAATACTACACCATCTTATATATGGGACCTGAGCTTCCTTGGATTTTGGTATCTGTGATGGGGTCCTGGAACCAATCCCCCGTGGATACCAAGGGACAAGTGTATTTATATTTTGCTGGCACCTGCTTTCGGTACAAATTGTTTCATTTTTACGCAAGTGAGCATTTACGTATTTGTACTTATAATTTTGTAGTGCATAAGATTTGAAATGGTGAGAACTATCGTAGTTCAGTGACTGGATATGGAATGAAACAAAATGAATGGAATTTAGAGAGTCAAGTTATTATTAAGTTTTTATAAACATTATTATATATGTCATATATTTTATATATATAATTAAGCTCTTATATTTCTTTTAAACAACTGGAAAGCAACCTCATGTGTTTATTTAAAGTGTTCATTCTATAACAGGCAGCTGAAATCTGTAGGCATTAAGTGAATCAGTACTTTGGAACTCTGACCATGTGTTGTGTGACTTTTTTGTTGTTCATGTTTTCTTTTCACTCTGATTGGATCCGAGACTTACAATCATCTTTGGTGTTCCTTATTCACAACAATGTGCCTAAATGTAGATTAACGTTCAGTTACATCTTTGAACTTATGATTTTTTGAAACTGAGGAACATGTATCCATTGATTCTGTTAAATTCTGAGCCATAATTTCTTTTAACGTTGTTCATGAAGTTTTTTTTTTCCCCTGTGTATTTCACATTATGATATTGAGAGCTCTCTAGTGGGACTTAGATTACTCTCTGTCTCTGTCTCTCCCGTTGGGGGACTTTCTAGTGGGCTGATTTATGGGAAAATCATTCTAGAACAATTTTGGTTCACTTCTGGGACACATCACAGTGCCACTATACCAGGGGACACTGGCCCTCATAACAGCTCTTCTGTAAATGTTTTTGTTTGGGGAGTCCTGAAATAGGAAAATAGTGTAAATTTTAACTTCAAAATCTGTGAAATTCTTAGGACTTCTGGCGTGGTTTTTGTCAGAAGAGTTTTTTTGTTTATTTGCTTCCGCCAATGCCCTGACAAATATCCACATGCCTTTGTATTGCAAGTTTTATTTATTTTTTCTCATCTTCTGAAGTTGCTGCCTTTCAAGGATCCCAGATTTATGTAGACATTTCAGTTCTAATTCATTGAATTTATGTCTCTAAATGGACAAAACTCAAGTTCAAGGTTATTGGGTCTGGTTAAACACCTCTCTAGGGGACCTTCAAGATGGCGGAGGAGTAAGACATGGAGATCACCTTCCTCCCCACAGATACATCAAAAATACATCTACAGGTGGAACAACTCCGACAGAACACCTAATGAATGCTTGCAGAAGACCTCAGACTTCCCAAAAGGCCAGAAACTCCCCATGCACCTGGGTAGTGTATGGACCCCAGAGACGGGCATGAAACACTAACGCTGCTGCTGCTGCCACCAAGAATCCTGTGTGCAAGCACAGGTCACTACACACACACACCTGGGAGCCTGTGCAACATGCCACTGCCAGGGCCCCGAGATCCAGGGATAACTTCCCTGGGAGAACACATTGTGAGCCTCAGGCTGTTGCAATGTCACGCTGGCCTCTGCCACTGCAGGCTCGCCCCGCATTCCAATTACGACAACCATACCCCTCCCTCTCCCTGGCCTGAGAGAGCAACAGAGCCCTAATCAGCCAGTGCTTTAACCCCCTCCTGTCTGGGCGGGGAAGAGATGCCTGAAGGCGACCTATATGCAGAGATGGGGCCAAAACCAAAGCTGAACCCCAGGAGCTGTGCAAACAAAGAAGAGAAAGGGAAATTCTTCCGTGCAGCCTCAGGAGCAGCGGATTAAATCCCCACAATCAACTTGATGAACACTGTACCTGTGGAATACCTGAATAGACAACGAATGTTCCCAAAATTGAGGCGGTAGAATTTGGGAGCAACTGTAGACGTGGGGTTTGCCGTCTGCAACTGATTTGTGTCTGATTTTTATGTTTATCTTAGTTTAGTTTTTAGTGCTTGTTATCACTGGTGGACTTGTTTATTGGTTTGGTTGCTCTCTTCTTTTATATTTTTTTATTTGTTTCATTATTTTTAAAATTTTATTTTTATTTATTTTATTTATTACTTTTTTCATTCCCTTTTTTTCTTCCTTTTCTTCTGAGTCATGTGGTTCACAGGGTTTTGGTGCTCCGGCCAGGTGTCAGGCCTGAGCCTCCAAGGTGGGAGAGCCAAGTCCAGGACATCGGACCACCAGAAACCTCCCGGCCCCATGTAATATCAATCGGCGAGAGCTCTCCCAGAGATCTCCGTCTCAACACTAAGACCCAGCTCCACCCAACAGCCAGCAAACTTCAGTGCTGGATGCCCCATGCCAAACAACTACCTGGACAGGAACACAACCCCACCCGTTAGCAGAGAGGCTGCCTAAAATCATACTAAGTTCACAGACACCCCAAACACACCACTGGACGCAGCCCTGCCCACAAGGAAGACAAGATCCAGTCCCACCCACCAGGCCACAGGCACCAGTCCCCTCCACCAGGAAGCCTACACAAGCCACTGAACCAACCCCACCCACTGGGGGCAGACACCAAAAAATACGGGAACTATGAACCTCCACCCTGTGAAAAGGAGACCCCAAACACAGTAAGTTGAACAAAATGAGAAGACAGAGAAATATGCAGCAGATGAAGGAGCAAGGTAAAAAACCCACCAGACTAAACAAATGAAGAGGAAATAGGCAGTCTACTTGAAAAAGAATTCAGAACTATGATAGTAAAGACGAACCCAAATTTTGGAAACAGAATGGAGAAATTACAAGAAACGTTTAACAAGGACCTATAAGAATTAAAGAGCAAACAAACAATGATGAACAACAAAGTAAATGAAATTTAAAATTCTCTAGAAGGAATCAATAGCAAAATAACTGAGGCAGAAGAACAGGTAAGTGACCTGGAAGATAAAATATTGGAAATAACTGCCACAGAGCAAAATAAAGAAAAAAGAATGAAAAGAAATGAGGACTGTCTCAGAGACCTCTGGGACAACATTAAATGCACCAACATGTGAATTATAGGGGTCCCAGAAGAAGAAGAGAAAAAGAAAGGGTCTGAGAAAATATTTGAAGAGATTATAGTTGAAAACTTCCCTAACATGGGAAAGGAAATAGTCAATCAAGTCCAGGAAGTAGAGAGAATCCCATACAGAATAAATCCAAGGAGAAACACGTCAAGGCACATATTACTCAAACTATCAAAAATTGAATACAAAGAAAAAATTTTAAAAGCAGCAAGGGAAAAGCAACAAATAACATACAAGGGAATCCCCATAAGGTTAACAGCTGATTTGTCAGCCAAAACTCTGAAAGCCAGAGGGAGTGGCAGGACATATTTAAAGTGATGAAAGGGAAAAACTGACAACCAAGATTACTCTACCCAGCAAGGATCTCATTCAGATTCGCTGGAGAAATTAAAACCTTTACAGACAAGCAAAAGTTAAGAGAATTCAGCACCACCAAACCAGCTTTATGACAAATGCTAAGGGAACGTCTCTAGGCAGGAAACACAAGAGAAGGAAAAGACCTACAATAACAAACCCAAAACAATTAAGAAAATGGTCATAGAACATACATATCGATAATTACCTTAAATGTAAATGGATTAAATGCTCCAACCAAAAGACACAGACTGGCTGAATGGATACAAAAACAAGACCCGTATATATGCTGTCTACAAGAGACCCACTTCAGACCTAGGGACACATACAGACTGTAAGTGAGGGGATGGAAAAAGATATTCCATGCAAATGGAAATCAAAAGAAAGCTGGAGTAGCAATTCTCATATCAGACAAAATAGACTTTAAAATAAAGACTATTACAAGAGACAAAGAAGGACACTACATAATGAGCAAGGGATCAATCCAAGAAGAAGATATAACATTTGTAAATATCTATGCACCCAACATAGGAGCACCTCAACATATAATGCAAATGCTAACAGCCATAAAAGGGGAAATCGACAGTAACACAATAATAGTAGGGGACTTTAACACCCCACTTTCACCAACGGACAGATCATCCAAGATGAAAATAAATAAGGAAACACAAGCTTTAAATGACACATTAAACAAGATGGACTTAATTGATATTTATAGGACATTCCACCCAAAAACAACAGAACACACTTTCTTCTCAAGTGCTCATGGAACATTCTCCAGGATAGATCATATCTTGGGTCACAAAGCAAGCCTCAGGAAATGTAAGAAAATTGAAATCGTATCAAGTATCTTTTCCGACCACAACGCTATGAGACTAGATATCAATTACAGGAAAAAAATCTGTAAAAGATATAAACACATGGAGGCTAAACAATACACTACTAACTAACCAAGAGATGACTGAAGAAATCAAAGAGGAAATAAAAAAATACTCAGAATCAAACGACAATGAAAACACGACCACCCAAAACCTATGGGATGCAGCAAAAGCAGTTCTAAGAGGGAAGGTTATCTCAATAAAATCCTACCTCAAGAAACAAGAAAAATCTCAAATAAACAACCTAACCTTACACCTAAAGTAATTAGAGAAAGAAGAACAAAAAAACCCTAAAGTTAGCAGAAGGAAATAAATCATAAAGATCAGATCAGAAATAAATGAAAAAGAAATGAAGGAAACAATAGCAGAGATCAATAAAACTAAAAGCTGGTTCTTTGAGAAGATAAACAAAATTGCTAAACCATTAGCCAAACTCATCAAGAAAAAAAGGGAGAAGACTCAAACCAACAGAATTAGAAATATAAAGAAGTAAACAACTAACACTGCAGAAACACAGAAGATCATGAGAGATTACTACAAGCACCTCTATACCAATAAAATGGACAACCTGGAAGAAATGGACAAATTCTTAGAAAAGCACAACCTTCCAAGACTGAACCAGGAACAAACAGAAAGATGAACAGACCAATCACAAGCACTGAAATTGAAACTGTGATTAAAAATCTTCCAACAAAGAAAAGTCCAGGACCAGATGGCTTCACAGGCGAATTCTATCAAACATTTAGAGAAGAACTAGCACCTATCCTTCTCAAACTCTTCCAAAATACAGCAGAGGGAGGAACACTCCCAAACTCATTCTACAAAGCCACCATCACCCTGATACCAAAACTAGACAAAGATGTCACAAAAAAAGAACACTACAGGCCAATATTACTGGTAAACATAGATGCAAAAATCCTCAAAAAAATACTAGCAAACAGAATCCAACAGCACATTAAAAGGATCATACACCATGATCAAGTGGGGTTTATCCCACAAATGCAAGGATTCTTCAGTATACGCAAATCAATCAAAGTGATACACCACATTAACAAACTGAAGGATAAAAACCATATGATCATTGCAGTAGATGGAGAAAAAGCTTTTGACAAAATTCAACACCCATTTATGATAAAAACTCTCCAGAAAGTAGGCATGGAGGGAACCTACCTCAACATAACAAAGGCCATATACGACTAACCCACAGCCAACATAGTTCTCAATGGTGAAAAACTGAAACCATTTCCTCTAAGATCAGGAACAAGACAAGGTTGCCCACTCTCGCCACTATTATTCACCATAGTTTTTCAAGTTTTAGCCATGGCAATCAGAGAAGTAAAAGTAATAAATGGAATCCAAATCAGAAAAGAAGAAGAAAAACTGTCACTGTATGCAGATGACATGATACTATACATAGAGAAACCTAAAGATGTTACCATAAAACTACTAGAGCTAATCAGTGAATTTGGTAAATAGCAGGATAAAATTAATACAAAGAAATCTCTTGCATCCTTATACATTAACGATGAAAAATCTGAAAGGGAAATTAAGGAAACACTCCCATTTACAATTGCAACAAAAAGAATAAAATACCTAGGAATCAACCTACCAAAGGAGACAAAAGACCTGTATGCAGAAAACTACAAGGCACTGATGAAAGAAATTAAAGACGATACAAACAGGTGGAGAGCTATACCATGTTCTTGGATTGGAAGAATCAACCGTGTGAAAATGACTATACTACCCAAAGCAATCTACAGAGTCAATGCAATCCCTATCAAACTACCAATTTTTCACAGAACTAGGACAAAAAATTTCACAATTTGTATGGAAACACAAAAGACCCCGAATAGCCAAAGCAATACTGAGAAAGAAAAACAGAGCTGGAGGAATCAGGCTCCCTGACTTCAGACTATACTACAAAAATACAGTAATCAAGACAGTATGGTACTGGCACAAAAACAGAAATATAGATCAATGGAACAGGTTAGAAAGCCCAGAGATAAACCCATGCACATATGGTCACTTTATCTTTGATAAAGGAGGCAAGAATATACAATGGAGAAAAGACAGCCTCTTCAATAAGTGGTGCTGGGAAAACTGGACAGCTACATACAAAAGAATGAAATTAGAACACTTCCTAACACCATACACAAAAATAAACTCAGAATGGATTAAAGACCTAAATGTAAGACCAGACACTATAAAACTCTTAGAGGAAAACATAGGCAGAACACTCTATGAGATAAATCATAGCAAGATCCTTTTTGAACCACATCTTAGAGAAATGGAAATAAAAACAAAAATAAACAAATGGGACCTAATGAAACTTAAAAGCTTTTGCACAGCAAAGGAAACCATAAACAAGACGAAAAGACAACCCTCTGAATGGGAGAAAATATTTGCAAACAAAGCAACTGACAAAGGATTAATCTCCAAAATATACAAGCAGCTCATGCAGCTCAATATCAAAAAAACAAACAACCCAATCCAAAAATGGGCAGAAGACCTAAACAGACATTTCTCCACAGAAGATATACAGATTGCCAACAAACACATGAAAGGATGCTCAACATCACTAACCATTAGAGAAATGCAAATCAAAACCAAAATGAGGTATCACCTCACACCGGTCAGAATGGCCATCATCAAAAAATCTACAAATAGTAAGTACTGGAGAGGGTGTGGAGAAAAGGGAATCCTCTTGCACTGTTGGTGGGAATGTAAATGAATACAGTCACTTTGGAGAATAGTATGGAGGTTCCTTAAAAAACTAAAACTAGAACTAGCATATGACCAACAATACCATTACTGGGCATATACCCTGAGAAAACCATAAATCAAAAAGAGACATGTACCACAATGTTCACTGCAGCAGTATTTACAATAGCCAGGACATGGAAGCAACAGAAATGTCCATCAACAGATGAATGGATAAAGAAGATGTGGCACCTATATACAATGGAATATTACTCAGCCATAAAAAGAAACCAAATTGAGTTATCTGTAGCTGAGGTGGATGGACCTAGAGTCTGTCATACAGAGTGAACTAAGTCAGAAAGAGAAAAACAAACACTATATGCTAACACATATATATGGAATCTAAAAAAAAAAAAAAAAAAAAACAGTTCTGATGAACCTCAGGGCAGGACAGGAATAAAGACGCATACGTAGAGAATGGAGTTGAGGACATGGGGAGGGAAGGGTAGGCAGGGATGAAGTGAGAGAGTAGCATTGACATATATACACTACCAAATGTAAAATAGATAGCTAGTGGGAAGCAGCTGCATAGCACAGGGAGATCAGCTCGGTGCTTTGTGACCACCTAGAGGGGTGGGATAGGGAGGGTGGGAGGGAGGGAGATGCAAGAGGGAGGAGATATGGGGATATATGTATATCTATAGCTGATTCACTTTGTTATACAGCAGAAACTAACTCAACATGTAAAGCAATTATACTCCAATAAAGATGTTAAAAAAAAAAAACCTCTCTAGACTTTTGAAGCATCTCATGATTATTACTCTGGTTTTCAGTTTCCACTTTGTTTTTGCAACAAGACAATTTTCTTCTATATTTTTCCAGTTCAGAAAAAAGTAAAGAAACACAATTTTGTCACAGTTTTATCTAGAATTTATGGATAATTAAAGTAGAGGATATTTTAGCTTATTGTAATTTACAATTTTACCCATAATATATGTGATTTTTACAGCTCAACATCCTTGCCTTTTAACTCTCTGGCAATAAGTAAAGGTCCTTCTAGATTAAAGACTCTCTGAACCCTTTGTGAGGAGGAGTGCATGTTCTCCAAGATCATCAGACCACATATCTGAAACAAAACCCTATGGTCCATCTAGCTGAGTGTCAGCAACCTCCTGTGGCTTTAACTACTGCCATGCCTTGAGGTAAGAGATTATTAGACCAACGTGCTACAGTCTGTTCTCTTCTAGGTTTGAACTTTCAGAATGTTGTTAATGTTTCTCTTCCTATAAGGCCAGGCTGCGATGTTCTGGTCTTTCCCCAATGCTTTTCACACATCCTTTCCTTGGAGAAATGTGAGAGGCAGTCTGGAAAAACATGAATGTTCTGTATGTCAGAGCCTGCTTACACAGGATGCCAACAGATGGCAATATTTTATCATTATTACACAATCCAGAGACCCTTCATCTGTGGCCTCAGGGAACAGGAGGAGTCGGCTCTTTGGTGTGACGCATGTCACCGAAGCTTCACCCCCCATTAACTGTGCTGTTGTTTGTGATTGTTAAGCTGCGTGTCTCGCTGTGTGTCACATTCTTGACTTGTACAAGGGTCCATTAGTAAGTAGCATCTGAGTACCGTGAGTCATAGAGGGCCCCATTCTTGGAAAAACAAACACTGCACATTCGGCTGAGATTAGAGCAACTGGCTGGTAGTGAATTGGATGGTGTTTCATGTAAAAGTCTGTTTCTGTGATTCATCAAGGCCTTTTCCCCCCTCTATCAATAGGCTGGAAATTCACATTACTGTTGTACGGCACTTCCTGTTCACAAACCCAAGCTGCGCACCCACAGCATCTCTGGTGCTACGTAAGGCTTGGTCATGACCATGGAAGAACAGGGCATGAGGAGAAAATGGGAGCCACATATTTCAAAAGTATCCAGAGCGCTTATGAAATCAACTTCGTGATTTCAAGCCAAAGATGTTTTTGATTTTCAATTATATTTTCCAGCAACTTACTGCTTATTTTTCTCCTTATCATTTTCTTACTCCCTTCAATCTTTCTATTTTTGGAAGTCACTTTTCTTTCTTTTTCTTACGTCTTTCATGACTTCTTTTTCTTTTCCTTTTTTAACCCCTTTCACCTTTCTTCACCACGTTTTTAGTCTTTTCACATCAAGTTCTCTTTCCCTTCGTAACTTGCATATCCAGACCCTGATCCAGAGGACTCCAGCCCAGGAAAGGCATTCTGGTTCTTCAGACTTGGCACCAACGGGACACTACTGCCTTGCCAACACCACCTACCCAAGGAACTGAATTTAAAAAGAGAATCCCCTCCAGCTACCACCTAACCTAGCCACTGCCAGCATTACAACTGTAAGTCATCTAATGGTTAAAAACTGGCCTGAGTATAAAGAAAGCCAGACAGATAAATGTTCCAGGTTGGATTTAGGGAAAATTTTGGGTTTTCTCTATGTACATGCGACTTTTTTGAGGCTGTATTTCAATCCTGGATCCCCTTAGCAATCTGGCACTTTCGCTGTTTGTGTTTCTCTTTTCTAACTTTTTTTTTTTTTTTTTGAAGTGAAATTCTGGCATTTCTTCCAGGAAGGAAGGAGCAAGAGGGCTTCAGGCACTGCTGGGAGGCATGAGGGTGAAGCTGCACGAACATCTTTACAGACCATCTACCCCACTAAATACAGGGTCATGACCGTGTAGTCAAACAACAAAGGGTCAGAGGGGAGAGAACAGATGGGGACCATAGGCTCCCAGATCCCACACCTTCTTTCAAAACCTGTTTCAGAGACCGGTTTTCTGTGAAAGCAGATTTCTGAGGGTAGTGCTTTTATAAACAATCCACTCATTTCTTTGGCCTATGAGAGGTGTTTTGTGTGGGAGCATTTGCCATCAAACAAGGTTTTATTGAATATCCCCCTTGTTGTTGTTATAATAATCCATGCTGATATAAACCATGCTCCATAAAATGCCACAATACACATCCACTGGGCAACACTGCAGGGCAGACTCATGCCGAAGCTCCTTGGGCAATAAAACCAAGACCGCCAGAAACACGGCTGCCATTTATTTCCCCGTAATGTGCTTTCTCTCCTTCTCTCTCTAGGCAGATTTTCCTCGTGTTGAAAGGGAACCTCTGGTCAAAAGTCAGCAAGCAAAGTTGTAGAAAGCTTTGATAGTCAGTGAAGTGAATCATGGCTACACACGGCAGTGGCATGCACCAATGGAGCCTCTCGCTGGGCGGACCTCCCTCTAAGAGCAACTTCTGGTCATCAGTCAAAGGGGCCCCCAATGAGTTTTGCACAGCCAATGGTTTCACCAGCTCCACGGTGCCTGGGTCCCAAGTTGCCCTTTTCCACAGGTATTGCTAAAGCAAATAGCAGACAGTATTTACTGGGTGTGATGCTTTCAATCACATTAATCTAGCCAGTAAAAAAGTTTATGACCAATAAAAATTCCACCATAACCTGGCTGATTGGAGGGGAGGCTGCATGATGGCAATTCAAGCCACGCCTCTGCCTCTAGCGAGACTGTCACAAACCTTGGAAGGAAGTAGGAGTCGGGGACGAGAAAGACAGAAAAATCTCTGGGGTTGTTAAAACTAACTCAAGGGTAGATGGATAAAACTCTTAAATCGTTTAATAAGTCCAAACTCTTAAGAGTTTGGATGGTGATTGACTGAACACCTACTTTGAAAAGCTACCTGGGGAAAGTATAGATGTGGTCCTGCGTCCACTAGAAAATTATCCTGGGTTCCTTCTAGTTTTTTGATCCCATGATTATTTGCTCATAATAAAATAAATATTTTTAAATGCAATACTTAGAAATGAGCTAGAAGGATGCCTGGGTGGGGACTCTCAATCTGGTTTGGAGCCAATGGGGAATGTAGCTTCACATAGCTGTCTTTCTCCTGGTTGATTCGTACATGGTTTACACAGATCCAGAAGGGCAATGACTAAGCTCTATTAACATTTGTGAGTCATTCCTTCTTTTCCCAATCCATGGTGACAGTCCTCAGACGGCATGGTTTCAAACACACACTCTCCAAAGCCTACTGTTCCATGGCTTCTCCCTTGAGTGGGCAGCTGATCCAATTATTTGTTAATGATCCCAGACCACACATGGCAAGGAGGATGTTATTTTAATGAACGTATATTGGAAGTCCTGTCACTGGGAGCAAGTACCTGATTAGCTAATTGTGGCTAGGCTAATACTTCAAGTAGCTTATCCAATAGCCATTATCCCATTCTTTCTGAGTAACAGAACCCCAAATATAATCTGTGTGGCAAGGTGCCCAGCCAAAAGACTTTATTTGCAAAATCCCTTGTTGCTAAGGGTAGCCAATAAGACATAATTTGGAATTTGTGTTTGAGGCTTTTGAGAAAGCCCCCGAAGAGGGGGGCAGATAATTGGCATTTGCCCTTTCACCCTTCTCAAACTTCCTTCTCTTTCCTGCCCAGAGTAAAGAACCAGTGGCTAGAACTCCAGTAGTCATCCTGGCGTGTGAGATGAACTTAATTATGGAAGCCTCACACTTTAAGGAACTCAGAGATTAAAGGAGCAGGAAGATAAAAGGAGAGAAACCTGGGTCTCTGAAGACTTGAGCATACAGTCTGATACGTAGACTGCCTACCTCCAGACTGCTTAGTTTTTTAAGAGAAAAAGAATTTTTTGTTGTTTAAGCCACTCTTCTTTCCAATCTCAGCACTAAATTCCTAATCAGAATCCAATTCCTAGAGATCTAAAAATTCTCTCTGGAAGCCATTTTTAACAGCCCCCTGCCCTCAACAAATGAGCACTCAAATCTCCCAAACAGATAGACAATCTTATTTTAAATATTTTTTTCTGGTAATAGGCAATTTCATCCAAAAAGCAGCACTTTACATATAACTTCTTACATAGAAGGCAAACTTTAAAATGTTTGCCGAAACATGGCTGGCAACATGGGAGTATTAAGTAGAAGATGAGTTTTATAGTTGGAAAGATAATGCTTTTGAATCCGAGATATTTCACTCGCTAAAAATGTGACATTAGGCAAGTTACTTAGACTTAACCTGCAGTATTAGAGACTATAAATTGAGTAAAACAATGTCAACCTGGTGAAAGCATACATTTAAAGGAGACATAACACAGACGATCTTAAGAAATTCTGTTCTCTTCTGCCTTCCACTTCTTAGTTTGAAATTCTATACTTTGAGTGTATTGGTTTAAGTTCTCTGAATTCGTCCTTGGAGACAAGCGCAAAAATCCTTCTGCCAACAAACATTTCACCTACCATTGTCTTTGCTCATCTCTACTTTGTCAATAATACGTCCCCATTTTCCTCCCAATGCCCTCCTCTCTGTATCACTATTAAGTGGAGACATCAGTATACAAAAATTAAAAAACAAACCCAAGACCACATACTCAGTCTGCCTAATTCACTAAAATGGCAGGCAAAAGAATAGGCTAAGATGAGCCAATTCATTGTAAGTCCAACAGCTGATTTTCCATTAACATGTATTTTCTTAGGTAAGACCCGGCATCCTTTAAGGCCAAGGCATATGATTGCCTCTGCTGATTTTGATGGTAGTGCCAAAATATACAGAAATTATCAAGTGCTCATGGAGATCTCTCTGAAATCATATGCCATTGATAAATTAAGCTGAACCTTATTAGTTTTATTCAAATGTAAAGGGCATAATCCAGCACATAGTGGTGAAGGGTGAAAATGTAGATTCAGATAAACCTATGTGACTACATGCCCATGGATGAATTAATTGACCTATCTTTAATTAATTAATTAATGGTAGATACTTCATAAGGTCGTTGTGAAGATTAAATGAGACAACGCACATAGAGAATATAGCACGATGCTTGACATACAGTGATTATCCCAATATTGGTCTTCGTGATCATGATCACCCTTAGTGTGGGAACAGTTGATGCTTATCATTGGTGTGAACTTGCATCCATTCCTTCCCACTCCTCTCAAGAGTTTATTTTCAGGACTTAAAAAAAGACCATATCAAAGTCCTTTGCTTCTTGTCCCTTGAGCAAAATTATTTCTTTTAGAGAGAGATGGGACAATGAAGCAATGAATCGGGGTTTATGAAAAATGTACATATATCTCTTTAAGTAGAATTTTTGAAATGCCATTTTCACTACACTTAGGTATAATTTTGTAGACGGGTAGACAGTCTTAGTAAACAGACCTGGATCTGAAACCCAATCCCACTTTTTAGCCACTATGTGACTTGGACTAGTCAACTAACTTCTCTAAGTTTCAGCTAAAATGCCAGCCTCTGATGTTTTCAGGAAAATTGCATGAATTTACATATGCAAGTACCTAAAATTTGTAACAAAGTAGTCACACAGGAGACATTTGCTTTCTTTCTCCAGTTATGTGTTGTTTTTGTTTTTATTAGTTTGTTTATCTCCTTGTCTACCAACAAGGTTTCTGTCTCCACCAGGAAGAATTCAAAGATCTTCCTGGTGGGGAAGTCAGGAATCTGGTGAATTAAGAAGGAAAAGAAGGAGAAGGACAAGGAAGGTAGCCAAGTCATTGAAAACACAAACACTACAGTATTCTGCTTTGTTTATACTACTGTGCCAGTCCTAATGCTACTTTCAGCCTGGCACCTTAGTCCTGTCTGGAGGTAGTTCTAGAAAAACCACACCCAGGCCTGGGATCCCATCACAAACCACCACCTCTTACAATAATAGTCCCTATCCCCTTAGTCTTCGTATTTCTTCAACCTCTGACATAGGAAATCATCAGGGACAACACCCCAAAATTAACCAACATAGTCTGTTATATGTTTTCAACTCTGTGATTTGAGACATTTGAAATCAAGATACCCCACCTCCATAACATCCAATGTAATTTTTCAAGTATTTATATACTGTGTTCCAAGAAAGAAAAAAAAAAAACAAAAAAGTGTTCTACATATTTAGGAAATTTCATTTTCCCTTTGAACAGAGTATAAAGGACTGTTAGCCCAGGCTTCGTGGAAGGAGATGCTTTCCTTCAGAAGAGTAATGGGTGTATACTTCTTTTAAAATTTACTTAATTTATTTTTTATTTTTGGCTACATTGGGTCTTTTGTTGCTGCGTGCGGGCTTTCTCTAGTTGTGGTGAGCAGGGTCTACTCTTCGTTGTGGCGCGCGGGCTTCTCATTGCGGTGGCTTCTCTTGTTGCGGAGCACGGGCTCTAGGCACACGAGCTTCAGTAGTTGTCGCTCGTGGGCTCTAGAGCGCAGGCTCAGTAGTTGTGGCGCACGGGCTTAGTTGCTCCGCGGCATGTGGGATCTTCCCTGACCAGCGCTTGAACCCGTGTCCCCTGCATTGGCAGGCGGATTCTTAACCACTGCGCCACCAGGGAAGCCCAAGGGTGTATAATATTTTGCTCATTGTTCATACTCAGAAGTAACAAGGAAAGAAGTGATTCTGATTGGTGCTCATACTCGCAAAGACCCTTTGATTATCCTAACCTAGAAACCCTAAAGGCATTTCTGAGCTCGAAATTAAGTCTTTACATTGGAGCCCTGACATCACTTATTGAATGCTGCCTAGAATTGAGTAGTCCATTAAGCAACTGAGAAAGTTGCTTAAACCCATTTCTGGAATAAGGACTCCAGAGTCAAATGCTCCTTCGTACTTGAGATAATTGCCTTAATATCATCATCTAAGGATGTTCAATCAGCTCTCATGATTGAGTAATGACAGAGATGGTCCCTTAAATTCTCAGCAACTTGGAGGAACACTATGGTTATTCATTTGTTTTTCCTCTGAAACAGCTCTGGCCAGTACCTTAGTTTCCACATGTTCAATGTAGCCAGAAACACCATGCTAAAAATCCTTGGTCTTGCTAAGTCAGCAGGACATTCTCTTGGGAACTGCCATTCTCCAAAGCCAATTCTGTGCTACTGAAGAAACAATAAGATACTGATTGCAGGAGATGAGGGTCCCTTCTAGGGGGAAAAAATCTAAAATGCAAATGGCCATGCTATTTGGAAACAGATGGCAAATATCATTTAGGCTAGAAAGGTTTGGGAAGCCACTGCGAGGTCTCCAGCACACCTGAGGCTGCCCATCACCACTGTGCTTGCAGTTCGTTCTCTGCATACTCCTCCAAATACAGTGCAAAGCTAAACATCAACCATGTGTCCAGGCATGGTTTGGGGGCACATATGACCACGTATCACACTATTTTCGTCTGAAATCATAGCTTGGCCTATATATACTGAAAGGTGAGCAAACGTCAGTGAAACCCTAGACTTCCCTGGCCTTGGTGTTGGGCTGGCAGCAGAGCTTTCCCAAAGCCTGGTAGTCATACCTGGGTGAGTGAATATTTTCACACTCTAAGCAGGTTCTAGCTGGCTAGTACTTTCAGAAGCAGGGGTGGAGGAGAGAACAAAGGTACGGGAGAGAGAGACAGAGAGAAACAGAGAGAGGGACAGATAATAAAAAATATATTTTGATTTCTAAAAGTATGATTTTACCTTCACAGAAATACAAATTTTTGAAAATTTCAATTAGGACTAACTCATAGCCCCAGACAGCCAATACTCTAATAAGAGCTCTGAGATGTTCGGTAAAAAACAGCAGTTGCCTTTGCCACAGTCTGGGATTGTAACCATACATGGGCCAGAGTGCCAGGGAATTGAGTGGAAGCTTATTTGCCATGAAAAATGGGAAACGGGAAAAGATTCTGGTACTGTCTTTGCAACTGGATGTCAGTTAATCTCTCAAAGCCCTGGCTTCTGTGTAGGCAACATGGCAGTATGTGGTAAGTAATGGATTTGGTTTGGAGAAGCTTGAAAAGTCCCCCAAAGACTATAATCTCACCTTATTCTCATTAGCATTAAAAAGTAAAGATAGTGTTAATTCAAAGAAACAGGGTCAAAGGAGGAAAAGAAATAGAGGGTAAAGAAAGTACGTGTTATCCATTTTGCTGACTTTACCACTAACATTACTGAATAAGCTCCTACTTTAACTCCAAGTCTAAAATCATTGGCAGATATTATGTTCATTCTTAAGATTTATCAGTGTTTGCTATTATTTTGTAGTAATCTGTTCTACAGCAGAAAGCTATAGAAAGCGTTGATGATGAGGACTGCGTGGATGGTTGAGTTGCCAGGTAAATATAGGTGTCCTGCATTTGTATTTGCTAAATCTGGCAACACGAGGTAAGAAGTAGTTATTGCATTAGGTGATATTTGGGGGAGCAACTGGAAAGAGAAGGGATGACCCTAAAAGAGTTGGACTGAATCCCAAAGTTTTTTGTTAGTTTTAACATGTATGTCCTCCTTACTTCTTCCATATGCCTCATCACCAGCTTGGGCCCAGAGTCGACTCCCTAAAATGCTAATTGATTGATTCATTGATAGATAAAAGAAAAAGGCCAAAACTAAGCCAAAGTAAATACGGTTTCTGGTTTAAATGTTTTATTTCATGGGTCAGATTCAGGCATGGATTTCACCACTTGGAATACATACTTTTGAAATTGCAAAATATGATGCATTTTAAAACTCAGGAAATTTTAAAGTCCCATGCTTATATCTTAATGGATTCCACAAATCAATTTTTCATTTTTCTTGGTGAATATGGCTGATATGTACAAATGAGTATCATTTACCACCCGCCCCCAATAACCTCTTATGGAGCCAAAGCCCAACCAACGCTATAAATACAGAACACCACTGTGAGGAGCTCTCCTGTCTGTTCCCCTTCCACCCCAGCATGGAATGGATTTCTCTTTTCACAGTGTTAAAAGGATCAGTAAATCATCAGGTCACCTATTGATATGAAAGTCTTTTCATTTGAAATCATTATTGTTTTTGCAAATGGCAAAAGAAAAATACAAAAGAGCTAATAAATCAAGAAAAAAATTACAACAGGTTTTTATGAAGCATGGGTGGAGTGGAAAAAGTGATCTTGGCTTAATTAACCACACTTAGTCACACGATGCAGGAAGCAGAGGTTTTAAAATGTCCAACTGGGGCTGTTTTATACACACACACACACACACACACACACACACACACACACACACTTTAAGGTGTTACTTTCCATCACATCACTCTGTGCTGGGTTACCATGAAAAAAACTTCTGAATCTTGACCTTCTTGTTAAATGTTAAAATCACACTCCCTCTTGGAAGGCCCAACTTTCACAAAATATTTTCTCTGCATAGTCACAGAGGAGTATCTCTGTACACGTAACAGATGCTCAAGATCTAGGTGTATATTGCTTGAGGCATGATTACCTGACAAGTCTGGATTTCCTTTATATGAGTAACGTCTCATTTTCACCTCTATCTGTTGACTCATGCCATTGCCTGTGCTTTAAATACCTTGATCCCTACAATCTCCTATGTATCTGAGTGCCAGCCATGCCAGTGCTATGCCACAAGTCGATCCTCCATTCTATTGTGCTACTAGATTTCTCCTTCCACAGTTACACAGTTACAGCCCTTATAATTGATACTAAACACTTGGTTATATACTTTAACAGTTGATTACTTAATTCTTTGTATTATTTTATCTTTTCTCGTTCATCTTTCTTCATTCCTCCAATTACTGAATATACCCTAAGGACTTATACCTCTCTGGGGTGTTCTGGGACCAGTAATCACTCATGCAGAGTAACAGGTACCCTACTTGCAGAATGATACCACATACATTCCTTAGTGAACCTAAGTGTTATTATTTCAATTAACTTATTCTAAGGAAACCAATCACACATTAGGATGAAGGGAGAAGCCGCCTAAGACTTAGGTTAAGGAGAGGTGGGCACTATATCAGTGAGGGAACTCTAGAGAAACAGAACCAATAGGAGATTATATACATATTTATTTCTAAGGAGTTCATGCAATTGCAGGGGCTGGCAAGTCCAAAATCTGTAGGGCAGACTTGCTGGCTAGAAACCAAGGCAAGAGTTGATGTTGCAGACTTGAGTCTGAAATCTGAGGTCATCTTGGCAGGCTTGAAAGGCAGGCAGGAGTTCTATGCTACAGTCTTGAGGCAAAATTTCTCTTCTCCAGGAAACTTCAGTTTTTGCTCTTAAGGCCTTCAACTGATTGGATGAGGCCCACCCACATTATCAAGGGTCATTTCCTCTCCTTAAAGTCAACTGATTATAAATGTTAATCATTAATAAAATACCTTCACAGCAACATCTAGACTATTGTTTGACCAAACAGTTGGGCACCATAGCCTAGCCAAATTGACATATATAACTAACCATCATAAGCACTTTAACATTGACTAAGATGCAGATACTGGTGCTTTATATCCATCCTCAACCCCCAGAGCAAAGTCTCTGTTTTCTTGCTAAAGACTTCTCTTCAATAGCTCCCTTTTGATGTCCATGATCACCATGATGACTAGATTTTCTTTTCCTTTAAATATTCTTGTTAGGTTAATCTTGAATAATTTCTCAACTCTGTAGCCTTGTTTGGAGGAAATGTTGGCATCCAGTTGGTCCAGTATATGTGGCCCCAGTTTGCACAAAATTCATTCCTTATATATATAAAGAGAGAGAGTCAGTCTCAAATGTACAGTGTTAGGCTTGAGGAGCCATGCAGGAATAAAAAAGTGTCTTCATTCCATATTGACTGACAAAATTTAGCTGGAATTACTTGGCTGTACGCACAAAGCTTCATCCCGACTTGAGTACCTAATGGCAACGACCAGATATTATTATCCTTGAATCCCCAAACACCAGCACATTGCTACTGGCTGTCACGCGAGCTAAAGATACACATGCTGAGGGTGGCAGAATCAGAAGAAGTCTGTGGGCAGAGAGGGCTGGCTCGGCTGCCCGGGAGCAGCAGCAGCTCCTGAGAGCTTGACAGAAATGCAGAGTCTCAGATGCCACCCCTGACCTCCTCTGTCAAAATCTACATTTTAATTTGACACATGAATTTCCTGTGTATTTTATTTAATGTTCAGAAATAAATTTATCATAAAGGTATATGTCACCCACCTGTAAAATGAATGAAGTTGGCTTCAGAGTGTCAGCAAAATTAATCTGTGTTTGTAAAGCTCCTTGGATAAAAGGTAGTATTTGACAGATGTGTAAAATGTACATTTATTGTCATGAGTATTACAGTCTGAAAAGTTAGTCCAACATTTTCTGGTAACATAAAAAATTGATTACGCAATTTGGTATCTCTGTTTTCTATTTAACGGAATTCCTAAATTTAGACTCGATTGATTGTTTCATTAATGATGAGGAAAGAGATTATACATGGAGTTCGCTGCCACAGACAGTAGTAAAATAATCATAATAAAATAGCAAGGGAGTTGACACTTCACATCTATATTCAAAACTATAAAGAGTTCTAGACATCACTGTAACACTGGGGAGGCCTAGCACAAGACACACAGGTTATGTTTTCAAAGAGCATCATCAAAATCAAACCATGATTTAGGATACCATGTAAGTGATGTTGACCAGGGACACGGATAGAACTGAGAAACACTTAGCAAATTGCCGTCCTCAGGGACAGTCTTCCAAGGAAAGGACACTGAGATAAAGGGTATTTTAAAGCAGAAAAAAAGAGAAAAGAATAATTTCAGTGATTGGGAAATTGGGAATATTATCTTTTAAGGCTATTAGAGTGCAGACCAGGGTGTGATTTTGGAGGGTCATGTCAGAATGAGAAGGGTGGTGAGGAGACAAGCCTCGTCTCCTGTAGGATGTGCCCTGGGCCGGTCGAGTGGGGTTTGCTGTCGTCTATCTCTGCAGCGCCCAGAAAAACACCATGTCTGTTAACCAGGCTGCATGTGGGGCTTTCAGGAGGGAGACTGTCTTTTTCAAAATAGAATCCTTGTTAACTGAAGGACGTATTCCAAGGTCAATGGTCAAACTAATGGTCAGCGTTCAAGAACAGATGATGAGGAATAACCGAGCCTCGACTTTGGGATAACTGGGATGACATAATAAACAAACATAAATAAGTTTAGCTTTTATAGTCTGATGTAGTGTCTTTTCTCCCAGGGGTTTCTGGGCAAATCTCAAACAACTCGAGCAAATTACCAAGAGCTGTTTCTTTGTCCGTGCTTTGAAAGTCGTCGTTTTAAAAAATTTTATATTAAAAAAAACTTCCTAGTTCAAGTACTTACGGCCCTCTTAGATAAATACATTTCATCATCTTTTGTGATATGTAAGTTTCTCTACAAAGGGCAAAAAAGCAGGAAAACTGTGAAAAGCCACTGCATCATCTCACTAAATTTAAATAAAAATCTAATACTGGGCTTCCCTGGTGGCGCAGTGGTTGAGAATCTGCCTGCCAATGCAGGGAACACGGGTTCGAGCCCTGGTCTGGGAAGATCCCACATGCCGCGGAGCAACTGGGCCCGTGAGCCACAACTACTGAGCCTGAGCGTCTGGAGCCTCTGCTCCGCAACAAGAGAGGCCGCGACAGTGAGAGGCCCACGCACCGCGATGAAGAGTGGCCCCCACTCGCCGCAACTGGAGAAAGCCCTCGCACAGAAACGAAGACCCAACACAGCCAAAAATAAACATAATAAATAAATAATAAATAAAAATTAAAAAAAAAAAAAATCTAATACTGAAAAATGAGCTCCAAGGGTCAGACAAAACAAAGTTAATAACTCAGAGAGTTTACAATGCTTGTGGTCTACTGATGAACAAACATCTTTCTACCCAAATCCTATAGAAGTTAGCATCATAGGTAGAGGCCACACCAAAATATTATTTTTTCAGTTCTTCTAATTAAAAAAATATGGTTTTAGTCACACATTTCAAGTTTTCTTATGTTCAACTAATTTTAAAACCAGAGTCTATGAGACATGGGTTCTGAACTACCCATAATTAAAAGTACCAATTATATAGAGAGTTTGGATAATTTTCCCATGTGTGCCTAATACAAATGTATTATAGACACTGTATACAAATCTATTGTTAAAACAAAACTGTAAAGTATTTTTAAAACAAAAAGAAAAGTTGAAAGAAAAGTAAACTTTTAGATAAACAATAAGACAAAATTTGACCAGCTTCATTTGTTAAAGGAAATTATATTTCCAAAGAACAGAAGAAGATCCGAAGTATAAAATAATTAAAAACGAAAAAGTGGGCTTCCCTGGTGGCGCAGTGGTTGAGAATCTGCCTGCCAATGCAGGGGACACGGGTTCGAGCCCTGGTCTGGGAAGATCCCACATGCCGCAGAGCAACTGGGCCCGTGAGCCACAACTACTGAGCCTGCGCGTCTGGAGCCTGTGCTCCGCAACAAGAGAGGCCGCGATTAGTGAGAGGCCTGCGCACTGCGATGAAGAATGACCCCCGCTTGCCGCAACGAGAGAAAGCCCTCACACAGAAACGAAGACCCAACACAGCCAAAAATAAATAAATAAATTTTTTTATTTAAAAAAAAAAAAACGAACAAGTGATAAAGGATAGTAAGACCCAGAAGTCTGACTAAGTACTGACATTTGAAAAGAAAAAAAGCACTATAATAATAGTAGGAGAGATTGAACTGAAAATTTTCAACTAGAAATACAAGATTTCATCAACCAACAGAGTCTTTTTGATGTTAATTATGTGTTGGTATTTTTAATTAATCATTTATTTAATTTGTTTTGTTTTAAATAGACGAAACCACATAAGGGTAGCACTTTTTCAAAAGTAAAAGTGAAAAATAATCTGTTTAAGTATCACAGTCCCATTACAGCAGAGAGACAAACAGAAAATTCAAATAATGGGGAAATTTAATTTTCTGAAAAATTAGTATCAAATAGAAGGTTGTAAAAGGCAAGGCCATTTAGAACTAAAAGCAAAACAACTTTTCAACTGAAATTTGAATTTCAATTTCAATTGAAAATGCAGGTTTCATTCTTTTGTGTATGGGGAAAACTAGCCTCAACATTTTTTTTCTTTCTATACCCACAGAAATAAAGTATTAAACCCAAGTGAATTATTCTTTTTTCTTTCTTTCAATGTATTTCAATATAATATTTTTCAAGATTTAATGAAAGAGCTGTACAATCCATACCCCCCCCTTTTCAAGAATGTCTGGCCAAATGCAGCTGTAAATTATAAAATAATGCCCTGCATTCATAAAACCGTTCACACATAAATATAAAAAATATAACTACTGATCAAATGAGTCTTCCAGATAGGTTGCTTAAACCATCAAATATATATTCATATATATATCCTTAAGAAGCATCCTCTAACTTTTAAAAACTGTAGATTTTTTCCTAAAAAAAAGTATTTCTTTTTAAGAAATGAGTACTTTTAAGCCAGTACTCATATTCCAGAGAATGACTACTAAATTCAAAGCACAAATTGCTAAATGCAGGAGATTTTTTCCCCTATCAAGCCTTTTTATTGTTTCCAAAAAAGCAGTTTTGTCTACAGAAAGCCCCAGTACCCCTACTTCGTGACAAAATTCATTCCTTAGGACAGTAAGGAAAACCAGTAAGATTCAGGACTCCCCCACTAGAATCATTTTTCTGAAATATAGACAGAAGTTTATCAAATATAATCAGAAAAAATATAATGTTTTAGGAACTTAATTCTAAAAGCTAAAAGAGCAGAAAATATTCTTATTTAGTATTTTTTGGCCTTTCTGTTAGATGACCTTATGTCCTGGTTTCCCCAGAATAGTCCCCATTTATGCCTCTTATCCTGGAGTAACTATTAATAGTGCTGCTTTCCACTCTCAAGGATCTCAGTCTGGATAGTAAATTATATGGCTGCCCACCTTTAAGCTATATATGAGGTGTGGGTTAAGAATTCCTGAAGTTTAGTCTTTTATTTGTATAAACCAGTAATATATAGAATGAAATATTAAATATTATTAAATTTGGTATAAGACATTATGTGTGTGTGTGCAGACACACATGCATCCAAATCCATAGCTTGTGAGATAAATATATTTAAATACGAAATAATGGAGTTAATCCTGCCACAATTACACGGCTACTCATGGTTAGATTTCTTTAAAGAAGTTATTTTGGGGCATTATATACATATTCCATAAGCCATTCCTAACACAGCTCTAAGTGCATGCTGACCCAGTTATAAGATATTCAAGAAAAAATTTCATTACTTGATATCCACGTTTATTTTCAATCAGAAACTGTATTACCAGACTTGATACCGAGTTTAAGTGGCTTTTATTTGGTTTAAGAAAACATATACACTCAAAGCACACACATTTTTATTTATTATGTTCAAACATAATTATTTGTTTGCTACTTGTCTCCTCTCTGACCTCTCTGAGCACTTAAGGACATCAGCTTTCCCATGTTCATCAGTACAGCACTTAGGACTTTTTAGGTACTTCTTAGCTATTCGTTGAATCATAATGTGAGTGAATGAATGAGTGTATCCTCATCTTTGAGTCTTTGTGGACAATTCTAAAAGCAGAGTTTACATGCTGGAAAAATAGTTGGTCATTGTTTTGAAGGGAACAACACTAATATTCATATGTGAATCCTGATATAATTATTTTTAAGTCATATTAACACCCAAACTTAATAAATCCAAATCTTATCCCAAACAATTACACTCCCTTCCGTGAATGATTTCATTTTCATGGTAGAAATGGACCTTAGCTAATCAGGGAGCCCAGAGTGGGGTACACTGTAGACCTTTGCTCCTGAAAACAGAGCTAAGCAGCACCAGCGTGACCTGCTTGTTTGTTAGAAATGGACCCCGTCCCAAACCTCCTGAGTCCAGCTCTTCACAGAACCAAGATTTCCAGGTACTCTGTGTGCACAGAAAGTTTGAGAAGCACCACTCACAGTGTTTCAAGTTTGAATGTTTACAATATGCAAGTCAAGACTGTGAAGGACAGAGAAGGAGGGTATGAAGGGATAAAATAAGGGATATAAATATTCCAAAGTGACACTTTCGTCTCTTAGTAGCGTGTAGTCTAGTGATGTAGTCAGATCTATTTAGATCAAACCCGGTAGATAAAATAAGAATAAAATCATCTTCTAATTTTAGACAGATTAAAGTTAGTGCTAGAATAGGGTAAAACCAACACAGAACTTTCTGTCTTAGAGAAAGATCAACAAATCAAAAAGTAAAGTATAGGTCTTTGGTTTTGTGTTCACGAATACATACACAAGAGTTTCTCTCTCCTCTCTCTCTCTTTCTCTCTCTCACACACACACACACACATTCATACACTTATGCTTCCTGCCTTCCTAAAAGGGTATTGATGTGGCTGAAATATGTATCACGGCTATTCTCCAGGTAGTTATGTTTCTCCTAATAATATACTTAAGCCCTAACTTCAATGCCCTCATTAGTAACTTGAATATCTTAAGGCTATCCATAGGGAAATAAATCGCAAATGAAAATAACTGCTTTTGACATGCACTGACCTTGTTAACCTTGCAGGTAAAAGCTCACCAAGCAAATAAATGTCATGTCACTAATGCAAGAATCGACACACAAAACACAGGGTTATGATGAGGTTCAGCTGTTGCTCTTTCTTGGGGAGGTATAATAGAGCTGCTGCAAGCCTAGTGCACAGAAAAATAAGCACATCAGGATGAACCCAGGGTACCAAAATGAGAATGTATAATGTCCCAGGTTTAGAGTTTAGGATTAATCAACAAAGAGCACTTTACTGACAAAATAATCACATGTCCTTTGACTGCATTTTTAGAACACTATCTTAAATTTCTATCTTCAGTCTGGCCAGTCTTGTTATTCCAAAGCCAATACACTTTTAACAATAAAATTTGACCATATCCTTACTTAAAATCATGTATGCTGAGAAAACCCCATTGAACCATTTGCAAAGCTATTGATCTTAAAATACATTTTTAAAATGTTGAACCAGGCAAATCTCGCATATGGACTTGGTTATAACATGTAATTTATACATTTTATATTATTCTAGAAGAAAATCAATTTAACAAATACTTACTGCTTCTGTACTATATGAAAGGTGCTGTACGGTATATTTGAAATCAGCTATGACATCTCTCTGGGAAGATTTTCCTGGACTCCCCTTTCCAGGTCGAGTCAAAATCCTGTCTTGTGTTACCATATGTTTCTATAACGATTAATACAACAGAATGAAGCCTACAGTGTCATAATAATTTCCTTATATGCTTCTGATAACCAGTATAATATGAAGTGCTTTTATCAGGAACAATGTTTTATTTTGCCTCCTTAGACCCTAATACAGTTTTCTGCATCAAAAGTCCTCAAAAATGTTAAACGAATGAATGATTAGTATGTTGATGGAGATAATTCACATGTAAGGTAACTGGCTACTTTGATAGTTCATGTGAACAATACTGGGATATTCTTAATAATGCTTCTCAAGAATGAGGAAGACGTTGTCAAAATTAGCAATAAAAGTCCACAAATATGAAAATATTAGATACACGGTTCTCACTTGGAGATGTCTGTTTCATAGGAAGCATCACCTAAGATTCCACGCAAGTCTGTTTCCTTTTCCACATTGCAAAAATCGGTCTCCCCCCAAAGTGAACCTGATCCTTGTGGTAACACTGAAATAGCAGATTCTCCAAATTTCCAGTTGTCAATGTTTCCTAACTATTAGAATCCATACTCTACTAGGATAGTCCATTAGAATTATATCATAAGCATTTGCCAGGGTACTAAATGCCTTGAAAAACATGTGCACACAATACTGAAGTATTTATAAGTAAAATGATGGCTGGAATTAGCTTCAAAATCTTTCATCAAAAATAAATTTGAAAAATCATTGAAACATGCTTCTTTTTAAAATCCTTAAATGTTTGCCCAAGGCTTTCCTAGAGATTCTGAGAAGATAAACACAAGGCTCCCCACCCTACCTTCGCAGCAGTAAGTACCTAGATGAATCCGTTCATGAGACATTGTTTGATTATGCATAAATTTTCCAGTTCTCATCTAGACTTACTCTCAGTCCATTGGTCAAATGTGAATAGTCACACATTAACCAATAATCACACACATACATGATCACAAATAGGAGATACACGCCTGGCCTGCAACGCACAATAAAAGTGATGAAGTTTCCTATTCTCGTTTGCTTGTCCTCATCTACAGAAAGCCTTGTTTAAATAATGCTATAAGTATATTACTTTGCTAAAAAATTGGCCCATGTGCTTTGAACATTTGTGTCAGATTTGCCAAGGAATAAATGTACTTCAAACAGGGTTTTTTAATACAGTAAATTATTCTGATTTGATTCAGAACTTGAATTTGCTGTGGAAGGCTGGCTCTCACTGTCTGCCTGAACATAATGAAGTAATTACAAGAAATTAAAAATTCATCACTTTTCCTCCTACTCATGACATTGAATTTAGTTTTTCTTGTTTTAAAATAGTGTATATATATATATATATATATATATATATACACACACATATATATATATGTATATTTACCTATTAATACAAATATAGGCATAGATTAGACAGACTTGGACATAGATAGATCACCCAGCAATGAGACAGCAAAGCTATGGTTAGAAAAAAATATATATGTTCATGTGGTCATTCCTCAAATAAAGTATCTGTTTTCTCCTAATTAATTGCTCTTAGAGAATTTCATATGCATAATTCATACCTGATTTATTTCATAATGAGAGATGCAGTTTTAATACAGACATAAATGTATTAGTCTAAAAATAGAGCCAGCCAACTTGTTTAAACATTCTTATTTTAAAATGTTGGCTCCCTCTCCGTGAATGCCAATTCCAAAATGGCTTTATTAACCCAGGAACTAATACTAGCATTACTGCTCAATCTTACTTCAGATCCAATTATCATATGAAGTGATACAACTTATAAAATGCAGACTTTTAGGGACATGTGCTAAAGGCAATATAACACCTTCTACCATAAGAGTACCAACAGGAGCAGCTGTTGTTTGAGGGAATTTGTTTCCTAAAAGAGTGGACGTTTCTTTGGACCGCGTGGACGGGCAGACACAATGCATTCACAAATTATTGCAGTAGGAGGCATCAGGATGTTTCAAACAGGCCAAAGCTATGATTAATACTGATTTTTTTTATATCTAGACCAGGTCTCTATGTGAGACAGTTCTGTGCTTTCAGAAACGTATGTCTTATTATTGACATTTTTTCCCTGCACCTAAGAGACGGAGATTATCCAGCAGCAAGTCATTTTCCAATGTTAATTGCATTCTTTCAAGAAGGAGAAATGCTCATGACAGTAACGTGATTGTACTTTTTCAGCCACTCCAAGCAAAGCAATAGCTTACTTGGGTTGGCACCTGCGAGACCAAATGTTGTTTTTACTTAAGTGAATTAGCAATTATGGATCAGGAAAGAAATATTAGGACCCACTGAGACTTGACGCCTAGCTTATATTTTCCCAGGTTGGGCCTTACATGCGCCAATGGAAAGAAACTAAATTATATCTACCCTTAGGTTTCCCGTCCCGAACCCCAACTAGTTTATGAAGGTAATTAGTACTTTCAGTAATTGGACCTCACACTCTCCATGGCTTAAGTCCCAAGTTAAAGGTATTGCTGCAGAATATCTTTGAGCCTTGTTGGGGATATGGTCACCTTACAAGAATGATCAAATTTAATAGGATACTTGAGTTTCTGACTTAATAGACTTTTCCAGAGGACAACGGTGCTCCAGCTGTTTAAGTTCACTACAAGGGCTGCCTTCTGGGGCATGAAAGTATGGAGAAGCAGGCTAACGAGTTACTAGGGAGGGGAAAGAGAGAACAGCCATCATATACCACGCCTCTCCTTCCTAACGGGCATGCACTGCACTGCCTGGCTGGGAGTCCGGACTTTCCTAAATTACAGCCAGTCTTAAACTCTTGTACAGGAATCACCCTAGACTTGCCTTGGCTTGTCCTACAGAAGAGTATTCCCACAGACAGAACAAGTGGAGAGGTTCAACAGCAGGCTACAGACTTTCAGTCAGCCAGAAACTGACAGTCGTCACATTAGATGGATAAACATGGCTGGTCTGATTTAAACTTTTTTTTAACAATATTATGCCAGTATAAATCTTCCTTGGTTGTTTCTCTTTTGCTTCTCTTATTTTGTTATTTATTTTAACTATCTAGAAAATCACGCAACAATCACATTTTACTGACTAGCAGGAGTTTAAAACTTCTGCCATTTTTGGTTCAGATACCTCAAAAATATTCTTTAAAAAAGTATCTGAAAGAAATATGGAGAAAGTATGATTCTTGGAAATACCTCCTCTCAGTAGGACAGAGCCTCACTTCTAGTCAACTGTGCTTAGATTGTGCACACATATGATATATTACACATGTTATATAGTATATATGTACATCATATAACATCAGTTATATAATATTATATATAAGACTGTACATTTAAAGTCAGTTTCATACTTTATATATAACGGTTGCTTAACTGTTGATAGAAAAAATAAATAAAAATAGAATAGCTTATGAACTACCTTATGTTATTATTATTTAATTCCTAATTCTCTGTTTTTACACTGAACCATTTTGTTTGTTTGACATCAGCTCAGTTCTTTGTATTCTTTTCCTTCAAACCACTGACTGAGAAAGGGTCATTTAAACCTCCCATAAGCTCTCAAGAGCTGAGTGATGGGAAAGGCAGTTGTTCTTTTAAGAACACAACATCCTGAATCAGAAGAGTGACAAAGGAAAACAATACAAATGGAAGTGATAAATTAATTTACAGTATATCATCTTTGGATATTCTCTACATTAGTGCTTCTGAGGGGTCTTTTTCCCAACAGCAGCAAAATCCTTTCTTCAAAGAAACCTTTCATAGAAATCGAATACATCAAGCCTTAAAATTGATGCTGTTCAAGTTAAGAGTGGGGGTGAGGAGTCCAGAGCCAATTCAGCCTCCTCCTGAGCCCACCCTGTGAAACACACAGGCTCTGAGACACAAGCCATGGAACCCCTAAAACTCTGAGATGCATGGTCAGAAGGTCAGAAACTACTGTCTAAGCTTATTTTAATTATAATAGTTTAACTCCTACTAATATTTTCGGTGAGTGATTCCCTCCCAAAAGTGCTTTAGAATCACCTAGAGAGATTTTAAAAATGCCTGTTTGGGCCTCATCTATAGAGATTCCATTTTAGTTGTTCTGGAGTGGGTCCTAGAAATCAGTGTTTTTTAAAAGCTCTACAAATAATTTCAATATATAGCGAGCTAGCTTTGAGAAACCCTGCCAAAACTCCAAAAAAATAATAAATTTGGAGCCTACCTCTACGAGTTTTTAATTTCCTTGAGGACAGAGGCTGTACTTTATACATCTTTTCCTGCAGTCAACATTTGAATCCATGAAAGAAGGAAAGAAAATATTAAAGCCAATCAAAACATCCAAGAACACTAATTTGTCTGTGGAACGTGCAGCATCCCAGGCTTGGAATCAAAAGGCCTTCTTCCTTCCTTCGCCCACCCTACAATCGTTGATATGCCAGGTGCCACGTTAATCACTGTGTTTTCTAAGTCTAATGAGGAAGGCAGACATTTAAATAAGTAAATTAAGTGTTTATAGTATCTAGTAAGTGCTATTAATGAAATAGAAAAAAATGTGGCACTGAACCAGCCTGAAAGATTTGGAGATGCTTCCTAGAAGGGACCCCTGAATTCAGTACAGAAGTCTAAGAAAGAGGGTACAGACACAGGAACGTAATGGAGAAAAAGAGGGGGAGATACCAAATCGATTTCTTTGAAATATGGTCTCAGGTTTAAATAAAAAAGAGATAAGAAAGAAAAGTTATAGAGTGGCGGCAGAAGATGAGGAGAGGAAAAGAACAGTTAACAAGAGCCGTGAGGGACCAGGACAGCTCGGCAGTCTTGTGAGACACTCAATGCTGAGCTGACTCATAGCTAAGGCAGTGCGTCTCAAACTTGAAAGTGTGTAAGAAGCACCTGAGGCCCTTCATGAAGTGTTGGTTTTCACTCAGTAGGTTTGGGGTGGGACCTGAGAGTCTGGATTTCTAACAAACTCCAGGTGATTACGGACGCAGTTGGTCCATGGATTACACTTTCAGTAGCCAGGTTCTAACGTTTAGCACAAAAATATCATGTGCTTTTATTCTTTCAGGGACTGTAGTTTATTACCTAACTTTTTGCTTTTTCCTAACTTCCTTTATTTTTAATCTGCATTTTTTGAGGTGCAGTCACTGATGTGTTCCGTGTAGAGACTTACATACAAAGCCCGGGTGGATTCTTGCCATTATTTGACAAACCGTGGTTCTTTCCATCTAGCCGGTTACACCCCACGCGTTGACTGGGCTCCCCTGAAGTGGCCAGCATGGTGCTAACCATCTCTGGGGACATAACAGAATTCTAAGACATGCTGTCTACCTTCAAGGAACTAACTACAAACTTGAGAAAGGATGGACATGCGTAGCACATACCTTACGACAAAACGTTTAGAACAAGGTGTCCCATCTGCAGCACTAGAGAGTTTTAGGAGAAAAAAAAGTCAATAAATCTGGGACATGCAGGGAAAATATCCCTGATGGTGCCCTCTAGCTGCAGTTCTGCTAAAATATTGTGGAAAACCTTTGCCAGCGCCACCAACTTTCTTTGAGAAGCATGCGTGGATTTTTTTTTTTTTTTCCTAACTGTTCTAAGAACATAAAGGGGATAAAATAAACCAAAATAAAGCTATTTTATATCTTTTTGGACAACCGGAGTTTGTGATGAGAGAGAGGGTGGAGGGTAGCCACCGGACCTCCTTCCCCCAACTGTACTGAAAGTGTGGACACAGGAGATTCTATTCAGCAGCCCCTGGGATTGGGCTCCAGACACATAAGTAGCGCCTTGGCGTGTTCCTCTGGCCTGCCTTACAATTGCTTAGGCCACAGTTGTTTATTTTGAGACATTCAACTAGAGACCTTGAGAGAGGCCTACCCTCTGGTTTGTCCTGATCCTTCTCTAAGTGTGGGAACCTTTGTCTAATTGGATTGACTGTAAGTGTAATGATCATGGCGTGAGTTCTCTAAGCAGCGCCCAACCGTGGACATTCACATGGAAATGAGGTTAATTACACAGCATAGATGTGTCTAATGATTGCACCTGCAGCGCCACAGCGACCTCCCTTTAACTCAGTTTCACAAACAACTGCAAAGAGCAGCTGCATTCGTTTCCACAGAGTTTAAAAATCTGTAACGATCCCCAACAGAATAGAGGTGCAGAGGGTGAGAGTGAGGAAGGAGAGGATTCTTCCGGATCAGATGTCTTTCCCCAGCCACCTGCGGGTCGTGCTAATCCCGGGAGCCTCAGGCACAGACACGCAGCCACCACAAGCCGCTGCCGGTCTCCCCACTCCCCGCATCCACTTCTGACTGAGATCAGAGTTTCTCATCTGTCAGGATTCGTTAATATGGTGATGGAGATTTATGAAAGGCAAGGTCTGCAAAACTCCAGAATACAAGGTCATTATAAGTAGCCAAACTGTATTAGTCAGTTCTTCAGAGAATCAGAACCAATAAGATATCTATATCTGTATCTATATCTATAATATATCTATATCTATAGCTATAATATATCTCTATATCTATATCTACATCTGAGTGTTGTTATAAGGAATTGGCTCACATGATTATGGAAGCTGACAAGTTCCAAGATCTGCAATCTGCAAGCTTTAGACCAAGGAGAGTTGACGGGGTAGTTACAGTCTGATGTCCAGCAAGCTTGAAACTCAGAAAGAGCTAATGTTCCAGTTTGAATCTTAAGGCAGGAAAAATAACAAAAACAAAAATGATGTCCCTGCTTAAGGGCAGTCAGGTAAGAGGAGTTCCCTCTTATTCAGGGGAAGGTCAACTTTTTTTGTTCTGTTCAGGCTTTTAACTGATCAGATGAGGCCCACCCGCAATAGGGAGGGCAATCTGCTTTAAATGTTAAACTCATCCAAAAACACGCTCACGGAAACACCCAGAATAATGTTTTACCAAACATCTGGAGCCCTGTGGCCCAGTCATACTGACACATAAAATTAACCATCACACAAACCATTCCCCTAATCCTGGGAGGACTGCTTGGAAGCAGTGCTACTGAGTAAGACCCAAAGGCTTGCTGCTGATCCGTTTATCCACCCCTTCCCCCTGCCATGCTATCAAAGCCCCTGCCTTCTCTCTCTCTCCATCTTCTCTTCTTTGTGTCCTATTTCCCTTTCCTTGTGTCTATCATTATCCCCATAGGCACTTAGGAATATCAGGAAGACATTATCCTACCACAGGTGCTGACCCCACCCCTAAACACAACTGAACCTTCGCAGAGCTGACTTGACCTGACATGTACCCATCCAATGCGTGTTCAGGTCCCAGACTAATCATGCAGAGAATCTCTGCATTTATGTCAGTGATGCCAGTTGAAAAAACCATAGACATTCACAGGTCCACATTCACAATTCTCTTGGATTTTAAGAAACATTTTATTATACACGTAAAACTACTAGTCCCATGACTTTCTGTAGTTGCAGCTACAATTTTGAGATCCAAATGGGATTCCTCAGCTGTGGCTGGGAAAGATAATTGACTGCAGCCAAAGTCAAATACGCCCTCAAATATTTAAATATTTAAGGAATGTGCTTTGGGCTCTAGGAGCAATTCTGAAAAGGGGAGGTCCAAAATGTTTATGAATAATTGTATAAACTTTCAAAGGGACTGAATTGAAGGTGAGGACACCCATGGGGATGTGTAGCTGGTGACGTCTGTTAAACTAACTAGATTTATTTACGTTTTAGTCTTGCCCCATGTCTCTTTTCATACCATTTGGTCCACAAAAGACAAGTATGGGGGGGCAAGCTAACTAGGCACACTCACTAGTAGTCACGTACAAGGCAGCCAGAAATTATGTTCTTGCGCTCTGACCTTGCTCAACATTAAACTAGCTTCAGATTGCGGGGGTGGGGGGGAGGGGGCGGGGGGCGGGGCAGGATTAGCCAGAACTAAATTTATCTCAGAGAAACATCATCCAAATTCCATTCGCCACCTCGGTAGGTCTCCAAATAACAAGCTCTGCTTAAAAGCACTGGGCTAAGCCCTCTGTGTTTGCTGTGTATGTGGGGATGGGCGGGGGTGGAAGAGTGAGGGCCATTGAGGAAAGGAAAGGGATAGTTTCCACTCACACTTCATTCTGAGGATCAATCTCATGTGTAGTAGGCAAGTAAATTTGTTTTCCAAGTGCGAAGTAGACAAGCAGAGACAGACCAATGGACTTTTGCAAAAGAGACTAATTTTCTATTCCTTTGACTCTCAAGACACAAGCTGATTTGATAGAATGCTGAAACAAGAACACCCTATCTCCATTTTCGGTCAATCCAGAAAAGACAACTGGGCTTCTTTGGAATATGTTCACGCCTGGACTTGTTACTCACAGCTTACCTTCTCAGAGGTTAACAACAAGTAATGTTCAGCCCAGGAACCTAAACTCAAAATGTGTTGCTATCACCAATAATGGTTTGCAAAGAAGGGAAAAGTCACGATGTGTGTGATGGAAGGCATGATACAGGTACTTAAGTAAATTGTACTCAGGGTGGGAAAACACAGACTTGATCTAATTACTGGGCAACAGATGCTAGGAACTCGCCCGTCTTTACTCACAGTGGCACCCAACTGGTTTCCACCAAGCTGTGTGTTACCAAGGTCAGTTCCCGGGGTGCTGAAACACCCAGATGCCTTCCGTTATCACTGGTCACTCTAGAATCATGTTTGCTGAATGTATGAAAACCATTTATAGTCAGGACACTTAAAAAACCACAGCTTAACTGGAACATTTGGGATAAAAAAGAATTGCAGGAACATAATACAGTTTTAGCACTTAAGAGGAACACACACGCACTTTAAAAGGACGCCATTTGGTTTAATTTGGATTCTTAAAAACAGTTCATCCAAACAAGATTTCTGTTTACACTTGGGGAGGCTCATTTGACTTGTTCTGTTTTGCAAAGCTCAATGTTTCTGTAATATGTTTGGGTGGCATCATTTCAAATCAAAACAAGGAAAGTGGTTCTCAAAAATAAAATCAGAGGCCAGCTAAATAAGGATTTGCTAAGTCAATTGGTTGTTTGCTTATTTATACTACACTTCTTTTCCTCCCTCCTTTGGGAGTTTGTATTCAAACACACACACGCGCGTGCGCGTGCAGGACAGTCTTGGTAGGGATTATAAAGGAAGGGCGCATCACGTCCTCTGGTTCCTGTGACAATTTGAAGGAGCAAATATATATATGAGTGTATATATGTAGGGACCAGACATATATATCAGATTATGTATCATATCAGACATATATCTCATATTACATATATGAGAACTATACATGTTTGTGTATATATATATATACTATATATAGAGAGAGAGTTTTACTTATTCAAAGAAAAGAGAAAAGCTAAAAGCTGAGAGAACAGTTTAAGATGTAAAACAAAGAGACTTTCACCAGGCCTAGCCTGTTCAAACATGCTTTTTTTTTTTTTTCCTTTTTCTTTAAGGGAAAACCTCTGAAGCTGATTTGCAATTGTTAAGCTAATCTGTGGCCTAGGGGGAGAAAAAGCCACCAAAACCTTATAGAAATGAAGGAAATTACACAGACATGCCCACCCCCAGATTTAACGTTACACTTCCATGTGGTTTGGAACACATGAGAAGTGTGAGTTGTACTTGGAAAGGAAAAGCAGGCATCAACAACATCTGGGAGAAGAGTCGCGGTAAATACAGAGATCCTTACAGTAGTTGGGGATGCCACTAATTCAGGCTGGCAGCAGCTGAGTTTTATTATTAAAAACATTTTTATTCCCTCTACCAGATTCTGCAAAGACAAGTAAAACGTATATATCTGTAGGCTGAGGATATCCGTAGCTGAGGATTTATTAAATGTGTTCAAGTTCATTCATTCACCCCCGTGGGCAATTATTTCTGGAGCACCTACTATGTGCCAGGTCTTGAGTAACAGCCATGACCAAAGATGAGGAGGCACCTCTGTTCTCAAAGTCACACTCTGGAAGGTACTGGCAGACCATAAAGACATTAACACAGAAGCATGGCGATTACATTGTAATTTTTATTAATAGATCAAAATAGAGCAATGTAATACATAATGAAGGTAACCAAGGAGAAATACAAGTGGCTGCTTTAATCTAAGTAGGTCTTGCTGAGGAGGTAGCACTGACCTAAGACCTGAAGGCCAGATGGAACCAGCCAAGCTAATACCTGCAAAGACTCTGCTGGACCTATTTTTAATTCCCCAGTGCCTACCAGATACATTTCCAATCTCTGTCCTGTCATCCAAACCCTCCATGGTCTGATTATCACATATCCCTCCAGCCTTAGCCCCCATGATGCTTCTGTAAAAATTCTTGACTCTAGCCCTAACTAGGGTTCTTTGTTCATGACTGTAGGGTTTCTCACATAGTTCCAACTTCATGGACTGCTTCTTCAACCCTACTTTTTTGTGTCCAAATTCTCCCATCCTTCAAGAGCCTTGGTAAATGCCATCCTCTCCACAAACTCTTTCTAAAACCACTTATGTAATTTCCCCTTCCTTGAATTCCTATCTCATTATGAATATATCTTTTTTCATATCACTTTGTAATCTCTCTTCTTTACCTTATACTCTAGTTATTTATGTATGTCGCCTATTTCTCCTTATGGAGAGTAAGCTCTTTGTGAATGGCTCTCTGATCTTTTTGTCTTAACTGTTAGGATCTCTTCTGGTTTCTTACTAAAAGTTTTGCCAAGGGCTCAATAAATATCTATCGCATGAACAACTGAATGAAAGCTAATCTCTAAACACAAAAGTAAAAGTGAGGTGTATATGTGTGTGTGTGTGTAGTTAGTGGAGGGCTAGAGCAATGAACTGGGGTAATAGTAGAGAGGGGAACAGCACAGAGACTAAGATCACTAAATCATCATAATTTTCAAAAATTGTTTTCTGCTTCTTTTTCATTATATTTGTCATCACCACTCAATGTTTGAGTCAATCCAATGGAATTCAGTATTAATATGGCCAAGTTCTCTGTTTGGTGCTGATAAAAGCAAGCAAATTTGCTTACGAGAGTGGAAATCATTTCCAGCCATAACTCCAGCCAATGGCCTACCTCTATTAACGGAAAAGTTTGAAAAGCACACCCCACATACCACAGATCAGAAGCAGCATCTTTACAGGGAAAGGGCAATGCATGCCTTAGCTGTCCTGGCTTCTCCCCACTGATAACCTTGCTAAGAGGATGCTGAACTTGCAGTGCCACTCAACAATCTATATTTCTCATCGTAGAATACAAAAACTAAAAGGGACTTCAGGGAATCATTTTGAAAAAGATGGATTTGAAGCTTTGAGAGGTAAAGTGATTGGCCCGGGATCTCACTGGTAGATTCAGCAGTCTCAACTCTAAGCACAGTATATTTTGACACCACACTGTCTTAATCTCCATCATATCATAATTTTAAACGAGGAGAGACCCTCCTCCCATCATGCTGTTTTAAAGAATTTAGACAAATTGCTTCTGGGGGAAAAACAATCCCTTAATTACTAAGATATGCAAATACAAAAACAAAAAAATCCTCAAAAAAACACTCTTGATGAAGCTTCACACCAGTTGCATCACTTCTGGCTCTAGGCCATCCAAAACAGAGGAGGTAGGTGGTGTTTATCTCTATGTCTCTTTATGTTTCAAAATAACTGACTTTCAGGAAGAACTACAACTGAAATTGTCCCCAACATCACTCAAAGGGAACTGGGTGCAGCGAGGCGCTATGGGAAAGTGAAAAGAAAAGAAAGAGGGAAAAAAATGCACTGATGCACAGTAAAGCGAGGAACAGGACAGAGATCTGGAGGGCTTGTCGGTTCCAGCAATAACAAGAGTTGACATTTGTTACATGTTAATTACACGGTATTGTCTTTTGGAGGTTAAATCAATCAGAAATTTCCTGTACAGCTAATAAAATTGGAGCCCATCTGTGGTTTGCCAAGTCACGTTAGACACTGTCTCAGGACAGAGTTAGAATGCTCAGGCTTTAATTTGTTCTGGGCAGAAGAAATGAGAAACAACTCCTTTAACTGAATTAGATTCATAGGTGCTGTCCGATAGCAGGGTGCTAATTGTAATAAAAAGTATTATTATAGCTGTCACTTCCTGAAAGCGTATTGTGTACCAGGCACTCTTCTAAGCACTTCACAATAGAATCTTATTTGTTTGAAACTAAACCTGATTCAGTCAAGGGTTATTGTCTCCTTTTTAAAGAAACAGAAACTGGATCTCAGAGAGGTGAAGTAATAAGGTTCCAAGATCACACAGATGGTAAATATTGCACTTAGAACTTGAACTCGTTTGTCTAATACCAAAATCTCAGGCTATATCTAATATATTCCAGTGCACATGTTAAGTATTCAGCTAACTCTTGATGATTTCAACTGAACATTAACGAGACACATTTTAAGAGCGAAATCTTATAGTATCTACTAAAACATGTTGATTTATATGACTATTTTCTATAATTAATACAATCCTTCCCAAGAGCGAAGTTGTTTTGAATATTTAAACTGTAAGTGCCTCCTAAAACATTCGGTTGTTTTCTTTATTGAGATAATTTACAGACAATCGATACCATGCAATAGATTAGATGAGCCTTAAATGGTTTTTAAGTTAGCTCTGGTTTAAGTAAGATAATCAGAAAATGAGTGACTGGGCTCACTGAACAACTCACTTTAGGTTGATTCTTCTATACATTGGCTTTTGAGGTCTATCTCATGAAAACCAAGACACAGATCCCTAGATTCATGGGGGTTTTTTTGAACTATTTTAAAATTTAACTCTTCCAAGAAAGAGTTTCTGCTGATTCCCTGCACCAAAGGCTCCATGCTTCTTCACCCTGTGATACTCCAAACTTCATGACATATCATTAATTTATTTAGGGCTAAACAATTAAAAATACCAACAATTAATTTATTGTACTATGCTTTATGACCACATCAATTGTTAGATCTGTCCCAGATTCAGAGATGTTAAAATGTAAGAAAAAAGTCTATCCTGGCATCCATGAAATACATTTACATGTTTTTTTTTTTTTTTCCCTGACATATCTAGATACTGAATCAATGTTGTAGATTAGTAAACTGGCTAAAGTGGGGCTAGAAAGTCTTTAATCTTTGGATTTAAAATTTTATTATAGGGAACTTTCACCAGCCAAGGTGATCATGAGGGTGGAAATCTGTGACTTAGCAGGGTTTTGAGGACATAGAATTGTTTCCATTTTCCAAAAGTGGGATTATGAAGGTCCCTGTCAACTCTTGTTCATTCTGCTGACTACTTTCATTAAGGAGAGGGTCAAAGATGCCCAATAAACTCATGGAATTTTTGTACTTACTTAATTTTCATTTATTTATTTATTTATTTTCCTTTCATGTTTTCGAGACTTCTAATGCTAAATAGGGCTTAGAGATCAAAGGAAATACTCTATGAAAACTATTTCATAGCTACAAAAATTAAAGCCCCATTTTGGTAAGATCACCTGAGGTTATTCGTTGCCTTTTTGCACACTGATGTCCTAAATAAATTCTTGTCAAAAGGAAATAATTGACGTTACCAACTCCTTCTAATATTTTGTAAATCTGGTCCCTCTATGAATCAGCCACAACTTACTTTCTTGAGTTCCCTCAATGCCCATGCTGACTTGGCCCCATCCTGCTTCCTTTGTGAGAACCGGCTTCCAGCTATCCTACTACTGCAGAGGCCCTTTAATTGGCTGCCTGATAAATGACACACTGTATTCTTTTTATTGGGATAATTCCCAGGCAACTGATTGGATACATGGAAATGACAGAGGATTACTGGCTGCGCTGGAGTCTTGCTTATTAACCAACGCAGGTGGGACTGGTATTTGTCAACCTAAATTTCCTTCTGCATTCATCTTTGTTGTTGTTAGGCAGACCTCTGGCTCACATCAAGATCTTGAAAGTGAATTCTTAAACGTGCACTAAGCCCGAAACTTGATTTTTCTCTTAGGCAATGTCATTATGGACAACACAAAGGGGAGAATTCACAACATTATCCGAAAGAATCAAGGCTCCAAAACTGATAATGAAGGAAAAGTAAGTTTTGAAGACAGGGGAGAGGGAATTTAATTATATAAGCTTTCAGATAACTAGATACTTAAATTCCAAGGTCAAAGTGATTGTGTCACTATCGTGACAGTTCCAAAGGACCAACCCAATCTTTATGTTTCCTTTTAGGTCATGTGCTTGGAAAGGACATTTTTCTTCTTCCTATGGGACAAGCAGAAATTTGCTTATTGGGAGTTAAGAGTTTTTGCCCATCTGCTTACACAGATCGAAGGCTGTTTTCCTCCCATTTCTAAGGGTGAAATAGTTTGACGCATCTTACTGTTGTATATTATGTACCATTCTTATACTTCCTTTCCAAGCCCATCATATGTACTTTGCCTCCAGCAACTGACAATATCGGTTTTACATGCATGCATGAAGGGCAGCTAAAATTTGGCAAGAAGTGACAAGTAAGATTTTTTTACTTTTTCCACTTGGAGGAGGGATAACTTTGAACTATTTCCATAGTTCCCTTTAAACCATGCATGTGTGTGGCTTGGCCATGACATAAACTAAACAAGCCTGACGCACACTTTCTATTAATGGGCATGGCTAGTCTTGGGTCTGCCTTGCGTTCCTGAGTTTGTCATCAAGACACACTATGCCACCAACACCTTGTAAAATGTTCTTCCCTACTTTATAATTGTTTCATCATTCCAGGGAGGCAAAACATTATTGTGAGGATAAATGTTAAATTATACATTTCAGAAAACAAATTCTTAAGTGAAACTGGGGAAAAGGCCAAATTTGACTGAAGCCCACTCAATAATATTTTTGTGCTTCAGCTACTCTTGCTTCTGACACTTAATTTCTTCCATTTCACAGAATCCCCATAACTTTTTAAACTAGTCAGAGTTCTTAATTGCAGTGCCTTGTCTCGGCTGCTCTCTTTCAGTATTACTCAAGTTCAAAAATCTTTCTTGCCACGTTTTTTGTTCATCTGATCCCTTCCTTCTAATCAGATTTGAAACTACCATACAGCATAGAGGTAGAGCAGCAATCTGATTAAACACATCTGCAATATTACATGAAAAATGATAAATCATGAGTTAGCTCATGCCGTTTCACTCCCTCTGTTTTCTTTCTTAAGATTTTCTTTGATGCAGACCATTTTTAAAGTCTTTATTGAATTTGTTACAATATTGCTTCTGTTTTATGTTTTGGCTTTTTTCTGGCCAAGAGGCGTGTGCGATCGTAGCTCGCCAACCAGGGATCGAACCTGTACCCCCTGCAGTGGAAGGTGAAGTCTTAACCACTGGACCGCCAGGGAAGTCCCTCACTCCCTCTTCTTCCTGAAGTCTCCCTACTTCCTCTATTCCTACCTAGTTTCTCTAAAGACCTTTAATGTTAATTCTGATTCTCTCTTTTCCCTGAAGCCTCTGACTCCCCAGCAAACTGAGAGCTCTCACTTCCTTCTATATATCATTCTTTTACAGCTTTAATTAGATGGTGCTATAAACGTTATCATTAGTTCTCTTCTCCTTTACACTATTCTGTTCTCCCCAAACACAACAAAATTATAAGTTATAAGGCGGAGGTCATGGTAATCGGAGAGAGCACAGGAAATGGAGTTAGGAAGATCAAAGATCAAATTTTTCTCTGCCATTTTCTAATCGTGTGACCCTAAATAGGTTATCGTTTTAGAATTGCCTTTATATTCTGTAAAAAAAATAGTGATAACAAAAACCACCTTTTAGGAGTATAGTCAGTAACTAAAAAAGCTACTGTATATAATTTGCTTAGTGTACTGCCTGACAGTTATTCTGTGCAGTAAGTGTTAACTCCCCATGCTTACTTTTATCCCCAGTACAGGGCAGGCTCTGTGTTTTATTTTCAGCCATCAACAACTATTTTTGAGTTGATGTTGCTGCAACCATGAGTCTCTCCTACCCTTTATCTCTCCCTAGGAACTTGTTTATGTTCAAAAGAGAGCCTGATTCTCAGAAAGTCAAGCTCTTTATAAGGAAACACGTGTTGTTATCTTGAGGGGCTGCTTCAGGCACTGCCCAGTATTCAGCAGCAGACTGGGTGTGGGGGGAGGCCCCCGTATGGATCCTGCCCTCCTAGGTGGAAATCCAGCCACTAACAGTCATTTTAGAACATGAAGGCTAAAGAAATAACATAACATGCAGCTGAACACTGACAGCATGCTGTAAACTTCCCCTTTCAATAACAAAATAAATGAGGCTTTGGTACAGTTAGGATCCTCGTAAGATATGATGGAACAGTTCCAAGAATGAGCCCGTGGAGGCACACCCCAGAGGCAGGAGGACTCCACTGCCTCTCTCCAGCCCAGGTGTCCCCTCCCACCCTTTCGTGCTGGGTGAGGAATGAGCAGAGTGCCTTGTTTGGGGTAGCTGTGCTTCGGGACGTTTTTCTCCAAGGCACCCCTAGAGGGCAGGATAACTCTCTTCCTCATGTTCTCAGCTACAGGCCAGGGACATAAGCAAAGTTGGAAAGTTAATCTGTTCTATGCAACAGGAGGACTCAAGTGATTCAAATATTAGTTGCAAGTAAATAAAAATTTTTAAAAATTTTAGTTGCAAGTAATTTAGACCCAATTATCAACTGATTAACCCCAGCGCCTAATACTCATAAAGTGCCTACTGTGACTGTTTTTCTGTTGGCATGATTGTGCAATTAGACATCATGAACATTATATGGACCTACATTCTTCAACAGTCAAAAACTGACCTCTATACTCTTAGGTCAACTGTAAGAGTAGTTTAAGAATATGTTGTTTTATTTAAAAGAAATGTGCTTTGTCTCATTCATAAATGAATGTTAAAACTTGTATCCTTATTTGATAACTACACTTTTAAAATTTTAATTTTAATGCAGAGTGCCCTAATTTTCTGGGACAAATTCAGTTTTTATATCATTGCTTTGTGTATAGATTTAAAACTGCATCTTTTTTTTTTACTCACATATCCATTAGAAGCATAATGTAACTTTAGTCACTGAATATTTATACTTACTAAAACTAATGTCATGCTAAACTGAGGAAATGTCTGCTCTAAGCCTGTTTTATCATTTATAAAAAAATAATATTGGTACATTTCTCATGTGGTTGTTTTAGGAATAAAATGAGACAATGTATGTGAAGCACTTAACACAATGCCTATCATAAGCAAGCACCCAGTAAATATCAGCTATGATTACAAAAGACACAAAATTTTGTGGCACCATCGTCTAAAACCTTTTAACAAGGCATTGCTTTATTACAAAGAGGCATCTGATTCTCATTATTCTAATATTCTGGGTGTTTTGGTGTGTCATTTATTGATTACAAACATATACAGGTGTAGTATTCACATAAGGAATGATTTGAGAAACAGGTAAGAGCAGCTTCCATTAGGAATACACACACTCACCAATTCACAAAAATCTCACCTGACCAATCTGAATCATGTCAGTCAGTGACTTGGAAATGGGCAATTGTATAGAATTTTTTATTACATTTTAGTAATACCAGTGCCAATTTATTGATATACAGCTTTCTAAATTTTTGAACAAAATAAATATTTTTGTCTTGGTCATTTTATCAAATACAGAGTACTTGCTCATAAAAGAAAGATCAAATCTTTAAGAATAAAGATTTGACGGATAAAGGAGATTGATAACCTCCACGTGTCCTCTCTCAATCCCACCTTCCTTTTATGAAATCAAATTTGTCCCTGAGACGTTGTCAATATCATACAAAAATTGTAGTCAACACCTTATTCTCACCTCCTCCACCTAGTAAATAAAGAGCATCTGACTCAAGCTAAAAGGGAAACTCTCCGAAGCCCTTCAGCGCGCTTTCTCAGATGCAGCCCCTTCACCCTCAGAACCGGCGGCGAGGGACTAGCCACTTAGGGCTTCGACTCTTGGCGCCGGGGATCTCCATGGCCGAATAAACCCCGTCTCATCTCCTAATTAATGTCTGAAATTCCACTTTCCTAAACTTTCCTTTTCTCACAGGTTTTGATATATATGAGGAACATAATTTTATAGTGTCCTTAGTCATTTGAAACTTAACACAAATGAAGAGCTTGATGACTTATTAGTTAAACGAGTAAGGTAGGGCAATCGAAGGCACTGACGTTCGGATAAAAGGACAAGAGTGAAAGAGTACATTTAAAAAGACGCACAACTCAAAGCTCATAGTATAAGGACATAATACCAATATCTTTCAGGATTTGTCAAAAATTCCTAGGTGAATGGGTGAGACTGCATTTCTGGTTTCTAACTGTGTCTGTCCAATTTTACCTCCAAGATGACAACTATCTGGGGGGTCTTCTTTACTGTCTTGATCTCCCCCTAACTTCAGTCCAGGCCATTCTTTTAGCTTTTGATACAAATACACGTACACAGGCACACAGGCATGCTGCACTGTTTTCTGTGGGTGTTTGGTGCAGGCTTACGTGATTTGTGGCTTTGGCGGCCTGACTTGGGTTTTGCCCTTGAGAAAAACTCTGGTTCTGATGTGTGTATCTAGTAAATGAAGCATATTAACGGCATAATTGGTACACGGTGGATCATGCCGTAACCCCAGATTGCACGGATACCTCAACAGTGAGCTGACTTAGAAACGGCACGTTGCACTTTGCCTCTGGTGACCTGCCCCCCCCACCCCGCCGCAAACTGAGTCTTCCCTCCCAAGTGAGATGCCTAGAGTTGGGGTTGTCCGGTTCTTGGCGGCAGCTTTTGTTCCAAGCAAACATAATACGCTCACATAATAAAAACTGCGTGCTACTCCTGAAATAAAAAGTATTATCCTGGGGATTATCTTTGCTAGTCTCCTCCCCCTCCCGTGGGTACCACTGTATCAAAGCAAAGAGAGGCTTTGAAAGGTGTGAGGATATCCATTTCATCCACTGAATACAAAGTGCCCTTTGTCAGTTGGGAGGGTAGATAACATATAACCTTGTCCCACTTAAGCTGAACCTAGAAAGTAACTTATGGAGGATACTTCAAATGTCTAGGTCAAAACCTCAACTTGAGCTGAGATGAGTAGATAGTCTTTAGGACCAAGGAATGAATATTTGAACAGCAAAAAACTCCTTCTGGAGCAATACTAATAAAAATAACTAATTTCAGGTACCAAAGGAATTCTGATATCCTGAAAGTGAGAAGCACATTATTCATTTCTCGGCTTCAGAGAGCGTCTAATGCAGAAAGGCATGTGTTCTTCTAAGGCATTTTGCTTCCAAAGAAGCTAGCTGCTTTCCCCAGGGTTAGAGTGAAGAAAGATCTGGTTTGCCCAGGATTGTGGGGTTCTTGAGTCACAAGACTTTCAGTCTGAAAACTGGGGAAGTCCTGGGCAAACTAAGATGAGGCTCTGACAGCTTGACTAGATCAAATTGAGCTCTAGAAATAATATGGCAAAAAAGTCATCCTAATGGTCTGGTGTCACAATCATCACCTCTCAGCTGTTAACTCCATGGTTCCAGTCCTTCCAATAATGATTTTCTATCCCAGGAATATGTTATTCCATTTCCCATGGTCCCTATATTTTTCATTGTCACCTGGAAATCCACATTCTAAAAATTGCTTAAATCCTAAAGTAAAACTAGTATTGAACTAGATGGCTTTCATTTTCTCAGTGTATTTACTTTTTGGTCTCTGACTACAGACGTTTTGAGTTAAAGTGAACATGGCCAGAAAAAAAAATTTGCTGCTGTCATATCTTTGCAGGTTTTATAATATTATACAGGAACTGTTTCATAGCCCTTTGTAATAAAATGAGTTGGGTTTATTACATGCTAACAACAACAACAAAAGCACAAGTTGGACAGTAATTAGCTTGAGTAGACATTTATTTTATCCTTTTACTAGAAAAACAACTGTAATTTTATGCTCCAGAAAATCTCATTCTTAAATGTTATGTCTGAGGTTGCTTTTCTAAACTGATGCTAATATTGTTAAGTAGATGGTCGGTGTGCTCTTGAGGCCTCTTTCCTATAAAGGACTTGGGGTTTACAGCTAATATGAGTCTAGAACTCATGTTTGCTCTTGTGTATGTTTGTAAACTATAGAACAAACTGGCCATTTCCTTCATGCATGAGCCCATCTTCCAATCTTTCCATCTGTCCATCCTTTCTCAAAATTCTCTTCCTGAGACAGGTTTTATGATATACATTGCAAGGTAGATAACAGATAAGTTGTTGCACTTTAATAGCTAGCATTTGAAAGAGTAGTATAGAGGTCAAGCTTCTAGACCATATCCAGAGCCCAACCAGGAGGCACAAAATTCCCTTGAGGTCTGATTACTCTTCTGAAAGGCCTATGATACCACGTCCTCCCAATAAAAGCAGCTGGCCCATTCTTTGGTCCCTGCCTCTACTCAGTGTTAGCATTAGAATGCCATACTTCCCTTTATAGATCAAGTATCCCAGCAGCCAGCCCTAGACGGCTCATCAATTACTCTTTCCATAGACAACAGAATGCCTCCTTCAAGTCCCCACCCTCGGTTACAGTGACACTTCCACAAACTCTACCACTATTGAAAGACTGAATACAGAGTCAAACTTTAGCATTTGGTACATTTCATCAAACACCCCTTACCTTCATATATCGGGGAATGTCTTTCCTTGAACAATAGCAAAAAGAAAGAAAAATGCAAGGGCTCCACTAAATTATTTTGTTAACCAGTCCAACTGTGGTTAAATCCAAGATATATGTGTCTTAGAAGGAGGTGTTAAAAGCACCCCTCAATCATACAAACATACACACACGTGTGTGTGCACACATACACACATACACATATACAGTGACACAGGGTGAATTTTCACCAGTATTTTCCATTTCATCATACATATCAAGTTTTCCTTACTGGGAGTGGTAAGCTTTCCAGAAAAAACAGAAGCACTGTTTTAGCACTCCACTATAAATTTTCAAACTTTTACCTGCAAATATTTTAACGTCATCCATTTCTAATGTGTTGTCTGCAGGTGTGTGTCAGCAGGCTTGATATCTCAGAGTAACTGTCTTGTCCCTGAAAGAATCCAGCCAATGGCACTGAGACATGGCATAAAGGCTTGTTTCCTGAGCTCATGGTGTCATATCAGGTATTTTCTGTTTACATTTTTTAAAATAAATAAATAAATTTATTTATTTATTTATTTTTGGCTGCATTGGGTCTTCGTTGCTGCACACGGGCTTTCTCTAGTTGCGGCAAGCGGGGGCTACTCTTCGTTGTGGTGCGCGGGCTTCTCATTGCAGTGGCGTCTCTTGTTGCGGAGCAAGGGCTCTAGGCACATGGGCTTCAGTAGTTGTGGTGCAACGGCTCAGTAGTTGTGGCTCGTGGGCTCTAGAGCGCAGGCTCAGTAGTTGTGGCGCACGGACTTAGTTGCTCCGCGGCATGTGGGATCTTCCCAGATCAGGGCTTGAACCCGTGCCCCCTGCGTTGGCAGGCAGATTCTTAGCCACTGCCCCACCAGGGAAGTCCCTGTTTACATTTTTTATAGTACAAGGTAGATTATAATTTGCCCAGATTTTATCCATGTATGTATACTTTCAACTGCCTCTTCAGTTATAAAGTTATCTTTTACTAAAGTACTTAATAATTCTAGTAAATATACTTTAGCCAAGAAGCCACCATTTATCATAAGCAAGCCCCCCATTCACCCCTTCATCTTGTTGTCCTCTAACATCCCCTTGGAATGGGATATAAATATGCAACGTTGATCATTTGTTACTGGGTCCTTGAGAGTATATGAGGTTCAAGGGAGCAGTCAGTATTGACAGGGGACAAAAAAAACCAGAGTTAAGGTACTTGGACCAAAGGGACAAGTAGCCCTCTCTTCTCCCAGAAGCAAGTTGGAAATAAAAGTAAATTAGTTCTGAAAAGAATATACACATATCATATGTACATTGCCTATTTAACCAAGCACTGAGAGTCGGTATCAGGTCCAACCACAGGCAGTTGGTAAAACTTAGTGATATAACTAACGTCGAAATAACTTTTGGTGTCAAAAGAGTGAGACATGTGACCCAAAGCACATATATATATCAATACCTCTTTGGATGAAGGATATTGAAATAAAAAAGAGAAAAACCTAACGACATTAATACCACGATTATCTTCTACTCTCTTTAGCTTTATTGAAGCCAAAAGATCAAGCAACTGTTTCTGCTGGCAATATATAAGCATCTTATAAATTTAATAAATTCAGGTAACCAATTTGTTATACAAATCTATGTCATGTATACAAATTGAGTACACGGTAATGTTCAAAGAGCCGATCTTGTAGCCTCATCATTAAGGCAAGAAAAAGGCTGACTGGCTCATAAGATTGTATAGTCCAATCTTGAAACACTGGTTGCCTGCTTCCTGTGTGCAGGCTCTACTCTCTGAGATAGAGTATATTCTCAATGTTAAAATAATAATCAGAATGATTAACAGCTTCTACGTAGTGGTGTGGACTTCTTCCCACATACACACCCAGTGCATTAACCCTCACACTTCAAACCAGTCCAGCAAACACAAGAATACATTGAGGGAAGGAGAGATGATCACTGGGAAAATAGTTCCACATAGGAGGTTGGAATCTGCCTCCAGGGAAATAGCTTATTGTAAATACCAAGTCTTGAATGCCACCATTTCTGTACCATCATGCTCTATTTCTGATGGCTTAACCATAGTCCTGAAACAATATTGGCAACAGTGGTTGTTCACAGGGCACAAGTAACATGGTGCTAAGAGGTAGAAATGATCAACAATATCCTTTGTGGTATTCTGGGAATTTCTCAAGAAGTTTGCACCCTGGTCAGAAGCCTTTTGGTCTCTTTGGTTATTATAGGGCTACGCAGAAAATGAAATTATACCCTTTAAGGTAAACCAACCCTTCTGAAAAGCCAACCCCCAAACACATTCATATAATAAACATTATGCTATTCCTGACATTTTATGTTGAAAATTTATTTATTTACTGAAAACAAGCAATGGAAAAGAACCCAATTAACAAGACCTGGGAAAGTACATTTCAAGTTGATGACTCGTCCCTTCTCTCCCTCTTTCTCTCATGATGACAGTTACACATGAGCTGCGGACAAACCAATGTTATAAGAACTTTTTGTTTGTTTATTTGTTTGCTTTGTTTTGTTTTCAAATGACAAATAAAACTAGGAAAATATTTGAACTCAGGTATTAGAGAGTTTTGTGATTCATCCTGTAGATTTCAACAGTTGATCTGGTTTCCCTGCCATCAACCATAAAGGTTATAAATATCTTTTAATGCAAGATTACTGATGGAAATACGGCACTCACATATATTTGTGTGAGCATGAGTGTGTGTTTACACACAACTTAGTTCTAATTAGAACACCAATAGCGTCTTTAAATCTTTCAAACATATTCAGACTAGCCTTCTTTGGCAAAGGATTTTTAGCAGGCTTGGAGTAAACACCATGATTTTTATTACATAACAAAATTATATCATTGGAAATGCAACCTGCAATACTGTAGAGTGATTTAAGTATTAAAGTATTATATTTAAAATCTTTAACAGATTGTTAACAAATTATTTAACAAAATTTCAGTATTTCGGCATAATGACAAATTCTACACTAAAGCCTTGTGACTATTGATCAGTAAAAGACACATCGGTTGTGAGATTCCTAAGGATGAGTCTCGTTCAAGGTTTCTCATCCTGGGCACTAATAGCACTCTCTGTTGTAGAGGGCTGCCCTGTGCACTGTAAACAGTAGCAGTCACCCTAGTCTCTGCCCAGAAGATGCCAGCAATGCCCCTCCTCCACCCCAAGCCGTGGCAACAAAAATGTCTCTAGTTGCCAAACATCCCCTAGGGAGCAAAATCACTTACAGTTGAGGACCACTAGTTGAATGAAATACAAAATAGAAGTGTTTTTTGTCTGTTTTTTCTCAAAGTCTTTAGAGATAGAGTTTATAAATGCATCTAAAAAAGTTTACGGGCACCGTGTTTCCAAGAGTGTAGAGGTAAGCACAAATGGCATTGGGTTTTTTTTCAACTTGAGATATTAGATTAAAATTCAGAGAGAAAATACTGGATGAGGGCAGATACATAGTAGGACAACCTCCTTAGAGTAGGCTCAACACGTTTTAAAAAGACTTGAGTTGAAGGTCTCTTTACGTTTCGCAAGAAGTGTGAACTGCAAATTCTAAGTGCTGGTTTTGACAGTAGACCTCATGGTTCCCAAGGACAAGCTGCTGCCTTCTTATCCAAACAAGTTTTAAGAGTGAAGAGGCAGAATTCTGGTGAGACTAAAACAGAACAAACCAGATGAACAAAAATACAATCTTGGTTATTCACAGATTCTGAGAGATGGCTTGTAGGGATACGGAGCTTGGAGAGGACTGTAGAAGAAAGCTGAGAAGACGCTCACTAAGAGTGAAGTGAATTGAAGGCTGAAGGGAAGGGTACTCGTGCTCTCCTTGTGTGCTTGACATCTCAGCTATATTTTAGGAATGCAGTGCTGTTGCAGATGAATGCAATCTCTTTTCTGGCCCAACGCCCAGCAGTGCTTCACATAGAATACAGTGCTCAATAAATGTTTGCTTATTTTGGTAAACAGGAGAACCTAGCTAGGAACCCCATGACTTTCCATTTGAAGAGTCCTAGGCAGGAAGTATAATATCCATTAGAGTTAAGACAGTACGGTACTGGCACAAAAACAGAAATATAGATCAATGGAACAGGTTAGAAAGCCCAGAGATAAACCCACACACATATGGTCACCTTATCTTTGATAAAGGAGGCAAGAATATACAATGGAGAAAAGACAGCCTCTTCAGTAAGTGGTGCTGGGAAAACTGGATAGCTACATGTAAAAGAATGAAATTAGAACACTCCCTAACACCATACACAAAAATAAACTCAAAATGGATTAAAGTCCTAAATGTAAGGCCGGACACTATCAAACTCTTAGAGGAAAACATAGGCAGAACACTCTATGACATAAATCACAGCCAGATCCGTTTTGACCCACCTCCTAGAGAAATGGAAATAAAAACAAAAATAAACAAATGGAACCTAATGAAACTTAAAAGCTTTTGCACAGCAAAGGAAACCATAAATAAGATGAAAAGACAACCCTCAGAATGGGAGAAAATATTTGCAAATGAAGCAACTGACAAAGGATTAATTTCCAAAATTTACAAGCAGCTCATGCAGCTCAATATCAAAAAAATAAACAACCCAATCCAAAAATGGGCAGAAGACCTAAACAGACATTTCTCCGAAGAAGATACACAGATTGCCAACAAACACATAAAAGAATGCTCAATATCATTGATCATTAGAGAAATGCAAATCAAAACTACAATGAGGTATCACCTCACACCAGTCAGAATGGCCATCATCAAAAAATCTACAAACAATAAACGCTGGAGAGGGTGTGGAGAAAAGGGAACCCTCTTGTACTGTTGGTGGGAATGTAAATTGATACAGCCACTATGGAGAACAGTATGGAGGCTCCTTATAAAACTAAAAATAGAATTACTATACGACCCAGCAATCCCACTACTGGGCATATACGCTGAGAAAACCATAATTCAAAAAGAGTCGTGTACCGCAATGTTCATTGCAGCTTTGTTTACAATAGCCAGGACATGGAAGCAACCTAAGTGCCCATCAACAGATGAATGGATAAAGAAGATGTGGCACATATATACAATGGAATATCACTCAGCCATAAAATGAAATGAAATTGAGTTATTTGTAGTGAAGTGGATGGACCTAGAGTCTGTCATACAGAGTGAAGTAAGTCAGAAAGAGAAAAACAAATACTGTATGCTAACACATATAAGTGGAATCTAAAAAAAATGGTTCTGATGAAACTAGGGGCAGGACAGGAATAACGATGCAGACACAGAGAATGGACTTGAGGACACGGGGGGGGGGGAAGGGGAAGCTGGGAAGAAGTGAGAGAGTGGCATGGACATATATACACTACCAAATGTAAAATAGATAGCTAGTGGGAAGCAGCCACATAGCACAGGGAGATCAGCTCGGTGCTTTGTGACCACCTAGAGGGGTGGGATAGGGAGGGTGGGAGGGAGGCTCAAGAGAGAGGGGATATGGGGATGTATGTATACATATAGCTGATTCACTTTGTTATACAGCAGAAAGTAACACACCATTGTAAAGCAATTATACTCCAATAAAGATGTTTTAAAAAAAAAGAGAGACACCAGAGAGCTTGCTGTCTTCTCCCCCACTGCGACATGAAGACACAGCAAGAAGACTGCCATCCATCAGCCAGGCAGAGAGCCCTCAGCAGAAACCAACCATGTTGGCACCTTGATCTTTGACGTCAAGTCTCCAGAACTATGAGAAAATTAATTTCTGTTGTTTAAGCCACTCAGTCTATGGTGTTTTGTTATGGCAGCCTAAGCAAGACAGACAACTCTGTGAATAAATTACAAGCCATCGATTACAAAACAGAAGCAGACTCTTTGGTTAGCAGGGGGAAGGGTGCGGGGAGGGATAGTTTGGGAGTTCGGGGTTGACATGTACACACTGCTGTATTTAAAATAGATAACCAACAAGGACCTACTGTATAGCACAGGGAGCCCTGCTCAGTATTCTGTAATAACCTAAATGGGAAAAGAATTTGAAAAAGAATAGATACATGTATAACTGAATCACTTTCCTGTACACCTGAAACTAACACAACATTGTTAATCAACTATACTCCAATATAAAATTTTTTAAAAACCATCGAATTGTACATTTTAAATGGGTAGATTTGTATAGTGTGTGAATAAAGCTGTTTTAGAAAATGAAAAAAAAAAAAAAGAAAGCAGCAGCTTTTCACCAAAACCATGTGCCACTGATATTTGAAGACAGGACAAAATTTCTTTACTACCAAAAGATATAAGGGACTGTCTGGGACTGTCCTTCTCATACTTTTCCTCAGGGAGGCCCTAACACCAAATCTGCAGCAATTTGATATCACAAGAGTTCATCCTCACATTTCTTAAATGAGAGATCGTCACTAAACTTTTATGTGTGTGTATGTGCTATGAAAATGGGAAACAGAAGGCAAGTTTATAAGACCATCTATCTTATTAGCTAGTTTATAAGCTCGCTAGAAGTTTCAGTTATTCAATGTCAGTTTATGGAAAATTAAAAATGGAGCACATGGGTTGCATTCTGGCATCGCTGGACTTGACCAATAGCTACCGGGAACCCAAGCAAGACACCGAGAATTAAGGAGAAGCAGTATGACTCCTAATCAGCAGATACAATATAAAGCTGGTGTTACTGCTGTATTCAGTTAACTAGAGAAGATAACTTATAGGCAAAATATTGAGGACTTCATAGAGAGAAATTTCACAGGATTTCATACATGCTTCAAGGATCAGTGGTTTCCCATTGCAGTTGCCAAAATATCCCCAATCCTTACTAGAGTCTAGAAAATATATTTTCCCTCTCCTGCCTCTTTTCCCAAAAGTTTTCCACTTCGTTCACTACCATTCAGCCACTTTGGTTTTCTGCCACTTCTCTTCTAGCTTCAAGATTTTGTATTTGCCATCTTTCTCCCTAGAATGCTCCCCCCACAAATTTTCCACATCTGGTGCCTACCTATCATCTGATACGCTTTTAGCTCAAATGTCCCCCCTCAGAGAAGGTTTCTCATCTTGTCCTCCCAGCTAAAGTTTTCACCCACCCACACCCATATTCCCTATGGCTCACCCTCAACCCCATTATCTGGCTTTATTTTTCTCCTAAAATTTATCGTCATCTGAAATTACCTTAACATTTATTTGATTACATGTTTATTTGCTGGCCTCTGCTGGAATGTAATCACCGACCATTCAGGAATGTTGGTATATGTGTTCTCAACCCTTAACAGGAAGTAAAAACCGTATCTTTCAGAAAGTCGAGCTGAAATCTAGTGATATCTAGTGTAGAGAGGAGTGAAGATCTCTTTATTGTTATATTAAACTCTTATCTGGAGTAACACGGAACAAATAGTATATAAGGAGAAAAATATTCCAGATCAAGCAATACTAGGCTTGACTAATATAGAGATGGCTTTAGGATTGTCCCCTGTGAGCCTCACCCAGAGGCAACATGAACATTACCCATGGCCTTGATGAACTATAAGACCAGTTTTCAATTTTCTATAAAGGAAGGGGGTGGTAGAGCCCAAGCTCCAGTGAACTCTGACCCACTATCCTGAGCATTTGTGTAACCTACATCAAGAGGTTTCCCCTTTCTGCCTTAGTCCCTGAAAAATATGATTTAACAAGTAACTTCTCTTTAATTTCATCACCATAACAGTTAGGCAAAATCTGGTGAGTTTGACCCATTTATGAGATGAAAGGGAATAAAAGAGCAGTGGTAAAATGGAAACAGACATTAAATATGAAAAAGCTGGATCTAGAGGTACTCGAATTCATAGAAATAATCTGCTTTACTGATAACGTTTCAGAAGTGCTACTAGTTAAAAGATAAGACTCTAAGCTGAACCTTTAACTGGGCCTCTACAATTCAAAAAAGCCAATAGAAAAGTTTGTTGCAACTGCAGGCAGATAGCTGAGGAATTAGAAGGCCATCTTGGCTTGTGAAAACAGACCACAACAATAAGGACTTTGATAAAAACTCTGAAAGAATCTTTATACTTCAAACTATATGCTCTGAAATCATGCACATTGCCTTTATGCCCAGACAAACGTATCTTCGAACAAAAGGGATTCTGGGGCTTGTGGGAGAGTAAGATAGTCAGTGAAAAAGAAATGTATCAGAACGATGGTGCAGAATTGAAAGGGGAAGCCCCTGTGAACAGCTGTAGGATCCCGTTTACAACAAGCAGCTGGAAGGGAGTGTAAGGATGTCTGAGAAGTTCCAATTGTTCTAATCAGCCATGAGAGAGAGGGAGGCTGAAATAGTGTGCTTTCTCACTGTGAATAACTGCTTAGGTCTTGATGAAAGCTGTACCTTGGGGAGGGGCTTTGGGCAGAAGACGAAGAAAAGCTAAGCAAACTGTTTGAAGAATCAAAGTAGAAATTTAAGTTGAATAATTTATTTCCCACCAACATTTCATATCCAGCGACTTTGGCTTTGGCTAAATGATTGGGTTTAGGCTATTATTCTTGTAATTAAACTCACTTAAAACATTTGCCCTGTTATCTTTATTTTTCATCCAAATAATTTATGCCTGGAATATACTGAATTAGTCAAATCAAATTAGCAAGCATTTACAGAATGATTCTAGATCCTAAACTCTTGAATAGCTGAGGTCATCTCTGGTTTTGTTCATGATGTGTCCTCTCAATAAGGACAATGTAGTACACGCTTACTATAGAACCGCTGATTGAATGAATAAATTGATTAATTAGTTTTCATTGCCAGTCCATGTGTTTTCCAGATTTACATCTCCCTTAATTAGATGAATTTCCCTATGAGGTTCTGGAACTATGACCACAAATGCACACTAAAATTGAGGCAAGTCCATTTGGTAACTTGTCACTCTATTTAAGTAGCATTTTTTTTCTTTTTCTTTTTCTTTTTTTTTTTGCTGCTAAGAAAAGAAATTTAAAGGCATCTGTCAAGAGCAGAGGCAATTACTAGAGCATTTAGATGTAGCAGTATACAAAAATGTATCTCTAAGAAAGCTCTGACCTTCAAATATGGAGGGACTCACTTACTTGGCATTAAATTAACTAATGGGAAGTTCACAGGCATCTGGGTCCAAGAGATGTATCAGAAGGAGGAGCATGATTGCTCATTTAATTAATTACCTAATTAACATTTCAAGACTAGAGCTTTTGGTGGGACTGTCATGATATTTTGAAGAACTTCACTATTATTATTTTTTTTTCGAAATGAAACTGGCTCTCAGTATGCGGTTACTCATAAAGAAAGGGAAAATTTTTAGGATAGCCATGGGTATTTTTTAAAATGGTGCCCATTAAAGAACATAATATTGACGCAATTTTCCAGGGCTGGTTTCAGTTTTCCCACCGAGTGGTAATTAGGTCATTGGGCCAGTCCTTCTCTTGACTGACCATTATGATTTCACCAGGTTTGCTTCTAAAAATAGTCTTTTGTAGGAACTGTTAGTCACTATCAGCTTTTCCCTGAGTTAATTTGGCTTTCACTTAAGGTGCCAAAAGCACCTCCCTGGAAACTTAAGTTTTCCTTGTGTTCACAGAACAAGTATATGCTAATTCACCCTACCACAGTTTGGATTTTCTACAGTTCTGATTTGGCTGAACTAGCAGTGGAAGATTATTTTGTAGTCCTCTGGCTTCCCTCTGGGGACAACCATTGGCAAGCATTGCCTTCATGCAGACAGTACCTCCTGGGAATAGGGAAAGCACCTGTGTGATACTTAAGAGTATTTGTCCTAAACCAATTTGACTTGAATCTACCCCCTGGCCTGCTGTCTCATCCCTGCCCCCTGCTTTCTTTAAGGAGTTACACTTAAAGTTCTAAGAGCTCCTTTCTCAGGAGAGGTGCCTGTGTTTTCACAGGAGATTAGTGGGAGGCCAGCTGGGAACAAAGAAATTGGTATCACAGAGAGCATGGTCTACCTTAGATTGAAGCCAATTGAACTGAAATCACCCCAGGAAGTTCTGTATGTAACAAGTCAAGGTAACCACTACCATACAAGTTGATTCAGAGTTGTGGTACAGTGTGAGGGTTAGAGATTTAGGTATTCCTGCTTCACTCCTAACTTCAGTTAGGTGTCTCCTATTCCTTGTATCCCCCCAAATCTAAAAGAAGTTAAATCTTCAGTCGAAGGAACACAGAGCCAGAAGTCAGGAGACCTGCCTTTTAAGTATGCCTAGCTTATTCACTCTTATCACAAAGATTTTTAAGCTCCTAATATATACTAATTGCTACAATAGCCCTTAACTCTGCCAGTACTCCATCCTCATCTATAAAACGACCCGACGTACAGCAGGAATAACGCGGTTTTGTGAAATGGCTTTGCAAACTAAAGCAGCAGTTCTTCAGTCAGGGTGCTCAGTGTCCTAGGGGTCCCTGAGACCACTTGGCGCTGTCTGAGAAAGCAAAAGTATTTTTTATGATAATGTAAAGAAATGACTGGCCTTTTCCCCCTGTGTTGCCATTTGTTTTGATAGTGCAGAAGCAGTGCTGGCCCCTAAATGTTAACTGTCCAGACAGTGGCATCAAACCATACTTATCATATGTTTCCCTGCTACGGGTTCATAATAAAAAAAGAAAGAGAAAAGGCCAGGATCATTTAAGAAATCCTTCATGAAGCAATAAAAATTATTAATTTTATTAAATCTAGAATTTGGCAAACATGTCTTTTTAATAATGTGTATGATGAAATAGGAGGTAGGCATAAAGCCTTCTGTCTACAGAGGAAAGGAAATACCCTTGTATGATTCTCTGAGTTATGAGCCGAACTAGTCACTATTTTTTATAAACACCATTTTTACTTGAAAAAAGGCTTAAAAATATGACTATTCGGACTTGAGTATTTGGCAGACAATTTGTCAAAAAATGAATGAAGCAATATCTCGTGATTTTGATTTGCATTTCCCTAATGACTAGTGAACTGGGCATCTTTTTATGTGTCCATTGGCTATTTGTGTGGTCTCCTTTGGAGAGATGTCTATTCAAGCCTTCAGCCCATTGTTAAATCAAGTTTTTAGTTTGTTTTTGTTGGCTTGTTTGTTTGTTTTGCTACTGAGTTGCAGGAGTTCCTTATATATTTTGGAAACTAATCCCTTATCAGATATTTTACCTCATTCTGAAGGTTGCCTTTGTTTCCTTTGTTGTGTAGAAACTTTTCAGTTTGATATAGTCCCACATCTATTTTGCTTTTGTTCTCTCTGCTTTTGGTGTCATATCCATGAAATCATTGTCAAGACCAGTGTTATGAAGATTTTCTGTTATGTTTTCAGCTAGGAGTTTTAAAGTTTGAGGTCTTTTGTTTGAGTCTTTACTCCATTTTGAGTTGATTTTTGTGTTATGGTGTAAGAAAAGGGTCTGATTTTATCCCAAGTCTGTAGAATGGCTATTATCAAACCACAACAACAACAACAACAAAACAAACAAACACAAGACAACAAGTGTTGGCAAGGATGTGGAGACACTGGAACCCTTATACACTTTTGTTGAGTATACAAAATGGTGCAGCCACAAGGGAAAATACCATGGTGGTTTCTCAAAAAATTAAAAATAGAACAACCATATGACCCAGCAGTCCTACTGCTGGGTCTTTATCCAAAATAATTGAAATTGGGATCTCGAAGAGATATTAGCAATCCCATGTGCACTGCAGTGCTATTCACAATAGCCAAGATGTGGTAACAACCTAATTGTCCATTGATGCATGAGAGGATAAAGAAAATGTGGTATATACATACAATGGAATATTATTCAGCCTTAAAAAAAATCGTGCAATATGGATAAATCTTAGGAACATTATGCTAAGTGAAATAAACCAGTCACAGAAGGAGAAACACTGCATCATTCCATGTTCTAAAAATAGTCAAAATCATAAAAGCAAAGAATAGAATGCTGATTGCCATGGGCTAGGAAGAGGTGAAAATACGGGCTTGCTAATCAAATTTCAGTTAAATGAGACAAATAACTTCTACAGATTTGCTGTACAACATTGTACCTATATATAACAACACTGTTATTGTATACTTAAAAACCTATTAAGAGTGTAGAGTTCTTACCATTGTTCTTACAATCAAAAATATAAATAAATAAAGTGAACCTGTCACTTCAAGAAAAACAAAAGGTGGTATTTGCTGTCCATGATAAAATGTAAGCTCTCAAACAAGAAGTAGAATTTTGGAATACTTATTTCCATCATCGTGAGCATGTCAGTTGCCCAATATTTCAATACTCTTTTGATGTGATCAGCAATAATAGTAACAGATGTGATTATTTAATATAATGAAATATGTCATTGTTTAGAGGATCCACATAACTTGGTGAACCAATGTTCTCCTTATGACCAATCTACAATGCTAGAAAATCCTGCAGGGCTAGAAGGTCTATTCAATGATTTTTTTTAATAAAACACTGTACAAAAATTTTATTGATACTATTTCACACTCTATGTTGCAATCAAATTTTAAGACACTACCTCTTCTAGAGTCTTGGTATAGTATCAAAGAAGAAATACCCATAATTATCTGACAAGGCTGTTAAATTATTCCTCCCTTTCTAGATACCATCTTTATGTGGCCAGATTTTCTTCCTATAATTCAACCAAAACAAAATGTAGAAACAGAATGATCACAGAAGCAGATGTGAGAATTCAGCTGTCTTCTTTCAAGCCAGACATTAAAGAGATTTCCAAAAATGTAAAACAATGCTATCTTCTTATTTGGGGAGGAAAATATAGTCATTTTTCATTAAAAATATGTTACATAGTCTGGCATGTAAATATTTATTAGTGCTATTGTAAATACATTAACAAATATTTATAAAGATTCTCTTTTAATTTCTAACATGATGAATATTAATTGATATTGCCCAAACAAACAAAAAGCTCTTTGGTCTCAAAGGTTTTTAAGAGTGTAAAGGGGTCCCAGGACCAAGAAGTTTGAGAAACACTACTTTAAAGCAAATGGTTTCTACTTCTTCTCTCTGTTGGTAATACTAACAGAGAGCTTAGAAGAAGACACTGGGAATTCAAAGACATCCTGGAGGATGGATGTCCAAGTACTCAGTCTCTGCACTAGCTCAAGGTTCACCAGGTTCATTACTGAATCAGGTTGGATCTAGCAGTAAACCATTATAATTACTGGTAATCAGCTTTCAATATCTTATTTGTACTAATTTCCCCAGTTCCCAAGGGTACATAATTCTCTTTTCTTTTCCCATTTGGCTTCTTAATGACAATTACATATTGTTTTGTAAAAGGCAGGGGATATTCCCCACAATCCATCAAAAACAAAGCCAGTTTGCCTTGACAGCTACTGAGGGCATCACTTGTTTGAAGTGCTTTCTTCTACTTCTGAATAGCTCTGGCTCTCCTTTTTGGAAGCAGTTGAATTTTCCACAAGTACACATGTGTTAATATTAAGGCTTAGAGCTTCAGGATGTCCTAAAAATATTTCTATTCATAGTGTTCCACATCCAACAAGTTGAGGATTTTTACAATCCAGCTATTAGAAATGAAATTGTTTTCATGCCTGGATCTATCTTATTTTGTGCAATTAGCTCAGAACCATAAATAATAAGCTTAGTTGAAAAGTTAAACATTCACTGAAGTGTGCCATTGTTAAACTTAATAAATAGGTATTGGAGACCTACTAAGCACAAGACCCTACATCTAAGTTTCCATTTAATCCTTTCAGCACCTCTCATTCTTCTGAAATGGGCATTGTTATTTCAGTCTTACAGATAGCAGAGCAGAACCACAGAGTAAGAAACCTGCAGAGCCAAGATTAAAAAAGATTAGTGTGCCTTCAAATTGATAAGATCTGTAGGTAACACAGTGTGGATACAGTAGAATAGGAAAAGATTTAAAGTAGCAAACCAGTTAGGAAGACACAACATTGTCCCAATGAAAGGCATTATGATGAAATTCTATTACTGTTTTTCTTTTCTCTCTTGAAGAAAGATTCAGAAAGTTTTCACATATTTTCCTGATACAATCTCTCAACATATGGTCAACAGAGTTGGCAGTATTAGTTCAGAAGGACTCTCAAGTTTGGTGTTTCCCATTTATTATTGATTTGTAATAACCCTTGAACAACTGCTAGGAAAAAACCAAACAATTTATGTTAGATCAGGTGCTGTGGCTTTTGCATTTTAAAAAAGTCAACAATCAATGTATTTTCACTCGACACTAATATAACAATCAACCTTCACCTTCCTGACTAAAAATCTCAATCTGTATGTTTTTGTTTTCTTCTTCCTCAGATTCATAAACTGAAGTCTGAGGAGCAAAAGCCAAGCCTTTGTTTTGAACTCCATTAACAAGAGATCTTGAATACTGAATCACTATCTCTCTAGGGGTAAAGAGTAGAATTTAGTAATTTAGTATAGGTCTAATCTCAAGTATGGAAAGGAGATGTCGATAGAATGAAAGATCCCATTCCCTTTTTCATGTTTAAAGTGTGATCTCATTTGAGTATGAAATTCCCATTTGTTGAAAAAATAATAATTTAGCAAAAATGCTTATAGAAGAGAACCCAAATGTTTCTAAGTTTCCAAATTTGGATTTTAAAATGTAGTAAATATTTTAAATCACATTTAAGTGTCTAGCAGTTTTTGAAAAATGCTCAAGTTGCTCGACTGCATAAGACCGTCCTGGATTTCCCTCCAGGTTCAGGATAAAGTCGCTATTCTTGCATCTTAGCCAAGAGGTGACATGCTGCTACCCATGCTGGCTCCACGGCCTCAGGTCTCCTTGAACCCAGCTTGTCCCCTCCTCTCTCACCATACTGGTTTATTTCTAGTTGCCTAAATATGATGTATTATTTCACGTTTATCTGCTCATGCTCACCCTGCTTCTCTTTTTTGGAAAGTTCTCCCTCTCCCCAGTTTTGTCTGACTGCAGGAACACACATATTTCCTGAGATTCACCTCAAGGGCCATCTGCTGACATGAAGAACCAAGCCTAGAAGCCAGGAGAGTCTATGAAATCTTTTTCTGACAAGCCTCCTATCGCCATCCTGCCCTCAGCCACACCTGAGCACATTTCTTCCTGTTGGCTGTAAATGTACCTGAATACTCCATCAGAGCCCTTCTTCTAACACTGACAAGTTTACATCCATGTTTCTCCCCATATAGCTATCAACCTCTCAAAGGCAGAGACCTATTTTGTTGATCTTCTTATCCTGGGCATATGTGACAAGAGTAGGCACATATTAGGCATTCGGTAAATATCTGTTGAACAAATGCAGAGATTTCTTTCAGTCCAAAGACTTACCCCATTTGCTTAAATTTATGTAATACACATTAATCAGTATTCTGACTGATTTAAAAAGGTAAAACAAACACTGAGATGGAACCCAGAAATTCTGATCTGTGATCACTGGGGGAACTGATTTTTTTAAATTAGTTGATAAAAATAGTATAATTTGAGGAATAAATGTGATTCAGAAGCTAACTGTTGTTATCTTAGTTTGAATTATATTCAAAACTGAGTTGAGAGGGCAGACAGCAGAAGCAAGAAGAACTACAATGCTGCAGCCTGTGGAGGGAAAACCACATACACAGAAAGATAGACAAAATGAAAAGGCAAAGGACTTTGTACCAGACGAAGGAACAAGATAAAACCCCAGAAAAACAACTAAATGAAGTGGAGATAGGCAACCTTCCAGAAAAAGAATTCAGAAGAATGATAGTGAAGATAATCCGGGACCTCAGAAAAAGAATGGAGGCAAAGATCCAGAAGATGTAAGAAATGTTTAACAAAGACCTAGAAGAATTAAAGAACAAAAACCTAGAAAAATTAAAGAACAAACAAACAGAGATGAACAATACAATAACTGAAATGAAAACTACACAAGAAGGAATCAATAGCAGAATAGCTGAGGCAGAAGAACGGATAAGTGACCTGGAAGACAGAATGATGGAATTCACTGCCATGGAACAAAATAAAGAAAAAAGAATGAAAAGAAATGAAGACAGCCTAAGAGACCTCTGGGACAACATTAAACACAACGACATTCGCAATATAGGGGTCCCAGAAGGAGAAGAGAGAGAGAGAAAGGACCCAAGGAAATATTTGAAGAGATTATAGTCGAAAATTTCCCTAACATGAGAAAGGAAATAGCCACCTAAGTCCAGGAAGCGCAGAGAGTCCCAGGCAGGATAAACCCAAGGAGAAACACGCCGAGACACACAGTAATCAAATTGGCAAAAATTAGAGACAAAGAAAAATTATGGAAAGCAACAAGGGAAAAACAACAAATAACATACAAGGGAACTCCCATAAGGTTAACAGCAGATTTCTCAGAAGAAACTCTACAATCCAGAAGGGAGTGGCAGGGTATATTTAAAGTGATGAAAGGGAAGAACCTACAACCAAGATTACTCTACCCAGCAAGGATCTCATTCATATTTCACCGAGAAATCAAAAGCTTTACAGACAAGCAAAACCTAGGAGAATTCACACCACCAAACCAGGTCTACAACAAATGCTAAAGGAACTTCTCTAAGTGGGAAACACAAGAGAAGCAAAGGACCTACAAAAACAAACCCATAGCAATTAAGAAAATGGTAATAGGAACATACATATTGATAATTACCTTAAACGTGAATGGATTAAATGCTCCAACCAAAAGACACAGGCTTGCTGAATGGATACAAAAACAAGACCCATATATATGTTGTCTACAAGAGACCCACTTCAGACCTAGGGACACACACAGACCGAAAGTGAGGGGATGGAAAAAGAAATTCCATGCAAATGGAAATCAAAAGAAAGCTGGAGTAGCAATACTCATATCAGATAAAATAGACTTTAAAATAAAGAATGTTATAAGAGACAAGGAAGGACACTACATAATGATCAAGGGATCAATCCAAGAAGAAGATATAACAATTATAAATATATATGCACCCAACATAGGAGCACCTCAATACATAAGGCAACTGCTAACAGCTCTAAAAGAGGAAATTGACAGTAACAAAATAATAGTGGGGGACTTTAACACCTCACTTACACCAATGGACAGATCATCCAGACAGAAAATTAGTGAGGAAAGACAAGCTTTAAAGGACACAATAGACCAAATAGATTTAATTGATATTTATAGGACATTCCATCCAGAAACAGCAGATTACACTTCTGAAGTGCACACGGAACATTCTCCAGGCTAGATCACACCTTGGGTCACAATCAAGCCTTGGTAAATTTAAGAAAATTGAAATCATATCAAGCATCTTTTCTGACCACAATGCTATGAGATTAGAAATCAATTACAGGGAAAAAAACATAAAATACGCAAACACATAGAGGCTATAAAATACGTTACTAATAACCAAGACGTCACTGAAGAAATCAAAGAGGAAATCAAAAAATACCTAGAGACAAATGACAACGAAAACACGACGATCCAAAACCTATGGGATGCAGCAAAAGCAGTTCTAAGAGGGAAGTTTATTGCAATACAAACCTACCTGAAGAAACAAGAAATATCTCAAATAAACAATCTAACCTTACACCTAAAGGAAGTAGAGAAAGAAGAACAAAACAAAACCCAAAGTAAGTAGAAGGAAAGAAATCATAAAGATCAGAGCAGAAATAAATGAAATAGAAACTAAGAAAACAATAGCAGAGATCAATAAAACTAAAAGCTGGTTCTTTGCGAAGATAAACAAAATTAACAAACCTTTAGCCAGACTCATCAAGAAAAAGAGGGAGAGAACTCAAATCAATAAAATTAGAAATGAAAAAGGAAAAGTTACAACGGACACCAAAGAAATACAAAGCATTATATGAGACTACTACAAGCACCTCTATGCCAATAAAATGGACAACCTGGAAGAAATGGACAAATTCTTAGAAAGGTATAACCTTCCAAGACTGAATCAGGAAGAAATAGAAAATATGAATAGACCAATCACAAGGAATGAAGTTGAAACTGTGATTAAAAATCTTCCAACAAACAAAAGTCCAGGACCAGATGGCTTCACAGGTGAATTCTATCAAACATTTAGAGAAAAGCTAACACCTGTCCTTCTCAACTCTTCCGAAAAATTGCAGAGGAAGGAACACTCCCAGACTCATTCCACGAGGCCACCATCACCATGATTCCAAAACCAGACAAAGATACTACAAAAAAAGAAAATTACAGACCAATATCACTGATGAATATACATGCAAAAATCCTCAACAAAATACTAGCAAACAGAATCCAACAACAAATTAGGAGGATCATACACCATGATCAAGTGGGATTTATCACAGGGTTGCAAGGATTCTTCAATATACTGAAAGCAATCAATGTGATACACCATATTAACAAACTGAAGAATAAAAAACATATGATCATCTCAATAGGGGCAGAAAAAGCTTTTGACAAAATTCAACACCCATTTATGATAAAAACTCTCCAGGAAATTGGCACAGATCTACCTCAACATAATAAAGGCCATATATGACAAACCCACAGCAAACATCATTCTCAATGGTGAAAAACTGAAAGCATTTCCTCTAAGATCAGGAACAAGACAAGGATGTCCATCTCGCCACTATTACTAAACACAGTTTTGGAAGTCCTAGCCATGGCAATCAGAGAAGAAAAAGAAATAAAAGGAATACAAATTGGAAAAGAAGAAGTAAAACGGTCACTGTTTGCAGATGACATGGTAGGTGTACTTAGAGAATCCTAAAGGTGCCACCAGAAAAGTATTAGAGCTAATCAATGAATTTGGTAAAGTTGCAGGATACAAACTTAATGCACAGAAATCTCTTGCATTCCTATACACTAACAACGAAAGATCAGAAAGAGAAATTAAGGAAACAATCCCATTCACCATTGCAACTAAAAGAATAAAATACCTAGGAATAAACCTACGTAAGGAGGTAAAAGAGCTGTACTCAGAAAACTACGACGCTGATGAAGGAAATCAAAGATGATGCAAACAGATGTAGAGATATACCAGGTTCTTCGATTGGAATAATCAATATTGTGAAAATGACCATAGTACCCAAAGCAATCTATAGATTCAATGTAATCCCTATCAAATTACCAATGGCATTGTTTACAGAACTAGAACAAAAAAATCTTAAAATTTGTATGGAGACACAAAAGACCCCGAATAGCCAAAGCAATCTTGAGGGAAAAAAACGGAGCTGAAGGAATCAGACTCCCTGACTTCAGACTATACTACAAAGCTACAGTAATCAAGACAATATGGTACGGGCACAAAAACAGAAATATAGATCAATGGAACAGGATAGAAAGCCCAGAGATAAATCTACGCACTTATCGTCAACTAATCTATGACAAAGGAGGCAAGGATATACAGTGGAGAAAAGACAGTCTCTTCAATAAGTGGTGCTGGGAAAACTGCACAGCTACATGTAGAAGAATGAAATTAGGATGCTCCCTAACACCATACACAAAAATAAACTCAAAATGGATTAAAGACCTAAATGTAAGATCAGGCACCATAAAACTCTTAGAGGAAAACATAGGCAGAACACTCTATGACATAAATCACAGCAAGATCTTCTTTGACCCACCTCCTAGAGTAATGGAAATAAAAACAAAAATAAACAAATGGGACCTAATGAAACTTCAAAGCTTTTGCACAGCAAAGGGAACTATAAACAAGATAAAAAGACAACCCTCAGAATGGGAGAAAATATTTGCAAATGAAGCAACGGACAAAGGATTAATCTCCAAAATATATAAACAGCTCATGCAGCTCAATATTAAAAAAGCAAAGAACCCAATCCAAAAATGGGCAGAAGACCTAAATAGACATTTCTCCAAAGAAGACATACAGATGGCCACGAAGCACATGAAAAGCTGCTCAGCATCATTAATTATTAGAGAAATGCAAATCAAAACTACAATGAGGTATCACCTCACACCAGTTAGTATGGGCATCATCAGAATATCTACAAACAATGAATGCTGGAGAGGGTGTGGAGTAAAGGGAACCCTCTTGCACTGTTGGTGGGAATGTAAATTGATACAGCCACTATGGAGAACAGTATGGAGGTTCCTTAAAAAACAAAAACTAGAATTACCATATGACCCAGCAATCCCACTACTGGGCATATACCCAGAGAAAACCATAATTCAAAAAGACACATGCACCCCAATGTTCATTGCAGCACTATTTACAATAGCCAGGTCATGGAAGCAACGTAAATGCTCATCGACAGACAAATGGATAAAGAAGATGTGGTACATATATACAATGGAATATTACTCAGCCATAAAAAGGAATGAAATTGGGTCATTTGTAGAGACGTGGATGGACCTAGAGACTGTCATACAGAGTGAAGTAAGTCAGAAAGAGAAAAACAAATATCATATATTAACGCATATATGTGGAACCTAGAAAAATGGTACAGATGAACCGGTTTGCAGGGCAGAAAAAGAGACAAAGATGTACAGAACAAACATATGGACACCAAGGGGGGAAAGTGGCGGGGTGGGGTGGTGGTGGTGGTGGTGTGATGAATTGGGAGATTGGGATTGACATATATACACTAATATGTATAAAATGGATAACTAATTTTAAAAAAAAAAGCAGCATTGTGAAATTAACTCTACTGGCTGTATAAACTTTATTGCTTTTTTTAATTAAAGTATTTAGTGCTGTAACTAAAAAATATGGGATTTTATGCTTAAAAAGTCCAGTGTCTAGGGCAAGGAAAGTACTTGATAAATATATTTTGAATGAATTAATACGTGAGCTGATGAATGAATGAAAGCAAATAAGTCTAAACTATTCCTCTGAATTTACAGATAATAAAATTGATATCCACGTAGTTGCAGAACAATGACAAATAATCCAACATCATGGCTCCTGGGTCAGTATCTACTGTGTGGTATGTATATTATAAATACTATAATGATTTTGGGGAGATGAAGCATAGAGTCAGGGACATAGAACCTTGGTGCAGGACAAGAAACATTTATCATAAACTTAATATGGACCTGGCATTTTGCTTTGTGCTGCAGATGCAAAGAAGGAATGAATAAGCCAGAGTCTCTCATGAATACAGTCTCACAGAGGATAAATACCAAACACATATTTATAGTGCAATACGATACATAAAGTGTTAGCAAAACATGAATGAGGGAGCAATTCCACCTGCGGGTAAGAGAGGGGTGAAGGGAATGCTACAGGGAATAGAAGACAATGGAGCTGCCTCTTGAAGAGCGAGCAGGTATTCTCCAAGTAGATGGGATGGGGAACCGCATTCCAGGCAGAAGACACAAATGCTAGCTCTTCTGATGCCATTGAGATATTGGAGCCACATAACAAAGTGCTGCAAGAACAGAACCAAAGCTGACCTTGGCCAGGGCACTACTACCGCACAGTGGAGAGAAGCATTGTTTCCCTCTCTAGCCACTCCAGAGTGGAAAGCCAACATGCCAGGAGCTCTGAAGAATCTCAGGAAAGTACAAACAAAGGAAAGCCATCTGTGTGAAGGGGATGGGCCCTTCCCTGTGGCTAACGTGTCAACACACCTAGGTTGGAAATACCTCACCTGAGCTGAGAACAGGAGACAGCCAGTAATGCACTATAAACTCTAGGTCGATGCCGTATTATTGCTTCCTTGCTAATTCACTTATTTTATTTATTTTGCTTGATTCATTTTTGCATAGGTTCTTTTTGTAATTTTTTGGACATTAATATTTTAATTCACAGACAGCATTCCTTATTCCAAGGGGTAAAAAAAGCTGGGATTTTAATGATATCAGTACATGCTGGATATCAAAATTCGTGTTTCACCACAGCCTTAGATAGAAAAACATTACACTGATGTGGGTTGCTCTCTAAGCTTGATCATATCCACCATTAGACGTTTAGGAATCCTGAGTTGAGAAAGGCTGCACAGAACCACTACCGTACATTGACTACAGGTAAGTCGTCTCAGTGATGCACTCATCCCTTCACTAGAAGTGGGGGCCTGTAGTGAATCACCTCACCCAACTCAGTTCCCGAATAACCACAGGAAGTATGAGATCACAGAGTGTGAGAGGCAGGAGGAGAAAACAATAGATTAGGATAAAAAAATTTCAAAATGGACATTGGGATAAAGGAAGTAGATATCTGAGACAGCAAAAAAAATGACCCAGAGAGCTAGAGGAAAGAAAGTTACATAACAAACCATACAGGAGATTAACAAGAAGTTTCCCCAGGTCTATTATTGCCTTTGTCATCTTTATCACCACCACTACCGGCACCATCATCACCATCATCAGGTAGTACTGCCTAGTGGTTAAAGCCTCAAGAGTAGTTTTCCAAAGCACTTCCTACTGTTAGCCTTGAAACCCTCTAATTATTAGACCCTCCAAGTCTCAATTTTCTCATCTATAAAATGGCAAAAATAATAGCATTATTATTTTCAAGAGCTAACTCAAGAGCTGTTTCGGAGAATCAAATAAGATCATTCACATAAAGTTTCAGCACAGTACCTGGCCACAGAATAGACTCAATAAATTCCATTGTCATCACCACCATTAAAAAAATCCCTGATTGCCAGTTTTGTGTAGTACTAGGCAATTCAAGGAGGGAGTCATGTATCTCAGACCAGACATCTTGTGATGCTCACCCAAGAGACAGATGGATATGAATTATCGATGGGACTGCTTTTCCACCATGTGGAAATTGGTTTAAATAAACAGGGATATTTATATTCTCCAAAGCATTTCTTGGATTTTCTACAAAATAGCAATGAAAGGCATTTTTTTCTTCATAAAACATTATACCTCTGGGCAGTTTGAGAAATTAAAGAAGTTGGAGGGGTTTTTTTGTTTTTTTTTTTTGTCCACTCTGCCTTGATTTTTTTTTTTAACTCTAATACACACTTCTTCTTGGGCAAACTCCAGCCAGACAGATATTTGCCATTCCATTATTGTTTTAAAGTGTTAGCCCCAGACACATAAGCATTGTTGGAATGCAATGGAAAAAAAAATCTTTTAAATCTCAAATGGGGTAATAAACTGCAGCCAGAAGCTAATTGTCCTGAAACTTGAGCTTTTATAACATGTTACTACTGTAGTGGGACCACTCAGCACTCCTTTGGTGGGGTTGTTGTGTAATTGGTAGTAGATTATGTTGCAGACATATTAAAAAAAAAAAGATGTCAAATCAGACATTTATGCTTATTACTGTAGACCTCAGCATAATTCTCAAAGCAATCAATGCATTTCATCCATTAAGCTATTGATCGGGGGTATTAATTCATATAATGTTTAACTACTCACTGTGGACTTTCTCTCTGCCAACTTTCTTCCCCCCAAGAAGTCCTGAAGTGTGGCCGCTCCTATCAAAAGAAATGAGTCATTAATAAGAACCAGCAAGGCCAGAGGTGAGCTACAAGCGGGGCCATGGTGTATAAAGGCTTCACATTCTTTTTATTCGGTGCTGAATTATATGTGCAAAAGGAACAAATCACCCAGTAGGATTTTACCAAGAGTCTGAAAGAAACACAAAGAAGGGTATATCCATCAAACCTTTGTATTGAATGTTTGGATGTGAGAATCCTGTTTATTTTCAGATTATATATTTGGTAGTCACTTTAGAGTCAATAGTAACAGGGACTGTAAGTAATACCCCAACCGAACTGTAAACTCACAGGGGGCCAGGGAAACGATCACACTCACCTGCCAAAGTCTTAATAAAATTAGGTCAAGACCAGGGAAGAGTACGCCTGAGCCCAAAGAAAACTCTGTGATAAGAATGTAATATCTCTTCCTCCAAGCCTTAATCTTTCTGCTGTGTTCAGTTCTATTGTTTGGTCCTTTTGTTTCCTCCTCCACTTTTTCTGAGGCTCCCCCCCTTTAGGGGAAATCCATATCAATGTGGAGGAGGAGACTGACCATTACAAAAGAGAATTGCATGATCACAGAAGTTTTGAAGTCAGATTTGAATCTAAAGGCTGATTTTACCTCCTTATTGGAAAATAATTTTACTCCCCCTTGAGTTCCAATTTCCTCCTTTGTAAAATAAAGATAATAATACCTACCTCATAGAGAAAGATGAAGTATAAAGGGAATAGCACACATAAATGGCCAAGTAGAATTCTTAGCACTAAGATGATAATCAGTAATGGGTAAGTGATGCTGACTATGATAATAAAGAAGGAAATAAAGCCCACTTGATCAGTTTGCATAGTCATTTTAGTTAACTAAAGTCCCAAAGCAGATTTGAGGCCTAGATCAGCATCAATATCCCCAAAACTTTCATTCGATCCTGTATGTGTTTTGCTTTAGTCACCTGCTGGGCATTTGCCAGACTAATTTTTAAAGGTAATGGCAGAGTAAGCCTGGCCGGAGTAGGAAGAGAGTAGCCGTGATGTGACTCATAGCTGAAAAGCCAATCCAGCTTAGAGAATTTGGGAATAATGTTTGGAACCTGAATATTACTGAAATATTTTCAGGCTGCCTAAAGGATTCTCTCAAACAGATTCGAACAATTTCCTTCATCAGATTTTGAATGACTCTGATAGTAAAGAAAAATATGGTGGTAAGAGAATCATAGAACTGAAGTTGTTAACTTTTATGTTTTCTCATAGCCTGAAAACATAGTCCTTATCCTTATATTTGTAGCATTTTTTTTTTTAGGTTTCTTATATTTATGGCATGTTTGAGATTTTATAAAACATGTCCAAGATCTCAGCTGATCCTCACCACAGTCTTGTGAGGTCCTTCTTATTATTATCACCACCAACTTACAGCTTAAGCTCAAAGTGGATTAAGCAACTTGCCCAGTTACCTCATCACTGGTGTGTTGCAAAAACTCAATTACAACCCAGAACTACAGATACCAAGTCAGGGATATTTCACCAGAGGATTAGAGGTGGGTATATAATCATACTGCTGAAGGCCACAGATCATCTTGAGCAGGCATCCTTTAATCCAAACCTCTTTGGGAGGTATCTTTTGACTCTGAAAATGTTTCCTATATAAAAGTCTCCAGGTTTTTGAGAATCTTCCAGCTCTAAAATATTTCTAAATACACAAAATGTGTATTTTTTTAGTAACCATGCTAATTTCACTTTAGGTGAGTATTATTTATCACAAAGAAGACTTTGCGAGTATTCCAGACATATTGCCATTCATTCATACATATAAAAATACTTTAAATAAGCCTCTATTCTGTACTGGGCAGTATTCTGGGCTCTGTAGATACAACAGTGAAAAACAGAAAAAATAATCTCTGATCTTTTGAAGCTTACATTCTAAGTAGGAGAGATGAAATATCCAAAAAGTACACTATAATATTTGTCTAATGATGTAAAGTATATAGAAGAAAACAAAGGGGGAACAGGATTAGGGATTGCTGAGATGCTATTTTAAATAGGGTTGTTTGGATGTATGGAGATTTCTCAAAAAACTGAAAATAGAGCTACCATATGACCCAACAATTCCACTTCTGGGTATATATCCAAAAAAAATAAAACAAAACAAGAGCACTAATTTGAAAGGATACACGCACCCCAATGACTGCCAAGATTTGGAAGCAACCTAAGTGTCCGTCAATAAGATGAATAGATAAAGATAAAGGAATACTACCCAGCCATAAAAATGAATGAAATTTTGCTATCTGCAACAACATGGATGGACTTGGAAGGTATTTTGCTAAGTAAAATAAGTCAGAGAAAGACAAATATGGTATGGTATCACTCACTTATGGAATCTGAAAAATACAACAAACTAGTGAATATAGCGAAAAAGAAACAGATTCATAGACATAGAGAACAAATCAGTAGTTACCAGTGGTGAGAGGGAACGGGGCAGGGGCAAGATAGGGGTAGGGGATTACATGATACAAACTATTATGTATGAAATGAGCTACACGGATATATTGTACAACCCAGGGAATATAGCCAATATTTTATGATAACTATAAATGGAGCATAACCTCTAAAATTGTGAATTATGTTGTACACCTGTAACATATAATATTGTACATCAACTATACTTCAATAAAATAATAAAGAAGTGAGAAATCTCAAACAATCAATCAGGCAATAAGGTCGTTTGGGAAGATCTCACTGATAAGATTATATGTGATCAGAAAACTGAAAAAATAACCAAGCAGGATGACCTGCTAGAAGGCTATTGAAATATTCTGGGTAAGAGATGATGGTGGCTTGGACAGAGGCAGGGACGGTGCAGACAATGAGAAATGTTAGAATCTGAATGTATTTGGAAGACAGAGCCAATGGATTTGCTAACAGATTAAATGTACGTATGAGAAGAAGACATAATACTTGGCCTAGACTCTGACAGGTAAGCGTCCCCAGTTGAGACGGTGAAGACAGAGGGGGAAGCAGGTTTGGGAAGGAAAATCAGGTGTTCACAGTGTTAGACATAATTAAGTTTTAGGTGTCAACTGGATACTCAAGTAAGAGTCTTGTATGTAGGCAGATATTTCTGGAGTTTAGAGGAGAAATCCTGTTGGATATAAAAAATTAAGTGTTGTCTGTGTATGGGATGTACCTAAAAGCCATGAAACTTAATGACTTCTAGAGAGTGTGAGTAGATACAGGCAAGCCTCAGAGATGAATTCTTGGACACCCCTATGATTAGAAGTTGGGGAGATGCAGTGTGACCAGCAAAACAGACTGAAATGAAGATCAAGAAGGCCATTGCTCAAACAGGTAGGACATACTTCTGAATCTCCTCAGGAGAGGAGATTTATCCTCTGTTTTGTTGGGGGTCAGGAGTGGAAGATGGGATGGGCCAGGGAGAGGGTGGGCATGGACAGAGAGCGGCCAAACACCATTTGGAGCCAACTCTAAAGCAACAGAAAATGGACCAAAGAGAAACATGTGAAGTGTGATTAAGATGGAAATCTATTGATTTCCTTACGGGGCTCGTAAAATGATTCAGAAAGCAAGCACGTGCAACTTTGAGAGTTTGTATTATGTATAGATGCTCATACTTCACTTCTGATCACTCATTTTCTTTGCTCTTCTCTATTGCGTCCTTTAAAAACAATGATGTAATTCTATGTTCCCTTATCTCCACCTCTGTTTAAGTAAATTCTCATGTTGCCTCAAATCTCTTGATACTGAAATAAGAATTTATTGAGGGCTTGGTACAGGTTTCAGTGAACTCCGTCTACTCTTTCCAGGTCCTGCTCATGGTGTTTGTGTGAGACGTTCCCCTAAACAATTACTGAACATACAAATCAACTGCCTAAATTCAGAGAACATCTCTGCATTATGAGTTCATGTGATCTGCCCCTAACATTAAATAGGAATAAGAAAACAGTCTGGCAGTTCCTCAAAAAGTTCAACATAGAATTTCCATTATGACCCAGCAATTCCACTCCTAGGCATATACACCAAAGAATTAAAAAGTGGTTCTCAAACAAATACTCGTATGTTCGTACCAGCATAATTCACAATAACCAAAGGTGGAAACAACCCAGATATCTACCAGTGGATGAACGGAAAAACAAAATGTGGTATATACATACAATAGAATATTATCCAGCCATAAAAAGGAATGAAGCACTGATGCATGTTACAACATGGATGAACTTCAAAAACATTTCACTCAAAAAAAGTGAAAGAAGCCAGATGCAAAAGGCCACAGAGTATATGAGTCTATTTTTATGAAATATCCAGAATAGGTAAACACACAGAGATAGAAAGTAGATTGGTGGTGGTCAGGGGCTGAAAAGTGACTGTTTAATGGGAATCGGTTTTGTTTTAGGGAAGCGGAAGGGGTGATAAAAATGTTTAGAACTTGATATGTGTGGTTGTTGTATAACATTGAGAATACACTACACACTAATGTACTGTATAATTTAAAATGGTTAATTGTTACATGAATTTTACCTCAGTTAAAAAATAAGTGGACCCACTCTAGATCAGAATTATATATGTGTGTATAATATGTTTATATGAATAAATAAATACATGTTTATATATTTATATGTCTCAAAACCACAATTTTCCTCAGCACAAAGCTAAACCTTCATATGCTGATTCAATCTTCCACATATGATTTCAGCACACTTGGTAGAATGCAGCACTTTTAAGGATGTTTTAAAATGTTTTGATTTTTAAATTTTAAAGTGATTATAGACATATAGGAAAGTTTCAAAACGTTGCAAAAAATTCTTATCCATTATTCACTCAGATTCCCCAAATGTAAACATTTTTTTTTATAAAACATGAAAAATCTAAAACATGTTTTAGTGATAAAAAATGGGTAAAATATGCATACATATGTACCCTTATATGTACATACATGTATACTATCCATATATACATGAAGTATATATTTTCACATGTTTATATTCATTATGTGCTTTACAACGCATGTATGTATGCATGCACATAGGTGTGCATATACCTATTTATATACATGTATATAGATGTGTAACATCATCATGAACACATGTATATGTGTACATGCACATGCCTACATCATAAGCATATGCACATGTATATGTATGCATATGTATGTTTGTATATATACACAGTCTTTTTTCTTAGCCATTTGAAAAGACATGCTGCCCCTTGACTCATATACTCAGTTTATTTCCTAAAACCAAGGATATTCAATTGTACCACTATAACACAAGTATTAAAATCAGGATGTTAATATTTACAGTACTAAAATCTGATCTATAGTTTTTTTCAAATGTCACTACTTGTACTAATAATGTACTTTTTAGCAAAAGAAAAAACATACAGTTGAAATGTATGTAACAGATTGGAATGAAATTGGTAACTAGCGGTTTTTGAAGACCTTCTCTTATATTTAGCTCATTGCATTTTTAATCACCAAGATAATATGTTATGCAGCATGCCTGGGGTGCACGAAGATTGGATTCAGGAATTAATTTCATTCAATTACTTAATCCCAAATGTGGGTGCTTTTACATTGTGAAACTATTAATCACTCTTTTAAAGAATAGAAGGAGAGCCAAAAACAAAAAAAAAATCATAAGGGTCTGAAAATCTTTCAGCCTAAAAGTGTTCTCTGTTTACTTTTTCTTTGATCATGAAAATCCACAGGCAGCCATAAAAATTTAACTGGAGCTATAATTATTTGAAACTTTCAGAGTGTCTCTAAAGCACTTTATAACAACCTCAAGTATCATAACGATATTATTTCTACTTTTCTACTTATAATGAAAACAAGAGTTGTGAGTCCTATTCATCATTTCCACATGAAAAAACAGTGGAAAACCCGGTGTGTTTATTCACCTAGAAAATGCCCAGATGGGGTTTATTAACCACATTTTAGTTACTCATCTTTATGACTCTCAAATAGAGATAAGATAAAATCACAAGGACCTCCCAGATGACAGGTCCAGCAAAGCCACAGGATTAGAGGGAAGCTGGGTATTCCATGACTGCTTCCATAGTCAACAACAAAGTATGTCCAAGGTGTCAGTTCTCTGGAATTTTTCACTAAATTAAAACCTAGAGCCAGTTTCACACCACTACCCATGATCTAACTGGCATATCCTCTCAGTATTGAACTGTTGAGGGTACCAGTCCTGCAAATTCATGTTAACGTAAGCTACGTATATTTACATATATATATATGTAATATATATATATATGTATTTCCTAAATAAGGCTTGCTCATTCTGTCTATCTATCTATCTATCATTTGTCTGTCTTTAAAAACAGTCTGCTATAAGCAACTAAAATCAACCATACCCTCTGTTTAGACAAGAGACCCAAAAGAGTATAATGCATCTTTGGGCATAAGAAGCTTACAGTCTAGTTGGTATCACTGACCTGTAAAAAGATAAACCACAGGCAGCATCAGTAGTTCTCTAACATATGTCTGAACTGAGGGTTGTGGGATCATGAAGAGGAGTCTGGTTGAGACTTCTTGGATTAATCTGGGAAAGTTTCACAGAGGAGGGGATATCTGAGCTGTGAAATGTTTATAGCTGAACAGTAATTACAGTAATTTGTCAGGGGAAAGAAGGTTGAGAAGGACATTTACATATATAATAAAGAAATATCTATCTCTACATAAAAGACATCTATCTCTCTCTATATCTATAAACATACATATACATAGATATAGGTACATACATATACACATACATACAAATATGTGTATACATATATACATATGGAATACATACATATACATACTGAGAGGTGAACGGTGGTTAGTCATGAAAAAAATACATATACTTAATATTTATATTTATAATTTGCAGTTAAACTACTTAAAAGATCAAGAAGACCTAAAGGCCCAGGGTACAGGATAAGTGAAGTCAAGTGCTCTCCGATTCCACGGCTTCTTCTGGGAACCCGTGAATAATACCACAGTCCCTTCTGAAGAGTATCCTGCACCTTGGTCATCACGCTCTATCACGTGCCCTAATACACCGGCCAAGGTTGACTTTAATAGGAATACACACCACACCCAACAAAAATCAATCTACAAACAGGAAGGCAGTCTATTAATTAGCCTAGCACAAGAGAATTGGCCCTTACTGGATGGTGCTGCATGAATCACGTTGCATCTTTCAGCTTCCTTTCCTCTGCTATCAGCATCTTACCTCCTCTTTATGGCATCTGGTCACAGACAAAGCAGAGAGGCCGTGAGATGGAGAAGGAAGTCGTGAACCCAGCTCTGACTTCACCTCTCACTTCTCTCCCCTCACAGACTCCTCTCCAGACACACTCCCCACACCTGGCTTCCGACTCCCTCGGGGACTCTGCACCTGCTGTTCCCACTGCGATATCCCTTCCCCAGCCTAGCTCATTCCCTCCCCTTACAGGTCTTTCCAACAATGCCGCCTTTCAGGGAAACTTTCTCAGGGAAGGGTGGCACTTCTGGCCACTCTCCCTAAAACCCTACCCCCACCACACTTCAAAATCCCCTTCCTGGCTTCACTGTTTTCTTCTTAGTGTTTATCAGGATGGAACATACTGTATCTCTCCCCATCATCTGTCTTTTTTCTATTTTGTCTCTATCCTGCATTGGAATGTCAGCTCTCTGAGGGCAGACTTCATGTCTTTTGTGTTCATTCCTCTATCTCCAGTGCATAGACAAGAGCCAGGCACTTGGTGGGCACTTGGACAAGTAATCCTTCATCCCCAACTCGCCCCAGATCCATTTTCAGCCCTTTTGTGCCCTGCTCTGTGCCCTAGGAGGTGAACTCCTGGGGACTGCATCCATTGGCAGACGGCTTCTGGGTTCTTCCAGCCAGTGGGAGGCACTGTGAAGATGGCGTAGGGGTGGAGGAGCTCGGAGCTGCCAGCGCTCTGATCCTCTGGTAAAAGCAATCCCTCTTCTCATTCCTTCTACTGCGGGGGTGTAATGGCTTCCAGCTGCTCCTAATCTCTGGGTACTGCATCTTCTCTAGGTTTCTATTGGTAACCCTGTCCACATAGCATTAAGTAGATCCTTCATCAAAATCTTTTCATTTGTACCATCTGTGATGAGCTCTCTTTCCTGCCAGGACTCTGCCTGACAACTCAATAAACACTCTTTGAAAGACGGTTTGAATGAATGTAAAATCTTGGAGTCCTTTGAAAATTGACTGATTGGCTTTGGCACTGGAACTGCCACTGGAGTGACAATGAAGGAGGGAAGGCTAGAAGTGAGCAATGGGAAGATGACTCTGTAATGTCCAACCAAGCCTTAAATGTGTGTACGTAACACTACAGCCACTGGTCGAGGAGTAAAGAAAACTCAGTTCACAAGCAAGCTGTTCTTACTTCAATATGTCAATCATTTTTCTTGTTATTTTGTATGTCAGCTGAATATCTCTGTGCTGGTGTAATACGGTGTTTGAAACAGATCATAACACTCGTAGAGTGTGGTGGCACAGTGTGCGGGGCAATTAAATCATTGTTGAATTCCAGTTTGCTATTTGACTAGTTTGCTTAACTTTTCTGAGCTTCGCTTACTCATTGACAAAACTGACAGAAACTTCATGGGGGAGTTAAAAGTATGAAGATACGACTTATGGAAAGTGCTTTTCACAGAATTTGCTCAATAAATGGTAGTTTCTTCCCTCCTTTTCTTCCTTGTTTCCTTTCCCCTTTTCTCTGCCTCTCTTCCTTCTTACTGAACTGCCTCAAATAAAATGGGATCAGAGAGATTTTTCTTCTGCTAAAACTTTTAAATTCTTGATTTGAAAAAAAAAAATCCGTGCAATAATATTTCTGGTCAGGAAAGAGAAGGAATCTATTTCTTGGTGGACATTCCGACATTCAGGTACGAGAGGAGGTTACAAGAAAAAGAACGGGAGTCAGAGAAGAGACTCTGAACAGTCACCCTCCCGACATAAGGCCTCCAAAAAGAGGTCTGCCCCACGCCACACAATCAACTCGCTATGCTTGATTGCTTGGCAAGTTAAGCAATATTCCACAAGCATTAGAGTTACATACCACTGGATCAGAATTGAGCCCATTTCAAGATACTGAACAAGAGAAACTTGGCTGCTTTTCTTTGCCATAGGGGAAAATGGAGGGGCCTTCTTGGAAAATGATTCGTGTGAAATCGTTAGTTATAGCTTTAAAATTTACCACTTTATGTGCATGTTAGGAAATATACACGTTTCCACTCCAACATACACGTTCCCCCTTGTCTTATTCTGTTTATAAAGCAAAGGGCAGGCTACAGAGGTAGGAGAGCATTAGAGGTTTTGCTTCCAAAAAATTGGACACACCACAGGATGCAGTAACAGGACTGAACACACTTTGAAACCCAGCGCTGTGTTCAGGAATATACACGTCCTGCGAGCCTGCTCGCAGGCAACAGCACCCCAGCGACCGTGGGTGTGTGTTCTCTGCATCCGCCTTCTTGTGCTCCTGTGTCCTTTCTGTGACAGAGCAAAGGAAATCATCCAACAAATCATAAGACTGCAACGACTGCTGTATCTACATAGCTGCTAAATGAAGCTATGTGATTATAGAGACAAAACCAGCTCTGAACTTCGAAGGCCAAGAGGAGAGCAGTGAAATATTTCGATCACTTGCAAAACGACACAAAACAAAACTGGAAAATGAGCATATCCCAGATCACGACGATGGCTTGGGTCCTGCGGAAGTGTTTGCCCCACTAACCTAATCTCTCTGTCTTTAATCACGGCCCCCACTGCCTTCAGTTATCAAATACTCACCTTGCAAGACTCAGCACAATATTACCTGCTTCGTGATACTAACCGCCAACTCCAGGGAGAATTGACACCCATCAGAGATATTTGCAGCCCCTTGTAACTTTATCGTATCCATCAATTTATATTACTCTAATTAACCAAACTATCAGCCACATGAAGGCAGGAACCACTCTGTCTTATCACTAAGCCTGCCACCCCCAACTCATGTCTCACATATAGCAGATGTTCAATAAAAGCCTGTTAAAAATAAGTTCTGTGCTTTGACTCTCCCTATAATAATGTTCAGTGGCCCGTTGCCTGTTGTCTGTGTGTGCTGACTTACGGCAGGAAGTCCATTTACTGTGACTGGAACAAAAACCCTGCAGGGTTTTTGTTTTTTGCTTTTGTTTTTGTTTTCTCTAGTAGCAGGACTGGATTTGCTCTGCTTAACCGCATTTTTATTACTTACTCGACTCCTGACCCATGTTCAGATTTACTGAGTAACTGGATGGATTTAAGGTTGCAATCTGTGAAACTGATCTCAGGAGCACACTTTAGGGTTCCAGGCAAACTTCAAGTGAATGTTTATGCCCTTCTCCGGAGGGCCTCACTCCTGTGCAAAAGGGCTCCAGTAAGACTGATAAATTGATGTCTCATATTTTCGGAGAAACTCTTGAGCTAATTAATATACATTCTTTATCTGAGGGGAAAGTTCCTATCCACTGGAAAGGTTAAGAAAGAGTCACAATAATAACTGGCTTACTGGCTTTATTTTCACTGTAGGTATTCCAGAAGGGTGAGTGAGCACTATTTACTAATTTCCTGACATCCATACAGTCCTATTAATGAAACAAATATTCTATAAATTCAAAAATAAATTGGAAGGTATAAACTCCACGATAATAATAAAGGAGTTATATTTTCACTGTGCCAAATTTTTGAATCTTTTGAATTTTATTTCCTAAACGTCTCTGAAGATACCTCTCCGCTTTTGTCTGTATTGCCTCTTGGCCCAGTTACCAACATTTCTCACCCAGACAAGTGGAGAGACTTAGCCGGCCTCACCACGTCCTTGACTGCCTCAGCCAGAATGATCTTCTGAAATGCAGGTTGAATCAAATAATTTCACCTCACTTCTGCTCCTGCACTCACCTCAACCCATTTCTTTAAAAACAGTTAGTGGCTTCCTATTCTATTCAGCACACAGACCCAAACCCCTGATGTGGTCTCACAGGCTCTGTCTATTTAACCTGCTCCCCCAGACTTTTTTTCTGTGGTCGAGCCACACTGCCTAGTCAACTCCTGCTTGACCTTTTTTTTTTTTTTTTTAACATCTTTATTGGAGTATAATTGCTTTACAGTGGTGTGTTAGTTTCTGCTTTATAACAAAGTGAATCAGTTATACATATACATATGTTCCCATATCTCTTCCCTCTTGCATCTCCCTCCCTCCCACCTTCCCTATCCCACCCCTCTAGGTGGTCACAAAGCACCGAGCTGATCTCCCTGTGCTATGCGGTTGCTTCCCACTAGCTATCTATTTTACGTTTGGTAGTGTATATATGTCCATGCCACTCTCTCACTTTGTCACAGCTTACCCTTCCGCCTCCCCATATCCTCAAGTCCATTCTCTAGTAGGTCTGTGTCTTTATTCCCGTCTTACCACTAGGTTCTTCATGACTTTTTTTTTTTTTCCTTAGATTCCATATATATGTGTTAGCATACTGTATTTGTTTTTCTCTTTCTGACTTACTTCACTCTGTATGACAGACTCTAACTCCATCCACCTCACTACAAATAACTCAATTTCCTTTCTTTTTATGGCTGAGTAATATTCCATTGTATATATGTGCCACATCTTCTTTATCCATTCATCTGATGATGGACACTTAGATTGCTTCCATGTCCTGGCTATTGTAAATAGAGCTGCAATGAACATTTTGGTACATGACTCTTTTTGAATTATGGTTTTCTCAGGGTATATGCCCAGTAATGGGATTGCTAGGTCGTATGGTAGTTCTACTTTTAGTTTGTTTTTTTGTTTTGTTTTTTGTTTTTAAACTTATAAGGCTCTTTTTTTTTATTAATTAACTAATTTATTTATTTTTGGCTGTGTTGGGTCTTCATTTCTGTGCGCGGGCTTTCTCTAGCTGCGGCGAGCGGGCACCACTCTTCACCGCAGTGCGCGGGCCTCTCACTGTCGCGGCCTCTCGTTGCAGAGCACAGGCTCCAGAAGCACAGGCTCAGTAGTTGTGGCTCAAGGGCTTTGCTGCTCCGTGGCATGTGGGCTCTTCCCAGACCAGGGCTCGAACCCGTGTCCCCTGCATTGGCAGGCAGACTCTCAACCACTGCGCCACCAGGGAAGCCCTGTTTTTAGTTTTTTAAGGAACCTCCATACTGTTCTCCATAGTGGCTGTATGAATTTACATTCCCACCAACAGTGCAAGAGTGTTCCCTTTTCTCCACACCCTCTCCAGCATTTATTGTTTGCAGATTTTCTGATGATGGCCATTCTGACTGGTGTGAGGTGATACCTCAATGTAGTTTTGATTTGCATTTCTCTAATGATTAGTGATGTTGAGCATCCTTTCATATGTCTGTTGGCAATCTGTATATCTTCTTTGGAGAAATGTCTGTTTAGGTCTTCTACCCATTTTTGGATTGGATTGTTTGTTTTTTTGTTATTGAGCTGCAGGAGCTGCTTGTAAATCTTGGAGATTAATCCTTTGTCAGTTGCTTCATTTGCAAATATTTTCTCCCATTCTGAGGGCTGTCTTTTGGTCTTGTTTATGGTTTCCTTTGCTGTGCAAAAGCTTTTAAGTTTCCTTAGGTCCCATTTGTTTATTTTTGTTTTTATTTCCATTTCTCTAGGAGCTGGATCAACAAGGATCTTGCTGTGATTTATGTCATAAAGTGTTCTGCCTATGTTTTCCTCTAAGAGTTTGATAGTGTCTGGCCTTACATTTAGGTCTTTAATCCATTTTGAGTTTATTTTTGTGTATGGTGTTAGGGAGTGCTTGACCTTTATATCTGTGCTTCTCAAACTTTCACATGCAAAATCATCGTCTGGGGAACTTGTTGAAACAGAGATTCCTGGGCCTCACTCTCAAGGGAGTCTCGTTCAGTAAGTCTGGGGTGGGGCCTGAGAATTTGCATTTCTAGAAAGCTCAGGGGATGTTGATACAGCTCCAGGGACCATACTTGGAGTAGTATGGCTCCAATCTCTACTCCCTCATTTTCCCAGGAAAGCTTTTCCAACTTCTCTTACAAAGATCCAGCTATATGTCATCATAGTACAACCTGTATGTCATACATGGCTTTCACCACCATTGTAATCTTGCCTTAGTGTGACATCTGACTGTTTCTGCCACCAGTAGGAAGTTTTATGACGACATTTGTGGACATTTGCTTCCATGATATCTAAAAAGAAGTATTTTTAAATACATGTAAGTACATAAATCCTGAATTGTCTGTATTATTTAACTGTCTACTACTTCTGTTGGAAAAATTAGTTTGTTGTACTAATTGTGATATCTTAATAAATTGTAAAATGTCTTTACTATGTTCCCTACTTCTCTGAAAAGAGGTAGCGATTACTAAAACATACATATGCATAACATTCCAGAACAAAAAATGGTACCGTAAAACAAGAAAAGAAAATTGAGGTTTGCCATTTCTCATTTCTTGTAAGCACAAATATATATCAATATCAATATCTATATACAGGTTTAGGAGACAAGTCATATGAATTGACATATGCTCTGACGTGTAGCACTGTTGACAAATGAAGGAGATGAGATGGAAAAATTCACTTATTTTGACAGGTGTCAACATTGCTTTGAAAGAAAGTGCCAGTGTGTTTTACACATACACGTTCCTTATGTGTTTCTACTATGTTTAGTGTTAGATTTATACAGTATATTGTGGAATAAAAATCATCTACTCTAGACATTAAAAATAAGTGCTCTTTAGGCAAAAGTTATATAAGATTATTATTAAAACTGTACTCATTATACAACAAATATTTGGCATCTATTATGTGTTCTTTTTAATATGACTGATAAAATGAGGTCTAAGGTACGTTCCTATCCTCAAGCAGTTTACAATGGGGACATGGTCAAAATCAACTGCAAAAGAGCTTAATAAGTAATACGTGCAAAATAAAGTTTACAAAGTGAAGAGAAGGGAACGATCACTTCCTGTGAGGAAATGGGGGAGAGCAGAATGTTTCCCAGAAGAATAAAACCTAATGAGGAATTCGGTTGTTGAGTAGAATTTTGATGGGTGAAGTGGAAATAGAGTGAAGAAGAAGGACAGCTGTTCCCGAAAAGAATATTGGTATCGTAAGTAAAAACCTAAAGGCCTGCAGGGACTGTGACATATTGAGAAGTGCATTGCTTGAAAGGCTGGAATTTGGGGGTTCATTCACGACTGCAGCACAGCCTAGTTTGTCCTCATTTCCACAGGAGGGTGCCTTGGATGTGAAGAGCCTGGAGCCTGAGCCAGGGCCCTGAACTCTGTGGCCTCCCTTGGTCCTACAAGGACGCAGCCAAGTGGTGTCCCGAGTTCCATCCACATTTGTTTTAGCCTGATTTTCCCTTGACAGCCAGTCAGTCGCCTCAGCCAACAATGTTATCACTTCTTTAGTTCTTTTTCCATAGTATCATGAGTAATTCATTGTGTTTAAATAAGGTTCCTTAATCGGGATCTTCTGTTGAGTTTTCACATGAAACAAAATCATTTCAAATATCCGGTCATTACTGAGAAGCCAGTCTACAAACATTTTTCGTAAAACTCCTTGTCGCCAATCTCTAACGTCTATTTATCTGTTCCTTTAGCAAAACATCACCCAGTGTCTCTCTGTGGCTGTGGAGCAGATGCTGCCCATGTCCGTATTATTTCAGTGCACGCTGCCAACTTCCAGCTGCCAAGCCCTGCCTTTTTTTCCCTTATGGGCTTTCTCTTGCAGCTGGAGCATGTTTTGCCACCCAACTGGTAGGAGTAATTGACCCTAATTATCATAAAGAAATAATGTTACAAAATGGGGCCAAAAGTATGTGTAGAGCTCAGGGAATTCACTGAATGCCTCTTGGTGCTTCCATGCCTGGAGATAAGACTGAATGTGTGATTGCAGAGTTGGATCAGCTACAGCTGGACAAGGGCGTAATAAACAAGACAAACGTCTGAAGGCTCCCCTGGGCAGGCAACCAGCAGAAATGTAGTGCAAGAGTGAGGAATGTCTAGGATATGTAGAAGACAGGGAAGAAAATCAATATCGACTGCAGCCTTGAGACCAACGGAAGCAGAATGTAGCTTATCCCTCTGTTGTAAAGATTACATTAAATTATTTAATAAATTGCCTCTGGCCCCCACCTTGAGGAATCAGCGCATGGCACAATGAAATTAACATGGGGCACGAAGGTTCCGGGTGGTGCGAGGGTCGGACGGCAGCAGATGACGTGAGCCCGCAGTGCCCATCACCTTCACTGCTTCAGTGCAACTGCCAGTACCCACACTTCTTGGCCCAGTGCACTTTGTTGCTTCTGGGGGGTGTTTTGCTCCCCGCAAAGTGGAGTTGTCAGAGTATTAAAAAACCTTTAATAAATACTATTGATTGGGGTTTGTCTGTAATTTCCCCAATGACCTCACCCTTCTTGTAGGATGGCGCTAAGCCATGTGCTTTGCACGGATTCCTAGAGTTTTCCCAGTGGGATTAAACTCCATTTACCCACCATCGTAACTGGCTTGGTAACACATTCTTTATTGGCTGCCTTCCCTTCCTTGTCTGGTCTGTCTTCCTCACTCTCCTATGGGTGTTTTCTGTCATTTCCCAAATAAAATACTTTCACTCAAATCCTTCTGCTTCTGGGGAACCCAAACTAAGGCAGTCTGGTACTTGTCATTTGGTCATACTGTTGGCTGTTGCCGAGGAAATGGAGTAGATCTTGATTTTAGGTCAACAACCCTCCTGGAAAATGTGGACGGGAGGACAGAAGGCAAATCATGTCACTGGCAGGAATTCCTTCTCTATTCTATATCAAGGGCACCTGTGAGTTGGGCTGGCTGCAGCAGCCGATTTCAGGCTACTCCTGGCATATTACCTAGATCCTCATGAGAAATAACAGATTATAGAAAGCAGTCATGCTACTATCAAGAGATTGCATCACAGTTCGTGTGGCAGAGGGATGCAAGCCATAATTATTTTTCCTTTCACAGGTTTTTATCAGATCCTAACTAGTTCACTTCAAAATCTCACAAAACAGCTGTATGACATCCCCTACCTGTAACCTCACCCTTGTGGTACTTTAAATGTACTGATATAGAAATTAGATCAATCAAACGTATCAATGAACTCAGTTTACCTCATATGCTTGGAATTAAGCTCAATATTTCAGACCTTGACTCTCGTAATGAGCATGAGCCACTAAAGGTATATACCCGACCCAAGCTGGACCAGTCCAATTCCCTCCGTAAATTCTGAGCTGAGATGTACAAAAGCTAGTAATAGAAATGGGAAGTTCCACTGGGCAACTGAAATGGAAAATTCGCCTGACAAGGCCCTATTTAAATCCATGCACAGTTAAGAAAAGACGGCTAAGTCCTAGAAAGCGGAGAACAAGAAGAATAAAGCCCATCTGTAAGAGGAAGAAGAGCTGGGGCAGCTAGAGATTCCCAGAAAGGAATCCTGTTTTTTAAAAGCTTTTTGGTGCCTACTTCCAGACTGTTATGTGGTCCTGCTGTATTTCTTTCTCTTGGATCTACAGATACCCCTGTACCTTAGAACAATTTTCTCCCACTGGCCTTAAGTTAACTTGAGGGATTTTTCAGTTATTTGAAACTAAAAGAACCTTGGTTAAAGTAAGCACACTTGACTCTGAGCTCAGGGAGAATGGAGACCATCACTTTCTTGGTTTTCAGTGTCTCTAACTCAGTCCTTGGCACATAGTGGATCCTCAATATGTACTAGTCAGTAGAAAAATGAATTAAAAATATTAATAAACTTCAGGAGAAGCACTGAGAAGCATGTATACGTTTCACAATGTGAAAAGCCTTTCCACCAACGGAAAGTGGCTAACCAGTGTTCATCCATGTACAGGGCTGGAATGCTCATGCCTTAGGTTTTGTTTTAATCAGTAATTGCCCACTCATTTAATCCATTTGAAAAACAGTCTTAACCACTGCTCAAATTATTGGCGTGTGTTTCTCCAGGATATGTAGTAAGGTATTAATTCACCTTGAAACATTTAGGCGTCTTTATCACTCTCAGATGTTCAAAGCGTCTGAGCAGAGGAGAGGGATGAAGTGGAGTTTAAAACGGGTAAACCAAAGAAATGAGGTCTCAATCTTTGGCAAATTCAACACTTGATCAAACCCGATGGGAAGAGTGGAGTGTTGCGGGCTGTTGTTTCTTGAGATGTGCATTAAGGAAAGACTAAATTTAGCAAATGCGAAAGTCCCTCTTGTAATGTTTCATGATTGTTATAGCATTTGGTAACTTCTGTTCCCCGCTGGCTGTGATGTGAGAGGCTCTCCCCTCAACATGTCCCCCCCATGACAGCAATCTCTAGTTGTAAAATGGTAAGACCGTCAGCCAGCAATAATTTGCAATCCAAACAGACTTGACGCTCCCTGACATTTATTGAAACCTCAGACCCCGTGCACTGGTTTCAGTTTTCCTCCCCTTGCTCTGTTTTTACAGACAGACAAGTGCTTAGGTTTAGGTTTAATAATGAGGAGAAATTTCTTCTTGGCCTACTCTTGCTTGTGTTGGCTGCACCGGGGCTTGCAACAGACGGGTGGTTGGAGTTAATTACACTAAATGGTGAGAACATTATTTGACCCTACTGGTTCAGCCCCAGAGGCTGTGTGCCTCCTTACAGCCGCGGCAGATGGAATGCTTCACGGCTGCGCAGAGGGCAGAAGCCATGCAAAGAGAGAACCCAGCTCAAGACCAGACATGGGTTTCACTCCTTAGCAAAGCCTGGAACTCTGCACTGTTTTATAAATATAAACCGGTGAAGCACAGGGAAACACAGGGTGACAGCAAGGACTAGGAAACACCCTTTTACCAATGGAACTGCTCTCAAAGGGAGCGATCATCTTCATGTATGATACATCACATCCTTTTTCAAGAAAGAACAATAGGAAGACTTCATCACGAACTTGACTCTGATAAGCCAAAAGGGGAACTGTTATCACAAATGTCATTGTAGGAGACCTGGTGACATATTACAATTGTATTACAATTATATTTGAGAGCCAGTGATAACTGCATATTTAGCTTAGTACATAAAACTTAGTACCTGCAAATGTTCTTATTGCTGCCATTTCTAATGATGATGGTAACAGTGATAACAGTATATCCAAGTTCTTGTCCTAGGGATAATCTGTCATTCATGATTCTCAAAAGAAAAATTCACAGATACACCTAGGTGTAGTGGAGACTCATATATAAATAGTTTGTTGAGCCATTACAACACAGCTTCAGATGTACTAGAAGTGTAAAAAGGCCAGAGAGAGACAACATTAAGTTGATGACTTAATACTGACAAGATTTTTGTTCCTAGATTTGTGTTTTTCTGTTGCATGTCAATTCTGTGCAGACCATTCAGAAGCTCTTGGAAATCTCTAAGTAGTAATGGCTTACGTGATCTGTCTGGCAATATTGATTCCATAAAACAGCATTATACAATACCATGCTTTTAAAGGCCCGCTGGTATAATTGCTTAAAGCTGCACTGTCAAATAATTTCTGGCCTATGACACAGTTTATAAAATCCACCAGGATAACAGCTCGGAGGGAAGGGGTGAGTGGGATCCTCAAAGATATTTCCCACTCTTATCTAACAGGAAGTCGTCCAGACAATTCTTGATCCTTATTCTATACTCTAGATATCTTCCTTTTCTATACTATGGTGGCTACCATCTTTTCCCTTTTTGTCCATGCTCAAAAATGGTCTCTAGTAAAGAGAAATGATATTACACCCCAGTACACCAAGGGTTTCTTGGTAACGTGTCAGTTGGAAAATAATGAACTAGGATTGCATTTTAATTTACGTAAGGGCCCTGACTGCATCTCTTTCAAAGCAGCATGATTCGTTCTGTTCAATGACCACACTCCACTGCCCTAGTCCTACTCAACTAACATCAGCTTGGTTGTCACTACACTGTGTGAGCCAGCACCGGTAGTTAGTGCAACCCATCTCCTCCCACGCAAAACTACTCAAGGCATATGTACTTGGTGAGCTGGCAGCACCTCTTTCAGAGGCAGCGTATGGTCACAAGTACAACGTCTGTATCTGGAATGGGGTGGGATACAGAATTACCCTGTGGTGCTGAAACCTCGCAAAATGATTACTACAATTCATATAAGGAGTTTTCTTCACAAAATGTTTATATAAGACAAGTGTACAATGCATATTTTCCCCAGTAAAAGATAATTAGAAGTGGTAGGGTGTGCTGTTAAAATACAGATACAATGAAATTTGAGAGTTTAAATATTGTTGTGTCACTATCAACTACAGGTAAGTAAGGAGCAAATGTAGGCATAAGTGATACTTAATAAAAGAGTTGGGGCTTCCCTGGTGGCGCAGTGGTTAAGAATCCACTGCCAATGCAGGGGACAAAGGTTTGAGCCCTGGTCCGGGAAGATCCCACATGCCGCGGAGCAACTAAGCCCGTGCACCACAACTACTGAGCCTGTGCTCTAGAGCCCGAGAGCCACAACTACTGAAGCCCGCGCACCTAGAGCCCTTGCTCCGCAACAAGCGAAGCCACCGCAATGAGAAGCCCGCGCACCACAACGAAGAGTAGCCCCTGCTCACCGCAACTAGAGAAAGCCTGCACGCAGCAACAAAGACCCAATGCAGCCAAAAATAAATAAAGTAAGTAAATAAATTGATAAAAAAAATAAAAGATTTGACATGTGTTTTTTTTTTTTTAATTTTTTAATTTATTATTTATTATTTTTATTTTTGGCTGTGTTGGGTCTTCGTTTCTGTGTGAGGGCTTTCTCCAGTTGCGGCGAGTGGGGGCCACTCTTCATCGCGGTGCGCGGGCCTCTCACTATCGCGGCCTCTCTTGTTGCGGAGCATAGGCTCCAGACGCTCAGGCTCAGTAGTTGTGGCTCACGGGCCCAGTTGCTCCGCGGCATGTGGGATCTTCCCAGACCAGGGCTCGAACCCGTGTCCCCTGCATTGGCAGGCAGATTCTCAACCACTGCGCCACCAGGGAAGCCCTGACATGTGTTTTAAATGAAGAAATGGCATTTATTGAAGTGATTGCTTTCAGAACTAGAATGATGGCAGCTCTAGTATAGACTTTACTGCAACAGAGTCTGTGAGACAGGATCAAGGCATGAGGGAAATCCGGGATTGAACACTATGTAAGAAACAAGGTTAAGCAAAAAGAAGATAGGAGCAAAGACAAATATAATAAATACTACTTTAAGCCCAAGAACAAGGATTTCAGGATAAAGTGGGAGACCACTGCTTTCTGTGGTATTTCCTAATCATATATATGTATATAAATATATAAATACAGATATAAATATATGTATACATATGTATCAGTGGAGAGAGGATCGGGAACGACTCAATGCTAAATCTAAATACTCGAAGTTTTTTTGTTGATGTTTCCTTCAGTTATTTTGTTGGCTTCTTGTTTATTTCCAAAAAGAAATCACAGGGGAGAGCTGCTCATAGCAAAGGAAGCAGTGTGGAAAAGGTGGTAGACGTGAAAGATCTCAGACCCTTCAGAAAAATACCAGTGTGGGGCTGAGCCCACTGTGCAAGGCTAAGGGCTGGCCAGAGCCAGAGAGCTGTGAGGGCCGTGTGCTGAGCGCTTGACATACCTCCTGTGTGCAGCAAGATGGCCTTGAGTAGTTTACTTAGGAAGACAGCAAGTCAGATTGGTATTTCAGAGAAATCACAAGAGCAACACTATAAAGGATGGATCAACAGGTAAACTCGACTGCCTGTGAGAAGGCAGTCTACAGGGCACTGAACAGGGTCTAAACTAAGAAAGAGTGGGAGGCATGGCAACTGGGAAATTGGCAGGATACAACTGCAGAGGAAAAGCCTATCGTGATTTACGGCTTCTGATTTGAGTCAGGGTGGCTGGTGGAGATAAGAACTATGAAAGAAGGAATAGGCCCTGAGAAAAAACAGATCTGAGTTCAGATTTGAATATAATAAGTTTGAAGTTCCTATGGGCAACAAAGCTCAGATATCACATATCTAATAAATATCAAAGCCAGGATTCAATCTCAGTTATATTGGACACCAGTCTATGGTCTTCTTATGTGCCTTATATCTCCCTAGAGAAGCAACTAGGAAATATAAATGTATAATGAGTTATTATAAAATAGGTTTAAGATGTGTAGAGGCAAGAGTTATTCAATATATTCATAAAGGCAGGCTATTATCTATCAATTTATATTTTTGCTTTTAAGAGACTTTCTCTTATCTTACAGAAATAACTATTTGTGAGGTAACATATTCACAAACAATTGGCAGTCAAGGCAGATTAATTTAGAATGTTAGCCATGTGTTGAAATTCTATCCTCTCTTTCCTTCATCTAGTACAGAGTTAAGTGCAAGAAGCTCAGGACAGAAACTCCTGAAGGTCATACGGATGGAGATGAGGCTGCTAAGAATCAATGAAAATGGAAGGATTCACCAGATGCAAGTATTCATCCTTCCAGCAGAATTCTATTCTTAATACTCTCTCATTTTCAAGCAAGTGGATTTTATCTTTTTCAAAATGATCTGTTGTAATGCAAACTTTCTTATCTTTTCAAAGATAAGATTTAATGAAGACATAAGCCTTCAACATTGGAGATTTAAATGAGATTTAAAGATTTAAATGAGGATATAGACTTCACCATTAGAGGAGAGATGTTAGTTATAATTTTAAGAAGCAAAACAGGCTGAAAGATTTATGATAGCACTTAGAAACACAAGCCTTCAGACTGCGTGCCCAAGCATGACCGAAGAGCAGGTAATAACAGATCTCATTAGACACTGTTTATTTAATTTAACATTATTCTGGCAGAGATGTTTTCCCTGCTGGATAGAGTTCTTTTTTTTTTTTTTTTTTTTGGTAGCTCACTTTTTTATTTGGTAATGTCCAAATATACAAGAATATGTTTGTCATAACAGAAGGCAATGAATGCAAATTCAGAAAGTCACCAAATCATCCCAACCCAGTATAATGTTCTGGAGCTGTGGTTTTAAGTTTTCTGCATCTGTTCCCTTCTTTCATAAGAGCGAAGAAATAAGCCATCCCTACTAACACAGAAAGGACCCTAGAGAGGAAATCCACCATTGAGGACACCAAATCTCCCCATTATTTCTCCTTATATTTGCTTTCTTTTTTTCTCTCTACTGCTAACACACACACACACACACACACACACACACACAATCAAATAATAGTAATCTTCTCTTCTTTCAGTGTCTAATTAAAGTTTCCTGTGTTTGAGATTAAAGCAAAGCCCGGATAGAACTGTATAAAACAAGATATGCCAATATTAATGATTTCATACAGAAACAATTATTCTTTTTTTAAAATTAATTAATTAATTAATTTACTTATGGCTGCATTGGGCTTTTGTTGCTGCGTGTGGGCTTTCTCTAGTTGTGGCGAGGGGGGGGCTACTCTTCGTTGCGGTGCACGGGCTTCTCATTGCGGTGGCTTCTCTTGTTGCGAAGCATGGGCTCTAGGCACGCAGGCTTCAGTAGTTGCAGCACATGGGCTCAGTAGTTGTGGCTCATGGGCTCTAGAGCGCAGGCTCAGTAGTTGTGGCGCACGGGCTTAGTTGCTCCGTGGCATGTGGGATCTTCCCAGACCAAGGCTCAAACCTGTGTCCCCTGCATTGGCAGGTGGATTCTTAACCACTGCGCAACTTGGGAAGTCCCGAAACAATTATTCTTGAATACTCAGCTGACAAAAATAAAAGATGGCCTTGGAAAGACCACACTGCATACATGCCCACTTAATTTTCTGCTTACATCACTTTCATCTTCATGCAAAAACAGGGTGTAAAAAATTGTCATGCTACTTAGTTTTATATATATATATATATAAAATATAATTAATAATTCATTTTTCATTAAGATAACATAATTTAAACTTAGTGAGGCTATTAGCTTTAATTAGGCATTTTAAAAAGTAAAATGGTCAAGAAAAGGAATTAAGTTATCCTCCGTGGTGTTGGCATTATCTCCAATACGTATATGGAATAATAAAAATTGTTGAACTGAAGAAACTGCTCTATGATTAAAACTTCTGAGCACAGTGCTAACGGATTGACAATGTCCATGAAACTCTATGAATGAAGAGAATAACCTGCTATAATCTACGTTCAGACATTGGTAATTTTGTCTAAAACCTTCTCATGACAGATGTCTTCAGGGATCAAGGATTCACTATCATTGCTCAGGTGATTCAAAGTGATTACATCACATCCAAGGCACTGCTCAGGAATTAAGCTATCCTAACTGGAAAACCAAAGTTTAGGAAAAAGTCATCAGTGAAGCCTGGAAAGTAATCAGGAAAGCCTCGAGGATGTTTAGACTACCCAGAAAAGGCTCCTACTTTGACTTGATTCAACACTAGAACTCTCCTTGATGCTCAAAATATTGTGAATAACGGCTTATACTTAGAGATGAGACAGTAGTAGTTTCTAATTCTCCGTTATTTTAGGGAAATCTTTACTCAAAGATGCATACATCTACTTACTCTTCACCGTCTTTCTCTTCCCGACTCTGTGATGCCCTCTGATGCCATCGTCCTTGCAGTCAACACAGAATCACAACTTCCACTTGTTTTTGACTTTTCCTCTGTTCCATCCTCTATGTTTTGCCAGACTTTAGGTTATGTCAACACTGGCATCTCTGAGTTAGAACAGGGGTTTGCAAACTTTTTTTGGTATAGTGCCAGATAGCAACGTAGTCTTTGTAAGCCATACAGTCTCTGTCACAACACTCAACTCTGCTGTTCTAGCAAAGAAAAAAGCCACAGACAATACGTAAATGAATGAATGTGGCTATGTTCCAATAAAACTTTATTTACAAAAACAGGCAACGGGCAGATTTGGTCCAAGGGACAATACTTAGCCAACAGCTGAGCTACAGCATGTATATTATTTTTCACACCCACTGTTATACTCTAAATAAACTCTCACTAGTTCACACCTATATCACTCTGCTCTTTTATCTCCTTTTATTTCTTGTCTCTTCCCAGCCAAAGCTTCCCTGCATTGTCACAGGACTCTTCTTTAAGTGTAACTCATTCATCTTGTTCTCTATTGAGAAAAGCGTTCTGTGAGCCTCAATTATCCATAAAACTGAGTTTTATAGTTTTTACAGAATAAAGCACCAACCTAGTTTCATGCCTTTTACCCCTAACATTTAAGGGTAGCACCTGTCCTTCAAATAGTCCTGCTCCTTCTTGCAACTATTATTTTTCTTATACTTTCTCTTCTGCTTGGAATAGTCCTCTCCCTCTTTTCACCTGTCAAAGCCCTATTTGTAATTCAAGGCCTTCACGCCCTTGTCAACTATTGATGACTTAACTCCTGTAAATTGTCTACAGGGGAGAGCTAAAATTATCTGTGTAGAGGGGACCACCATGGAAAAAAAATTGAGATTAAAAATGAGCCAAAAGCAGAATTTTGGAAATTCTGAACAGGAGGGGGTTGGTGTAAAAGACACAAAAGAGCACTGGGAAAGACAGAGGGAGACTCAAGGAAGCATTTAATGATAAATTAGCATATAGATAAATCACCACATCTAATACTCAAGTATCATGTCATTGAATGAATGCATCATAATATACCTAATCTAAAATATTCTATTATGAATGCAAATTGTTTTTTTAATTTTTTACTGTTGTAGACAACAATGTGAATGGAAGTCTATTTAAAAAGTATTTGAATAATTGCTTAGTTACTACCATGTGTCAGACACTGTACAGTCATCTCTGTAATTGACAGTTCTTCCTAGTAATCTGTTATCCTGGAAATAACCCTTGAAGATGGGCTTTCCCTCCAATGCCTAAAGTTATAGTAACAATGGGAACATTTTACCACAGGATTGACTCATGCTGAAGAATTCAGCGGTGAGAAGACTGACAGACCTGTCCTGTGGGAAAGTGAAGAATATTAGTTGAGAAAATGACCCAGGAGATGATAATCTTTATATGTTAATCTTTTGGTTTTAGATGCTCCAGGGCAGAATCAGAGAACATATATACACATACTGTACTCAGTATTATTTGTGAAATAAAACAAGATAGCATCTTCTAGATCACAGGGAAAAATCCCAGTTCCACAGCTTTTTAAGATTAAATGCTTTGGGAAATGAAACAGGACTGATTTGCAAATGACGATTGTTGGTTTGTCTTGGAGACATGTCCATGGCTCAGTTTCTCTTATGTTACATGATATACACTGCCAGTGATGAAGGAAAGCATTAGACTTGAAAATCATTCTAGTAATAGAGGAGAGCTTATCTAAATTGAAGAGATACATTGAATTGATATAGGCAAATAAAGGTCTAAAGTGAGTAGAGGGAAATGAGTTGTACAAGTGACAGCAAAGAGCTTTATAAATGGGAAAGTGTCTTGATATCTCCTTGGTGGCTACATTTATCTTCTTTTTGGATTCTTTTAGATTTGGAGTTTGATTGCAAATGGATATCACTGAGGGCAGAAGTCTCAGCTCTCTAAAATTTGGAGTCAGTACAATAGCTTTATATGTTGAGTCCTTTACCCAGTTACCTCAACTGTCACTAGAAGAAAAGAAATGCATAATTACTTCTATGGAAAGTCATGATTTTTAGCTGAGAAAGACCCTTCATTTAGACTGGGGATAAACATAAATGTTGGTTTACTGTGGGAAAAGACAGATGCCAGGCATTACAGTCTCAAGCATCTAACAAAGCAAAATATTATTTCAGTAAGTGAAGCTGGTCAGGTGCAAGTAACGTAGGCTGTGGGTCGTAGCTGAAGGCATGGTCAGTTGAAGAGTCAGCATCTCCACATTTCCAGAAGATTGCAACCATGGAAGACTGTGGTATCAACATGATAAACCTGATCCTCAAAGGAAAGATGAGTTGCCAGATGTGTAATATCTGCTCTAAAGCTTGACAGTCATGAAATATGCTAGTAACTTTTCTGTTAGTGATGAAGTTGTTCACATTAAGTCAGCCGAAGTAAAGGAGCTGCCACTGATAAGTTACTTGTACTTACATGAATAAATTACTTTGTTTTCCCAAATCTCAATATTCTTCCTGTCTGGCAGATGGCCACCTTCTTATTGTGTGGTCTTTCCTTGGTGTGTGGTGGAGAAAGAATTCTCTCTTCCTCTTCTTATAAGGTCAGTCCTATTGGATTAAGACTGCACCCGTATGACCTCATTTAACCTTAATTACCTCCTAAGGGTGCTATCCCCAAATATAGTAACATTAGGGGTTAGGGCTTCAACATATGGATTTGGAGGGGGGCACAATTCAGTCCACTGCACTACTGAGCCCCACTGATCCACTGGACTTGCTTCAGTCTGTGTTTCCAGTCCTGATGTATCTGAGGCATAGAGACATCAAAAAAATCAGATAATGGAGTGTGTTCACACATAAAAAGATGCAAAATAGGTGATTCTCCATGTATTAATGGATCCATGAGGTCAATTTCCCTTTGGAAAAAAAAAATTGGAAAAAAAATATTAAAAATCAACCTTTCCAGAGCACAGGAAAACACCCAAAGGCAAGCAAGAACTTGAGAAGTACTTGTTCATGAAAAAGTACTACTGCATTGTGGAAAAAAAAAAAGAAAAGAGAAAGCACAATGAGCTTTTGGAATTCTTGCCTAAGGGATTTCTCTGCCCCCAAGTTCCAGCATCAAAATTCTTCTGCCCAGAGGTGGTGAACTTGGTTTTGGGTAGGTGGTAAAGTGAATAGGCTTTTAATGAGGAGATTTTTGGAAGCAAGAGAACCAGAGAAAGGCTGATATAATCCACTCTCTGGCTGACTACTAGACTACATATGCATGTGGGAGACACCAGAGAATCTGGCAAAAATCAAAGGCCTGGGGAGACTTGTAAACTTATTATGCCTTTGCATGCGTTCCCCCAGCCCCCACACACAGCTTGGGTGGCAGAAGGTGGACGCCTTAGTGACCTGAGGAGTTTCAGTACAGCCTCTGCCCAAAACACTGGCTGACCAGCAAAGTGCACAGACACAGGGGAGACTCCTAGAGAACTAAGCACAAAAAACAAAAAACCAAACAGCATAGCCTTCAGTAGTTGCACACCATCACAAGAAAGACACATTTTTTACTCTGTATCTATGCATGTTAATAGCCCACTAAAACATAAAAACTGTATCTCTTAGAGGAAAAAATAAAAGGCAGACTCATTATAATGCATTATCTAAAATGCCTACCTTTAAACCAAAAATTACTAGACCCATACCCTTGGAGAGAATGTGGAGAAAAGGAAACATTAGTGCACTGTTGGTGGGAATGTAAATTGATGCAGCCACTCTGGAAAACGGTATGGAGGTTCCTCAAAAAATTAAAAATAGAGTTATTATATGATCCAACAATCCCACTTCTGGGAATATATCCAAAGGAAATAAAACCAGGATATCAAAGATAATCAGCATTCCCAAATTCGTTACAGCATTATTCACAATAGCCAAGGCACGGAAACAACCTAAGCACACAACAACAGAATAAAAAATAGGTGATATGCGTATCTATCTATATATAGATATAGACAGACAGATATATATATATATATATATATATATGTCTATATATATAGGAAAGAAAGAAGGAAACCCTGTCATCTGCAACAACATGATGGGCCTTGAGGGCATTATGCTAGTGAAGTAAGCCATACAGAGAAAAAAAAAAATACTGCATGGTATCACGCATATCTGGAATCTAAAGAAAAAGTCAAACTCATAGAAACAAAGAGTAGAAGAGTGATTACCAGGAGCCGGGCAGTGAAGGAAATAGTGAGAGGTTGGTAAAAGAGTACAAACTTTCAGCTATAAAATGAATAAGACCTGAGGAACTATGATAAAACATGGTGGCTATAATTAATAACACTGTACTGTATAACAGAAATATGCTACAAGAGTGGAACTTAAATGTTCCCACCAAAACAAACAAACAAACAAAAAGTAAATTGAAACTTATGCCTGATGGCCCAGATGTTGGATTTAGCAAAGACTTCTAAGCAACTGTTATGAATATGCTCAAAGAATTAAACAAAAATATACTAAGAATGAATAAACACGTAGGGACTCTCAAGAGAGAAATAAAAACTATTAAAAAGAAAAGGATCAAATGGAAATTCTAAAACCTAAAAATGCAAAAACTAAAATTTAAGAATCAACTGGATAGGCTATCCAGCATATCTGAGATGGCATAAGAAAGAATCCATGAACTTGGAAAATAGACCAATAGAAATTATCAAGTCTGAAGAAGAGAGACAAAAACTTAAGAAAAACTGCACAGATCTTAGAAATCCATGAGACAATGTCAAGTACTCCAACATATATGTAATTGGGAGTGGCAGATGGAGAGGAGAAGAAAGGGGGAAAAAAAATAAAGAAATAATGACAGAGAAATCTTCCTAAATTTGGTGAAAAGTATTATCCTTCAAATCCAAGAAGCTTAACAAATCCAACCAGGAAAACATAAAACAAAACACACAAAGACACATTACAATCAAACTGCTAAAAGACAAAGAAAAAGAAAAAATCTTGAGAGCAATAAGAGAAAAACAGTACATTATGGGAGAAAATGGTAGGATTTATGGGTGATTTTTCAGTAGAAGCAATGAAGTACAGAAAACACTGAAATGACACAGGGTTGAAAGACAAAAAACAATCAAAAAGTGTTGACCAATAATTCCGTATCTAGCAAAACTATTCTTCAAAAATGAAGGTAAAATAAAGACATGTCTGGAAAAAAAAAAAAGCCTGACAGAATTTGCTGGTAGCAGCTTTATGCTACAAGATATACTAAAGGGATTAAGACTAAAGAGAAATGATACCAGATCATATACCAGATCCACAAGAAATGGTACATATATGCAGAAATATAAAATACTGGGGAGACTTCCCTGGCGGTCCAGCGGTTAGGACTCGACACTTTCACTGCCGAGGGCCCAGGGTTCAGTCCCTGGTTGGGGAACTAAGATCCCGCAAGCCTCCAGGCGTGGCCAAATAAATAAATAAATAAAATAAAATACTGGTATATACATACACTAATCTTTGCTTCTCTTAACTTCCTTAAAAATACATGTGACTGGGGCTTCCCTGGTGGCGCAGTGGTTGAGAGTCTGCCTGCCAATGCAGGAGACACGGGTTCAAGCCCTGGTCTGGGAAGATCCCACATGCCGCGGAGCAAATGGGCCCGTGAGCCACAATTACTGAGCCTGCGCGTCTGGAGCCTGTGCTCCGCAACAGGAGAGGCCGCGATAGTGAGAGGCCCGCGCACCGTGATGAAGAGTGGCCCCCGCTTGCCACAACTGGAGAAAGCCCTCACACAGAAACGAAGATCCAACGCAGCCATTAATAAATAAATAAAGCACACCTAGTATAGTGTAATTAAAAAAAAAAAATACATGTGACTGTCTAAAACAAAAATAATTTAAGAAATTAGAGCAAACATTTATTATTGGGTTTGTAATGTGTACAGATGTATGAAAACAATAGTATAATGTTGGGTTGGGGGAGCTATTCTAATACAGAGTTCCCATGTTTCACTGGAAATATTTCAGTATTAACTTGAAACCTATTGGTGTTAAGTCAAAAATACATAATGCACAGCATAAAGCAACTATTAAAATAATAACATGAAGAAATACAGGTGAAATTCAATACATAACTTAATATAGTAAAAGACTGTTTATTGTATGGTTCATTCAAGAAAAGACAAAACAGTTATGACAGAAAGCAAATCAGTTGTTTCTTAGGGTCAGTGTTGGTGGCAGATATTGACCACAAAAGGACATGAGGGAAATATGGGAAGGGGTTAGGAGTGTTCTGAAACTTGATTTCGGTACTGGTCTCCTTACTGTATATATTTACTGAAACAAAGAATTGTACATTTAAAGTGGATGAGTTTCAGTTTATAAAAATTATACTTCAATGAAGTCTCAAAGAAGGAAGTAGACAGAATTGCAAAGTTATTACGGTCTTTAGTATGTATATACATATGTATGTATGTGTATGAATGTGTGTGTGTATGTGTGTGTATGTGTTTGTGTTTCATGACTTTCATTTCTTCTGTGAAGCAATATTCTATTCCACTTCACAATCTCTGGACTTTTGCTTAACCATACTGATGAAAAGCTGGCTTAAAAATTATTTTCTTACCTACTTCCTAAGTAGCTCAAAGTCAGTGTGTTAGCGGAGAATTGAGGGCTACAAATTAGCATTCATGACTTTTGATGAGCACAATGCCTGCTAAACTCGTTGGTCACATAGTGAGAGAGTGTGGTATGTATTTTAATCTGAGGAAGAAATTCAGTGTTATATTGTACAATTCCTCATGGACGAGCACAGAAGAACATAGCCAGGATACTTGTAATTACTGTTAGTTTTGACTGTGGTCGTGGTCATGAAAGCATTGTTGATGGTGGTGGTGACACTAGCAGTGATGTGACTAGTGGTAATAGCAATAGTAGGAAGCACGGGAACAGTGGGAACATTATTATAAAAAGGACAGCAGACCAACATATAAATACTTCACATATATTCACTGTCTTCCCCGGAATCCTTTGCCCATTCATCACCGCCATTTGCTTTTAGATTTAGTAATCCAGTCACTCTCTGTTGCTTTTCTCACAACATAAATGTAAAAGATCAGTTCAGTTGGCACCTCAATGTAGCTCTCCCCTCCACCTCCCATACTGCATGGAAGTCTATTCTAATGTGTGCAGCTCTTTTAGTAAACCAGCTCATTGAGGGTTGACATTTTACTTTGTGTACAGCAAGAAGGTCATGAAAAGGAAACATTAATCTGGCCATACTGTTTCTTAATCCTCAAGATTCTCAATGGGAAATACTGCATCGACATGCTCCTTTGTGGGCTTGTGACATTTTATTGTGTTTTATTCTGTTTTCTAGACAGAACAATACTTTTTTGGTTTGGGCACAGTGTTGCCTGGGGAAGAAAGGGAAATGTCTGTTATTGCTTGCTAAACATCTACCTTGTAACCAGCCAAACCACAGGAGCTAATCCCAGATTGGGGAGTTAACTTCTCAAGGAAGGAACCCTGTGGCTTACATTCCTTTTGAACATAGCCTCCTGAGTCTCCATGTGTTTCCACCTAACTTTTTTGTGTGCACATCAATATGTAGAGCCTAGTTCCAGATTTGGTGCTATTGTAATCTAGGTGGTTTATTTGAATTTTCTTTAAAAGGAGAGGTAGCCACCAGCTGGATACGTCTGTCTATAGTGCTAAGTAGACTGGGGTCAGAGCACAATTTTCAAGGTCTATTTTATAAGTTGTTTTGCCTCTTCCTCTGTGTTGTTTCTGCTTATCTCATCCTAAAAGTAGTATTCATTCATATATTCGTTCTTCCAATAAACCTTTTAAAATACTTCCTGGAGACACTTCTGAAGGCCCTAGTCCTTTTCTAAGGCACTAAGGACACAAAGATAAAATATATAAGGTATGATTCTCATCCTTAAATAACCTACAGTCCAGTGTAGGTAGACTCTCTCCATCAGAGTACCTGAAGCAAACAGATAGAACATTTAAATGAGGTGCCTGAGAAGAGTTTCACAGAGACACTATTTACAAAGGATTAATAGAAAGCAAAAAGGCATCACTCCATGGTTAGTAAGATCAAAGATCCCTTATCATTGCTAAGACTGAAGAACAAGGGTTGTACATGTTTTGTACATGGAGAGACCCATATAGGAAGACAGTGATAGAATAGGAGCTATATCCTTAGGTCGAGAAATAAAACCTCTGACAACTTGTGGCCAGCAGAAAAGGAGCTAGCAAATTAACTATCTCACTCTCATGGTACCCTCCCATCTGTTGCCAGTGCCTCTCATTGGTCAAAGTCCACTGGAAGCAAGGGGCAAGGAAGCTTGGTTGATGTGGTCTGTAAAAGTCAGTCTATTAAGAAAAAGGCAGGAACAAGAAAAACACAGAGTGAATCTGGAGAGACAAATAGAAATCATCCAGAATACAGACATATCTGACAATGAAACCTTATCATTAAAGTTGCTTTAAAAAAGGATTGAAATGATTAGTTATACAATCTAATTAATTGATCCACCTATCTATGATGGATTTATTATTTTTATTATTTTTTTATTAGAAGAAAACAGATACCAAGCCATAGCCATGAATTTGTAAAATCAGAAATAGTAAGAAGGCTGATTATTGGATACTATTGTTTTCAGAATAATCATTTCCCTATAACATGACACATTGCACAGTTGTTCTTTTTTTCAACCTCTATGCACACTTCAATTTTAATTTTGATAGACAAATACAAATGCATATTAAAAGAGTGTGGAGAAGTAGACAGGAGGTCAAAATGGGAGAGAAGAGCGAAAAGAGAGGAGAGAGATTCAGAGGAAAAATGACAGTGAGAAGGAAATACTCAGTGCAATTGTAGATGATTTTGAATAACCCTAACCATATCACTAGAAGTCATTTTCTGCTGAGAAATGCAAAGTTCAGGCAAATAGCAAACCCTTTACCTCCTTTACTTCCTCTGCCTTTTCATGTTGCTACGATTTTGAGTTGTCTCCTCTCTTTTTCTCTTCTTGCTCTACACAATGTCATCAAATCATACGCTCCAAATACCATCTGTGTTTACAATTCCCATATCTATAAATATATAAACCTAAGAAGATTTAACCTTTATCTTTCCCCCAAGATTAAGACCCATATAGCCAAAAAATTATTGGACATCTCCGCTTGGATTTCAAACACATATCTCAAACTCAATGTGTTTAACATCATATCAACCATCTCTATAATCAAATCTTTACCATTTATCCAAGCCAGAAACTCAGCATCATCCTCGAATAGGCTTCCACTCTCATTTTTACACATTTCCAAATGCAATCAGGTGTTAATTCTTTGCATTCCTACAGGCTGTCTGACCCCATGCTTTCTCCTGCCTTCCAGCATCTGTAAATACTGTTCACACTTTCTTTGCCCTTTCTGTCCTCCCTCTAACTCAAAACTCTAGAGTTCAGCCTAAACCTTCCATAACCTCGTCTGATTTCAGTGACTCTCTTATGTCATCTTAATATCCTGTCTTACAATCCTCTTATTATAACATTTTCACACTATATTATAATGACCTTGTTTCATATATGCCTCATTTACTAGATTAAATCTTCAGGAGGGAGAGAGTTATATTTATTTTGTTCTCAATGGCATCCCTAATCTCTAGCATCATGTCTGGGTCAGAGTAGACCTACAAATATTACTTGAGTGAAAGGATGTTTTACTTTGTTTTTCTTTCTTTGTTTATACAACTTAGCTATTATATCCAAACTTAGAATACTACTTCTAATGTACAAAGGGTTTTCCTAATTTAAGCCTTTATACAAAGTAATTTCTCTCTGCCTCCCTTTTTACATGGAAATCAAGCTCCAAGTTAGTGAATCTTAGACTAATGTTTGGCATATTAGGTTAAACTGAATCAGAGCCATGTTTCTCTGCCCATTGTAAGTCTCAGACGTGAATATCCATATAATATAGTTCTGCTCATCAAAGTATACCTTTCCAGGTATTGGTCTCTATTTCACCAGTGTATGATCTTAAAACTTGATGATGAGGCTTCTAAAGGGATACTATTCTGATTATTTAGTGTGCACTTCAATTTGTTGGGGAGGTGCCTCCGCTGACCTCTCTCACTTATATTCTGAGTTATCCAGGGATGCAAAGATAATTACAAATCTCTTTTGACCTTTTGAAAAACAAAACCTATCTTCTGAACTAAATACATTTAGAAGTTGGACTACAGCAGTATTGGGCACCTGGACTAACGAGCTTCCTCTCAAAAATCTATTAAGGAATAAAGTACAGCCGAACCATGCACTGTGTTAACAAGCTGGAACTTGGGTTACATTTGACTATTGCTTCATGATCTGGCGTCATCACCTGTAGGAATCTTTGCCTCTCTTTAACCTTAGCTGAAGCCACAAACATTGTCTGATCTTGCTGACACCTGAGTTGCTCTCAGAATGATGAATGCAGAAGCTTTGGAGAGGTAATAAAGTCACAATATCCATAATCTGAAGCCAGCTCAAGGGCTGGCCATGAATAAACATGAAGATCCGGTGAGCATGGGGCGAGCCAGCAGCCTAAACATCTATAACATCTATTGCTCTTCACACGGAATCTCAAGCTGCTGCTCAGCTGAAGAGGGGATAGAGGGACACTGAGGTCTTCCGTATACACTAAAGTAATTGCTTATGGTGTTTTGTTTGGTTGGGTGGTTTGGATTTTGGTGGTGGTGGTAGAGAAGCAGAATGGGTTTCAGTCTCCCTTATATTTACTTTACGTCAATATCTTCTTAATAAGGCATTTTATAAATTAGTCAATATCTATTGGGTACCTCCTGGGGGAAAGGATGGTAGGAAAGGCTATTTTATAAAGAATTATAAAATATTCTCTCAGTCTTTTTTTTTTTTAATTTTTATTTATTTATTTATGGCTGTGTTGGGTCTTCGTTTCTGTGTGAGGGCTTTCTCTAGTTGCGGCAAGTGGGGGCCCCTCTTCATCGCAGTGCGCGGGCCTCTCACTGTCGCGGCCTCTCTTGTTGCGGAGCACAGGCTCCAGACGCTCAGGCTCAGTAGTTGTGGCTCACGGGCTTAGTCGCTCCACGGCATGTGGGATCTTCCCAGACCAGGGCTCGAACCCGTGTCCCCTGCATTGGCAGGCAGACTCTCAACCACTGCGCCACCAGGGAAGCCCTCTCTCAGTCTCTTGACCTCAGCTTTTGGTCATTATCTGTTCACATCTGGTCAAAATTTAGGTAGAAGCAACTGATACCTGAGAGTAATAATCCAAGACAGTGGTCCCAATCTCCTGACTATTCAAAGGCCGTCAGAATCATCCAGGGACTCTTCAGAGAACTCATTCCCGAACCCCCTGTCCCAGATTCAGCATATCTGGAGTGAGGTTCAGAAACCTCAGTTCAAAAGCCCTCCTGAAAAGGGGTATGTCTATCTTCTATATTCTAGATTCCATAAGCCTCTGTATCAAATCAGATAATAAAAAACCTTGCCTGCTCTTCTATGTTCTTACATCTTACAGAAGTGCCCTCTTGTAGTTTGTATTAATATATAATATTAATATACATTATATATACAACTGCACATATATTTATATACATATATCTGTGTAGAGACAGATAGATATCTCTCTATATATTTGCCCACCTCATTATTCAATACCATATAATTTCTACTATGAGAAGTTCTTCATTGGTTCCATGTCACAAAGCAGTGTCCGTCCCAGAGAGTTATCTGATCTATAACTAGCACGTGCTATGCAATGCTTCTCTTTTTTGCTTTACCTGACAAAGTGATGAAATTTAAGCTCAGGAGCAATACTCTCTTTATTTGGGGGATGGCTATATATTTCCCATTGCTACTCATTAACTGACTCTTTAATTTTATGATTCTATTGTATGCATGCTTTTAATTATACACCTTTTACACCTTCTTTGCAAACAGATGTGACACTAATTGCAAACGCATGAAATATGGGTAGAGATGATTCAGCCAGCGTGAGAGAAAAGTTGGGACAGAGAGCCAATCCACTCATCACCATGCCAGACTAAACTGATTTGCTATTTTGATAGTACCTTGAAATTAGTAAATAATGGAAAAATTTTATAACTTGACTTTTACCAAGTTGTCTGCCCTCCAGGGTAACATTTTCCTTTAATAAATAAATAACAAAAATCTGAGACCCCAATTTATATGACTTCAGTGTGCCCAGGGCCTTTGAAAGAATTCCAGAGCGTCTCTAAAAGTTGCTTATATGTCCTAATGGTTGTTTTTCACCTCTGACTATGGACTTCTGTCCTGGGCTTCCCAGCCAACAGCCGTTTCAATACTATTCACACAACTACCACTCTCTTTGGCTGCTTCCCCACACTTTTGCTTTCCAAAGCACAGCTAACACAAGGTTGTCCCACATAACAGGAAATTAATAAAGCTTCCGTCTGCCATAAGAAAATCACAATGTCAAAATAGAGGAAATGTAGAAGTATTTCTCCCCAAGCCAGTTCATAGGAAGTCTCCTCCTGGCTTTCTCTCTTATTTGCCCCTGGCTGGGTCACAGCGTTATGTCACCTGCCCTGTGTGACAGTGTCTCTCACATGAACCTCAAACCCCATTCCAACGCCTCTAGCTGAAATGATCAATTTATAACAGTATCAGGTAAGATGTGAAATGTTCCAATGAAAGCTCCCTTTTCCGTTAATAAACAAAACAATTAGTATCACATTCCGAAGCATCTATATTTTTATTCATTGATTCCGTAGATACTTGTCCATGGGCAACAGAGGCGTACCTTCTGGGGAAGAATTTTTCTTAATGGAATATTCTGAGCCACACTTGGAGTCTTAGGAAGGAAAAGGTCAATTTTTAACTCCGAATGTTATTTGATAACTGGTTAGTGATTATATATGCAACTTTGAGGATTTAAAGATGAAGGATTAAAGACAGAGACGCGGCTTCCCTGGTGGCGCAGTGGTTGAGAGTCTGCCTGCCAATGCAGGGGACACGGGTTCGAGCCCTGGTCTGGGAAGATCCCACATGCCGCGGAGCAACTGGGCCCGTGAGCCACAACTACTGAGCCTGCGCGTCTGGAGCCTGTGCTCCGCAACAAGAGAGGCCATGATAGTGAGAGGCCCGCGCACCGCGATGAAGAGTGGCCCCCGCTTGCCACGACTAGAGAAAGCCCTTGCACAGAAAAGAAGACCCAACACAGTCAAAACAAAAAAAAATTAATTAATTAAAAAAAACAAAAACAAACAAACAAACAAAAAAACAGAGACAGCTTGAAAGAGCTCTTTTCATAAAGTCCTTGAGAAATTTTAGAAACACTGAAGTGGCTACATTGAAAAGTATGTATGGAGTAACAGTGGGGCGAGAGGGGAGTCTTTCTACTTTGCCTGTTGGAAGATGCAGAGGTTACAGATAAATTCAGGTATGTGTGTATAGCCTGTATTTCAGCAGTGCCTTGAGCTCCAAGATGATCTTTAGCAGTGGTTACATCTTTGGCAGATAGTTTCTCTGAACTGGCTTTAAACCTTAAGCCAACTTCAGGAAAAAGGGCATAACTGTGGGCATGGGTGCCATGTTGACGGACTGAGCTGTGAGGCAGCTTAGCAAGCCCCAGATGCCTGGGCAGCACACACGGGTCTGGGTCAGGAAGGGAGGACACTGTGACCTAACTTGAAATAGCTAACATCATTCATGCCCAAAAAAAGCCAGTGAGAGCACCTTAAGGATTCCTGGAAAGATTTAGAATTTATTGGCTATTTGGACAGACATTTGTAGAGGAAAATAGGTCACATTGTATGTAGGAGGGCATACATGATTTTTATGTAAATGTGACCCAATTCATACCCATAGGCTGGTGTGGTCTAAAGAAACAATGGTTACATAATTTGTACTGACTCTGGCACAGTCTTAGCCATTGTTGTTTAGATACAGTCATAGATAAGGCAGCAGGAACTGATTAATGTTGAGTGTAGTCAAACCTGGTTGAAAAGTTATGTCTTTTTTTAAAAAATTAATTTAATTAATTAATTTATTTTTGGCTGCGTTGGGTCTTCGTTGCTATGCGTGGGCTTTCTCTAGTTGTGGCGAGCAGGGGCTACTCTTCGTTGTGGTGCACAGGCTTCTCATTGCGGTGGCTTCTCTTGTTGCAGAGCACGGGCTCTAGGCACGCGGGCTCAGTAGTTGTGGTTCGCTGGCTCTAGAGCACAGGCTCAGCAGTTGTGGCGCACGGGCTTAGCTGCTCCGCGGCATGTGGGATCTTCCCGGACCAGGGCTCAAACCTGCGTCCCCTGCATTGGCAGGCAGATTCTTAACCACTGCACCACCAGGGAAGTCCCAAAAGTTATGTCTTAAGAGCACTGATTAAGAACTTTTTACCACTCTATAAGGGATTCTCTAATAAACTGTTACAAGGCTCTTCTACTTCTGGCTTTTCAACTGATTTTGACTAAGTAAATAAATAAGTGTATTGTGTGCGTGCATGCGTGTTTGCCATAGCAGCAGAATTATCTAATTTGCTGATGACACAAATCTGGACAGGGCACTTAATACCACAACTGACCCGAAGATTTAATACAAGCTCACCAATCTGAGAATGATAAATCAAAACCTAAAAGAGGAAATCACATGGAGATAAATCCAAAGTAGTTTTTCTTTTAATCAATTACACAGTCACAACATGATGGAAAGAGCACTGTGGAGGGAACCTGGTTTCCAGCCCTTGCCCTGTCATTAAGTTAGGTCAATTTAGACAAATTAAATCTTGAGAGAGAATGTAAATCTCTTTATCTGTAATATGACTAGGCTTTGGAATAGGTCATCTCTGAAACTCCTTGAGACTTAATTATGAGTGTTGTCTGGCTTTGTTTATTGGAGGAAAAGCACACAATTTAAATCCAGCTGGTGTCAATCCAAGGTCTACTGTTTAGCAGCTATGTAAATGTGAACAACCTACTTAAATTCTCTGAGCCTCAGTTTTCTCACCTGTAGGATGGAAATCGTAAGTATTTTCCAGAGTTTGAGGAAGTATAAAGTAATGCATATGAAGCACCACAACAGAGCCCAACATAGAGTAGAAAATAATAGATGTTAAGTTCATTCTCTTGTCTCATTTTCTTACTTCATAGTCTAGTAGAAACAAAGAAAGAAAGAAAGAAAGAAGGAAAAAGAGAGAGAGAGAAAGAAAAAGAAAGAAAGAAAAGAAAGAGAAGGAGAGTAAGAAAGGAAGAAGGAAAGAAAGAGAGAAGGAAAGAAAGAGAGAAGGAAATGAAGAAAGAAAGAAGGAAAGAAAGAAAGGAAGAAGGAAAGAAAGAGAGAAGGAAAGGAAGAAAGAAAGGAGGAAAGGAAGAAAGGTTCAGGGAGAATTTTCATTGTTCAGGAATTTAAATGAACTAATGATATAATATATTTACTGCCCCAAACCCTAACATCATTATTGTTTACACCATGTAAGAAGAGTTCTCTGCTGATTTTTATATCCACGAGTGATGTCTCCAAATCAGACGCTTGTATTTTAAGATGAACCATGCCAAATTAGAACTTATTAAAAGAAACATCCTATAGAGAGAGGGGAGAGCTGTGGGAAGGTGTGACATACAAAGAAAAACACGATGTATCATGGAAGACATACAGGTTGTAGAGGAAGACTGAAAAATTCATAGAAGTATTTTTAGTACATGGTAGTCCATGACACTGAATAGAGAATAGTCTGGTTTTGTGCTCCCTTTGAGAGCCAAGTTAGAACCAAGTAATCAATCAGACAGGAGGGCAGATTTCAACTCGACATGAACTAAATATTACGTCAACGCAATAGGTCTAATATTGAAAGGACTGCCTCAGGACTCAGTGAATTCCCTATCGCTAGACGCCTCAAGAAGATACAGATGACCTTCAATCAACATGGTAGAAAAGAATACTGCACTGGGGTAGAGGTTGAACTACATGATATTTAGATTGTCTTATAACTCTGAGACTCTATAATGCCAAGAAGAAAGTGGGTTGACAAGGATTACATTCTGCAAACCAGTTTCATCAGAACTGCTGGGTTGTGACCTGAAATATGAAGGTGTTTTTCACATATAAGACAGCCTTCTTCCCAGCACAAGAATTTCCCCTGAGGAATTCTCTGATGTTGGTACCTTTCAAAATAGTGCTTTGGCAACATCCATGGGCCTGGAGCAAACATTTCCAGACCCCAACTGGTTTGTTTCCTCCTCATCACCCTAACACTTTTCCTTTCGCCAACATACACTACTCGGCTTTATTAATTAGAGTTACTGTATATTTACCCAGATATCCAAATCCTTGATCCTCCTTCTCGAATCTCTTCCTTTACACTGCTGAGTGCTTGCCTAGTGTGGGTTCGATCCTTTACATATAGTTTTTGGCTCTGGCTTCCACCACAGACACTGGGTTATTTTTTTATTGTCGTGCCTTTAGGAATGACAGAGGAATGTGGAGAGGGCTGAGAAATGGTCAGTGAAACGCGCATTTTGAGATCTCTGCTTCTATTATCACAGCTAAAGCTATAAGCATCGGGGGAAACTGAAAGTTCATGGCCTGGACCGCGATTTCTTCCTCTTCACACAGACTGGCTTCTCTTTGCCGTCACTGCACATCTCGGGGCTTCCGCTAATAGATGTTATTCAAATGTGCCTTATTTTTAGAAAACTTGATGCGGTGGACAGTCTTCTACGATGGCTGCTCGTCACCCTCACCCTCTGTTTTTCACACCCTTGACACTCCTCTTCCCTTTGGTTGGGGCTGGGCCTAGTGACTTGCTTCTAATGAGCAGAATATGGAAGAAGGGATGGGATGTTACCTCTGTGATTATGTTACAAAAGCCTGCAGTGTCAGCGCATCTCTCTCTCTCTCCCTCTCTGGCTCTGATGAAGCAAGCTGCCAGGACCGCATGGCATAGAACTGAGCTCGGACTCTATCCAAAAAGCCAGAAAGGAGCTGAGTCCCTCCATCCAACAACCAATGAGGAACTGAATCCTGCCAACAACCTGTGAGCTTGGAAGTGGATCTGTCCCCAGTTTACCTTTGAGATGAGATCACAGCCCCAGCCAACGCTTTGATTGCAGCCCATGACCAACCCTGAAGCACAGAACTCAGCTGGCCAGATCTGTATTCCTGACCCACAGTAACTGTGAGATAGTAAATGTGTATCATTTTAAGTGACTAAGTTTTGGGGTAATAAGCTATACAGAAATAGATAACTAATACACACTTACTATAATAGATAAAAGCCCAAGCCTTTGGGAATTATTCGTGTTGCTACAGAATTAGCTCTAGGGTTCCTTCTAACCTAGGTACCTTTTGAGAAATTAAGTATTGTGTATCTTTGACTATTAGGAGTGATAAATTTAGAGTTAAAAGAAAACATTCATTAACTATTAAAAATTAACCAGAAGGTACAATAGAGCATCTTTATAATTTTCATGTGTATAAGTCAGGATTTCACTAGAAAAACAGAACTACTAGGAAGTAGATATTAAGTGACTTATTGCTAGGAATTAGCTGACATGTTTACGGGGGCTGGCTAGGCAAGTCTGAAATTCGCAGGGCAGGCCACCAGGAAGGATAGGCTGGAACTCTCAGGTACAAACTGAAGCTATAATCCACAGGCAGAATTTTTTATTCTTCTGGAAAATCTCAGTTCTGCTCTCACAGCTGTACAAGGGATAGAATTAGGCCCACCCAGACTATCTAGGGTAATCTCTTTTACATAAAGTCAGCTACTTGTAGACTTTATCACATCTAGAAAATATCTTCATAGCAACACCTAGATTAGTCTGCAACTGAATAACTGGAGACTACATAAAGCTGACCATCTCATCATGAAATTCAAAGTTACCATCAATCATTTAAATCAAAGGAAAATAAAGAAATGTGATTCATAAAAATTTGAAATGTTCGTACCATTCTAGTAACCTTCTCCTATGAAAATTAAAACAAATGTTTTGTTTTAATCTTAATGGAGAAGCTTATACAGTTGAAAAGTTAATATAACCAGGTCTACAATTAACTTGAAAATGTGCTCTCCCCCGCGGAATGTTATTTTATTATATTCAGAAGTCTGAGAGCCAAATTTGAATTAACTTCAATTATATAAAACTATTCAAATATTTAACTTGATATTTAATTATTTTCTAAATTTTCAACTGGTTACATGGTAGAAAATGTTAAATAAATATTATACACATGTTTTATATCATTCCCATTGATAAAAAGAAGGAAAATGTGATTTAAAATCTGCCGAATAGTCAAAAACATTAATAAATCTTCCTTTGACTTATTTACTAGGTCTTCAAACTTGTTCTTTATTATCCAACAACTGAGCCATCTTAGGGGAAAATGGTACGACAAAGATTCTTTCCCACTTTCCCAGTCACTACAGACACTACTACCATAAATAAGAAGTGACCGGGACACTAAGGTATATAAACTGTGGCTAAATTACCTATTGTCACCAAAATTTAAGGTCATTTTATACATTATTCATATATTCCTTCATTTTGCAAATATTTATCAAATGCCAGTAAGGGGGTTAGGCACTGGCAATAGAAAGATTCTTCCCTTTAAGCTGAAAGTAAACAAACAAGCAAATAAATAAATCTGAGTGAACACAATAAAAAAGTGATTAGAGAGGTAACCAGAATATTGCATTTCTATCAAATGAAATAAACCTGATTTGCCTGGATCCTGGTTCTTATAAAGATACATCTTCAAATATCCCACATGAACAAATTTTATCAGGTATTTGCACTCCCTGAGAGTAGGAGCTACCAAAGAGTGGCTAGAAAACCCAGAGGGGAAACTTGGAACATCGGGAATGAAGTGCAGCAAAAATAGTAAGTATCTCAGTAAACAGACTATTCCTTTTGTGAATTTAAAGATATTTTAGTTAAAATCAACATCTCGAGGTGGCTTACTCCTGAAATGTGTGCACTTTCTGCTCCTGCAGAAACAGCCTTGAGAGGACAGGGACTCATGGCAACTATGTTACATCAAGTGCAACAAGCAGCTGGGAACATATTCAGATACACGGTACTGAGGGCATTTTGAGATACTTTTGTTATTAAAGAGACCTTGGTTCATTGTAGAATTCATAAAGACTTTATCAGAGAGATTAACATTCCACTGAGTTTCACAGGGTGGTGTGTGGTTTCCACATTGTGCAGGATGTGGGTGGATTACACTCATACCCCCCCTCCCTTCTCTCCCCCCTCCTTCTTTATTTTCCACCTCAAACTCATGATAAAAAAGCTAGTTTATGTGATACAATGCAGTCTACTCATTGTGAGCTACCTGCAGATTCTTCCGGAAGTTTGAAGCTGAAATCATTTTGTTCACTTTAAATAAAATATAGATATAAATAATAATTTAATAAAATAAAACATATTTTTGATAGCAGAAAATCTGAAACAAATTAGAAAACACCTATTTTCTTACATTCAAATTTGAGCCATTAAAGTATGTCCACTCCTCAGTGATCCACAAGCATAGATTCGTTTTTCTAACAGATCCCCTCCAACCTCTCCTTGAAAATGGATCCCTGTTTGTTTTGTTCACTGCTTTATAGGTAATGCCTGGCACAAAACACAAATAGAGCTAATATTAGGTGAATTAATGAGACGTTTTCAGGCATATGTAACAGCAAGCAAGCAGATTCCTGTAGGCTGTTGGTTTTCAGTATGACAGCAGCCAAGAGCTGATCAATTAAGAAGCGTGAATTTTGCAGGGGGAAAAGGGGCCAGAACTCATTTACCCAAGTCATAATTTCTTAGACTAATAGGACCTCCTATGTAATAAATGCATATATTCAAATGCATACCTAAGAAATGGTCATCACCATTAATAGCTTTAAGAGCTCCAAGAGAAGTCAGGGAATTTGTCATTTAATCACAGTCCTACTGCTAATTTCTGGTATCCTTAGACAGGTTTAGACCTCAGTCTCCTCACCTATTAATTGAGAAGTCTGGGCAATGATTCTTTGTAGCTCAAGATCATGCCAGCCTCAAAGAGCTCTAGAGTCAAGTGGCAATCATAGAAAAAAATATTAAATGAAACTTTTCTCACTTCAAAGTTTTGTCTGGGGCCTGGCTACCTCCGCCTGCCTCAGCATTAATTTGCACTTCTAGAACACATAATTTTTAAGTGATGAAGCCAGACATATTTTTAAAATAAACAAAAACAAACCAGGATGCAACATCTTCTGTGGCTAATCCACAAAGTAGATTAAGCACATGCAGGTCAGCAAGAGAGTCCAGCCACCGACAAAAATATAAACAAAAGTACGAAGACCATCCTAGTTTATTCTCTTGTTCAGAGTGAAAACAAAGATTAAAGTGGAGTAAAAAAAAAAAAAAAAAAATCCCTGAAGCAGTGATCACTGTCTAGAAATATACCCAGGGTTTGGAGTTTATTTGGCATTTGCTACTGTTTTCCATATAATCACCACCCAAGTGAGAGTGTCTCTAAATAATGGAAATGCTGATAGAAATTCTAATAAAATCTGAGAGCAAAATTCTCCCAGACACGTTCTACAACTAATCCCCCATAGTCATCCTTTTGTTTCTAGAAATGGTGTTAAAGCCACCCAGTGAGGGACAGGAAAACTATACAGACTCCTGTTCATTGTGGGCACTTAAAACCTTACCACCAAATGTAGGTTCTGACTCTCTGCCTAGCACAGCTTTGAAACTTTTGCCATGAAGTCCTAATTGCTAAGTAAATGTTCACTCAACATTTCTCCATAAAGGGGAGAAATTTAAAAAAAAAAAAAGTGAGAAAAGAGAAAGTGGGAGAGAACAAATGTTGCTTTGTTAGGGAAAATACATATTCTAGTTGTACTCTTAGGCTGAAAATTATTATTCCTGCTCATAAAATTGATAATTACTTTATTTAAAAAAATGACACTTTCTGTGTTTCTAGGACTTTTTGTACAAACGCAATCCCCCTCCTATCTCACAGCCTAACCCCCTTGAAGCCTAACCCACACTTTATAAATGAGATGCCTTTCCAGGCAGTGGTATTTGCCAAAAGGCACAGTTTCCAAAATCCCCTTGACATTTCACAAACCATGACTGCTTCACCTCTGATTGGAAATCAGTTTTGTTTCCAACCAGAGGTGCTGATTACAGACAATCCGACTCTCTGTTAGACTCATGAGGGACACAAGCAAACTGAATGTTTGGGGTTTCCCTGAGGGGTTAATGGTATCTCGGGAGGCAAAGCTAACTAACAGGTTATGTTGGTCCCAAGCTGTGTATACAATAAGAACATACATACAATAAGGTTTATATTCATGATGGATTTAGTATAATAAACAGCATAAGCAAGGATACAGTAATAAATAAATCATCTGAAACCTCAATTTTTCTCTAGGTTTTATGCCTTGAATACTATGTAATACTTTCACTTATACCAGGGTTTCAAAAATCTCATCACTATGGACATTTGGACTGGATCATTCTTTGTTGTGGAAGGCTGTCCTGTACACTCCAGAATATTTGACAGCAGCCATGGCCTCTACCCAGTAGATGTCAGCAGCTCCCCTGGCACATCTGTGACAACCCAAAATGTCTCTAGATATTGTCAAATGTCCCCGGGGGAGGGAGACAAATGCACCCCCAGCAGAGAATCATTGATTATGGAGTAATTTGATTATATAAGTTGATTAAATTGATTATGGAGTAAGTAAAAAATGTATTTTTTTTCTTGTAGAGGATGGGGGAATCCGAATAATGATGTTCTTCCTAAGTGTGTCACCTCTATATCTAAATGATATATGTGATCTCAGCATTTATCAGCCATTTCTTGTAGGCAGCTCCAAGGTCTGCTGATCCTGTAGCAGCAGTGGGGTAGGGGAGGGGTCAAGGGAGGGAGCAATTTCCCTGAGTGGTCCCAAGGATGGACAACGCCCAAGTCAAGTGACTGAGCGGTTGTAATGACTTGCTTTAGAATCATCTTGCCAATACTCTCTGGTGAGCTCACTGCTGAGTTGGTAGATAGAGCTTGACTAAGTGGTGGGTCTTCTGTTCTTATTCAGAAACACCACGAAAAAGAGATGGGCCCCGATAGCAAACCCTGCAGCTGGAATGCGTACAATTAGACAAGAGGCTCTATGGACCCTGGGTGGGGAGTGGGGAGAAAGTCCCCTATCACTTGTGACTTAACTCTTGAATCTTCCTGAAATGGAGAAAACAGCAGTCCATGCAGAATCTATAAATAGTTGTATAAGTCAAAGTTCCTTTTCAGAAGAGAAAAAAAGAAATAAAACATTCTCTGGAGAAAACATGATCTTTTCTCCATGTTTTAGTTGTCAGTTTTGACAAGAATGATACAAGCTAATTAAATTTTTGTTAATTTATTTTGTCTGATTCAGTGACTGCCTGTCACACAAATCCCTCAATAAGTAAGATTTCTCTCTGCTATAAACTTTCTTCTCTTTCTCTGAAATGCCATTAGGTAAACGCACGAAAAGTGGACCTGTTTTACTCAAATAAACACTAAAAGCACTTAAACTCGATCCGCCCTCAATACTTCAACTCCTCATGTCTGTTTTGGAGAGGAACTAACTCTTTCCAGCTTATAAATCTCCAATTGGGACCATTACCCTTTAAAAAGTAAAAGCCTTTATGCAGATAAAATACAAAGATGAAGTTAAGAAATTGATGGTAGATAAAACAGAGGAATACGTTGCATTCCAGCTTCCCTTGAAATTCTCAAGAAATATTATCTCACATCATTTCTCTTTAAATTAAAATTTGAGAATGACATTGTGTAATCACTTCAATCCTAGTTATCTAGAAGGATTAAAATTTTTTTTCTTGTCGAGAGTAACATGATAAAGTCACGGTATCATGAAAGACACGATGTTTGAATCGCCATCAACATATTTGAAAGGTATGATTATTTAATCGACCTTTCTCTTCTGCACCATCTTCACTGAAAGCTCAGTTCTTCCTCATGTTTTCAGATTTGGCCCAAACATCACCTCCAAGGCAAATCCTGCCATAACTGCCTCTTCCCTCTGCTCCTCCTGTCGTGGCCACCTTAGAAGAACATATTGTGCTTAGTTTCTCTCATTCTACATGGCAATTTCTTGCATGTCTGTTAGATAACTACAGTTCCTTTAGAGCATGTCCTCAAATCACTCACTTAAAGGGTAAGGATGGGAAAAAAAAAAAAAAAAAGGAATAAGATGTAGAGCAAAGAAAGAAGATGGGTGGGAAGGAAGAGGGAAGGGAGAGAAAGAGTCTTTTTTTTAATATAATTTAGCTACTGGTCCATCCTTTAGACAAGAGCAAATCCCACCATCACATTTCTGTGGTTTCTTGGGGCTCATACATGACTTTGTGTGTATTCATTATCATTATACAAAAGATTCATCAGTATATATTCCCTGGACACTATTCAGATTTGATAATATTCAGAATCAACCTTCAGAATCTCAACAAAGTTTTACTGGTTTTGGTTGTTGCTGTTCTCTTGTATATCCAAAGCAGAAAAGCATTCATTATACATTATGTTGAGATGATAATATTGCAATAATAACTAATCCATTGAATACCTGTTTGTCCCAAGCACTTTCCTACATAGACTTTCCTAAAACTCAGAACAACCCTGTGGGATAGGCACTGTTATCATTCCCACTGTAAAGATGGGAAAACTGAGGCAAAAAGCGGTAAAATAAGTTGTCCCTGGTCGCACAGTAAAGAAGTGGCAGAGACCAGACTAAAACCCAATGGAGCCCATGCTCTGGACAGCCTAGTGATGGATCGCATGACTATTAGAAGTGGCTTCAGTATAATCAATCAATGAGTATTTTATTTGTTGACATTTGATAAATCAGTGTTGTGGCACACTTATAATTTAAATTAAAATAGAATGTCAATAAACCATGCTCTAAGCGTTCCCTTTTCTGTGCTCTCACAGTAGATAAACTCTTCTGTCACGTCTTATTGGTCTTTGTAGACATCTGTACGTCTTTCCTAGACGCTAAGCTTCCTAGGAATTTACTCATTATCACATCTTTCTTTCACAAGTGTTTTTGCTGAATAAAATAATTTTTTAAGATAGAGTAAAGCATTCCCTTCTCACAACCTAGGGGCAGGAGAGGAATAAAGATGCAGATGTAGAGAATGGACTTGAAGACATGGGGAGGGGGAAGAGTAAGCTGGGACAAAGTGAGAGAGTGGCATGGACATATATATACTACAAAATGTAGAACAGATAGCTAGTGGGAAGCAGCCACTTAACACAGGGAGATCAGCTCGGTGCTTTGTGACCACCTAGAGGGGTGGGATAGGGAGGGTGGGAGGGAGACGCAATAGGGAAGGGATATGGGGATATATGCGTACATATGGCTGCTTCACTTTGTTATACAGCAGAAACTAACACCCCATTGTAAAGCAATTATACTCCAATAAAGATGTTTTAAAAAACCAAAAAACAAACAAACAAAAAAATTCCCTTCTCACTGCCCACCATAAATACCATTATTAATTCATGTATGTATTTGTCTAATTCTACTGATTCCCATGTTCAGGGATACAATATTAACTTCAATTTTTATCATTCTTATAAACCTTTTTAATTCTGTATAAGAAGAAAAACTCTGTGATGAGCTTTCTTAGCCTCTGGAAACGCCTTTAGAAAACTAGGTTGAGAATTTTAATCAAGGGAGGTAAGCAGAGGCTGTGAGGCTCACAAAATCAACTGAATTCTTCAGAAACACTTCAGAATTTTCTTCGCTTGGGATCAGTCATTTTGTAGGAACGTCATATTCAAAGAGCCTTTGACTGCCAGTACAGGAGTTTTGTTCTGCCGCCTTGCATAATGTGGTCACTTCTGCATAAAGGCACCTGCGTGTTTTAATTCTTGTTGGCAGCACAACACTCCAGTACGTGACTTGACACTCGTAGACGCTCGGGCACATTAGCTGCTCCCTCTTCCCCACACCCCACTTCTCTTCGCCCTTCTCTGTGGCTGGAGTTCACGGACAGAACACCCTGCACTCTCCCTCAACTCAAACTGAATATCCGGGGGCAAAAAATTAAAGAGCAGTCCATTACCAAAGAGATGGTGTCTCAGATTTGCTGACTCATCTTGCGATACGCACTGATTTACTCATGCTCTGGTAGCCGGAATCTCCGTCAGTACTGTTAGCACATCTCAGGTGAAAGGCATGACACCAGGTGATGTTTAACTGTGTTCCTTTCATTTTACATCCCTTTAAGTCTGCAGTTGTTAGTGGATATCCCCCTCTCCTAGACTTTGCAAGAGATGAAAAGGTGCTATATACATAATCACTGAATAAGCATACCACGCTTTCTAAGCTCCTATTTGGATTACTGTAGAGCTGCCATTTGACCAAAAACAGCAGTGGGGATGAGGCCATATTGGCACATGAAGGTGGGTAGCAAGCACAGGGCAGGATGCCAGCCCTCTGTCCCTACTTGGTACCTCAGAGGTGGGGGTAAGGTCCACACGTCTCCAAAAAGCTTGTTGTCTGCTCCCCTCTTCCAAAGACGGTCAGGCCCATTACTTTATGCAATAAACTTCCAGCAGAACATGAATGGTAAAAGCATTCCCTATAGCCAAGCTCCTTTCCAGAAGCAGAAAGTTTGTAGGGGAAAGAGGTGGATCAGACAGTGAGCTCTGAAATATGAAGAGCCTCTGTGTAGGGTTCAGAATTAAGACTTCCCTGATTTAGTCACTGGGTTATCCAAATTCGGGGAAATGAATATTACATTACACTTATAATCTTCATTTCCTCTCCAACCTCGAGTGTACCCCAGCGCTCTTATGACAGCTGCCCAGGGGGACGTTAATGTCCGTTCCAGACCAGAAATACCAGGGCTTTTGCATGTCTTAGCCTAAGGCTCCTAGTATGTTGGCTTTGCCTGACCACGCAGTGATTTCTGCAGTTTGACGGGAGAGGAAAAGCGGCCCCATCTCCTTGGAGAGGATGCAGAGGTGAGCCAGAGCTGGGTCCTCAGTCTGGGGACATAACGGATCACATCGTAGGCTCACGGTCTCCTAATCCCCTCCCACCACACCCCAATGGCTGCAAATGTTCAGTAAATTAGCCTCCAATGTGATTAGTCACTTCATAAGTGGCCTTTTTGGGGGAAATTCGCCAGGACAACTGTTGAGTGATGTCTCAATTTATGGCCCAAGGGGGACAAGGCATCTCTGGGAATGCCATTAAGTGGAGAAAGACGAGTGTAAATGTACCGTTTTCTCCTTTCGGTGGTAACTTTAAAACGTTTTTAAGTATTTTGGGTCCCATCGTCATGGTATTTCTGCTGCCCATGGAAGAAGAGATGGGGGCTCCAGAGGAAAAGAGGAAAACACTTAAACAGGGCTCCTCAGATTTCTTCACTTTTACTGCATAAGATACTTTTTTTCCTCCCTTTGCATGGAAAAAGAAACCATTCTGCTCTCAAAACTTGGATTCTGCAGTAAAGCCTGCAAAGATTTAATAAGGATATAATAAAATTCCGAAAGTGGCTGATAGGAGTGAATGCCTGTGCGGGGCATGGCATAGCCCATGGAGACAGTGGAATCAAGGACCCGAAGTCCACAGGGCGCTCCAGGGCACAAATCAGGGAGGTCCGGTGCGCTTTCAGGCAGGACTAACTTGTGAACAGTATCTACCGTGTTCCTCTTTTAACCCTTTTCCTTCCCTTTGGCCTCTTCAGCTCTTCACCAGTAGGACGGAAATAAGAAGCGAGCCCCAGGGCCTGAGGTGGGACCTAAACATAGTCTAGGCCTGTTCATTCAACCAACATACTGAAGGTTATGGCTTTTGTCACAGGCAAAAAACAAACTCCCTACTGCCTCACAGGGTAAAAACAAAGAACGCAATTTGGCAAAGCATTCTCAGATTAGCTGGAGAAGAGCACAGCTTCTTCGGACATGGCCCTGTCTCGACGTGAAATCCCAGAGCCCCTCCTGTCACTTTTCGGCCCTGCCTTATGGCAGTACCCATCCTGGGCATGGAAGGGCCTTGTCCCACCGACTTGGGGGTTCTCAGCCTCTCATCTCTAACAGGAGTGGATGGAGCCTTTGCCTTCTCTACCCCCTCCATCAGGCTGGCTTCTCTTCACCCAGTGAAGCCCATCAGCTCTGCTAATGTATGTGCCATACTGACACGGCGAGGTGCAGAATAATACACATAAGAGCTTTCTGTGCAAGATATGGATGGAAAGCATCACCATTCCTATTTAATAATGATACTTATTATTCTTATATATGATTTTATTTTAAAAAATATATCAGGTAACCACATACACCCCAGTTTTTAATACGGTCCTAATGAGAAGCTAGGGACAAGATTCTTGTGCAGGAAGTTGCAGAACAATATACGTTAATTCTAAGACCCTACATGATGGAAGAAGGCAGCATTGGGTCTGTGACCCAGGCCCACGCCTACGTGGGATAAAACGGGGATAAAAATATCTGCTGTCTTCTTTAGTTTAAGAAGATTCGTTTTAATTCATTATGTGTATTTGTGTGTGTATGTTGGGAGGGTGGAAATGAAGAAGTCAGAATCGTTGCACTTGGCTCTGATATATGTCCTTTATAAATAAGCAATTGTTAATATTGAGCCTAATTCATTATCAAACCATTAACAAATCTTTTGATTATTATCTCCCAATGATCCCTTTTTAGAGCAAGTCTCTAGTAACAGACTCTGGACACAAGCAATGCAATGAAGATGGTAGAAACTGGTAAGGCAGGTCCAGAGCTTGGCACACACAGGAAACTCACCCAGTTAAGAGAAGGTAGGAGATGAGCATTCAGCACCAGCCCTGAGGAGGACGGGACAGTGTGAGGGCAAGGCATAGACAACCTTCAAAAATCAGTTACTCAGATCCTGTTTCCTGTTACGCAGGTCTTATTCTTTCTAGATTATATAGAACATCTCATATATTTCTTATTTGATCCTCATATTCTATTAGATGGGCAGGGAAGACATTATTATCCTCATTTTACACTAAGGAAACTAACATAGAGCCCAAGGTCACACAGCTTGTAGGTGATGAAGCTGGGACATGAATTTAGGTCTCTGGACATTGAGAAGGCTGGTGCCCTTTTCCACAATCTATTTTTAGAGCCATCTACTTGACACTGCCCGAACTGTGGCCAAAACAGACACAGAGAACGGAAGTTCTTCCTTTGGTGAATCAAGCGTGAGTTCCTCTAGGGGCTCACAACTCCCCCCCTGAAATGTCAGGTGAGATGCTGGGGTATGAGCATATGTGCATTCATCTGTGGGGTAAGCCCTTCGCTTTCAACAAAAGAACTGGAATCCCAACGATGTTTAAGAACAGCTGTTAGAAGAAATGTGGGAGGTTGCCATTGCACGTAATCACCACAATTTTTCCACCCAAGAGTCCCTCAAGAGGACTTACATGACCAGTAGAAAACAGGGCAGTGCTTGTGTTTGTTCCCTATCTACCTCAAAATAACTGTGGACACACCTCAGGGACTCAAAACAGACATGGAAGGCCCCATCCCTTCCCCAGCAGCCCTTCCTTGTGAGGAAGAATACATCCAGAAACAGATGAGAAGGAAAATGGTGGCTTTGATCCCTGACATTTTAAGTCGTCTGCAGTGAGATGTTTTCCTCTCTCAAATATTGACTCCTTGGATAAAACGGGGATTGGACTTCAGCAGGATTTCAGAGCTCAAGACAGGTGGGGCAGGGGTAGAGAGGTGAATTGAGGCAGTGAGCAGAGAAAATGCTCCTTGACAGGATGTGGCCAGATGTTTAGCATTCAAGCCACCAAGGGCACAAATTGGCCAGGTCTGGCAGGGGCTGGCGTGTTGCATTTCCTGCCTCAAGCTTCTGCCAAACCACCTTAATCCTGACATGTCGAACATTTGCTGCCTTAGCACAGGGCCTCCCTGGAGATCAGCGGCTGGGAAGCAGTGCTTCCTCTCCCAGGTCAGACCGTCCAGACATGGTCCATCAGGGGCCTGGTCTGTCCGTCAGACTCTTTTCCATTCTCAGTCACCAGGATTCAGAATCACGAACAAAAATACCCCAGGAGCCCTTTGGTTTTCCTGTGGCCCTGCAGTCCAGGAAAAAGGATGTCTACCGCAAAATCACTCTGTTTGAGATGCAATGTGGTCTAGTCAGAAGCCTTTGGGGCTGGAAATTTGGAACCTTTTCTTCAGAATCAGGGTCCATCACTAGTTCTGTGACCTTGGGCACTTAATACAAACTGCTAATTCAAGGACAGCTAAACTGGTATAGCTGCCTGGCCTCGTGAAAGCTTTTGAAATAGAAAATACAGAGACTGGACCATAAATGAACAGAAAACTAAAAGCCAAATTATGGCTTACCTCCAGCCAATGTACTGCATGTTCTAGTGTGTATTTTGTGTATTGACTTTGTATTGGTTTTGTTTTATCTCCCCAAGCTTCATATTTCCTTTGCCTCCATTTGCATTATGATTCTTTTTATTTCTTTTATATTGCTACAATATGCACATTTTTAAAGCCATTTTAAATCATTTTTAAAACATACATTAAGAAAGGGAGAGAGGAAAGGAGGAAGGGAAGAAGGCTGGATGTCATTCAGCAATACCCACACTCACTTCATCACTATGTTCACTGAAATCTCAGTCAATGCCTACTTCTCTAAAGATCTGAAAGCTAACTCATGGTTCTGCTTCACCCACAATCCTGGCATTATCATGGATGCCAAGGACAGCCGTCAACATTCTGGCCTCTCAAATGCTGACCTCTTGATCTCCACTGACCTTCAATTCCACTCCACCATCTACTTAATCACCACTCCATACCACAATCTAGACTTCAACTCCTGGAACTTTTCCATGTCTGAAATTGTAAATTCAGACACACCACTGATATCAGTTAAGCCTCTGTATATTGCAGGTAACAAAAGACGGTTTAAACTGTAAAGGGAATTTATTGGTTTATGAAACAGAAAAGCCCATTGGTTGGAGAGACTTTCAGGCTAGATGGATTCAGTGACTCGATATGGTCTTCTTCAACCCAGTGTCTTTCCATATCCATCCCCTGCCTTCCTCAGCGGAATCTTCAGGGTGGAAAATTATGTGCTGTTCTGGACTTCACTCTGTGCCCCACCATTAAGAAGGTAAAAGTAAGTCCCTTTCCAGGAACATCCAGAAAAGATCTTCACTCTCACTGATGCAAACTGGGTTCCATACTCACCCGTGAACTAGAAACATTGGCTCATAACTGGATTACTGTATACCGATTAGCAGAGGCCTAAGACATACATCTAAACCCCTAGAGCCAGTAGAATTAGCTCTGCCTATCATATACAGGCTGCATGAAGGAACTATAAATACCAAAATAAAAGGTGAGTGACTTAGAAGAGAAGGGGAACAGATGTCAGGTAGGTAACAACAATGTTATACATCACTTTCTGAAACATAGTCCCCCATTCTTCTGCTTCTCCATTAATTAATCTAATGTACTAGTTCTTTGTCTTCATCAGGACCCCTAGTCTTAACCAGCCCAAGATGGTAGCCACTAGCCACGTGTACGTATTCAGACTTAAATTAATTAAATAATAAATAGAATTTAAAGTTCAGTTTCTCAGTCTCACTAGCCACATTCAGGTGCTCAATAGCCCCATGTGGCTCACAGCCACTGTACTGAACCATACAGATCTACGACATTTCCATCATTAAAGGAAGTTCTGTTGGACAACAGTGCTCTAGTTCTTACTGCTCTGATTCCTCCTACTTATCAGCATCTTTCTATTAATACCTTTACTTCCACTTGAGACCCTTCTTACCAGTATCTTCAACTTACTTCCTCCATTTTCCTTTTGATTCACCCATCATGGAAACCCCACCTCTACATGAATCCAACTGTCAATATTCTTTATGTATATACCTGGGCTGCCAAATTCTACTGGAATCAATCACACGTATGTGCAGACTGCGTGCCTCACAAATTTAGTCTCCAATCTCATCCAGACTCTCGGTGCTGCCGGGCAGTCTGTTTTTCTAGCCTACTGTCTCTCCTCTTTCCTTGCAGTCTTTGATAAACCTTTTCTATTCTCCTCAAACATGCTCAGTGATTCTAAGAACATGGCATTACTTTCTTCCAGGGAAGAAATCCAGTATGCCTTATCAACACATAAACTGCAACTATACCTAATATTTTCTCCTTCCTTCCTATAATGTCAGCCTCTACTACCCCGTGTTCCAAATTCCTCCACTCTTGGCTAAATTAAAACCTTTGTTAGCTGTAACTTAAAATCCTCCCTCTTTATCGGCTTCTTGCTATCATTCATACCTACTCACATCATTTCCATAATCTTCAAAACTTTCCATGACCTCAAATCCCTCTCCACCTAAGGCTGTGACTCTTTCTTTGCTCTCTCCCCCAACAACCAAACTTTTTTTGTTTGTTTGTTTGGCCACGCCGCAGAGCATGCAAAATCTTAGTTCTCAGACCAGGGATCAAACATGCGCCCCCTGCAGTGGAAGCACGGAGTCCTAACCACTAGACCGCCAGGGAAGTCCCCCAAACATCTTGAAAGATATGCTTATGCCTTTTCTTCTTCCTCATTTCCCATTTAATATGCCCCAGCTTTCTGTAACCTGACTATGGCCTTGAACACTATACCCAAACATCTTTTATAATACCATATCCAATCCACATTCATTAGGTCTTGACTAACTTAGCTTCCCAGCAATATTTGGCTTGGTGCCCTATCCTTTTTTCTTTTTTTTCATGAAATTCTCTTCCTTTGACTTCCATTACAACACAGTCTTGTAGAGTGCCACTCGGGTGCTTCTCCTCCCCTCGACCCTCCAGTGTCTGAAGTCACCAAGATTCTAAGCCTCTTCTCAATCCATTCCCTCACCCTGTGCTTTGATTTGATTTCAATACCTGAACCTACAAGTTTGTGCTTCAGCTCAGATCTTCTACTGGCATTCGGACCTACTTTTGCAGCTGCCTACAGGCACAGCTCCACGTGAATGCCGTCGGGCTCTCAAATTCGACAGGACTAACCTGACTATGTGCCTCCCTGTCTATGTCCCCAGTTCCTGCGGCTGAAACTAGCTCTTTATTCACTCAAGCCAGAAACCTAGGCATTATCTTGACATCCTCTCACAAAATTCTGGCCATTTTACCATGTAAAGAGCTCTCAAATGTGCTTAAATGTTCTCAGTGTCCACTGTCATCCCCCCAGTCATGCTAAAATAACCTAGATTACTGTATCAACCTCCTAACTTTTGGGCTTATTCCTTCTCTAATCCATTTACCAAAATGCAACCAGAATGAACTTTTTAAGGACTGTCTCCTAAGTAAAATCCTTTGTCCACTTCTCTTCTCTTCTTAGAGAAACTCTAAGAAGGAAAATGACTTACACTGCTCTCCATTATCTGAACACTGCTCATTTTTGTCACCTTGACTTCTCCCTGCATTTTGCACATCCCAGATAAGCTATGGGGACAGCACTGTATGGAAGCTAGGGGTCTGGATTCTAGTCCCCATGACGTGGGTTCAAATCCCAGTTCTCTTTTCATTGGTTTCTTCCCCAGTAAAATGCTGTTAATCATAGTATTTACCCTAGAAGGTTAATCTGAAGATAAACTGAAGTAATACTATAATGTCTGGCATATAATATATATTTAATAAACATTTTTCAAATTAAAGAATGAACTATAGTTTTAAAAAATAAAATACCTTAATAATATATTATAGGCTAGATCTCTTCTGCATTAAGTGTAAAGAGGCATGGTATTAATATATGAAAAGAATGTATACTGGCCATGCATTGAAAGGAGATATATTTGGAACACAGAACATTTTTTATCTTATAACAGAAAAATACTACTTATTGAAAGGCATAGAGAAAAAGCATTTCATTATTAAAACTAAGGTAAATCTAGTATACATCTAATAAAATACTAATAAGACCATAAACAAAACATAACTCCTTTATGGTACTTTCTTCTTTGTGGGAAAAGAAGACGGAAGAAAATATGAAAATAAAGGTATGATAAATGTCAAGAAATGATAAGTGCTCTGAAGAAAAAGGTTAAGGAGAAACACATTAAGGAGATAAAGCACAGTGGGCAAGTAGGGTGTTGTGGTAGTTAGGGGGTTAAGGAAAGTCCATCTGAGTCAAGGGCTGAAGAGACAGAGGGAGTGACCCCACACCATTCCAGGCAGAAGGCACAGTGTGTACAAAGCCTAGAAGGTGGAGCAGGCTTGGTCTGGGCAAAGAACTTTTAAGGAAATCTATGCAGCCACACAGAATGAGCAAGGGGAACTGGGAAGGAACTGGGAGGAACAGACAGGAGACAGATTACATAGGACCTTACAAGTCATGGAAAAGACTCCGATGTTATTCGACTTCCAAAAGAAAGCCATAGAACTCTATAATCATGCATGGTGAAAAAATAATAACTATCAACTGTAGTTTTCTGTTGCTTTCATTACTTGTTACTCAGTGTTTAGCTGTAACAGATACACACGACAGTAAAACAATTTCAGTTGAACTGTCTGATTGCTTCTGTGACTGTTTAGAGGAGGCCATATGTGAACCATCAGAGTCTACACTCGGATTAGGTACCATATAATGTGGCTACCAAACGAATTTACTCAGCGGGATGCTTGGAACATAGCATTATGATCACACGTTATCAGCCATCTTCCGCTAAAACTGTATTTTCTCCACAGAGAAACAGTAGCAGGCAGATTTGTCATAACTTAATTCCCCAAATAAAAACCATAATAATCTCATGAAGGGGTAAAATTTCTTGCAAATTTTATTTTTCTTTCAGTATCATTACTTAGTGTCACTTAACGCCACATTTTCTTCTTTGAACATAGGATGCTAATGAGATGAATGTATAAAGGTATTAAGTTTAGTACAGAAATTGTGACTCTCACCTGCAGGATTTCTCTTGTTCAAAAACCCCAACACCACACTGAGCAGGAGTGTTTGAACTCTGGATTCTTAGTATTATTATCTTGCTACTTGTCAATAAGGAAATAGCTCATTTGAATAAATATAAATGAGAACACCAGTGACATCACCTTGACAGATTTTTCATTTTTTGTAAGCAAATTTACTGAGAGAAAGAAGCAAGAAACTGCCTATCTCTACACTTCCCTCTGTTCTCATCAGATTTCAGGTGCTCTGTGGAATAACACTGGCAAGCAAGGTAGAGAGATTTAATCACGTAAAAGCAGGGATCAAACAGGATCCAGAACTACTGATTGAAAAGCCTATTTACTTGCAAGGATTACATTATGTTTTCAAAGGGTTGTTTTGTACTTTGAGGGAAAAAAAAACCCTGCATACTAGTTTTCATGTCAATTACAAGGACTTAATTGTTTTGAAGCAAAGCATATGATTTATCAAGACACATTGAAAGTATCACAAAGTCAAGCTTAAAAGTAAGGTTGTAACTGGTACCCAGCTGACCTGGCCTTTCCTCAGCCTCTAAAAAAGAAAGAAGACTGTACTTGTAAATGTTTTCATGTATAATATTTACATTTAGATCAGAAAGAAACAAATGGGCAACTTGGCCCCAAATGTCTACAATATGTGGGCAGATGTCAGCTTATGGGGTCACTTGAATGGCATTTTATGGCCGAGGACACACGATTCAGCCTGTTTCAGTCCGTTTGAGCAGCATGTCAGTTCCATCACTCTTTGCTCTTGGGCATATGGTGGGATGTCATTAACCCGGGAGACCAACGGAACCATGAAAGTGGAACCATATGTGTTGTAGCAAGAAAAAAATTTATTTTCCTCACTATTCCATTGCAAGTATAAATGTATAATTTCTGCCAACTATTCCTTTACACATTAAATATCATGTTAACATGCTGATACACGTACTCTAATTAATGTAGCATTGGGGTACTCAAACTCAGCACTGGGTAGGTCAGGGATGAACCCCCTGAGTTTGAACCAGAGAACTCGGAGATGAAATATGAGGGCAGATGGACCAAAGAGCTCCAGGTGCATCTTTCATCAGCATGTTTAACTAATGCACAGCAATGAAGGAAAGGCTCTTGGTCTGTCGTTACAGGGGTCATATCTACCAGGACCCTGGATACTTGACACCATCTGGAGCCACTCCCAGCTACTATTAAACAGGGCTACTTAATGAGGAGAGTTTGAATATGCTGGTGAACATTGCAAGTTATTCTTTTGTCATTTAATTTCATACAGGTTTCCGTTTCCACTTGGATTTATGAAGTTATCATGGTATTACTCTTGACTTTCTTGCTCCTAATTTCAATGGACTGCTTTATCTAACTGAAGGTGTATTTTATCAGAAGTGCCTTACATGTTTAACTGTTTCTTTTTAAAATATATTATTCTTTGTAAGCTTCAAGAATTACAACTTATACTTGTGAAGACACTTAGGGCTTCCCTAGAAAGTTGGCCATATGTCTCTGAGCAGTCAAAATACCTGTAAGTTTGTTACATGTTATTTCAGTGTTTGGTTTCAGATTTATGTTACATAAAAACAGGAATGGTGGGGCTTCCCTGGTGGTGCAGTGGTTGAGAATCTGCCTGCCAATGCAGGGGACACGGGTTCGAGCCCTGGTCTGGGAAGATCCCACGTGCCGCGGAGCAACTGGGCCCGTGAGCCACAACTACTGAGCCTGCATGTCTGGAGCCTGTGCTCTGCAACAAGAGAGGCCGCGATAGTGAGAGGCCCGCACACTGCAACGAAGAGTGGCCCCCGCTTGCTGCAACTAGAGAAAGCCCTGGCACAGAAACGAAGACCCAACACAACCATAAATAAATAAATAAAAATAAAGGAATTCCTTTAAAAATAAAAAAACAAAACAGGAATGGCTGACTGTTTCAAATGAGTTGAACAGTGTCATTTAAAAAGGTGAAGTCATTTAAACTTATCTGTATTGAGTCCTTGTCTACACACACACACACACACACACACACACACACACATATATATATATATATATATATATTGCAGGTTTTCATATTTCTCCTAGAAGCTACAGGAGATGCAAAGCCTGAATTTGAAATAAGGTTGGAAATAACTACCAGGGTGTTTTTGAACAAACAATTTTTTTTCCTTCTGCGCTTATTTCGTGTTCCAAAGACTATGTTCCCTTTATCACATAGGACTCACAGACTGGCCAGCCATAAAAAGATTATTTGGCGTTTGTCAAACTTGTGAAATGTATCTCAATGCAACTCTATATGATGTGTGCTTGTATGGATTCTGTTTAATCTTCTTTGTGTCATGAAATGGTTTAGTGCATTGTAAGTAAAGCAACAGACTTTATCCATGCTAAATTTTTCTAACAACCCTGAGTTCACCTTCTTTTAGAAATAACTTCTATGCATACTCTTAAACAACTTTTGTTAAATTTCAAAATATCCAATCTCTGTATCACAGTGATTCCATTTTTCACTCCTTTAAAAAGATGAAGTCTAGACACAAAAGAACACATATTATATGACCCAATTATATGAAATGCCCCAAAAGCAAATATGTAGAGACAGAAAGTAGATTTGCAGTTGCCTAGGGCTAGGGTAGGGATAAGAGTGACTCTAAGTCAGCACGATATTTCTTTTTAGGGGTATGAAAAGGTTCTAAAATTAGATTCTGGTGATGGTTGTACAACTCTGTCAATACACTAAAATTTGTTGAATTGTACACACAAAACAGGTGAATTTATAGTATTTATATTATCTCTCAATAAAACTGTTAAAAAATAAAAACGGGTCAAAGCTAGAGAATAATTTTGAACATTTTCTCCCCCTTCACAAAATATGAAATTTACATATTTGTTCTAATTGACTAATTATACAGTCTGTTTTAATAATATTTGAAAATATATCATCTGGGGATTATGCACATTGTTCATTTTGTCCATGTAAATAATAATCCATTAGAGAGTATGTTGTTTTGCTAGTGCCATTTCTCATGCAGCTGTGGACTCCTTTAGGTCAGCTGCTATAAGCTGTGCAGAGAGGAAGGAGTGAATCTGCTTCAGCTGAACCAGGTGGTAGCTAAGGTAGCTCTTCCCTTGGCAGCGGAAGAGGTGGAAGAGGGTGAATGGAAACAGGCAAGGTATCTCAAGGGCTCACTTCCTATTGATGAATGCAAGATACATGACAACCCCAATCAAGGAATGTAGAAATACACACCATCATCCTTTTTATGGGAGGAACTGAAAAGTCAAATGTCAAGGGGCATGGATGCTAGAGGAGCCATTGGCTGTCTTGCAGTATTTCCCAAGGGGAAGGGATGCAAGGCAATCTACTTGAAAAACTAGAGTCAACAGGAGGGCTTGGTTCACTTCATTCACTTTTAGACTCTCGTGGAATTTCCTTCTCCTCTTTGGAGCCTGGGTTTCCCATCTATAAATGGGGAACAAATATTTTTGCTTTTTATTTTTCGTCATCCAGGAACGTATCAGTAAATGTGTTACTGCTACAAGGGAATCACTATGCTTCCTGTAAGCATCCACATTTTCCTCTGTGTCCACTGACTGCAAGGCAGGGAGAAAAAACTGGTTTGCAGCTTCCTTTTTGTTAGTTATAATAGTAAGTAATAGAAATTTGGATTCTTTAACTACAGGTGCTCATAGAGGTTAGAAGTATCATTTTCCCCCTTAAAGAATTAAAATGACCTGCTTATATGTCTTCTCGCTTTTTCTACTTCTTAAAACATTGAAATGTTTCCCCATAGTGTAAGGGGTGTTAGTTCAAAAGAAATACATCAGGCTATGGCCATTAAGCAGAGAAGTAAAGGGACAGGGAGGGAGGCCAGCTTACACTCGAATGCTTTATTTTCTGAATAGTATGGTAATTCGTAATTCCTAGGATGCAAGAGTCTTGGCCTTGAAATGTGTCATATTAACATCACAGACTTGTATTTTGTCCCCATGATAGTCTCCTGATTATTTCTAGGCGTCCCGGCCTCAAGAGGATCACGGGGCATCCGTCACTCATCCTTTCCTGATCAGTGCCTGATCCCAGGCCTCTTGTTGAGGCCTCTGCTGCATGTGACGGGTCTGGAAGGCGTTTTATCATCGCCCCTGACGCTGACCTACCTTTGGGTCCCCTTCTTCACACACACATCAGCCACTGCTGCCTCTTCCAGGCATTTCTGCTCTCAGGGGTGCAGCGCAGCTCTTGAGAGGCTGGCGTCGTCCAATGCTCTCTGCAGCCACATCGTGCTTCACGCAGAAACGAGAGGATGTTTTTCATCCCCTGGTAGGTAAGTGTGCCACCTGGGCACCAAAACAGTACTGCTTCCAATTACATAGGGTATTTTCGATGAACTGTCTCATTTTCTGCTTTCTACAGCTCTCTCCTTAGGGTTTAAACATATCACAGACTTTGGCATTTTTTCTTTTAATGAACACTTCCAAGTTATTCTTCAAAGTGGCTTATCAATTCATACCTCACCAGCACTGACAACAGTGACCATTTTTCCACATCTTCACCAACCCTCACGTGCCTTGGCAGATTAGATGGGGTCTTAAACAGCCTGATTTGGGGAAAGAGCTTCTGAGTTAAGACTGAAAGAAATGTAAGAAGAAAGGGCCTTAGCCCATGCAGTCCCTGTTAGCCAGGTATATTAGTGAAGGTTCTCCAAAGAAACAGAACCACAAGGAAGCTGTCTCTCTCTCTCTCTCTCTCTCTCTCTCTCTCTATATATATATATAGAGAGAGAGAGAGAGAGAGAGAGAGAGAAAGAGAGAGAGAGGTTTATTTTAAGGGATTGGCTCATGCAGTTATGGAGGCTGGTAAGCCCAAAATCTGCAGGGTTGGCTGGCAGGCTGGAGACCCAGAGAAGAGGCAATATTGCTGTTTAAGTCCAAAGGTCGTCTGTTGGCAGAAGTGCTTTTTGCTCAGAGGAGGTCAGTGTTTTGTTCTATCCAGCCCTTCAACTGATTGGATGAGGCCCACCCACTCCATGGAGGGCAATTTGCTTTACTCAAAGTCCACTGATTCAAATGTTAATTTCATCCAAAAACACCCTCAAAGAAACATCCAGAATAACCTTTGTTCAAATACCTGGGCACTGTGGTCCAGCCAAGTTGACATGTAAAATTAATTAACCATCATACCAGGTATTGTTTGAGTGGATTCCTTGTGCCCATCAAGGGCACAGAAATAGTAAGAAAAAAATCACTGCAGCTGAAGGGGCCTCACAACCTGGAAATTAATATTCAGCAGTGACTAGAGCAGAGGGTTTACTAGGGACTAGTTAAAATGACCTTCTTCTCAGTAGATGCCTGCATGGATTGAGGACAACTAATGAACGCCGCCCACCATCTTGCAAATACATAAGCCCTTTAAGAGTTTGTTATAACTCAAGGGCAAAGCTGGATAGAGAGTCCTTGACTTGACTGAAGTCTCTCCCACCTACAATATGTGTGGCTCAATACAGGATTGCTAAACTAGTCACTAAATCAGATTAAAAAAAAAAAAAAGTGATCCAAGTTAAACTGAAATCATAGGAAGAGCCTGTTTATTCCTGCTGATTTTGAAGACTTTGTCATGGTCTGACCAGGTGAAGTATCCTGTCTAGGTAACGTTTGATTCTCTCTCCATTCACTTGCTGGATTGCCATTTGCAGATTTACTGCCTTTATTTGAACTGTGATATCAGCTATCCAACAGCAGCGCTGATTTAATAATACTGAACATGCATTCTTCACAGAATACCTTATTACACCTCTGGCTGTTGTTTTTGTGACTTGACCATAGCCTAAATTGGTCAGAGATTCATTAAGACCTCCAAAGCGGCTGGCCAGGGGCCCCAAAGGAAGGTGTGAAGATTAACAGCCTCAAGTCGAGGCTGTTAGAGGATGTACTTAATTAATAGTGACAAGGGATTACTGGCTCCTCGCCTTTCTGGACGTTCTTGAACCACATATACTGACACTGGTTTATTTTTGTTTGCATTATCGAGTAAACTCTAGAAACTCAGTAGATTTACAGTCTTTCCGTCCTTAATTCAGCAGGACCTAGAGGCCCCAGTTCTCCTATAAAGTATGCCACTGATATCTCCTGAAGTAAACTGCTTCTGGGGTTTTGGGTGGGAGGCCTGCCTTGCCCATTCTTTGTGTTCTTTACCCTTTTTCCTTGTGCTGATGGTATATTCTTCCCCTCCTTTGCTCCTGTTCCCTTATTAATATCTTATCAATGTCATACCTATGGCACCTACAGGTCCTAAGGGTGGCATTAAAACTAAGTTGGTTTTAAGTTTCTAACTTAGAATCTGCAATGCAGACCAGCAATGGTGGTAAGTCACTGGGATGCCCCATGTAGTGGTCTCCTTCTGGGAACCCTGAAGGTATGTTTGAACAAGACATGGGCTAATAGAGGAAAGAAGTATTAGTCACACATAAAATATTCATTAAAGACAACTAAAATTTTCCTCTATATAGTTTTGTCATGGATTCCCAGCTACTTTCTGACTTTCATTAGCCTATGGTATATATGGAAATATGTATATGTCCAATTACTTTTTGTTATACATGGAGTTGTTCCTTCACGTATGAAATTTATTTAAAAAATGAAACTCAATCTATTTAAAATATCTATTAAATCATTTACATCCATATTACAATACAGCTTGAAGAAAACAGTGAGTTTTGAATGTTTAGTTATTAAGCACTTTATAAATGACTCAATATGCTGTTAGGAGTTAGTGCTTTTTAATAGAATTTTTTAAAAAGCTAATAACCATGATAACTTATGTATCTTGAACCTTTGAGCTAAAGTTTAATTATTTTTTAGAATAGCTAGTAAGGTAGTTAGGGCCTTAATCATTATACTCATTTTATTAGTTGGAGAACTGAAATTGGAGAAGTTATCCCTTGTTCAAGATATTTACAAATATTGCTATGGGAAAATCTTCTCTGTTATGTAACTGAGAACTCTTTTCACTAAAATAGTAGTTTGTAAATAGGGTTGCCAGATTTAGTAAGTAAAAATACAGAACACAAATTGAATTTTAATTTTTTTAGCGTAAGTATATCCTATGCTCTATTTACAAACCACATTCCACAAAGTGAACGTTAGTAGGTCTGCAGAGTCCATTTATGGACACCTTTGGTGGGAGGAGGGAAGGCAGGCAAGGCTCAGGGTGTCCCCATCTCCCCCCCACCCCCATTCAATCAGAAAGGTTGTTAGCTTTTATACAGGGTTTTCTTTGGTGAAAGTTTTGAGTCAATAAAAAAGAAGAGTTTAAGAAACTTTTTTAATGCTAGAAGACTTCTTCCTTCACTGTGTGACAAGGGGTTTGATAAAAAAGAAATAAGAGCTTCAACAGAAATGGACACATAAATTTGCTGAGAATTAAATGAAACCTACATTTTACAATTTTAAAGCAATAACTTCAATCCCTGCTGGTTTGAAAAGAAAAAAAAAAACGAATTGTAACCAGAAGGACTATAATTTATATGTTTATGTGTTTAATTGTAACCAGGAAGAAACATATTTTATAAAGCAACTCTATTAGAATCAATCAGGAAATATGTGTATATACAAATACATATATGATATATGGTACTGTGTGTCACACACATTTTAGGAGATAGATAGATATAGATATAGAGATATAGAGCCTCTGTGTATATGAATTAGGATGTACCTAAATAAGAATAAAAATTATGTGAACATGTTGCATCCTTTATATATAAATTTGGTCTTTCAGAAAGAAAATCTATTTTATTTCTAGCCAAAATTTTTCTTTCTTGTATAAGAAAACCCTCAAAACAAAATGTAAGTTGCCTACAGTTTTAAAAATAAATCTATTTGTTATCACCTACTGCAAATTAGCAGCAAAAGCCATACGATGACATCTACTTACTTCTAAGACTTTAAGAAATTAATTCCTAGAAAAATAGCAGAAGCAGTGAGGAGTCTACTTGAAATCAGAGCAAAGTACCCTGGTGGTTTGGACAGACCGTAAGCAGTGCTTTCCCTCTGGGCTTACCAGCTTGGCCTGTGCACCAACAGTAACACCATTTCAAAATGGACCCATTTCAGTATATGAAATATATACAGTGATTCCTGTTTATATTACGATAGCAGCACTAATCTATCCATTTTCATAAACTTATACTATTTCGAGTTAGAGCAGGAAACAGCAATAAAAAGGCAGTCTTGATTAGACCAAGTTCACGTCCAGTATTAGAGGCAAAAATGGGGTACCTGTGCTTATATTTGCACCAATATGTATAGCTGTTTATAGGGAAGAGAGAGTCAAAATGAAAGAGAGTGGAGGACAGGAGACTGAGAGTGGTACTGCATCTCATAAGGAGGCATCTGTCTCCAGATGTGATGTGGGTCACACACAGTCTCTGCCCAGGACAGTGGGCAGCCACATTCCTGGGGCTGAGAATCCAGGTTCCTGAAGTTCCCGTTCTAATTCTTGATCGTAGGAAAACAACATTTTGCTGGAGGCACAAAAATATGCATGCACACAGTTCATAAAACATCTTCCTAAAGACTGCTGTAAGGGGAGAGGAAGAGGGCGTGGGGAAGCACCAGGAGAAATGAATGGTCTCTTAGAATCGAGGAAATGCTGTTGGTGCTAAGAGCCTGCCAGGGCCACCTCTGAACACCCGTGGGGCAACTTTTGGTGAAGTGCTCTGGGTAAACATTTGAGTACCTCTCCTCCTCAGCACTTTGATCAATACACTGCTCATTGGCAAATTTTTCCATAGGTATGAGTGTACCGAATCTTTTACATCTCCCTGTGACTTTCCTGGAAAGGGAAAGGAGTAAATGATATTGTCAGCACAGATTTTAAATAAGCAAAAATGGTTTTCGCTTTTCTTCCATTATTCTCCAGGCAGCCATTTCACCAGGGAGTAAGGGGCTTTTACTATTTTCTCAACATTCCAGTGGTGAATCTATGAGCCTATGTAGGAGAGAAGCACAGAGACAGCACTGCGTGCAGTCAGACCACCGGGAAGAGCTTCCTCTCAGGGAAGAAGTTACCTGAATTCATAACCACACATGAAGAGAGAGAGAGAGAGAGAGAGAGAAAGAGGGAGAGAGAGAGAGAGTGTGTGTGTTGGGGGGGGGGGTATTTTCCCATTTGAATGGCATTGAACATATTTTTTTTTTTGGTCATGAATTCTGACTTTTCTCTAGGCATCTAGAATGTGGGCTAGAAGGGAGAGTTCAAGCTCTAAATTGTGAATTCAAAAGATGTAAAATAGAGTAAAATTCACTTCTGCATTGTGTCAGTCCTGCTTGCTTCTAACTACATAAAAGCAGAATAGATTGCTGGCTATACCGTATGTTTCAAGAAGAACTTGCTTCAACATCTCAAAATACTTGCAGCAGAGCTATCCTGGGGAATAAAGAGCACAATGCTGAAGAATAAACCTGAAAACAGGTTAAAGAATTAAACGATTACATTAACCTGTCCCCTTCCACTTGACGCCTCCTGTGATTTGAGAGCACTCTCTCTAGCACAGGACTGGGAGTCTGAGTATGCGCTTTGGACGCCTGGACCGTGTAATGCACAGACGGTAAGAAGCTGCTGGCCACTGTCCAACCCACAGCTCTGAACGAAACCAAGCCCCTGAGAGGAGTTCTTCCCCAAGGAAATGGAAAACAAGAACAGGAACCAATTGGTTTCTACATGCCGGATACTCTTCTGAGTACCAATACAGGTATTAACTAATTTATTCCTTATACTGATGTTATGAAGTAGGCAGTATTATTGACCCTATTTTACAGATGAGAAAACTGAGCTCCTGTAACTTGTTTAGGCTCATCTAAGAAATGACACAACCAGAATTCTTACCCAGGCCATCAGAGAAGGAAAATGAGAGGCCAATTAACAACAAATCTATACCTCCTCTCTCCAACCTGTGAGAGTAGGGTCAGATGACAAGTCAGCAATAAAGAACGGTTTTACTAGTGAGGGCAAGTTGGAATGGGGAGGAGCAGATGAGTACTACATGGACAGTTGAGGCCAGCTGGGTTCTTTGAAGGAAGGCAGGGGTGCCAAAGATGAAATGTATTCTCTTACACACTGTCCAAGGCCTCTATCAGCTATTCCTTTAATAAACAAAACCCCCTTTATTCCTTTAGGTGGAATCCACCTTGATGCCAAAGAAGAAAAATATGTTCTCTGTGCTTGAAAGGACCATGGAAGAGATAAGCTGTGTGACACTCATGACCGGATGGAATTTTCCAAATCCCAAGTCTATTTATCAGTGCAGCAGCAAATGCACTGCCATTCCTGTTGTATTACATTAAGCAATAACCAACCCCACTACTCTAAACCTCCAAAGACTGTAAGAAAATTTACCAACCCAATGGATAATTACACATCATCAGCAGTTTCTGTGTCTTGGAGTAATGGCTCTAGTAAGGCAAGGTTTTCTTTCCAGTTAGTAGAAAATAAAACTGCTTTGGTGTCTGTAGTCTCCTGCGGTACAATTAGCAACCCCGATTAATGGGTTTTCTTTTTCAACGCTTTCAATGATTCAGGTATGGGTCGTGAACAGGACTGCGACAGGCAGCCTGATAAGGACGTGGGTTCTCTCAGGAAGTCATCAGCCTTCCATTCACGGAAGGGGAAGTGGCAGAATCAGCAGCTAACACCCATGATGTACCCTCAAGGTTCAAAAGCTACTCGGGAAGAGAAGCCAACTCTCAACTCAAGCTGATGTGGATTCACTCTGGAACGCCCAATTTATGAGGTCCAAGGACTTGATGATACTGTATCATTTCTATTCTGCTCATTTCTTGAGATCCCACTTACTACTGAATACCAGACAGTGGGCTATACGCTTAAGGACAGTTACAACACTGGAACACTTTACTATCATGAGAATTTTTTATGTACTTGCATTTTGGGATTTAAAGCCTATTCCTGACAAAAGTTGAGATTATTCCCCTGTTTATAAGGGCCAGCAGGTCAAACTCGAGTGTTGCCAACTTTCAGCAGGAAGTTGAAATAAACAGTCATTGAATGTACCAGCATTTAGCAAATTAACACTGATATGGAAAAGATCTAATGGAACCAGATAAAAATGCTAATAGAGATAAAAGCTGGATGATAAATGTATGGGTCATTTTTACAATGAGAATTGTGCAATAATAAGTTTCCCTTATGGGGAACTCCCATAAGGTTAACATCTGATTTCTCAGCAGAAACTCCACAAGCCAGAAGGGAGTGGCACGATATATTTAAAGTGATGAAAGGGAAAAACCTACAACCAAGATTACTCTACCCAGCAAGGATCTAATTCAGATTCGATGGAGAAATCAAAAATTTTACAGACAAGCAAAAGCTAAGAGAATTCAGCACCACCAAACCAGATCTACAACAAATGCTAAAGGAACTTCTCTAAGTGGGAAACACAAGAGAAGAAAAGGGCCTACAAAAACCCAAAACAATCAAGAAAATGGTAATAAGAACATACATATCGATAAGTACCTTAAATGTGAATGGATTAAATGGTTCAACCAAAAGACACAGGCTCACTGAATGGAAACAAAAACAAGACCCATATATATGCTGTCTACAAGAGATCCACTTCAGACCTAGGGACACATACAGACTGAAAGTGAGGGGACGGAAAAAGATATTCCATGCAAATGGAAATCAAAAGAAAGCTGGAGTAGCAATACTCATATCAGATAGACTTTAAAATAAAAAATGTTACAAGACACAAGGACGGACACTACATAATGATCAAGGGATCAATTCAAGAAGATATAACAATTATAAATATATATATGCACCCAACATAGGAGCACCTCAATACATAAGGCAACTGTTAGCAGCTATAAAAGAGGAAATGGACAGTAACACAGTAATAGTGGGGGAATTTTAACACCTCACTTACACCAATGGACAGACCATCCAGACAGAAAATTGATAAGGACACACAAGCTTTAAATGACACAATAGAACAGATAGATTTAATTGATATTTATAGGACATTCCATCCAAAAACAGCAGATTACACTTACTTCTCAAGTGCACATGGAACATTCTCCAGGACAGATCACATTTTGGGTCACAAATCAAGCCTTGGTAAATTTAAGAAAATTGAAATCATATCAAGCATCTTATCCGACCACAACGCTATGAGATTAGAAATCAATTACAGGGAAAAAAACATTAAAAAGACAAACACATGGAGGCTAAACAATATGTTACTAAATAACCAAGACATCACTGAAGAAATCAAACAGAAAATCAGAAAATACCAAGAGACAAATGATAATGAAAACACGACGATCCAAAACCTATGAAATGCAGCAAAAGCAGTTCTAAGAGGGAAGTTTATACCAACAGAATCCTACCTCAAGAAACAAGAAAAATCTCAAATAAACAATCTAACCTTACACCTAAAGGAACTAAAGAAAGAAGAACAAAGAAAACCCAAAGCTAGTAGAAGGAAAGAAATCATAAAGATCAGAGCAGAAATAAATGAAATAGAAACAACAACAAAGATCAATAAAACTAAAAGCTGGTTCTTTGAGAAGATAAACAAAATTGATAAACCTTTAGCTAGACCATCAAGAAAAAGAGGGAGAGGACTCAAATCAATAAAATTAGAAATGAAAAAGGAGAAGTTACAATAGACACCGCAGAAATACAAAACATCCTAAGAGACTACTATAAGCAACTTTATGCCAATAAAATGGACAACCTGGAAGAAATGGAAAAATTCTTAGAAAGGTATAACCTTCCAAGACTGAACCAGGAAGAAATAGAAAATATGAACAGACCAATCACAAGGAATGAAATTGAAACTGTGATTTAAAATCTTCCAACAAACAAAAGTCCAGAACCAGAGGGATTCACAGGTGAATTCTATCAAACATTTAGAGAAGAGCTAACACCCATCCTTCTCAAACTCTTCCAAAAAATTTCAGTGGAAGGAACACTCCCAAACTCATTCTACGAGGCCACAATCGCCCTGATACAAAAACCAGACAAAGATACTACAAAAAAAGAAAATTACAGACCAATATCACTGATGAATATACATGCAAAAATCCTCAACAAAATACTAGCAAACAGAATCCAACAACACATTAAGAGGATTACACACCATGATCAACTGGGATTTATGCCAGGGATGCAAAGATTCTTCACTATACACAAATCAGTCAATGTGATACACCATATTAACAAATTGAAGACTAAAAACCATATGATCATCTCAATAGAGGCAGAAAAAGCTTTTGACAAAATTCAACACCCATTTATGATAAAAACTCTCCAGAAAGTGGCATAGAGGGGACCTACCTCTACATAATAAAGGCCATATATGACAAACCCACAGCAAACATCATTCTCAATGGTGAAAAACTGAAAGCATTTCCTCTAAGATCAGGAACAAGACAAGGATGTCCATCTCGCCACTATTACTAAACACAGTTTTGGAAGTCCTAGCCACGACAATCAGAGAAGAAAAAGAAATAAAAGGAATACAAATTGGAAAAGCAGAAGTAAAACTGTCACTGTTTGCAGATGACATGGTAGTATACATAGAGAATCCTAGAGATGCCACCAGAAAACTACTAGAGCTAATCAATGAATTTGGTAATGTTGCAGGATACAAAATTAATGCACAGAAATCTCCTGTATTCCTATACACTAACAACGAAAGATCAGAAAGAGAAATTAAGAAAACAATCCCATTCACCATTGCAACTAAAAGAATAAAATACCTAGGAATAAACCTACTTAAGGAGGTAAAAGACCTGTACTCAGAAAACTGTAAGACACTGATGAAAGAAATCAAAGATGACACAAACCGATGGAGAGATATACCATGTTCTTGAATTGGAAGAATCAATATTATGAAAATGACTATACTACCCAAAGCAATCTACAGAGTCAATGTAATCCCTATCAAATTACAGTGGCATTTTTACAGAAGTAGACAAAAAATATTAAAATTTGTATGGAGACACAAAAGACCCCAAAGAGCCAAAGCAGTCTTTTTTTTTTTTTTTTTAACATCTTTATTGGAGTATAATTGCTTTACAATGGTGTGTTAGTTTCTGCTGTATAACAAAGTGAATCAGCTATACATATACATATATCCCCATATCTCCTCCCTCTTGCATCTCCCTCCCACCCTCCCTATCCCACCCCTCTAGGTGGTCACAAAGCACTGAGCTGATCTCCCTGTGCTATGCGCGGCTGCTTACCTCTAGATATATCTATTTTTACAATTGGTAGTATTTATAAGCCAATGTCACTCTCTCACTTCGTCCCAGCTTACCCTTCCCCCTCCCTGTGTCCTCAAGTCCATTCTCTACGTCTGTGTCTTTATTCCTGTCCTGCCCCTAGGTTCTTCAAAACCATTTTTTTTTAAGATTCCATATATATATGTGTTAGCGTATGGTATTTGTTTTTTTCTTTCTAACTTCACTCTGTATGACAGACTCTAGGTCCATCCACCTGACTTCAAATAACTCAATTTCATTTCTTTTTATGGCTGAGTAATATTCCATTGTATATATGTGCCACATCTTCTTTATCCATTCACCTGTCGATGGACACTTAGGTTGCTTCCATGTCCTGGCTATTGTAAACAGAGCTGCAATGAACATTGTGGTACACGACTCTTTTTGAATTATGGTTTTCTCAGGGTATATGCCCAGTAGTGGGATTGCTGGGTCATATGGTAATTCTACTTTTAGTATTTTAATGAGCCTGCATACTGTTCTCCATAGTGGCCGTATCCATTTCCATTCCCACCAACAGTGCAAGAGGGTTCCCTTTTCTCCACACCCTCTCCAGCGTTTATCGTTTGTAGATTTTTTGATGATGGCCATTCTGACCGGTGTGAGGTGATACTTCATTCTAGTTTTGATTTGCATTTCTCTAATGATTAGTGGCGTTGAGCATTCTTTTATGTGTTTGTTGGTAATCTGTATATCTTCTTTGGAGAAATGTCTGTTTAGGTCTTCTGCCCATTTTTGGATTGGGTTGTTTATATTTTTGATATTGAGCTGCATGAGCTGCTTGTAAATTTTGGAGATTAATCCTTTGTCCGTTGCTTCATTTGCAAATATTTTCTCCCATTCTGAGGGTTGTCTTTTCATCTTCTTTATAGTTTCCTTTGCTGTGCAAAAGCTTTTAAGTTTAATTAGGTTCCATTTGTTTATTTTTGCTTTTATTTCCATTTCTCTAGGAGGTGGGTCAAAGCGGATCTTGCTGTGATTTGTGTCATAGAGTGTTCTGCCTATGTTTTCCTCTAAGAGTTTGATAGTGTCTGGCCTTACACTTAGGTCTTTAATCCATTTTGAGTTTATTTTTGTGTATGGTGTTACGGAGAGTTCTAATTTCATTCTTTTACATGTAGCTGTCCAGTTTTCCCAGCACCACTTATTGAAGAGGCTGTCTTTTCTCCATTGTATATTCTTGCCTCCTTTATCAAAGATAAGGTGACCATATGTGTGTGGGTTTATCTCTGGGCTTTCTATCCTGTTCCATTGATCTATATTTCTGTTTTTGTGCCAGTACCATACTGTCTTGATTACTGTAGCTTTGTAGTATAGTCTGAAGTCAGGGAGCCTGACTCCTCCAGCTCCGTTTTTCTTTCTCAAGATTGCTTTGGCTACTCGGGGTCTTTTGTGTTTCCATACAAATTGTGAAAATTTTTGTTCTAGTTCTGTGAAAAATGCCATTGGTAGTTTGATAGGAATTGCACTGAATCTGTAGATTGCTACCAAAGCAGTCTTGAAGAAAAGTCTATAAAACTCTTAGAGGAAAACATAGGCAGACCACTCTTTGACATATATCACAGCAAGATCTTTTTTGACCCACCTCCTAGAGTAGTAGAAATAAAAACAAAAATAAACAAATGGGACCTAATGAAACTTAAAAGCTTTTGCACAGCAAAGGAAATTATAAAGAAGATGAAAAGACAACCCTCAGAATGGGAGAAAGTATTTGCAAATGAAGCAACGGACAAAAGATTAATCTCCAAAAGATATAAACAGCTCATGCAGCTCAATATTAAAAAAACAAACAACCCAATCTAAAAATGCACAGAAGACCTAAATAGACATTTCTCCAAAGAAGACATACAGATGACCAAGAGGCACATGAAAAGCTGCTCAACATCACTAATTATTAGAGAAATGCAAATCAAAACTAGAATGAAGTATCCCCTCACAGCAGTTAGAATGGGCATCATCAGAAAATCTACAAACAACAAATGCTGGAGAGGGTGTGGAGAAAAGGGAACCCTCCTGCGCTGTTGGTGGGAATGTAAATTGATATAGCCACTTTGGAGAACAGGATGGAGGTTCCTTAAAAAACTAAAAATAGAATTATCATATGACCCAGCAATCTCACTACTGGGCATATACCCAGAGAAAATCATAATTCAAAAAGACACATGCACCCCAGTGTTCACTGCAGCACTATTTACAATAGTCAGGTCATGGAAGCAACCTGAATGCCCATCGACAGACGAACGGATAAAGAAGATGTGGTACATATATACAATGGAATATTACTCAGCCGTAAAAAGGAACGAAATTGGGTCATTTGTAGAGATGTGGGTGGACCTAGAGACTGTCATACAGAGTGAAGTAAGTCAGAAAGAGAAAATCAAATATCGTATATTAATACATATACGTGGAACCTAGAAAAATGGTACAGATGAACCGCTTTGCAAGGCAGAAATAGGGACACAGTTGTAGAGAACAAACGTATGGACACCAAGGGGGGAAAGTGGGGGGAGGTGGTGGTGGGATGAGTTGGGAGACTGGGATTGATATATATACACTAATATGTATAAAATAGATAACTAATAGGACCTGCTGTATAATAAAAAAAAGTAGCAGAATAGTATAAAGAACTCCCATGTATTCATCATCTTATGGGAAATATTTTATATTCTGACTTACACTTTTACTCTCAAAGTTTCTAAATATACATTACTCTTTTTAACATTGAAAAACAAAAATGATAAATGGCTCCAAAAAGTGGATTCAAATTAACAATACTTTTTTATTATAAGGAGGCTATACTTTATATAAAGACACCAACACATAAGGTAACATGACTGACCCATCCCCAGTTCTCTCCACTAGAGGATCAGTCTCACAAATGAAGGACATGCAAATTGGCAGTGGGGGGAAACTGAGATTGCAATTTTCTGCTCTCCTCCTGGTTCTGGAAGGGTCACAGTTTGGCAAGCACAATATATACTAAACAAACAGCTGGAGTCCCCACGCCTATTCAGCAGCTCCCCTCATGACTCTGCACAGAACTTGACTAGGGACGCAACCCACGCGCGTGACTGTGGAGAAGCAAGAGTGCAGCATGGACTTCGAGTCCTCTGCCCACAGGGAAAACAGGGACATGAATCATAACTGTGCTCTATTTGGAAGACAGTTAATTTAGAAATGTGCAATATGTTGAACAGGCACAGAACCAAACCAAATGTTTGCAGTAACAGAAATTTCCATATGCTGTACAACATTTTAAATGTTATTTGCCGACACTAGCCTTCAACAGCAGGACCTTTCTCTAGGGCTAAAATGACAAGCTCTATCCAGCCGCCAGTACTAACACTGATGTTACAAACTGTACACTATGTGCCCTCACGGCTTGTAGGCGGGGGGCCTCCCTCTCCTCCAGAACTGCCCGTAGCTTAAGCACTCCCCGTGCAGCCCTCCCATACCGCAGGTCCAGGAAGGGGATCGCGCAGAAAGAACTGAAAGAAAATGACTTTTCAGTGTAGAGCTGCAGATAGGGCACTTTTGAAAGTTTTGCTTGGGATCCCATCATTTCACATTAAATCAATTTTCTAGAGTTATTCGTAGTAGCATAGTTTTATGTTAGTAAGTACAGTAGTATCAAGCATAAATAGAGCATTTTTCCTTTTTAATATGATTGTCATCCTCCCTTTACAAGTAAGAAAATTGAAGCAGAGAGAAAATTAAGGAATTTCCTAGCATCACATAGCTAACCACACAAAACAAAAAAACAACTGGCAGACAGATACTTATTGACATTTGACTGCTAGGGATTAACAAACTAAAATAAATGAGAATTCAACCTGCATTCAAAGCATTTCCACGGTCTCCCTCGCAATGAAGAGACAGAGAAAGAGAGACAGAGAGACAAAGATGATAACGTCAGGCATCAACAAAATTGTGGTATGAGTGAAGTGCCTTTGCAAGTTACTTTTGACACTTCTTAGCAAGCCTCTGCTTAAAATTCCCTCACTCCCATCCAGTGAAGCTACTCAAGGGACCAGACATCTTGACCTCTGTGGACTCAGTGCTGACCAATGCACGAGCTTTCTTTATCACCGACTCTGAAGTTGACATCTGATGATTCATTTGTTCAGGGACACTGCTCTCAAATGAATTTTTTTATCTGCATCCCAGGCTGTCCTGCTCAACCAGGCCTCCTGGTGAGCAGACTTCCATTCCCACCCTCCTTTGCTTTCCTCAATGCTAAACTCTGGGCATTTCAAGATGCCATTGGACCAATCTACATTAACATGTAAGGGAAAGAATTAATAGAAATATCCAATGCCTGTCCTACTCTCCAGAGCACCAGCTGCACATTTTAAAAATTTTATTGAAGAAAAAAATATGTATATATTTTATTACATATTTAGAAAAGTGCATATATCAAAAGCACACAGTGCTGTGACTTTTCACAGAGTTGAGCACACTTGTGTAAGCAGCACCCAGACCAAGACACAGAAGATGTGTCCCCGTCATGCTTCTTCTCGTCACAGCCTCTCAATGAAGGACGACCACTACCTTGATTTAAAATAGCATAGATCAGTTTTGCCCATTTTGTTCCCTATATAAATAGAATCATATAATATGTTTTTTGTATGTCTGCCTTCTTTCACTCAACATTATTTTCGTGAGATTCACTCATATTATTGTGTGGAGTTAGAGGTCTTTATTCCCCTTGTTTTTCTACAGTGTGCAACTGTGTGACCATAGAACAATGTATTTACCCATTCTGTTATTAAAGGGCGTTTGGTTTGTTCAAACAGAGCTACTACAAACAGAGCTGCTGCGTCCTTTTAGTGAACATATGGACATACTTGTGATGGCTATAAACCTTGGAGTGGAATTGCTGGATTACAGAGTTTACACATATTCAGCTTTATTAGATACAGCCAGTTTTTCAAAGTGGTTTTATGAAAGTTCAGTTGGCTACAGAGCTTACCAGGTCTTAGTGTTTCCTTTCCCTTTCATTTTATCCTTTTCGCTAGGTTTACAGTGGTATCACATTTTGGTTTTCATCTGCATTTTCCAGGTGTGCACTGCAGGAGATGCTCATAGAGATATCTACTCTAATTCAGCATCCTTTCCCTAGAAATGACTTTCAAAGAAGGGATTATAGGTATTCTAGATCAAGGTTCCTCGACAGTGGAATTAATGACATTTGGGGCTGGAGAATCTTTTATTCGGGGGGGCGTCTTGTGCATTGCAGTATGTTTAGCAGCACACCCCACAGCTGGGATGACCCAAAGCTTCTCCAGACATCACCATATGTCTGTGGTTGGAGGGGGCAGGTGGAAATATTGCTTGGTTGAAGACCATCGTTCTAGATCTGTTTGGCACATTCTTGGAGATGTGTCAGTCCCTGCAAAATCTTAGAGGTTATGCTATGCTGGAAAATGTCTACACAGAACCAGCACAGTAACAAGGCCACGCACAGCCCAGTAGAGTGGGAGGCAGAGGAGGAAAGTCCTTTAGGCCATCTGTGTTTGTGCCATGATTAAGGGGGCAAAAGTTCATTTGCAATACTTCAAGAATGTGCGGTCGCCCTGCCACCATCATTCCAACTGAAAGCCTCTGAGATTCTTCTGCCTGCCATCCAACCACATTGAATGGAAACACAGTCATTCAGAAAGCTCCTAGCCAGCCAGGACCTGCCATCAGCAAAAAGTGGAAAACTAAGCAGCTGAGTTGGATTCTTTTTATTTTGTCAATCTGCAATATAAAAGGAAAAGCAAGTTTCCAGAATATGTTTTTCTTATTCAACTTCCTTAAGGCAAATACACTTTGAGGCCAATATTTTTTTTATCAGCAAGGATGTGTGTATGTGTGTGCGCGTGCATTACCAAGGGGGCAAATAGGTATTGAAGTCTGGAGATGAACTAGAGTGTGTGAGTCTGATTCTATTAGCAACATTGTCCACCACTGTTCGTAATGGGCTGAGGCCTCTGGAGCCAGATTTGAATCCTGATTCTGCCAAAGAATGCTGGGTCATTTCATTTTATTTAACCTTCTTGTATCCCCGTTTCCTCATCTATAAAATAGGGTTTATGAGACTAGCCTATCTCATAGGGTTCTTTGAGGATTAATGAGTTAAGTGTTATAAGACACACAGAATAGTGCCTGACAAGGGCAACACTTAGTAAGAGTTGGCTGCAGCATGTTATAAAGAGGTTTCTCAACAATCCTGTGGAGTAGGTAGTGTTACCTTACCTTACAAAAAGAACTTGCTGACAAATTCTCTATGTTAACATCTTGGACTTGATGGAATCTATCCCAAACTACCTTCTAGTTTTCTCTCTCTAAACTGATATTATGAATCCTCTCAAGGGAATAATAGACATCCTGACATTCTCAAATATACCTAGAATTTCTATGCCTTTTATTGATATTATATGTTTATACTATTTCCTTTGAAAGGAAAGCTCTTCTTTCTTTCTACAAAAAGCACACCATTCTACATTCAGCTCAAAAGCTGCTGCTTCTATGAAGCTTAAACCTGAGCTTTTTTTAACTGAAATATATTTGACATATACATTATACAAATTTAAGGTGTACAACATGTAGATTTGATACATTTACACATTGCAATATGATTGTCATTACAGCAGCAGTTAGCACCTCTATCATGTTACATGATTATAATTTCTTTTTTGTGGTTGAAATAATTAAGTTTGCTATTATAATACAATATTATCTAAATTCACTGTACTGTGCATTAGATATCTAGGACTTATTTACTACTCATCGCAAGTTTGTACCCTTAAACAACATCCCTCTCATCCTCCTGCCCCTGAGCCCCTGTAAACACCATTTTACTCTGTTTTTACAAGTTTGATTTTTTAGATTCCATATGAAATTGATATCATTACAATATTTGCCTTTGTCTGACTTATCTCAGTTAGTAGAATGCCCTCAAAGCCCATCCATGTTGTCACAAATGGCAGGACTTCCTTCTTTCTCATGGCTGAGTAATATTCCAATGTGTGTGTGTGTGTGTGTGTGTGTGTGTGTGTGTGTGTGTGTGTGTGTGTGTGTGTGTGTGTGTGTAGACATGAACTTTTTTTGGTACTAATTTCCTCCTCTTTCATTTTATTACATAGTTTCTTTTACTCTTTCACTTTAGAACCTTCTACCTTGAATACTGTTTATCAGGCATTTGCCTATCTCTCTCACTGCTTTATAAGCCTCTTGAAGTTCAGTATTGTGTGCTACTCACATTTTTGTACCCTCCATAGGACCCTGCACAATGGCTTCTACATTTGGTTTTTTCAAAAATATTTTTAAATTTAATTATAACTTATATACAGAGAAGTGCATCAACTGTAAGTATTCAGTGATAAATTTTCACAAAATGGACGTATCAACTAGTGATGAGTAAGATTATTACCAGCCTTCCAGAAGCCTCTGTTATACTATGATCCCCCAGTAAGGTAATCTTCCTGAATGCTACCCATGTATGTTTTACCTGCTTTTGAAATTTGCATGCATGGAAACATATAGTCTGTACTTTTCCTGCCTGGTTTCTTTCCTCCAACATGATATTTGTGAGATCCACCATTTTTTGTATGGCGGTACTTTGTTAACCGCTGTATATAATATTCCACTATACAAATGTGCCGCCAGGTATTCATCCATTCACCTGTTGATGGATGTTTAGATTGTTTCCAATTAGGGGTCATTATGAATAGCGGTGCTATCAACATTCTTGTGCATGTCTTTGCTATACACATGTAAGCATTTCTTCTGGTTCTATATCTAGGATTGGAATTGAGGCATATGGTGTACACATGTTCAATTTTAGTAGATACTGACAAACACTTTTCCAAAGTGATTGTACTAACCTCCCAACAGTGGATGAGAGTTAAAATTGTTCAATATCTTTGTAAAATCTTGGTATTCTTAATCTTAACCATTCTTGTGGTGTATAGCAGTGTCACATCATGGTTTTAATTTGCATTTCCTGGTGAACAATGAGATTGAACATTTTTTTATAGGTTCAGCTTTTTGAGGTGCCTATTCAAGTCTCTTGCCTATATTTGTATTGTGTTGTCTTTCTTTTTCCTGTTGACTTTTAGAAATTCTCTATACATTATACAACCAAGCACTCTGTAAGTTTTACGTGTTGTAAATACTTTCTCCCAATCTATGGTTTAATGATGTCTTTTTATGAACCAAAGTTCCTAATTTTAATGCAATTAATGTATCAATCTTTTCATTCATGGTTCATTTATGGTTTCATTTGATTCCTAGAAAAGAAATCATTGTGAGCCACACAATTACAATCTAGTTTTCTAGTTTTCTTCTACCAGTAATCAAAGAGGGGTGCAATATATATACATTTTTTCTTTTCCATATGCATCATCCATTGACCAAACGTCACTTACTGATCTGCAGTGCTACCTTTGTCAAAAATCAAGTGTCCACATATGATGGGTCTTTTTCTCATTCTCTGTTCTGCTCAGTTGGCTTATTTTTCCTTCTATCAATTCCATGTTCTTTTAAATCCTGTAATTTTAGATTAAGTTTTGATGCTCACTAGTGTATGATCTCCAAATTTTCAAGATTTTCAGGACTATTCCTGAGCTGCAAAGAGAACCTGTCTTCCTCAAATCCGTATTCTAGTGGAAGAAATAAACAGTAATAAAAATAAATAATGTTATTCATACAATGATAAGTACTATGGAGAAAATCAAACAAAGGAAGGGGTTAGAGAGTGATTGGTCCAGGGATTGGGGCAGTGTTTCGTGGGATACTTCAAGGTATGCCCCTCTGAAGAATGATGTTGGGGCTTGTAGTCCAAGAGAAGAGGGAGAACAAAGCTCTGTGATAGGAATGGAAGGGAAGGCTGAAGGAAGGGCAAAGGCCAATGTGCTTGCGGGAACGTCAGTAAGAGTGACAGAAAGGAAATTGGAGAGAAAGGCAAGAGAGAAATCCAGCAGGCCTGGCTCGGGTGATTCTGTCTCATTCTAATGCTGAACTAATAGTAAACCTTTTTTCGGAGGCAAAATTGGCAATGCTTATAAAAAACCATAAAATATCTTACATTTAACTCAGTAATCCCATTTATGGAAATACATTCCAGGAAATTTATTCTACCCTTTGTCCTGCACAGATTATTTTAAACATTTCCAGTTTCCAAAAATTCCCTATCCCACCTCCCTACCCCTACAATAGTCTCTTCCTAAAGGATGAACTAACCCACTTTGTTTCAGAAAAACTGATCTGTTAGGTCAAACTCTTTCAGGTCTGCATTTTGACCCGACATCTCATCTTTATACCCATCCTGGCCTCACTCCTCCCTTCCTCTCTGGGGAGGTGCCCTCCTGCTGCTGAAGGCCAGTCTCTCCTGCACACTCTGATCTGTGTTCTCCTTCCTCCTCTGCAATCCCGTTCAGTTATTTCTCCTCAATTGGGATCTTCCATTTCTCCTTCTCTACCAACTCCTTCCCTTTGACAATTCAACTCACTCAGAAGTCATCCACCATTAAAGAAACAAAGCAAAAAAATTCTCCTTCCCTTTTCTCTCTTGACCCTCTTAGCTAACTTTCCTCAAAAATGATTCTTTACTTTTACTGACTGTACTGTCTCATGTTCCTTCATTCCCATAGTTTCCACCATCTCACTCTTGCTCCCGTTGTTGCACTGGAAAATGCTCTGGAAAATATTTCTAATGTTCTCACTGTTACTGCATCTTTTTTTATACCCAACCTTTTCCTGTGGGTCTGCTTCAGGGGCGGCCTTGATCAGAGGGAGCACATAGAGCCCCCAAGGAAGTGTGACATGTGGGTCCTGAATGTTTTATTGTCCTCTCTGTAATGAGGCCTTAAATTACTTTGTTTTGCACTATTCTTGGTGGAGATATTATAAGCCATTTTTAAAAGAACATTTGCAATACCTTAGCTTGGATTAATTCCATGTGTAAATCCTAGCAAAAACAGTGGAGTCCAGGTAATGGGTCAACAAGCAAACCACCTGTGATTAGAAAAGGGAAGTTTCTGAGTGTCGGGCAGCATGAGGAATTGCTCATTCCAGAGTTAGAAGGTAGAAAACCTCTAGGATATAACTCTGGACATCTGGTGGTGCATGCCAAATGGCAGGAGAGTGCGCATAAAAGAAGATAGGGAGGAATTGAGACCTACTTTTGTTGTTCATAATTTAACCTGATGATCTACTGAAAGCTGGAGTATGTGTGTGCCTGTGTTTTCTTGGGGGGAGGCCTGTCCTGTCTTTGTTCTTGTCTAACTGAGGACTGTATCCTTGTGAATCTGGGCACATAGACTATTTTATGAAATGGAAAGGCAAAAAAAAAAGTATTCACCCAGGCAAGAGATGCCACCTTCTATTCATTTCTGATGCATCTAGTTTCCTAACACAGCCACCCCAACTGCAGGATAAAGTACATACAGTAAAATTATACAGACTTGCAAAAATTCTGATTTGAATTCAGGGTATTAATAGCAGAAGGAACATTCTTCTGGGAGTAATCTCGGTGTTATATTTACCTTTGGTTTGCGAATATTTGCAGTGAGGAATTTCAAATGCAAATATTTTAAAAGTATGGCATGTTGGTAGAGAGACACTGTGGGCACTTCTGTTTTCCTTAAAAAAAGGTTTTTCTTGACTTTTTATTGGAATCCTAATGAGACCATAATTACGACAGCAAAAGGGGGAAAATGCAGCTGTTAAAAGCTTGGTGTTACTGTATATATGGTCCTTGCATTAAATAAAATTTTAAAAAAATCTGAAGCCATTCAAAGAGAAAAAAAAAAGATGATCGAGCAAAGTAAATCTTAAACACTTTATATCCTTGGTATGCATAGATTTTTTTTTAATGTAGATTTTTTGAAATTTGGTAGTCATGTTTCGTCTTAACTTTTCTTTTCATTTTAATTGGACTATAGTATAAGAGACTTTAAAAGAAGACCAACGTTTGCTTTTGTCCCTTCCACATAGATCCAACCTCTCCAAACCTAGGTGTTATGATTATGAAACTAAAACATTTCCAGAGGCTAAAGATTCAATTATTTTCTCAGCTACACCCCTATTTAGAAGTTCTGGATGTCTGTACATGGGAGGGAGTATATCTTTTAACATGTAATGTACATGAGGAAGGGTTTATCTTTCAACAGAGGACTTGTGATTACAGGGACTTTCACCTTCTGGTTCAAAGCACATGTTTGTATTTCTGCTACACTTAACCAAAGGAAGCATTATGTCTCTTGAATAGATGACCATAATAAATTGGATACATTCAATTTAATTTTTTTAATTAAATGGTTCCAAAGTGGCACCGTAATACTTCTGGTCATGCCCTAGACCTAGACTCAAGCAGATAAATGTTTTCACGAAGCAAGAGGGTGCCCAGAGGTGACCCTAAGCAGAACTGTGCTCAGACGGATTGCTCATGAATGGCACTTATTAACTTGATAGACATTTTCAACCAGAAGTTGGGGTAGTGATAATCTAATCTAAATCCTCCCTCTTTTCCTTTCTCTGGTTGAGAGAACGAAGCTCTGTGCATTAGCTAAACAGTGGAAGAAATACCGACTAGCAAAGAAGAGTGAGTCTTCCAAGGACTAAAATGGAGATTCATTTGAGCCCTGATCTGCTCCTGAGCTTTAACCAGCACTTCCTCAAGGGGGTCTAAAGGGCATTTCCACAGGTTTGACTCCCTTCCTTGTGAATTGGAGTCCAGGATACGGTTAAGATGAGCACTGAAACCCTCCTCACATCTCACTGTGCCCTAAAAGAGGAGGACACAGTTATTATGGCTAATAAAGTACATTTATGTCTCAAACTCTGATTAATGTGAGTCTCCAATACAAACAGCCAAACAGTAACCTTTCAGATGGTTATCTTAGAAGCCTAAATTTCTCAGCTCTGCAACAGCTGAACTGCCATCATTTCCAGAGTTTACAAAGTTATAAAACGTTGTGTTCTTAGTTTGGTGACTGTGTCCGCTTATGTGACAGACGAATAATGCATGTCTGAACTAGCTATTGTCAGAGAGCTGTTATCTTGTCATAAATAACACAAGAGAGGTAGGTACCTTCAAAATGAGCTAAGGTTATGTTAGAGTACTGGGATTGAATGAAGAGGATGAAATCTGCTTTGCACATACTTACTAATTGTAGACAATAGTATTTATTTGGGGATTTTTTAATAAGTCTATTTGAGAAATGTAGCATATTCATTTTCAATGTGCATTATTGCCAATTTTTTTTTCAGATTTGGATACACCCCACCCCTCCGCTGCTCATCCCCACAACAGCTCCCAGCACTGGTATCCATTTCTTTCCCACTCCAAGAATCAGACATCTCACAAAAAGAATACCAGCTACTGGGCAAAAGGTATTTAAACCATCTCTCCCTTTTTCTAAAAGATTTTTAAGTGATCAGACCTTCCTGAAATGGAGATTATAATTAGTGCTCTGATATAACCAGGATAATGAGAAATATGGGTATGAGAGGTGACGTTTGCCTCTGACTGCCAGACGGAGTTATATTGCTTTCCTTGCCTTGTCCTATTTGTTACTCTGTTCTTTCTGAATATGGAAAAAAGCAGTTGCATGCCACACCTGTGGAGCCACTCACTGACGAAACAAAAGGGTCACACTATCTAATTTTTCTTGGCGGGAGTGGGCCGGTAAAACACCTTACTTTTTTCCTCACCCTATATCACATTACATATGCACAGGAACTCAAAAAGCATCCAAAGAATCCAAAATAAACAGTAGTAATATTGACAGTGTCTCCTATGATAACCCTTCTACTGGCTCACTCTTCATCCCTATAAAATTTTTCTTTTTAAATAGTAGGTTTTTTTTCCAATTTAAAAGTAAGATATATTTATTCTGAAAAAAACCATAAAAAGAATAAGGCATAAAATTAAAATAACTCCCAACATCCAGAGAAAACTATTTTTTTCATTGGGGGGGTATATTTTTTCATCCTTTGTGTGTGTGTGTGTGTGTGTGTGTGTGTGTGTGTGTGTGTGTGTGTGTGTGTGTATTATGTGTGTGAATTTTTTTTGAATTTTTGACTTTTATTTATTTTTTTATACAGCAGGTTATTAGTTATCTATTTTATACATATTAGTGTATATATGTCAATCCCAATGTGTGTGAATTTTTAAAAATAATTTTGATCATAACACACTCATATCATGTTGATATTTCTTAGGTTTTATGTCATTATCTAGCAAATATTGATATGATTTTTAATCTGATTCTTAAAAACATGAACTCCTGTACCGTCATGTATTTAGTCATTCCCCATTTGGACATTAAGTTTCTCATACCAGCACCTCTGTTGCTATCACTGTCAGAAGCAAAGTCTTATACAGCTCACTCACCTCTGAATCTGCTGAGTTTCTATGGCCTAAGGCTAACCACAGCCACTGGAAGAATAACACAGGAGGCGGAGATAAAAGGCATGGGGATTACAGTTCACCACGCTTGCTCCTTAATGCTTCACTAGGAGAGTCTCTCATCTCCCCCATCTTTAGGTCCTTCCTTTCTCTCTAGAACCACATCCACATCTTGCTCTCTCAGCTCACCTCCTTTATTTAGCCTATTGTTTTCTTTGATCTGCAGCATCCATTGAACTCTGGTTTAACTTGTCAAGTCCCAGTTCCTCCTAGCTAACCCTACTCTATTGTGGCCCATATCCCACCATTGCATCCTGCTATAATCACATAGCTTTGCTTTATCTTCAATTATCTTTTGCTTATCTCCCATGAGCCCCTTTGTCTTAACTCAAGTTGCCATAATAAAATACCATAGACCGGCTAGCTTAAACAACAGAAATGTATTTTCTCACAGTTCTGGAGGCTGGAACGTTTGAGGTCCAGGTGGCAACAGGGTCGGTGTCTGGTGAGACTCCTCTCTTTGGGCTGTAGGTGGCTACCTCTCTCACTGTGTCCTCACATCACCTTTCCTTTTCTTGGTGAATGAATTTGGAAAGAGATCTCTCTTCCTCTTCTTATAAGGCCACCAATCCTATTGAATTAGGACCCTCCCTTATGACCTCATTTAACCTTAATTACCTCCTAAATGCCCTGTCCCCCAAATCAGTCACATTTCAGGTTAGGGCTTCAACATATTAATTTTGGGGGGGGGCACAGTTTAGTCCACAGCATCCCCTTCAAATAATGTACAGATTTTATCAATACCTTGACAATTGCAAATTCCTTCCAAGAAGAAATGCTCATACTCCCAAAATGATGGTAACATGACTCTGAAAGCACCTAGCGCAACACAGATGTACTGACAAACCACATTCAACTCCGACAAAGTGTGTTCTCATAAGCACTCAGAGGTACCTTCAGTTGCCTGTTGCCCCAGATCATTTCTCTCTCTTAAAAATGGCACACCTCAGATGCTGCTTCTGATTACAAACCTGTCGGGCTCCCAAGTCATAAAACAGCAGCAAATTTTAACTAATCCATGTTTTATGGCTGTAATTAAACCACGCACTTACAAATAAAATGCAACACTTAAAATCAGGTCCCAGTTTCTCAAAGCTACATTAATATTTATAAAATGATTTTTGCAGACAGGCACATTCTTTTACTGCTTATTAGGGCACACAGTATGCATGCAGGGGCAGTAAATTCTTAATTATCATAGAAGTTGAAGACCAGGGTTCCACAGTCCCTCAGCCTTGTCTCAACAACTTCCCACCTTCTGAGAGGCCTCTTATAGATAAGCTTCTGGTCTTTTTCACTTCCCTACCTTTCCATTCCCAGGAGATGCTACCTTAAGAGTTATCCTCTGAGAGAAAGCTGGAGGAACCGTGACTTTCCCTTACGACTCCATGGAATAAACGGAGCAAAATGGTTCATCCTCATCTCAGGGAGGCTCCTCTACGAACTCTGCAGCTCAGCTGGTGACAATTTCTCTCCCTCAAATCCCACCCATAGCTGTTTCCACCAGACCACCACCATCATCTATTATTAGCCAATATAAGACTTGTAATATCTCAATGGAATTTTTGTAGGGGTAAAAAGCACATACTTATATAATGGAGGTGGGAATTGATTTATATTGCGATGGCATGAGCTCTAAAAGCAGTACAATATTTTAGAAATAGTCATCAGCCCAAAAGGAAATTTTAAGTGGTAAAAGTGAACTAACCCCACCAGCTGGCAACATAACAGAGCAGAGAGGGCATAACACATTTGGCCAAGTTCATATCCATATGTGCTTTGAGACGTCACAATTTCAGCCCCTTTTGGGGGCTCAGGTTCCTTTTATACTTGGCAGAATGTTATTTCCCGATGCACAGAGAGCAAGAAAATGGTTTTTGGGAAGCGCTCACAGGGTTCCAACAGCATCTAATAGCTTCTTATACAACTGTTTGATGATCTAACTTGAAATTCATCAGAAATATACTATTATATTTACTTCATGAAAATGTTCTTTTCATAGAATTATATACTAGGTAGGGACCTTTGGGATTATCAAGTCTAAATCCCTCATTACAGATGAAAGTACGAAGGTAAAGTGAAATTAGTTGTCTGTGGTTGATCAATTATATGCTCAGAAAAAAGTCAGTTGACTAGAAAAGTATTATTGCCTCTGTGTAGAATGGATTCAGCTACAGCTTGTATGTATGAGTACTTAATAGAAACTACTGACAATGACGGTGGAGGAAGTGAAAGAAGGGGCAATCCTGACCATTGTGTATTATGAACTCAGAGCACAGAAATCAACATCTACTCCATAATATTCTCACAATCTGCTGTGGGGGCTCAAATGCCCACCGTTAGAATCCTCCCGTGGAATTGAGATCTTTATCACCATGGAAACTCAGTTAATATGCAAATATTGTATATGTAGAATGAAGGCTGTAATACATTAATTAGCTCATTCTTGTATTAGCATGAATTAGATTATCAACATATATAAGAGCATGTACACTGACTGGGAACAAACAAAGGGAAATTGGAGAGCTCGGGTATCTATTCCCTCTGCCTAATAAAAGCAAGATGGTATAAAGGATGGGATGTGCTGGAGAGTTAGGACATTTGAGGATTGCATGGCAGAAATAGGAGAAAGGATTTATAAAAGAAAGTCAGAGAGGTGCCACAAAAGAACCTTGCCTTCTTGGTTGTTCAGAACAAGATCATGGGCATCTATTTGACTAATAAGAAACACTAAATTCATTCTAAGCAAGCACACATGAGAGGAAATCAGTGGTGAATTTAACAGCAATCTGCTTAAGGAAAAGAACATGGAACTTGGGGTCAGACAGACATGGCAGTACAGCATCTATCTTGTAATATATCAATAGCTCTACGGTCTTGAGAAAACCACTTAAAATTGAGCATCGGTATCTTCATATGTAAAGCAAGGATAATTTACTCTACAGGAGTTGCTACAAGAATTGTGTCTGCCGTATATATGGTAGATATTCAAGACCTAGTACATATAAGAACAAAGGGGAAACGTTATGTTGCTGGAAACTTACAACTATAAATGGAGCCTTCCCCATTGCCAAAGTCCAGTCCGAATATCCTGTAAAATCCTCAAAGGATGGGGCTTCCACCCTCCTACTCCCACCCAGTTTCTATGCCAGTCTTGCCACTTTCTTCTTTGCAATATTAAAACTAAGAATCCCTCTTTCAGTCAACAAAATGCCTGATGAGGGTCACTTAGGAGGACAACTGTTTGCAGAACCAACAGACCACAAAGCCTGGGGAAAGGTGGGTACACAATTTAGGAGAACTTTCATTTCATTTCATTTCTTCTGCCCACAATGTTTATTTCTTTCACAGTAGCAAAGGGCTTGGTGCAGAGTAGAGAGAAACTAGAGAGTGTAGGACTCTCACTCAAGACTTGCTGGTTCCTCCTGACAAAATTCTGAGTTTCACTGATGCATCAATGCTCGCTTGATATTTATTTACCATATTGTTATTACCACAGTGGCACTCATCACTCCACTAGGTCATCTGTAAAATACACTCAGCTAAGGTCTTGCCACCAAGTTCAAATGTAGGAAGAGAAATGCCAGGAGATCAACACCTGGCAGCACCTGGCTTTCAGAAAGGAATTATTTGGGAACTGTATGTCTACTTCCCAAAGGCTGGTAAGCACCCAGTAATTATCTAGAGGAATGTGTGCGGTTTTGGCATTGGAGTTTGGCAGATAATGTTGGCAGGAATGTGGCTGAGGACACAGACTCACTGGCTCTCGTGATAAAAAAAATCAATAATGAAATTTTTAAAATTTTCTTTACCTATTTATTTTCTAGTACTATGATTTTATAGTCTTGAAAATGGTATTTTTTCAAATCATTGATGAAATATATAATATTTACATTTTACTCAACAAAGAAAAACTCCACAGATCCCGATTGCCAAATCTGATCCCTGCATATGTGTCTGTAGTGTCCTGACACACCTCAAATGGAATCCTTATGTAGTTGAACACTGTATGTAGGTAGTGTGCTTGGGTGAGATTTTTAGTGTTGTCAAATATCACTAGCGAATACTTTTAGGTGATCATCTTTAGATCCCCCAGTCCCCCACACCTATCATATGACATAAAAAATAGCTTATGGACATCCTCAGTAGTTATTGGGAGCTATGAAAGGACTAGTTTGCATATTACTAGGCTGTCATCCATCACATTAGAGAAGTCACATGGTGAGCAGACCCCATTCAGCCTTTTTTGGTATCCCCAGTGGTCCCCTCCAAACCCACTGGAGCGTCCACAGACCCCAACCCCTATGCGAATCTTCATCAAGAACCAACCTGATTCATTTTGTTCTTCTGAGCCTTTACCAGCCATGTAGCTGCTCTCTCAGACCCAGCTTCCAACACTCAACTGGTAACAGTAAGTTTTGTTCTTATTTGAAGGTATAGCTATATCTATATCCATCTATCTGTCTCTCTACATATAAACTTTTTCAATAGTAAAAGTAAATATATTGTTTGTTGTTAAAATTTAAGAAGATAAAGAAGAGCCTAAAATTAACATAAAATTGGGCTTTTATATGTATACAAAAAACAGATATTTATGAAATTAAAATCATAATATAGCACCATAGATGGTGATTCTCTCTACATGCCAGTACATGCTTACATCTTTATTTTGATTGTCTAGTTCCTTTGGTTTGATGCTTATTCAGACAATTTGTTTAGCTCCTGGCTCCACCTTCCCTTGTTCAATGTTTTGCCATTTTTTTCACCTTTGGCTCCAAGTCTGCAGATTAAGGTTACTAAGGCTGGGTTCTTCCCACAGAAGAACAGATTGAAATGTGCAATCCTGGATTGGATCCAGGACTTGGAAAAATTACAGTAAATCCAGGTCTTTACCGAGGCAATAGATGAAACGTGAACATGCTACATAGATAACAGTATTCATGGTAAAAAAAAAAAAAAAAAAAAAAAAAAAAAGCTTTGGTCAGTGTTCTTTAATTATGGAACTGAATGTCCTTATTCTTAAAAAAAAAAAAAAAACACAGGAATTTAGAGGTAAGGAGCAGGATTTCTGTAACTCACTCTCAAATAGTTAAAAAATTTGATAAAGTATATATTGTAATATGGTAACAATTGATGTATTTCAGTAAAAAGGTATATATAATCTTTTCTTGAAATTTTTCTATGAGTTTAAATTATATCAAAATAAAAATTTAAAATTAAATGCCAATACCCGAATGAATTTAAGCAAAACAAGCAAGCAAATCAAAACAAACAAGCAGACAGAGAGAAAGGATATTTTTGTCTAATGGTCCATCTTTGCCCCTTGAAGTTAAACTGAGCACATTATATTAGGAAAAAATCCCTCAGAAGTCACCAAGTGCAATTTGTCTCACTTTAAAAAAAAAATCAAAAGTAGTTGCTTTGTCTAAGACAAAACAATATATTTTCAATTTTCCATCTTACACACTACATAGGCCTTGATCTCTATTGCTGGAAAATGAATGAAATTTGGTTGCATGAGATTTCTCTACTCCAGAATTTATACTAAAACTTACTGGAAAGATGATGAGCAAGATCTTAATTTCTTTCAGTTGAAACAAGAGAGGACAGAAAGTTCAGTTCAGGTTGCAGACATCATAAAATCCTTTCTAAAACGAATGGCAGGTAGATTGAAACATACACACACACACACACACACACACACACACACACACACACACACTCCTACCTTTAAATCCAAGACTACAGACAGTTTCAATTTTGTTAGGACTGGTATCATGTGGACAGTTTATGGTTTTCAGTAACATAGCAACATTTGCTGTGTATAATAACAGCCTCTAAAATGACATAATAAAAAAAGAATTATCTGCGATTAGAAGTTAAAACTACTCTGGTCAGTGCCAAAAATCAAGGGAGTTTATTATTTCAGTAGCTGCAGTGAAAACCCCTCTGGGTGCCTAGAACCCCCCGCCCCCCTTAAGCTTTCCACTGGTCCCCCTCACTGACACGGTAATGGGCTTTGTTAAATTCAAAGACAGTTACGTCAGCAATCTGTGGTCTCTCGTGGGTTTTCCAGGCCTATGAAGCATACAAATTATACCCAAATATTGGCCTCAAAAATTAGTAAGCTATAGGGTTTGTGTTATTTTAGCCAAGCTTTACTGGAGTAAAAGAAACCTAGGGACCCTAAAACTCAGTAGTTTCTTTGCTGCTTTATTATTTTCTGTTTTGGTGGGCTGATTCTGATATGTTAATACTGGTGGTTTTTTTCTCTTCTTTCCTTTTTTCTTCATTATTACATTATTTTTATTATTTTTGTCTTATTTGGTTTCCTCTGACACCCCAGGACAATTTTGGCAGCTGTTAACTAACATTACATCTCTGGTACCTTTATAAAACTCTGTTCTTTGGCTTTTACTTAGAACTGAGTGATTCAAAAAATATCTAGAATTATCTTCCTTTTTTAGAATCTTCCGTGAATATCCCTGAAAATTATAATGCTCTGTGTTATAAGTCACAAATACCTGGTAGGCATTATGTCCACACAATTCCATACATCAGAGTGTGAAACAATAGTTGAATGGAGTTGTAGCTTTGGGCTGGGCCAGGTAAGAACACTGCAGAGACTGAAACTACTAATGGCTACTAGAATTAACCTCTGCAATGATTTAATGAGGAAAAGCGCTTTAATGAGGAAAAACACTTGAATTCAGCACCAGATCTGCACTTACAAGCTTTGAACTACTGTGGCCAAATTTTTTTTTTAAGTTTGATTAACTTTTTTTATTTTACAGTAAAATGCAAATATGGAAAATCACACAAAATCTACACAGCTGAATGAGTTCTTTCAAGTTGAACATCCTTGTAAATAGCCACCCCAGGAAGCCTCCATGTTTCCCATTCCCATCACAACTCCTCCATCTCCATAAATAACCATTATTCTGACTTTTATAGCAATAAAGATACAAGGAAGTACTTGCTATAAAAGTCAGGACAGTGGTTATTTGTGGTCAAATCTGTAAGCCGCATTTTCTTCACTGGAGTACTATGAAGAGTGATAGTAGCACTAACTCACTCACAGTGGTTTTTGGAAAAACAAAACATAATAAACAAACACACAGGATAACATGTTCAAGAGCCACAAGCTATAAAGCTCTCTACCAAGAGAAGTGATTCCTATTTGACTTAGAGAGTCTCAGGTAGGGGGTCTGGAGACCAACCTAACTGTAACACATGAATTTGACGAGATGTATTGCTAATAGCTCTTATCAGTCATATTTATGTGCTGGGAGCTGCAGGGAGTTAGACTCCAAAGTTTTTCATAATATTATTTATACAGTAGGAAGATAATTATAAGTAGCAATTGGGAAACATAATTGTTAATAAATATGTGTTTATTTTAGACTACTTATACTTTGATATGACATTTTCCACTAGACCGTCATGTATTTTCCATACTTCTGATATTTAATGTTCATAATTTAATTCCCACAAACATTAGTACGGAGCTTCAAAGGTCAGAATCCAAGAGGGAAAAGGAGACTTTGTTGAATAAAGTTATTTACATAGTTAATCAGGAGCTAAAACCCAAGAGAAATGCAAATCACCATGTTTCCAGAGAGGGAACAGTAGTATAGTCTTTGGCCAGCATTCACACCCTAGAGACAAACAAAAGCTTTGACTTTCTTCCCTTGAACTTCTTTTGTGTATGTGATCTTACTCGGTTTCAGTTTTCAAGTTTATAGAAATAATCTTCTGGGTGAACCAAGGTCAAAACAGCAACCTGGGGTTTAACTGCTGATCAAGCAAACAGGATGTCCAAATATTTCCCCGAAGCAATAAACCATCAGTTAATGGTGTCATTCCCACCCATAATGCCCTCTTAGACCAACAGGAAATGTACCTTCATTTGCTGCCCATGTGTAGTAGGAGCCATTTTAAACACTACATAAAAATGATCACATCAAGATTTCTAGCTCCATCCAAGGAAGGAAACTTTCAGTGAATTACAGGGTCAGTGTCTTCCCAAAGGCCTAACTCTCTTTTACTCAATTGTTACATGATCCAGGTGGCTCCTTTATTTTAAAATGACAAAGGAAGCACCAGAGAAGGATACTTGGCTAGAATTTAGAAGACCTTGATTCTAGTCCAATTTCTGCCTCTACGTGGTATGTTACAGGTCACTTTAAACTAATGAACAAAATTCTAAGAGGTTTGATTTATAACCTCCTCACTTGAAAAAGGCTTTATTGTAGGTTATAAGGGGTATATCATCAAAATAAACCATGGTGAGGATGGGGAAAGTGAAAAACAACAGCCAAAAGAGGGTTTGAGGGGATGGATAAAATCTTAGTGGGTTTGCACTAAGGAACATCTAAGAAATGTCCAACAATCCTTTAAGGGCTGACACTCCCACAGTGCTTCGCTAATGCCCTGGACAATATCATTTACCTCACTAAGCTTTAGAGGGTATTTTGTCAAAAGTTATCTTTGGTTCATGTTAGATCACAAAGTTGAAGCTTGTCTTTTCAGATCTCCACACCTGATAAAACCACTTAATTTGTACTCAGCTCTTGTTATGATGTTAAGTCTGGAATCATCTGATATTCCTGGACCAAATTCCCTCTTCCCCAGATCCCGGGTTTGTTTTGTTTTGTTTTTAAACTCCTCACCTAGCCTCAAACCCATAGCTACCTCTTGTGATGTTTTCTTCTCTAGCAATTCTGGAATGCATCACCCCTTTGTTTTTCTTTGATGCAAATTTCCACCTAGACAACATTTTTCCCCCTGTATTTAAGCTAGCAGGCATCCAAAGAGTGTAAAGAAAAGTCAAGAACCAGTGCTGAGTATACTGCCAATGTGAGAAATCCCAACTTAGTCCACCCTTTATTCCTTCAACCTTCTCCTATCACATTTTTATAGTGACTGTTCTAAAATTACTGTGTATTTTTTAATGCCTAATATTGTTTCTTCCAGCTGATTATCTACTCTAGTCACTCAGTTTATTAACTCAACATTTTATTCTCTATCATGTGTATGACTGCTTTGTGTTTTTCCATATTCTTTATGTCCTTAACGTCATCATCTCTCCATCACTCACAGCTCAAACCTCCTCTTTACAAAAAGGTTCAAGTTTCTGGCCTAAGCACCCTACTTTTACCTATTTTCAATTATCACAATATGTACTTCATTGATTCAGTATGTTACTGACTCTTCACACAAACTTCTTTTCTTTTCTTCCTCCCCTTTTAAACATATTCTATTATAAAATTTCCAAATGTACTGATACATATGTTATGATTAAAAAAAAAAGAAAAAACTATGTCTTCTCTTCTTTTGTTTGCTTTCCACTTAACCTAATCAAGTCCTAGCATTTTTACAGTTTATTTCAAATACATTTTTTAAAAAGTAAATAATAGAGAAAAATTAGGCTCTCTCTGAATTTTTTCCCAATCCAATCCCCTCTTTCTCAATCTAGAGGTACCTCAATTTGGTACCAATTTCTCCATGCATGTTTTTATAACTTTATTTCATATTTATTTGTCTATGAAAAATACGTAGTATGGACAGGAGAAAAATGGTCCCCTAAGATATCCATGTCCCAATCCTCAGAAACTATGAATATCTATCTTACATGGAAAGAGGGACTTATTAGCAGGTGTGATTATTGGTAAGGACTTAATAGATGTAATTAAGTTGAAGGACCCTGAAGTGGGAAGATTATTACAAATTATACGGGTTGGCCCAAAACAATAACATCAGTCTTTAAAAGTGGAAGAGGAAAGCAGAAGACTGGATCAGAGAGATGTGACATAAGAAGGACTCAGTCTACTATTGCTGGCTTTGAAGGTGGAGCAAGGGACTCAAGAGCCAAGGAAGGAAGTGGCATCTAGAAGTTGAGAACAACCCTCAGTTTACAGCCAACCAGCAAACAGCACCTCAGTCCTACAAACTCAAGAAGCAGAATGCTAAATGAGCAAGGAAACAGATTCTCCACTAAAGCCACGAGAAAAAAGCCCAGCTTGCCAACACCTGGATTTTAGTCCAGTAAGACCTGTACTGAACTTCTGACTTTCACTATTAAAATAATTAAGCTGTGTTGTTTTAAGCCACTAAGCTTGCAGTAATTTGTGAAGATAGCTCAGAAAATGAACACATATAGATAGTACTGTTTTGTGTGCTAAAGCTATAAAAAAGTATGCATCCTTCTGCTTTCTTTTTTAACCACATTATGTTTTGGGGATTAACCCATGTTGATATATGTAGCTCTAGTTAATTCACTGTATGTTCTATGATGTTTTATAAATATTCCGCAACTTATTCATTATCTTTATTGACATTCAATTGTTTTCCTGAATTTTTTGACTATTAATATTTTTTTAGGTTTTTTTTCCCAGCTTTTTTGAGGTATGATTGCCAAATAAAAATTATATATATTTATCTTGTACAGCATGACTTTTTTAGGTGTACAACATGATGATTTAATATACATATACACTGTGAAATGATAACCACAACCAAGGTAATTAATACATCTGTCACCTCACATAGTTACTATTTTTATTTTTGTGATGAGAACACTTAAGATCTATTCTCTTAGCTAATTTCAAGTATGTAGCACAGCATTATTAATTACAGTCATTATGCTGTATATTAGATCCCCAGAACTTATTCATTCCCTACCTCCTGCCCCTGGTAACCACTGTTCTACTCTCTGGTTCTGTGAATTTGACTTTTTTAGATTACACATTTGAGTGAGATCATACAGTACTTGTCTTTCTGTGTCTGGCTTATTCCACTTAGCAAAATAGCCTCCAGGTTCAACCATGTTGTCATAAATGACAGAATTTCCTTATTTTTTATGGCTGAATAATATATTTCACTGTATGTATATACCACATCTTCTTTACCCATTCATCCATCAATGGATACCTAGGTTGTTCCCATATCTTGGCTATTGTGAATAATGCTTCAGTGAACGTGGAGTGCAGGTGTCTCTTCCAGATACTGATTTTGTTTCCTTCATATATATACCCAGAAGGGGAACTGCTGGATATGTCTGTTCTATTTTAATTTTTTGAGGAATCTCCATACTGTTCTCATTTTTTACTATGAATAATTTTGAAATGAACTTTTAAAATCTATTTGTCCTTGTTATTTATGCATGATTTTCTCTTAATTCTATCAACAAGTAGAATATGAGTCACAAAGTATATGTGGATCAAGAACTTCACTGGTTATTACTACATTGCTCTCCAAAGTGACTGTACCAATTTATACTTCTGCTGTTGGTGGAGGACAGTTCATGTTAGCCTTCCTCTTTGCTGACAACTGATTTTTATCAGACCTCTTAATTACTGACCATCTGATCAACATGAAAAGGAATCTCCTTGTGTTTTTAATTTGAAATACTCTGATTACTGGTGAGATTAAGTTAAGAAGACCTTTGGGTTCTTTTTCAGTGAATTTCTTGTTCACATGCTCATTTTTCTATTGGGGCATTTTCAAATTTCTTATTGATTTGTAGTTATTTATAAATTCTTGATATTAATTTATTGCTATTTATAACTTCTAATTATACTGATTTTCTTTTTATTTTGTTAATGGTTATCTTTTATTGAAATTGTTTTATATTTAAAATAGTAAAAGAGTTTAAAATCTGTAAAAATATTTATCAATCTTTTAAAAGTATGGTTTATTTTTTTTCTGGTTTAAGTATTCCTAACCTGAGATCATAAATATTTTCTTTCAATTTTATTTTTTTTAATCTTTTACACATACACGTGTTTAATCTATCTGGAAGTGACTCTTGTATTGTGTTAAGTATACATGTTTTTTTCCCAGATCAATGAACCTAGCACCACTTACTAAATAGTATATCTTCCCCCAACCAATTTTTAATGTGATATATCAAGTTTCCACATATGCGTTGGATCTTCTTCTGCACCCTTATTTTGCTTCACTGGTTTGTTTTTACCCATGTGCAAATATCAAAAAATTTAAATTGCTATAGTGTTAAAATATCTTGATGTCTATTGTGTGCTACAATTTTGTTATTCTTTTTCAAAATTATCTTTGCTAATTTTGGTCCTTTGGGGGTTCATTATGAATTCTAGGAACTGCCTGTCAAGTTCCATAATAAATCTGTTGGAATTTTAATTGGAATTGTAGTTAATTTATTAGCTAATATGGAGAAAAGCCAAACTTTCATTACATTGTTGGGTCTTCCCATCCATGAACATGGTACATTTTGTCATTTAGTTAGCACTTACTTTGCTACATTTATTCCTCGATACATTATGCATATATTTTCTCACTGTTTATTGCAGATGTATAAAAATGTTAATTATTTCTTTTTGTTGAGCATTCATCTGGCAACCTTCTTGAATTTTTATGAATTCCAACAGTGTATTAAGTTTCTGGATTTTTTTCTAGTAGACAATCATATTTAATAAAAGCTATCATAATGCTTATGTCTTTTTCTTTTCAAATGTTATTACTTTGTTTTAGACCATTAATTCAATTTTGAACAGAAGGAGTGCTAACAGGGATCCTTGTTATGTTACTGAGTTGAAATTAACAGATTTTCCTTTGCTGTGTAGTTCTTAATATATGTTTTTCTTTCGTTTCCATTGCCCATGGAAAAGGTATATAAGTTACAGGTAACTATTTCCTTAAAATGTGGTAAAATTTGCCTGAAAAACTGTCTGAGCCAAGTTTTATTGAGAAGAAGGGTGGTGGCGGTGGTGAATATTTTCATTTGCTGGTTTAATTTCCCAATTTAATATTAATTTGTGTCTCTATTTTGTAATGAGTCCAGTTGTGAATCTTATGTGGTTTTTTTCCAAATATTATTCACACCATCCAAGCTTTAAATTATATGGGCATCATCTTGTTCATTGTGCTCTCCTATGGTTTTTTTTTAATATTTCTAATTCATCTTTAATAAATCTATTGTATGCTGCAAGTATAGGCATTATATTCTTGGGGCATTCACCCCTCTCCCTCTCAAGTCTCATTCATTGCTCTAAATCATCATTTTATTTGGATTTCTCTCCTGAGCTTCTGAGCAGTGTTTTCAATGTATCACAAATACATTCAACCTGACTAGGTTTCCATTACCTAAACACAGCATCTCTAACATTAAACTCATTACCACCACCACCACCCCAAGAGCACCTACTCCTCAGCCAGGTCACTGATCACAGTAAGACTGTACCTGTAGTCGTTCACACTCAATATTTAACTTCTTCAGCTCACTACTTAACTTCTTCTCTCTCCAAAATTGCAGAATCATCACAGTGTCTCTCACGTTTGTCTGTTCCTTTCCATTCCCATTCCACAACCCACAAAACAGACATCTTAGCACCTCATTTCTGAACTACTCTGGTAGCCTTCGACCTTATAATACTACTTCCATACAGTCCCCTTTTCTAATACATCCTGCTCATCATCACCACATTAATCTTGTATATGTTTGTAAATATACATTTTTAGAGTTGTATGGTATTTTATGGTTTACAGAGCACATGTGAAATAGATAGAAAAGGCACTACTGGCTCCATCTTTTTCAAATACAGAACTGAAGATTCAGATTCCTATTACCTAAGACAATTACAAATCAAACCAAGGTTTAAGTGAAATAAGTCAGAAAGAAAAAGGCAAATATCACATGATATCACTTATATGTGGACTCTAAAAAAAAAATGATACAAATGAACATATTTACAAAACAGAAACAGACTCACAGATATAGAAAACAAACTTACGGTTACCAAAGGGGAAGGGGAGGGTAGGGATAAATTAGGAATTTGGGATTAACAGATACACACTACTATATATCAAATAGATAAACAACAAGGACTTACTGTATAGCACAGGGAATTATATTCAATATCTTGTTGTAACCTATAATGAAAAAGAATCCAAAGAAGAATATATATATATATATATATATATATATATATATATATATATATATATATATATATAAAACCAAATCATTTTGGTGTACACCTAAAACTAACACAACATTGTAAACCAACCATACTTCAATAAAATTAAAAAACAAACAAACCAACCAAGGTTGAATTTCTTTCCCTCACAATTCAGAATTCCAACCCCACATATGAAATTCTAAGTTCTTTTATGGAAGGAGCTATGATTTTTGCTATTGTCTCACATAATCTCTAACCCTGTGCTTTGATGTAAAATGAGTTCTGATTAAGAAAATGCTGAGCTACTACTGACAGAGAAATATAGCAGTGATTATTCTTGATTTGGGAAGAATGCTTAGGTGCTTCTGTTGTATTATCTCACTGAGAAGGAAATCACGTCCTGAACAAACTATTCTTCCACCTATTGGTCATGAAAAATATGTGTCCACTTAAAAAGTTAACATAGGGTTAACTTGGGAGAAACTTTAGCACCAGTGATTTTAATAGAGAGATAAACCAAAAATAAAGAGATTCAATCTTGTCTACTCCTACTGTTTAATTATGAGAAGAGAGGAAAGAAAAATAATGGAAACACCTACTCCTGGTGAATTTACCCTCACCCCCAACACACACATTTACTTAATTGGTTCCATGATTTATATGGTGTGCTTTATGCTTTTCTACCCACTCACAATATTACAAATATTAATCATTTTTCCATGGTCAGTTATAGGGATTATAGCCTAGTACTGTGTATGATCATAAGAAATATGACATCAAATGGAAACGTGTTCTGCTTTTCGTTTCCCCCACCCCCCACCCCCAGCTGTTCATAGATCATATTTTGATCTCTCAGAGAAAGGAATACGAGTATCTCAGTAAAGAGCTATGCTAGAAAAGCAAACAACAAACAAAATCAAAAGAAAAGATAAAAATCCTTTTGGGAAAGATCAAATCACATAAAAAACTCCCAGAGAATGAATATTTTTCATGCATGGACCCTGGGTTCAAGACATCAGAGGGTAATGTCCATTCTCAATTAACTGAGATCAAGGAAGCAATAGTTGAGAACCTACTGAGGTGGGCCAAAGGGCCAACTGTTGGCAACTCTCCATATGGGTCACATTGTGGTCCTGAGGTCAAAGACACTGCACATAACTGAGCTTCTCTAAGTTCAAACACTTGTACCAGCCTTTCTTTAAACGTGATCCAAGAGGGTGCCTCTGCTCTCCAAATGAACTCTGATAGGAGAATGAATCAGACAAAAGGCAACAGATGAATGAAGCTGCAAAGAAAGCAGGTGTGCGCTATTTAAAGAAGTAGCTTATGTTCTTTTGTACACAGGTAATGAAAAAATTCCTACGCTTTTCCTCAGTGTATGAGCCAGACGTGTAAATTATATTCCTTTCTCTTCAGTAGAATCAGAAATTCAGAACCATCTCAGATGTATGAGTATATAGACCAACATCTTACGTGTTCGCAGTTCAGGGAAGCATATATGGGACACCCTGTATCAGTCAGGATAAACTAGGTTAATCTGCAATAATGAATAATCCCAACACTCAGTGGGTGAATACAATGAAACTGTGTTTTTTGCTCATCCTACATATTGTATAGAGAAATGATTAGCAGGGAAATTTGCATATCAAACTTAGAGACGTAGGTTGAAGGACGCTCCATCTTAACACGTACTTGTAGGACCACCCAGGCAGGGGAAGGAAATACGGCACACCACGCCCCAGCTCTCAAAGCTTATCCCTGCAAGTGACACACATCACATGCATTCCTATTTCATGGCTTAAACTCAGAAGGAGCAAGGATGTGCGATCCTATCATGTGCCCAGAAATGAGAAGAACTGGAATAAATGTGAGCAGCCTTAATGACCTCATTCCACTTCATAAAAATTGTCTAAGTCATATCCTTCACTATTATCCTCACTCAAAATATAAATACTATGTATAGAAGCCATTCTAGAGAGAACAGACAGAAAGGAAGATGGTGTGAGTCCCACATACCACAAAAGTATCTCCTAGAGCAATTCAGGAAATTAGAAACACGTATGGCATCCAATTCTATTTTATTAAGTCTTTTGTTTGGATTTTGTTTCTTCCTTCTTTTCCAATCAATCAACAAACCTCTTCCTGGTCTATACTCTTGATATTTTTTCTCAGATTTTTTTTTAATATTTCACTTTCCATCTCCTACTGCTACTATATGAATCTTTTGGAACAAAGTGATATATTCAGTAAATTCCCTTGTGATATTTTCAAAGCTTTAAACACCTTAATGCCATTAATTCATTAATTTTTTTCCACTCAAAATCATTCCAGAGCTTATCAGTGTTGAGCTTTGACTATATTAGGGCAAAGAAAATAAAGATTTGATCCCTGCCTTTGTAGAATTTCAACTCCTCCTAGTGAAATAGCACATAAACAATGAACTACCAGAAGAAAAAAATAGTAAGGGAAAACATCCAAAAAAATATTGTTTCAAGTCCCTAACACTAAAATTATCTACTGGCATAGTCTTCAACCCCCATTGATCATATATGAACAGAAACAATTTTGCAAGAGGTGACAAAAGGAGCTCTTCTGAAGCTTCTTGCCTACGTTTAGCTAATGAAGAGTGTAAAAGAGTTTAGTTATGTCAGCAAATGTAGAGTGAAGTGAAGAATTTAAGAAGTGGGGAAATAAGTACTTTGCTCAGAGGCAGAAAAAAATGATTTTTTTCCAATTATCTACATAGAAACAAAAGTGAGTTGAGTTTTTTTGTCTGCCTGTTTTTTACCTAGTTATCACAGATAATTATTGAAACTAAGGAATCAAGCTAAATACACTAAATCAATCAGAACTGTCCTGCCCCACCCTTTTGTGCATATACCAAAACACCTGGACCGTGGCTTTCTTTTTTGTTCCTTATACATCTACAAGTTGTTGCCTTCAGTCCTTACCTGTATCAACTTACAAAACTGTGTGTGTGTGTGCGTGTGTGTGTGTGTGTGTGTGTGTCTGTGTGATTTTTTGAAATCCCTCCTCCACCCTCCAGAGTCCCCTGCAGTGACTGGCTGCCTAGGCTGTTATTATTGCTTTACTAAAGGCTCAGAGAACCGTGTGATTTGGCTGCTTCCAGAAAAATGAATCTGCTGCAAAAACAATTTTTTCTTTTTATTCTGACATGGGTAAGAGAGACTGTCTGAGTAGCCAAGGGAACTGTCTACTATATCTCTCTGGCATTTGTCAGTGATGATGAAAAACCTGAAGCTTCAATTCCACAAAATTTTCAAGCAAAGAACCCTTGGGTGAAGATGATACCAGCTCATGTTAGTGCATACAGTCACAATCACACTTTGAGAATTAGCTCAATTCTTCACAGCATGCTTTCATGGAACAAGAAGTAAGAAATCACAAGGTCCAAGTTATGGAATTAGAAACAGAGGTTTCTAATTGGAATGTAAGAGAAAATGTAAATAGGAATTCCCTGGCGGTCCAGTGGTTAGGCCTCCACGCTTTCACTGCCGAGGGCCCGGGTTCGATCCAGGGTTGGGGAACTAAGATCCCACAAGCCACGAAGTGTGGCCAAAAGAAGAAAAAAAGAGAAAATATAAACTACAAGAGGCCAGTCAGCTAGGCCCTCCAGTTTCGAGGTCCATTCTATCACTCTGCTTATCTATTGAGAACATTAACAGAGGCCATTAGATTACAATAGCCTCTGAGTTTCCATAGTTTATAGTGGTGTGCATCCACCATCTGCCATGGTAGTGGATAAAAGTAACACTACATTGCAAAGAAACCTAAATCAACGTGTTTCCATTAAGATCCAAAATGATATCTGGGATATATATTATATTAGTGAATATCTCTTTTTGTTCTTTTAAAATTGGGAGGTACTATTTCTTTGGGAACTAAGAAAAAATATTGTTACTAAAAAATAGAGATATTTCCATGCTGCTTCTTTCTACGTTATTCTATTCCATTCCAAATAGGTAATATTTCCATGATCACCATCATTCTTATATGTACATTTAAGACTGTTCAAAATGTCATGGCAGCAGAGAAAGCACTGGGTTAACAAGCTGGCCTGCAAGAACCACTGCCCCTTGGGAGCTTAGTCTGACATCAAGTCCCAGGTGTGAAGAAAACTGGGAAGGGTAATGTCTAGTGTTTAAGTAGTGATGGAGTTTCTTGAGCTTATCAGCTTCATTTGCCTGCTTCCAGACACAACCATCCCTGGGCACTGCTTTTTCAGCTAACTTTCAAAATGCTTCAGTTATTAAGTACATGCCAGCTTATGTTCAGGTCATTCATCCTCATTTTCTGCAACTTTTAAAAAATCCTCCTTTGTAAATAGAAGTGGAAGTGAGGAGAAAAGGTTTACTTGTGTCTGTAAATTATCCATAATAGAACTGCCCATCCTTTGAACTGTCCCTTCATTAAAAAAAAAAAAGTAGAAGAGCAAAAAGCACATCTTTAAAACAGCTTTCGCTCCACGTTCTCACCATTTCACACCTGATCTAAGAAGCCCTTTTACAAATCATTTCACTGATCCTGGCTTTTTGACAACACAAGATCAAAGTCTCTCCAGCTTTGGATTAACTTCTCTGCATAAATAAGTACAGCACTGGTACACTTTGGGGCTATATGAAGAACCTTTGGTTTAAGCAGTAAAACTGACTTATTTTTACAGAAGCTGACTTGGAATATTACAATAGGAAAAAAAAAAAAACAGCCAAGGATTTTGTGATATTTATGCTTAAAGACTGTACCAGCAGGACAACATTTATGAGGCTTTTCCAAGTGAAGTCCACCAATCATCAGTAGAAGGCTCGGCTCAGCCTAACATTCTATATTTCTCATAATTTATAGGATACCTGTTGGGCTTGGAGCGTTGTCTGAGGATCGGAAATGTGACATAAGTCTTTGCTGGTTCTTTTAAATGAGACTCCAGTTGTCTCAAGGGAGAATGACACTGGGTCAGTTCCATGCAGGAACCTCAGGGAATAATGGAATAGAGAATATAGGTCCTAGTTATCCTTCTTCTAAGCCTGATTCTTCTTTACAGGGGTACAAATATTTCCTTTCTAATTGCTAAGTCTGATTTTAGCTTTACTCGTGAAGGAACCAGATTTTTAGTGAAATGGAAGTCAATAGCGTTGCAGTTCTTTCTTCTTTCCCTTCCTTCTCTCTGTCGTACAAATCTCCATTGCCCTGTGTCTCTGCAGCTCATGTATATAAAGTTCATATTATATCATCTTACACATGCTATTTCCTAGTTGTTGTTTTAATGTATTATTTTCCCCACAAAAGAGTATATTTTCTGAATATCTGAGTCATATTTATAATCTATGCATCTATTATTTTCCAAAATTCCTGCCAATAATAAGTACATCATAAATAATCAGAATCATTGATTATATATGTGAATAATGTTGGCTTCTTAAAATAGTTCATTGACATTCCTTAAAAAAAAAACCCATGAGAACTTAAAAGAAAAATTAGTTATAATATTAAGCAACAAATATATGAGTTTTTTGGTCTCTCTTCAAATATTTTAACAATAAATAAAAACATATTTGAAAAATATGACTCTTCTGGTGTATTTCATTGGGCAGGATGCCTACAGTGAGGGCAAAGCATCAAAGGAATATTCCTAAGACAAAAGTATCCTAAGTGTGAGAGGAGGTTGAAAAAGCTTGCCATACGATGATTTTTTTTTTTTGCCACAGTATGTTGTCACCACTGCTATGGCATGTTTTAAAGAGGAAAAGAGGAGTGGGGCTTTCCAGAGAGCCAAATTCCATTAACCAAAACAATTTCTGAATCAACTGTCATACCTACGTCAAAGCCATTGAAAATAAATGAGGTCTCATGCACAAACTTTAACCTGGATTAACAAGGGGATTTCAGTGTGAGGGTGGAGAGTGTGGTTCAGGGTTCATACCCCAGGGAAAAGTGCAGAGAAAAGAGAGCATTCTCCTTTAAACTTGCAAATAAACATTTTCCCCAAATAAGTGGGACTTCCTCAAATGTGGGCTAGGTGTCTCCAACAGTACCTAGAGGCACCTCCCTAGATATCAGGTCACCTTTTGCTACTAACCAAATAAATCTGGGGAAAAAGGAGTCAGCATAAATCCTTCCTAAACTGCCGCTCCCATACTTATATATTTGTCATTACAATATAAAGCATTTTTATTGCTCAGAAGGTTCTGAACCGAACTTATCTACAAACACAAACACAGATGCATGCATACACACACACACACATGTCCATACACAAAATAAAGGAAAATTTCTCCCATATTGTCTCTACTCCCCCAAATCTTTGATAAACAAATACTAGTGGTGCCAATGATTCTGGAATATAAATATCATTAAGTCACTTTGCTGTCATAGGGGCTCAAGAGCGGAAACATGATGGAGGGACAAGAGGTTTTAAAATTTTTAATGGTCTCTAAGTTATCTGTTTATTTCAAGAAGTGTTCCAAATGGGAAAAAGAAAGTTCTTTAGCTGAAATTATGTTTCCAATGTATTCTTCTGTACAGAATGAAACAAATTATGAATTTAATTTTAAAAGCTGCTGTGCATACATGTGTGTGCACATAACCTTCGTATATGCAACAGGCCTGTAGCAACATATATATACACACACATATATGTTATACATATATGTGTGTGTGTATATATATATGTTCCTTGGAAGTCAGTACAATATCTACTATCATTTTCACCACATCATGCTCAAACAAGTGATTTGTACATAGTGGAGCTTCAATAACTTTTTCTTTTTAATGTACCTGAGCTGCAACCAGAATGGGTATTTGTACCCACATACATACAGTTATTGATATCATTATAAAAGTGATAATTAATATGTCCTCAGAGATCTTTCAGTTTCCAAAATATATGCCAAAATGAGTGGGCTCTGAGAATACTGGGGAACTGAGGGTCAGAAAAGCTCCAGTTTCCATCTCCTGTCATAGCCCCGAATGCTATTATTATTTACTGAAGGCCAGTGATTTGCTTGGCAATGCACAGCTCACAGGGGGAAGCTCTGTCTCTGCCCAGTGGGGTTTGAGGAACAAGGCTTATAAGACATAAAAGACAAGTAAGAACTGGCAAGAGCAAGAAGCAATCTAAGCTTGTGGCTTAAAATACCATTAAAATAATCATTAAAACCAGGCGCCTAACACGCTCCATGATCTAGGCCAAAAACAGAGGAAAATGTAAGATTTTTCACCCTGTAACCACAGGCTCCTTTTGTAATTGGTAAGCATCAGGGAAGGGAGTGATAAAATCCTTCCTAGATATTCTAGGAGAGAGTTGTGAATTGTTGTTGTGAATGCTGTTATTATATATCATACGCCCACAGCATCATGGCTTTTGTTGGGATATGTACAAGAGTGATACATGATTGGGATAGTTTCAACAGGAAAAAAAGAATATTCTCCATGTTACCTAGGATATAACTTGTAAAAACGAATATCTTCTCTAAAAACATTGAAGCCCAGGCTGATATCTGTAGTGTGCCATGTAGGGGCCATAGATAACGTGATTCCAAAGAAAGGCATATCCTTCAAATGCTAATTCCCCAAATAAGGAAAGCATGGGAGGTTTCCTGTGAAAAGATGTTAGGATGTGTGGTAGGCAGAATGACATCTCCCACAATGTCCATGGCTTGTTCCCAAGAAACTGGGCAAATGCTACCTAATTTGACAAAAGGGTCTTTGCAGACATGATTAAGGATCTTGATCTGGGGAGATTATCTGCAATCACAATGACCCTGATAATTGGGAGTCAGGAGGGTCAGGGTCAGAATGCGAGATGTGATGGTGACGGAAGCAGACACTGCAGTGATGGGGTCGCAGGCAAGGAGTGCAGGAGGCCTCTAACAGCTGGGAAAGACAGGGAACGGAATTCTCCCTAGAGCCTTCAGAAGAAACGCAGTCCTTCTGAAACCTTGACTTTAGGACTTCTGACTTCCAGATAACTAGGAAATATATTAAGCCACTAAGGTTATGCTAATTTTTCATAGCAGCAATAGGAAACTAATATAGAGGGAAATAAAAGAAAAAAACAACATTCTTTCAAAATAGTCTTGGTGATGGGCATTTCCAAGATTTATCAGCATATTCTGACCCCTTCAGAAAGCATCCGGAGACACTTTCATAGCAAATGGGCCTTGCACATTTTCCAAGGACATATCAGCACGTGGGTATAAGGTATATTAAGAGTATCTCTATGTTTAAGATACCACCTACAGAATTTCTGGAGAAGTAGAACTTCCCTCTCCCAAATAGCTCTGTACTAGTTCAGAACGCTCCAGGAAATGTACTACATATGACAGAAGTTTAACACTCGAAAAACTAGTCATTCAAGTTTGCCATATTAACAGAACAAAAACAGAAACGCCATACAATCATAATAGATGCAGAAAATAAAACTGACAAAATTTTATATCTATTCATGATGTAAAACAAGCAAAAACCTAATATATGGATTTACCTAGAACAGCAATTCAATGGGAGAAAGGATAGTCTTTTACACAAATGGTGCTGGAACAAGTGTTTATTCATATGAAAAGGTAAACCTTAATCCTTAACCTTCCATCATGTAAATATTAACTTGAAATGTATCATAGAGCTAAACATGAAAATTCAGAATATAAAACCTCCAGAAGAAAACACAGAAGTCTTTAAAACTTTGGAATCTGTTAGGCTTTCTTAGTTGAGTCACAAAGACCACAATTCTTTGAAAGACACTAATAAGAGAACAAAATAGCAAACAGCCTGGAAAAAATATTTGCAAAATATATATCTGACATAGGAATTGTATGTGGAATAGGAGTAACCCAAGAAACTCGATAATAGATCACATTATTCTATAAAAATAGGCAAACACTACCAGACACTTCACAAAAGAAGATATACAAATAGCCAACACATAAAAATAGGCTGAGCATCATTATTTATCAAGGCAATGAAAGTTAAAACTATAAATAGATATCACTACATACTGGAATGGCTAAAATTAAAAAGAATCTCAATACCAAGAGTTGGCAAGTATTGGAATAACTTCTCTCACACACTGCTGGTGGGAACGCAAAATGGTACAACTGCTTGGAAAATAGCTTGTCGGTTACTTATAAGCTAAACATACATTTCCCATAGGACATGGCCATCCACTACTAGGCACTCAGCCTAAATAAGTGTAAACGTGTATCCACAAAAAGACTTGTACATGAATGTTCATAGTTTTATTTGTCATAGTCACCTATTAGAAGTCCATCAATAGGTGACTGGATGAACTGTTGTATTTCCATGCAAAGAAATACTAATCAGCAATTAAAAGGAACACTAAAGGCTCATGATGATGTGGATGACTCTCAAAAACATTATCTGAGTGGTAAAAGCTTTACACAAAAAAGTACACAACTCTGAGATTTTAATTACACGCAACTCCGGAAAAGACAAATCTAATCCATGTCTGACTGTAGTCAGAGATTAGGGAGGAACTGTCTGGAAAGGGACTTAATCTTTGAGGGTAATAGAATTGTTCTATATCTTGGTTGTGGAAGTGATCAGATAGACAAATTTCTCAAAACTTATCAAAGAGTACACTCAAAAATGGCTTCATTTTATGTAACTTTCACATCAATAAGATTGATGATTTTTTTTCTCTTCCTAAAACCAAAATACATAAACATCTACCAACTCTACATATCTTCATACTCAACCTTTGCTTTTATATCAGATCTGTGCTCTAACCCTTTCTTTTCTGGGGCAAGTTCCTTCCCATGCAGTGTCTAAACAATTCAAGCAAACAGAACCCTGAATGAAAGGGCACTTCATAAATCCTAGCAGTGTGTTCGGCCATTTAAGAGTTGTCAGATATTATATGAATCTGCTCTCATTGGGGCCTCTGTTGCAGGCATTCAACTCTGCAGAATAAGGACTAAGAACTGGTGACAAAAGGTAGGTATTTAAGGAATGACAGAAACAGGAAGAAACAAATGTCTGGGGAAGTCATTAACCGTCCTTGCAGTGATGAGTGGCTTCCAGAGGCCAGTATGTCGCTACATCCAAGTGTCCCTGTACGCTTTTGAAGAAGGTTATTTCTGTCTGTTCGAAGATGTTATGAAATGTTACACTTGGTGATAACAGTTGCTGCCCCTCCACCCCCTCAAGGGTATAGAATTACAACACAAGGGGATAACAATTAAATATTATTAGAGCCTGTGGTTTCCATGTTTAGACTGCATATCTTAACATGTTAAAAGGACTGAAAGTGGATGGCATTGCTGAAAAATTCACCATGAAATGACAACCAAAGCCTTGAAAAAACAAATGGCCATTCCATCAGGATGCTTAAAGTCAAGCCCAGTTAGAACACTACACTATCTTGAAACTATGTTGACTTTCCAGAGCTTCACTGATTTTTTAGAAAAATTTCTCTGACTTTATCTCAATTTAGATCAAATAGAGTTGGAGTTTGAAACAGCAGGCAAATAGCAGGTCAATAAAATTAATCTTTTCTCCAGTTAATGTATACTTTTTAAATTATTTGTATAAAGTATGGAAAGTCATGCGGATAGTCCAAAACTGATGGAATATAAAAAAGTCACTCCTATCCTTGCTTGAAATGCTATTTCGTGTGTACAGCTCATTTACTGTTTTCATTCTGGTGTCATTTCATAAAACGATGCTCTCTGAGTAGCAAAAGAAAACATTAGGCAAATAGAGAAAAACTCTGAAATTAAAGGTTTTCCAGGAAAATGTCAAAGAGGAAAGTAAGTCTATGGATAACGGAAAGATAAGTATCTGAGGGTCTCTGGGGAGAGAAGCTTCTAAGAAGCATCAAAACATGTTATCATGATTTCTGCTGGTAACTTGAGCCAACTTCAAAACTTTCCTTGGTGGATTACAACAAAAGGACCCATTATCAGAAAGAAGTAGTTAATTAAAGTGAATTATTAGAATGCTCAACCTGCCTTAAATGGAGTACAGCTGCTGAGTCACACTGTAAAAATGAAACTGGACTACTCATACACTTAGCAATTATTGTTTGAATTGGATATCTGATTTTTAAATCTGGAACAGAGTGACACCAGGAAACATTGTTTAGCAGACATCATATTTATATGACCTTTTCTTGATGAATTTTAATCATTCTATATGCTTTTCTGGACATTTTAAACATTTTAACTCCCGTTTTCTTGGAGTGTTACTTTTTCTGTCATAAAACAACCATTGTCTCCAGATGTATGTTTTAACTGTATTGATAGTGCCTGCAGTACTTGGAATCTCACTATTTAATGCCACTGCTTCGTAAAGGGGAATTTAGACTGAAGGTCACTATATAATAAAATCATTTGCTTAGTCATTCCTGAAAGGAACTTGAAAGGAACAGGTGCGCAATCTGGGCGCAAGACTGAGCTGATAGTGTGAAAGGACTTTTCTTTTGTTCTTTCTTTTTTTTCTTTTCTCCCTCAGTAGGTTATAAAAAAATATATAATGAGAAGGTAGTTTGATGCAAACAGATGCATCTTTCTCTAGGAAAAACACAAACATCAACTGTGAAGAAACAGTGGCATAGACAACTGATAAAAAGAAGTGCTGCACAATTTTTTTTCCTTCACCTTTGGTGTGCACGCATCTGGGGACTTGATAAGCTGTCATAAGGTTAAGGAAGTAAACAGATGTCGGCTGTGGATAACAATCTCTGGTGGACTTTCAGAGCCTGGTGATGATTTGCCCAATGGCTCTCTCCTTATCGGAATGCCATTAAAAACTCTCACCTGGGTAAGTGCTCCAGTCTGCCCAAGCAACTTTCATCTGGCATCAATCACGCCCATAAAACAAGCCCAAGAGTAATATAACAGCCCAGGTGTCTACAATTTCCAGCTCCCACAGCACCTGACAGCACGTAACCACCTTCAGATCAAGATTCCCCTATCTCTCTATTTAAGGACAGTGAAGAGAGCTCTAAGAGTTGTAGCCCAGTCCCGGACTTGCTTATGGTTGAATGAAACACTCTTACTCATTTCCCAGAAAGTCAGCAAATACTGTGAGTGATCAAAGTGGAATGACATACTCGTGGAGTGTAAAAGCAACTGGACTAACATCAGCGACACAGCCTGTATAACCGGCAAATGCCTGATCTTGAAAAAGATCATCTTGACTTGAGAATGTGTTCCTCATTCAATGGCTAAGAGAGCGTGCTGGTGGTACCCAGATCTGTAAGCTTCAGATGCCTAAGAGCTTTTACATTGCTAAAGATAAGGTAGCAGTTATGATCAAAAGCATTCTCGTCAAGTTTATATTTTTTCCAGGGTTTTGAAACATATCAATAATGCAGAGAAGTTAAATTTTATACTGTTTCTAAAGTTAGATAAGAAGAACTAGATAGAGGTGATGGTTGCACAACACTGCAAATGTACTAAATGCCACTGAATTGTATACTTTAGAAAGGTTAATTTTATGTCATATCAATTCTACCTCAATAAAATTTAATTTTAAAATTTTGGGGGAAAAAGTAGCTGAGGAATTAAGCCCAAAACATTTGGAAAACAATTTTTGATTAATTCATTCCACAAACATTTTTTGCACACTTAGTAAAGGCCAGGCACTTTGATATGGGGCTTAGAAAATTAAGGTACTTGTTTTCCCATATCCTTAAATCCTCAAAGGATTTACAACCAAGATTTTTTTTTTTTTCCTTTCTTATTTTCCCTAATCAAATCTTCTGGGAAAGAGGTTTTTTGTTTTGTTTTGTTTTTTTGTTTTCTGTCTTATCACACGAAGCTTCCCGGGTTAGCCAACCTGGATTCAGTCCTGGCTTGGCCCCTTTCTAACTGTGCAATTCTGAGCAAGCTGTTTAACCTAAGCCTCACTTTTTTTCATGTGAAAATGAGGCTAATAAAGGCACTGACCTTATAAGGATATTTTGGAATTTCATTAGATAATGCAGGTAAAGCTTTTATCATAGTACCAGTTTTAGAATTAAATTGATATCAGACTTAATTATTGATATTATTATGATGCGACTTTCTATCATCCCTCACGTCAATATGGCATTTTAAAATATACTTGAGATTCCTTAATTTCTTAGCACATTCCCATGACTGTACAATATATTTTAATGATAATAAAATCAGCAGCTCTGAAACAAATTAGTTTTTAAAAGGTTATAAATTTGGACCACAGAACTATAGATTCAACTGGCTAGTTTTGAGCTAATTCTTTCCTTTGCCTTCAAGTCTTCCCACCCCAAAACTTTACCTAGTAAACCCTGGTCAATCTCTAGTTACCTGAGAAAATTGTTACCTCATAAGTTAGGCTCAACATCATATGAAATAGACTTCAAGCTAATGAAAGTTTTTCAGAAGGATAAGGTTAAAATGAATATATCTATCTCTAGCTGCAGTTTATTTTTCTTTCTCTTCGCTTTTTTAAGAAATCAACTTTATTGAGGTATAATATACATGTAATAAAATGTCCCATTTTAAATGTACAGCTGGTGAGTTTTAACAAACATATACTTGTATGTAACCACCACTCCAAACAAGATATCAAACATTTCCATCCCACCCCCCCCCCTCCAGAATTACCTTTGTGCCCTTTGTAATTGACCCTATCCCATCCCTGGCCCCAAACAACTACTTATCTGCTTTCTGACATTTATTTTAGTATAGTTTGTTCTATAACAAAGTGTTTGCAGACTATGGCTCACAGGACAAATCTAGCCCACTACTCTTTGTAAGACCCACAAGCTAAAAATGTTTCCCCCCCGCCCCCGTAAAATGGTTGGAACAGGCAAAAACAAAAACAATATTTCATTATAAATGAAATGTTTATGGAATTAAAATTTCAGTGTCCAAAAATAAAGTTTTATTGTAATTCAGGCATGCTCATTTGTTTACATACTGTCTATGGCTGCTTTTGTGTCAAAATGGTAGAATTAAGTTAACTGTAGCTGGGACTAAAATATTTACTATTTGGTCCTCTACAGAGAATGGAATCATACAGTATGTAGTTTGCTGAATCTGGCTTCTTTTGCTCAGTATAACTTTTGAAATCCATCCATGTTGTTGCATGTAACAATAACTCAGCCTTTTCATTGCTGAGTAGTATTCCATTGTTTGAATATACCACCATTTGTTTACTCATTCACATGTTGATATACATTTGGGCTGTTTCTAATTGGGGGCTGTTATAAATTAAGCTGTTATAAACATTCTTATACAAAACTTTTTGTTAATATGCTTTCATTTCTCTTGGGAATGCACCTAGGCATGGATTTGTTAGCTCACATGATAAGAATATGATTATAAGAAACTACTGTGAATAAGAATTCCACTTGTTCCACATCTTTTGCCAATAATGGCAACATCTAAAATTTTGTATTCTTAGGGATTAAAATGGCAAGCATTTCTAAGCAAAAGTATATAATTTAACTTGGGTTAACTTCTTGGGTTATGTGTATTGTGCAAACTATTAATTATGCTTGCATGTCTACCTCTCTTATCTCATTTTCACATAATGATATTGTCTTTGGATTTCTACTTAACAACTGTATGCCTCTTATAGATGACTGAAATACACTGTGTTTTTCAATTCAGGTGATGATAAAATAGATTAGGGTCAGTCTACTTTTCCTGTAAAGAGCCAGATAATGTAGCTTTGCGAGCTGCAGGAGGTCTCTGCTGTGTCTTTTCCTCCTCTCCTTTTTTTTTTTTTTTACAGCCCTTTAAAAATGTAAGAATCATTCTAAACCAATGGGCTATACAAAAATAGACCATGGGCCAGATTTGACCCACAAGCTATAGTTTACAAATCTTTGACATAAAACATGTTCTTCATAATTTAACAGTGCTCGGAGTTTTCTATATTGTTTCCTTAAAAATATTTATTAAAGGCAAGTCAATCTGACATAGTAAGGAATAGGTACCTTTCAAGGAAAGTATTCTAAGACACAGAAAACACTTTCTTAGGTGGGCGATAACCAGTGTTATGCTAGAGTCAGCTTCTATCGGCTTGAAGAGCTGATTATTAAACATTCATGAATTTTGTCAGATGAGTGTTAAGCCATTGGTAGCTTGAAATGGACCATGGCGGGAGTATTTACACCATCAAAATCGTAACTATGGTTTTCTTTGTATAGAGCAGATTTACCTGCACACCACTGGCAGCAACCCTTCTGAATACTAGTGCTTATGCAATCTGCATGCACAGACTTGACTGTACATGAACTAGTGTAAAAAATAAATCCACCAATCACATTCCCTAGATACTCTGGGAGACAACTTGCACCCTTCTTTCCCATGATAATGTGCAAAATGCATATTTTTCTTGCACTTGTAATCTAACTCAAAACTTAGGAATCCTGACCATAAATTTAGAAGTTCGATCATTCTAAATCCCTCCCCCAGAAGACACAAGAAATTAGGAAATACTTGTGTATCTGAATCGCTGCATATTTCTGGTCTTATTTTTTCTGTTGCTAAGCAAATGCACATTTTAATTTATCCTTGGATAAAATTAGAATTATAAAGTCTCCCATATTTTTAGAGTTTACCATTTTGTTCTTACTGTATTTATAACAATTTCAGATGACAGCTTCTGTCTGGTTCTGACTTTTGTGAAATGAGTTGGATTATTATATAGGTCAAAGGTCAGTTGCATGCCAAATCTGGCCCTTGATCACTGCCTTGTCATGAGCTAATATGGTTTTTGCATTTTAAAGAGTTATAAAGGAAGAAGAATAAAGAAGAAAAGGAGGAGGAAGAGGAGGAGGAGGAGAGGGGACAAAAAGGAGAAGATATGACAGCAACCCTGTGGTCTGCAAAGCCTAAAATATTTACTATCTGGCCCTTTAAAGAAAAAACGTTTGCCAATCCTTGGTATAGAAAATCAACACAGCATTAATATTTCATAATCTACTTACTGTTTTGTACATTATGACATAAGATATAGCACAGGGGATAAATTTTCCTCCTATATGTCCCTCTCTACCTAATGACAAATAAATAAGTGCATAGAAAAAAGAGCAACAGATTTAATGCAAATTCACTTGTTTTTCCCTCTTCAGACCTGTCTTTCTTTCAACCTTCCCCATTTTTATAGGTGACAATATTAATTTAAAAACAGGAGAGACTGAATGAAGCAGGGAGTAATTAACGCTCCATGTCTATCATTTCACTTACCACCATGCAGGCAGTCCTCAAATATTCACAAGTTCTAGATCTTTAAAACAGGACATGCAAATAAGTTTTATTCACTGTTTGTGATAGGCAGGGCACCACAAAATTGCAATATAGCTATCTACATAGACACCCTGTGCTTCTGATGTTTACATGTTCAACTCAAGACAATTTAATTTATTGAGAATCTGCTGTACCGTAGGCACTATATTAGCAGTCTGGATACACATTTACCTATAACTAAAAAATTAAACATACAGCCACACTGTAAATGATCCATTTTATTCAGGCATTCCTCCAAACATGGATGTCTTCTCATTATTCAACACTCGACCAGTTTGCACGATAATTTGCATTTACCAAGGGGATATCTGTCTAACCTGTTGACAGAAGAGACCCGAGATGGAAGTCTTTCTTTAATCTTGCTACTGTTCTCTCAGCCTTCCCCCAGAAAGCAAATAAGAGCTCTCCTTAGCTCAGGTAGCTGTTGATGGATGTCTAACTATAAGTGGTAGGAGTCTTCTGGGCCAATCACAAAAGTCAAGGTCTGGTTCTGCTTTGGGTTACAAGCAGCCCAAGTCAAGTGTATGTGGCTTGTGGTATTTAAAATATAAAGATCGAGGAGACAACAGTGGGAAGGGCAGGGAAAGGGCATTCCAGACAGAAGGGACACAAGTGCAAAGCTCTGCAGGCTGAAGGAATGGGCCAGCCCGAGGATCAGGGAGGAACAGGGGCTGCCTGCATGGTCAGTATGCAGTGAGGAAGGAAGGGCAGTGCGGGATGAGCTGGGCCCCTGCCGGATAACGTGGGGCTTACAGCCCACAGAAAGAGCTTACATGTCAGAAAGCAATTTGAAACCATCAGAATGTTTTAAGAAGAAATGACTGGATCCAATTATATTTCTGAAAGAGCACACAGTGGCTGCTGGGTGGTAAATGAGTGGTAGGCAGGCAGGAGAGGAATAAGAAAGACCTGTGGGAAGGTTACTTCAGACAGGCCGGGGAGCAGATGACGCGGGTGATGGGCAAGGAGCAAGAGAGCCCACTCATAATCCTCAGTGACTACTGCCAGGATTTGGGCAATGGCTGGGGACGTTCTCTTTCTCGTATGAAGTAAACGAGGATTCAAAGAAATCTTTTATGGGAAAGTAATGCTAGTACTCCCTGTCATTCTCCTCAACTACACTGTATGTTTTTTTAAGGAAAGATAATGTCATTGTTTTCTTGCACAACCACTGAATAGTAACTGTTATGGACTGAGTGTTCGTGTGGCCCCCCCCCCAAATTCATACGCTGAAATCTAATCTCCAATGTGATGGTATTTGGAGGTGGGGCCTTTGGGAGGTAATCAGGTCATAATGGTAGAGCCCTCATTAATGGGATAAGTGCATTTTTAAGAAGAGGCCAGAGAGCTAGCTTGCTCTCTTTTGGCCATGTGAGGGTACAATGAGAAACCAGCTGTCTATACCCCAGAAGAAGACCCTCACCAGAACTTAATGCTGGTACCCTGACCTTGAACATCTAGCCCCCAGAACCATGAGAAATAAATTTCTATTGTTTGTAAGCCACTACGGCACTTTGTTACAGCAACCCAAACTGATGAAGACAGTAACTAATACTTTCTTCTACATAAAGTTCGTACTCAGGTGATGCTTTTTTTGAGTAGAAATGTGGTAGCCATAGGCATGTACTGACCAGCTATTTCTTCAAGACAGACTCTGCTATGAGAAGTGTAGTTAGCTGACAGCCTCCGTCTGCCACATCTTTGTGATCCATCACAATATACACATCAAGACCCCACTTCTCCCGAACAATGACTGAGAGCATGGCACAGCTACTAGACCAGACCATTCCTGCCTAGTGTGTGACGCTTCTAATGAGCAATCTTGGTATTGAGACTACACATCAGCCTGGCCAAGCTTTCTCAGAGCTCTGCTGCAGTACAAGTCTCATCCTACTCAAAGCTTCCTCCTTCGTCCTGTCTTTTCACAGTCCTAAGACCTGCAACACATATGAATGCCCTTCCCTCCTACACCTGCTCCCTCTCCCCTTTGTCCTTCATAGGTTTGTCAATGAATAAATCTCTTATGCACCTAGTTCCAACTTGGTATCTGCTTCATTAGAGTCCCTGAGCTAACACCAGATGTAATTACAAATAGTAATCTCATTATCATGCAACTTAGTGCCGTTATCTCCTGAAAAAAATCAATAAAACGATAACAAGGAAAATTCATTAATGACCAAAGAATCCCACAAGGAAAACGAGAACCAGTAAAAAGACAAGAGAAGTTCAGTTTTTTAAGCTGGGAAGTAGATGAATGAGTGGTGCTTGATTTGGTATACCAGAGAAAGCTGAATCCTAAAGTGATACAGCAAAAGGTCAAAGAGTAATTTTATTTTCCATAAGATGTCCTCAAAGTCTCAGGAACTGGTAGCAGCAATTACTTCTGGTATTGAGAGTGAAGGTGGGGAAAAAAGATAGATAAGAAGTCTACTTAAGGACAAAATTAGAACTGTCCCCTTCCCCCAGGATTCCCCTTTCACTGAGTGAGTGGTCATGTCTCTATCTGCAGTAAGGTAAGGTTCAGTCCCCAACCCAGTAAAAGATTGAGATTTATGTTCTAGAGATAGCAAAGCAGAAAGACCCTACGCTGAGACAAGTTGATGAGAAGGTACTTCTTGACTTTCCCCGCCCACTTAAATTCTAGAGCATGGGAAGCTGGTGCCTACCGTCTATGTAGGGAATAGAAAGTATCTTTTATGGAAAATTCCACTATACCAAGAGTAAAGATTTAAAGTACTGTCTCTGGGCTTCTGTAAGGAAATCACCTCATCAGAATCATGGCACAGGAAGACTACAGTCAACAAACCAGTCTAGGACCCCAGGAATTTCAAGGAAGAATATAATATTAAAAATAGATACAAAATAAGCAAGCATGAAAAAAATGGGTATTTGGAGGAATAAAAATGAGCAAAGAAAATTTTCTTCAAAGGGATAAGAAGTATATCAAGGAGAAAGAATGCTAGAGAAAAAACATCTTCAGAAAATAACAAAAAAGCTTTCTGAAGTTAACGTAAGAGAAGGAATTTTTTTAAACTTTAATATAAAGTTTGGGAGATAAAGTTGGTGAAATGAGAAAAAGAAAACAGTAGAAATAGTAGCGGAATAGTGGAAAGGAAACAATCAGATAAATACCTGAAGACAATCCCAAATAGAGGGAGATTTGGAGAGGCCCCCAGATTAAAAGGGTTCAGAGCCCACAGGACAGTGATAAAAAATGGACCTCAAAATACACCATCGTGAAATGTTAGCTCTAACAACTAAAAGAGGATCCTATGATTTTGTAGTTAGAAAAAGTGGGTTTTTATATAAAGGTTCTGGAATCCATGATAACAGATTTCTCAACAGTACCTCTAAACGCCTGAAGACTATGAAGAAATGTCTTCAAAATTTTTTAGGAAAAATTATTTCCAAGATAAAAACTAGACATCCTGCTAAATTCTCAATTCAGTGTTAAGGAAGAGTCAAGATATCTTCGTATGTACAAGGTTATACGATGTCAAAGTTTTACTCACCCATATAAGCTGTCATATGTTCCTGAAGGAAAAAGAAGGCATGAGTTCTAGAAAATAGGAAACGAACTTCGAAGAGGTAAGTGAGGGAAATCAGGATGATGGTTAAGAGAAATCCCAGTAGAGCCGCTGTGTAGCCCATATAGAGAGCAATCAATCTTGATTACAGTATATTAGAATGTTATGGAAAATCATGGCAGAAGATGAAATGGATAGATTACCAAATGTCTATAAACATATTGAGAAACATACAGAGCTGAGGCAAATATGAAGCTTAACTAATGATCAATACAAAGAAAACAAAAAAGAAAGCAGATAAATATCAACAAAAAATTATAAAGGAAAAAAGATATAGTATACTTTATGGCTCAGCTGTGACTAATAATTTCATAGTTATAATATCACACAGAAATAAATACTGGACAGGAAACTATAATTAGAATCCTGTGCTGAACCATAATGGAAAAGAATATAAAAAAGAATATGTATATGTATGTGTGTGTGTGTATGTGTGTGTGTGTGTGTGTGTGTGTGTGTATGAATCACTTTGCTTTACAGCAGAAATTAACACATTATCAATCAACTATGCTTCAATAAAAAAAATTGGTCTAATAATAAATACCAAATAATTATCCTGGAAAGAAGGGGTTATAGGATACCTGTAGTCAAGGGATAAGAAATAAATTAGTCAAATTCCCATATTCCATAGTGAGAGTTCAAGAAATAATTCTTAAAACGGAAAAATTAAGAAATAGTGATATTATCAAATATTCATTAGAGATATGTATATAAATGTTGAAAGAATCTGCTAAAAGTGTTGGCAGTGATTTCCATGTGGGGAGCGGAACATGCGAGCAGGAAACAGCTGTCTTCAGCAATGAGACAAAAATGCAAGCAGAAAATCACCCCCCCTACACACACACAATGGTATCTTAATATTCATACCATTATCCCTATAATTAAATTAGCCAATTAGGTTTGCCAAAGAAATTCTGCCCTGAGAAAATCTTGCTTCTATCACTGGGCTAGAAAATCCTGTAATTTTATTTTTAGCTTACTAATTTTGAATGTCGTTCTCTTTTTCCTCCCAAAGAAATATTCTGCACAGAAAAAATGAATATAAATTGAAAAAAAAAAAATCTACGAAGATCCAAATCTTAAGCATAGCTCCTAATTAATGGAAGAGGGGAAAAGAAGGGAATACGAGGAGGTTAATTTGGCCACACTCACTTCTGGTACATAACTGCTTATTTTTTTGAGGATTTTATCTATGCCAAATAATCACACACACACATTTTTTTTCCTTTTTAAATATCAGGAAAACTTCATGGATAGAGCTGAGTTGCTCAGAAATTAATCATATCTATAAATATAGATGGAAAGATGCAATAACACTAATATAAATAGAGAAGGAATTCCCAAGACAAGGCTCTGAAGTGAAGTGCCTCTAGATGCCCCAGCTAACACATGTCTCAGCAATCTTTTCAGGTTAATCTCTGACCAATCCCACTTACAAATAAAATGGCCAAAATGTTGGAATCTAAACTCCTTGTTTATATCCCAATAAGCCAGACTCTAGAAATGGAAGTAGAATTTGTTTCATGTATATTTTTTTTCCTCTTCAGAGAAGGAGACTTGTTTAGGCTTTGGCCTGAGAGTATCCTATCCTGTGAAGAGTTTCCAAAACCAAGACAGGGTGTGGTGAGCAATGCTGGCACTTCCAGCAGCTGAAGACAGATGCCCTGTGGGATCTTGCCATACATCACACCCACATACTCTTCTGTCATTAGTACACATTAGACAACACCACCACACCCTACCATGCACTAGTATTTTCAATTACAAAACCTCCTGAGGTTTCTGTGTAAATATCTTACAAAGGGTAGTATGCAGGCCATTATTTATAAGGACTCTGAACAAAGACCTTGTGCTACCTGCCATCATTTCATCTGGAAACGAAATGAAAAAAGGGAGTCCCTGAAGATGCTGCAGGAGACCAAAAAAATGAAGCCCGTCTCACAAATAAAAGAGATCTTTACAACTTCAGTTATGTATGTTTTTGGCAATACTGCATTGTTTTACATTTTGGTATCTACTAAAATTCCTTTCCATTGGACTATTTAACCCAAAAAGTAATCAATCTCAAAAGAAATATAGATTTGCACATTCAGAACAAGCCATCGGATTAGAACACAATGCTGTCCCATTTACCACGTCACTATGGGCACATCTAGAGGGAAAAAAAGAAATACCAGACAAAATTTGTGAGCTAACATTCTGTTCATATTTATTAAAAATCTCAATTGGGAAAACTTGGAACTTTATATAACTTTAAAGAGATTAAGAACAATTTGTCAGTGTATACTTAAGTTTATATGATGCAGAGCTCCTAAGTGGTCACAGTGCCAGACTCTCTCCCCTCCTATGAATGAGTCAAGCCCTTTTGCAGGACACTGGGAAACTGTTCCTTCTCAAATGAAATAGATCCATCCTCCACATAAGTTGTGACATTAGCCCCTACTTACTTAGGAAGAAGGTGAATGGAATACTCGGTGTAGTAATTCATTTTACTGTGAATTTTCCATAAAGGTTCCCTTATACTAAAGATTCTACTGATTGATATCATGAGGTTTTGGGTTGAAAATAATGATCAGGAAAAGATGGTTTATTCTCCTTTGACTAATTTGCCAATGAAACAAACTGTCTACTAAGCATGCATCATTTCTGCTTCCTAAAGTAATCTCTATGTTTACCTCCAGAAAAATAGAGTCCCTAATTATAACCCCTGTCCTCTAGAAGAGATCTGGAAACAAGTGATTCAAATCAGCAACCTTTCCATACGAAACCCTTACCCTAATTAATGACCATAATGACACAAGGATTGGGACTCTTGCCAATTATTAGCTTCATCTCTGTGTTCTGTTTCTCAACAAAGATTCAATAAACAATTCAAGACGTGCTGGAGTTTGAAAGCAAAAATCGAAGCCAAAACCCTGGGTATATTAAAACCATTCCTGCAACAATAACCGCCGACTGGGAAATGAACTAATCATTCTTGTTGTTCAGCTAAGCTCCTAACTGAAGAGGCTGAAATCACAGCCCCCTCAAAAAGGAAGCACCAGCTTAGCTAACAAGAGAAAAGCATTTGCTGACCTTCAGGTACCCTCTGTTTCTGAGCTCCTCTGACCTACCTTCTCCTTCTATATCACATGCCTCTCATTCCTCCACGCCAGCATTTGATAGCTGAGCTTAGGATGGTGAATGGTGATGGGTGACTCATAACCTATCGTTTATATTCCATTAGAAGAAAACAAGCAAGACAGAATGTCTGGTAACATGCTTTTTAGCTGGAAAATGTTCAGTATTTTCCCTTACCTGTGCTTTTTAAAGGCACCAACTCCAACCAGAAAGTAAGAGCACTGTTTACAAGGAGGTGAATCTATTTGTTAAAATCACTATATAATTGGAAATCTTTGAAACACAAGGAAGTCCTTGCCTCAAATTCTATCCTGTAGTTTATCATACTTTGTATACACTAAGTGATTTGAAGACATCTGTGTCCCTGAATTGTTCCTTTAACTATCTGGTCCTTTGAGTTCAGTATAAGCCTGATTAGATGCAATGGAAAACTTGGGAGAGGATAACATATTCACTCAACAACTCCTTTGTATGATTTAAAGTACATTTATGATTCTTTCTAAGTGATAGCCCAAGAAAAGGGTTCTATGTCAAACAATTCAATTAAATGTGATGAATGACATACAGAAGGATACAACAAGGATACAGGACACTTCCTTTAGAGTAACAGAGTTGGTATGTGATGCACTGATATCAGAATGCCCTTCTAATGCAAGTTCTGTGAGTGGACGGGTTATCTACAAGAGGATGGTAACTAAGGCAACTTCACACTGAACACTTGACTTCACAGAGGTTAAGTGTCCAGTCTCATTTAACGTGACTCGGTCACAGAAAGTGAATAAATGCTGTGATCTGAAAACTTTCTCCAGATGAAATCTATGTCTTAATCTACCAGTAACATCTGGATGCACTGATTTTTTTTCTGCCTTTCAGAAATATCTCTTTGTCCACTGGTAAAAGAATACTAAATATCCATGCCTTCAATTGCCTCATTAATTCAAGTGCTGGAATGCCAATTAATTAGGGTTGTGTAGACCTTTATTTGAAAGTTGTGAGATACACAACAGCTATTTTTTGTCCCTTCCTTCATACTGAAATCGTTTTCCTCCCACGAGGGAGAGAACAGATGCAGACGTTAATTTTCCCAGCTTCCCTTGCAGCCAGGAGAAGCAGTGTGGTCAATTAGACATACTGGAAATCTGCTCAGGGACTGCTGAGATAGAACTTCCTACTTATTATAAAGAGAGAAAGCATGAGGCTAGCTCTCTTCCCATATTCTTTCTTCTAATATTTGGGTGTTGAGTTAGGTCATGCTGCTTGGAGCAAGAGGGGAGAAAAATGTTAGCACTTAGGGTGACAGAGGAAATGGGAGGAGTTTGACTTCATAATGGTATTATTAACCCGATGAACCTACCCCAGGACTGCTGTGACTCCAATCCTCTTCATATATAAGAGAACTCTAGACATTTTTCTAAACAAGGTATGAATAACCTGAGTTATTTAAGCCACTTTTGATCTGGAAGTTTCTTGCTGCACAAAAGAAGTGATAGTTTAGAAATGGGGAGACATAAGCCAATTTGAACCAATGCAACACAAGAAGAGAATTTTTCAGGGCTCCTGAGTAAAAGAACCTATCAAATCTGAACAATAAAGCATATTTCTTCAATTATTGCTGATAGTTGTTTGAAACCTTGAAATGAGCCAGCCTGAGAATGAGCCAATAGACTGAGAATGGCTGAGAGGAAAGATGAAAAGTATCTGTGTCACTGATGACATTATTGAGTTACTTGAGTAACTGAGTAATTGAGTCAACCAATTCTATAGTCTACACTGAATCTTGGCTTCCCATCATGTGAAATAATTAATCTGTGTAAGGTTTAAGGAAATTTTATTTTTTGTACTGTGGCAGGTTAATTGCATTGATAGTCTCAATTAATGGCATTCCTGGGTCCATGTTCTTTGTCTTATAGTTTTATAGGATCTGCCCACTCTGTGAGAATGGCTTTATTCAATAGAAAGTGACAAAAGTGTGGTACGCTGGTTCTGAGCTTGGACCACAAGAGGCCTTGAGTGTCTCTGCTCTATCTTGGAATTCTTCCACCATCATGACTACCAGCCTGGGCCAGCCCGTAAAGAATGAAAGACCGCATGGAAGAGAGCCTGGTCATCTCAGTTAAGGTCATCCTAGACTAGTCTACAACTAGCCGACACCCAAACATGAGAGAAAGCCAAGCCAAGGTTAGCAGCGCTGCCTACCCAACCACCAGCTGACCACAGACATATGAGTGAGCCTGGCCAAGCCGGGAAAATCTGCCCAGCTGACCCCCAGACTCATGAGCAATAATAAATGTCCACTGTTTTAAGGCACAGAGATTTGGGGTGTTGTATCATGCACCAAGAGCTAACTGATTCAGTTACCCATGTTACTTGTGAATGAAAGCATCCTAGCCGATGAAGCCAGGCAGCTGAAGAGATAGGCAGCAGGATGTCCTTCAACATATTTTGATCAGCTGGGACATCTTTGAAAAGTTTTGATTAGGGAAATGATCATATTTGTATTTTAGACAAAACATTCTGGCATGGCCGTGGAGGATGGTATTGAGTAACAGCAGGTGACTAAACGTTTATCGAAAATAACCGAGCCCATGAAGGAAGAAAAATTTAATGTGTAAGACAACGTGATCTAAAAAGAGGTATCTGAGCAGAAAAAAGGGAGAGAAGGTGAAGCATACAGGGCAGAGGTTGCAGGGATGTCCTGAGTCCCCACCACTGCAGGCAAATGGATCTGTAGCACAGATCAGATGCTCAAAGTGAGGTCTCCAGACCAACAGCATCGTCATCACCTGAGACTCAGTAGAAATTCAAATTCTCAGGTCCACCCCAGACCTCAGAATCAGAAACTGGGGATGGCTCCCAGCAATCTGTTTTCACAAGCCCTCCAGGTACTTCTTAAAGTTTGAGAACCACTGACCTAGGCCATGGGTAAGAAGCTATTAAGGATGCCAAATCATTAAGGACACCAACACTGATTTCAGATCATCTTTACCATAAGGACTGGAGCTGAGATGTCACCAGCTCTGTCTGGTTGAACATCTTAGTCTGCTGATATGAGGCTTGTTCCCAGGGTTACTCCTCTGGGTTCCAACTTCTCTGTGGACATGTTCTAGCAATAGCCATAATGTCCCCCACTGGCTCTGAGCTTCCTTTGTAACATGGCTCAGAGGAGCGACTTCTTGAGCCACAAGAAGAGATTGAGGTTTTCCTGAACCATAAGCATAGATTGGAGTGCAGAATGAATGTATATGCACAGAGAAACTGAATTTACAACATCAGCAAATTGATGATTCTGCTGCCTCAAAGGGACCCAGGTCTGGTCCTCCACCTTCTGGCTGGGGAGGGGCCAATCATGTGCTGAATGGTCCTATCACTGGAAGGGCCTGTGTTGACCTCCGTAATTAACATACTATCTCTTACCCTATCAGAAATTATTTGGAGATGTGTTCACTTCCCAGTTTTCCTTAATTCTAGGGGCTGCAGACACATTAGTGATGTAAGTTTATGAGAGAATCTGCAAGACTTAAAGTCTTAAATGCTATAAAACACAATGATTTCAGTCAAAAAAATGGAAGGAGTTGTGAGGAAATTCTATTGGTGAAAGAGAAGCAACTATTTTTTAAGTTATCCCAGGCATTACATTCTATGGAAGAGAACTCAGGGATCCTTCTCTACAGGAGGAATTAAGGATTGTCTTAGGAAAATAAGGGATGCACAATTGATAGGCAAACTTTAACTCAGCAAAACATCTACCATGGGGGCCAAGACAAATCCTATCTCTCAGCTCTTAAACCTAATGACCCATTGTTTTAGCCTGACATCACAATAGGACAAAATTTAAAGAAAACTTGAACTATCAACAAAACTGGGCAGCAGCCTCCAGGATCTAGCTAAGTCTCAAACACTCTCCACTCACAGAAACATACACATGATCTCATCCTTTTTGAGAAAGTTGGTTATTTTGTATATCTGAAAACAGAACTGGAAAAATTGTTGGTTGATCTATTACAGTCCAGAAGTGGTCAGATGCCTTTCACCTAAAGGGCTTCCACTGCAATCAGTGACCTAACAGGTCTAGAGTAGTCTATCTTGTGTGGATAGACTATACCCAGACTATAGGAGGGGACAGTTAGTCTGGTAGAAACTCTAATATTATTATGATAAAGACTGAACTAAGCTTCTACTTCTGAAGTTTCAGTTTCCTCATCTATAAAATGAGGATTTTAGGGCTTCCTTAGTGGCGCAGTGGTTGAGAATCTGCCTGCTAACGCAGGGGACACGGGTTCGAGCCCTGGTCTGGGAAGATCCCACTTGCCACGGAGCAACTAGGCCCGCGAGCCACAACTACTGAGCCTGCGCGTCTGGAGCCTGTGCTCCGCAACAAGAGAGGTCACGACAGTGAGAGGCCTGCGCACCGCGATGAAGAGTGGCCCCCGCTTGCCACAACTAGAGAAAGCCCTCGCACAGAAACCAAGACCCGACACAGCCAAAAATAAATAAAAATAAAAATAAAAAAATTTTAAATGAGGATTTTAATAATACTATCAGTAAAAACATTAAATGAGCTAAAAAATACAAAACACTTAGAATATTGCCATAAGAAACATCTGACAGAAATTAGGCTATTACTAGTGTGGTGTATTGATGACATCATTGTTATTATTACTTAGTTTTGTTAGTTTTGTTAGTGAAAGTATAATAGATAATTATGAGAAGTATTAGGAAGAAAAATTCAATAGGACACTGTGTCTAGATGGCTCTGTTATTTTGAGCACAGCTGAGCTTCACCAAGCAATTTACTGTAGTGGGCAACTGGGGCTCAATCCCACTAGGTGACTCTGGGAGACATCGTAAGAGATGATTCAGAGTTATCCCAAACGAGAGATGGAGCTACATTACTGCTCACCTACTCCCTCCCATGACTGGGTGAGGGCTGTTCCCAGGCCTTGTCATTCCTGGCATTTCTAGCCTATCCTGCATGTGAGCTGCTCAAGCTCCAGTGTCCAGGGACATCCTTGAAACAAAGAGTCACAGAGGCTTTGTGATAGGAAGCTGTTAGCAGGTCACATTTTCCAAAGTGGATGCACCAATATCTCCAACACACATTCTCTTCTGCATCATGAATGTAGAATGTGTTTGTAGCTGGAAGGGGGTCTACATTAGCTCAGTCCACCATGTTCCTAAATTGCAGCCAAGATAATCTGATAGATAATTAAATACATTCTTCTTTGATCTGTTGCACCCACTCTAGAGGCCTGAGAAAAAGTTCTTTCCCGTGTAGACATACAAATTTAAGAACAAACTGCTCTCAAAAGAAATCACTGTCTCACTTGACTCCAGAATCCAGGAAGTAGGTTAATGACACAGAACATACTTCTAAGAATTTCACAGCTAGAACAACAGTGACTACCTCAAGAATATCTTGGTTTGCTTAAGAAGACTATATAATAGTTTCTTATTATATGCTCTAGGGATTACCAAATCTCTGATTAAGATTCAGTAGAGTCCCTTGAATAAAGCAGCCACACAAATGTTGAGGTGTATGGGCTACCATGTAATAGGCTAATACCCTCCATGTTCCAAGGAAAGAATCATCACATTTCTGCAAAATAAGCAACGCAGATTCACAATTCGAAAGAAAGTCTTCAAGTTAGAGGAGAGGAAGTGATGACTAGGTGGGACACAGAGGATTTTTAGGTCAGTGAAACTACTCTGCATGATACTATAATGGTGGATACATGTCATTATACATTTGTCAGCCACCCCTCCCCTCCTTCAGAAAGAAAGTCTCCAAGGCTTACATTCAGTGGGACCAACAAATGTGTGTAGATATGTGTGTGATACGTGTGTAAGGGTTATCTTACAGGGGGAATATAAGGCTATGTGTATGGGAGACAAAGAGAGTGAAACAGAAGTTCCCACAAGCCAAAGAGCTGTGGCTTAGACATGCTCCTATTTCCAGCAGATACATTTCAAGACAAGTGGATAGAAATGCTCAAATCTCTAGTTTTGAAGGAGGAAAAAAATTAGTATTTCATCTTGAACAGACCAAAGTACAAACAGTGCTTCCAACCCAGAAAAGAAGTAACCCAGAGAGATCATACATAGAAAGCCAGGAAGATATAGCCTAAAATAAAGTAGGGAACTATGAACTATCCACCTTGGGAGAAGCCAGTCCAGATAGCTCAGATTCAAGATCTCACAAGTTTTTATTCAACAGGCTGGACAATGAGAGGGGGGATGACATGCAAAGCAGATTCTTACGAAGTCTTGAGAAGCTGGGAACTATGATTAAAACCCTAAAGTTCTAGAACTCAGCTTTAATTGACTTTGAATTTTTTTATGATTTTCAAAAGACACTATCATTAATATTCTTTACATGTTTAAATTAAACAGCAAGCCATGTTAATTACAGAAGAATGAGAAAAAAAGATTTAAAAAGTAGATAATTATAATCTCCTATAATCTCACCACGCAGATATGACCCTGGTAGTATTTTGATGAGTAGCTTTCATGGGATTCTCTGCCTATATATGTATGTAATTTCAATGGAATTCATTGAATGTAATATTTTGTAAACTGTTCTTTGCTAAAAGCAGTACGGATGCAAAGACAGAGAAAATTTTACTGAACTTGAACTCATAATCAGAATGTTGACTTGGATTAAAGAACTTTAGGAGAAAATATAGAGCTTTAAGTTAATGTTTTTTATTCAAATGCCATCTTTGTCTAAATCTTAATAGGAAGTATAAAAAAATTTATTCAGCAAAAAATAAATTGCATTGGAAGGCTAGATTCTGCAGAATTTCTCATAGCTTGCTCTCTTTTGTCTTCTCTCACTCAGTCCAGGGCATACTTCTGGCGCTCCGCGATTCTTTCCAGCCTTCTCTGCTCTTGCTCTTAGCTTTTTCCCACATTTTCTTGCTCAGAATTACAGCTCTCCAGCCCGCAGCTTGGACCACGACCACGGGAAGGCACCACTGTCTGGCAGCCTCAGCGTGCGTCACCAGGAAGACGTGTTTTCCATCGTGCTTCCTTCTGTGTGCCACATCCACCCTGGCCGTCGTGCCGGGTGAAATGCCAGTGCTCGCTGCTGTGGAAGACGGTTCATCCGGAGGCGATCCTCTCCGCCGAGGAAAGGGAGAAGGAGAAACATGTGTGGTTTCTGCCGCCTTCACCTTGGCAGAGAAAAATGGATGTAAAACTGGGGCTGGGGTACAGCCTTCAGAGTTCTGGAAGATCAGCAAAGCCAGCCTGAGGCAAGAAAGAACACATGGCAGTTGTGTGTGGCGGTGACACCTCACGAAAAACCACTCGGAGTTGTGCTCCTGATCATCTAACTGCTATGGGCGTGGGCCCAGCTCGCTCCCCAAGTCAAATATAAATGGTTTAAGGAAGCTGGCCTTTTCTCCCCTCCACTTTTACCGTACTAAATGTCTGACAGCCATTTTACTGTTGTTTACAAATTATGAAAATTCTGGGCAGCTAATTATGAAAATATTGAGAAGTTGTATGAGAACTAACTCTTGGAGCAGGTTAAGGCAGAGAACAGACCGTGAAGTCCTTGAAAAATGAGCTGCTTGGTCTCCATTTCTGCCAGTAAATTTGGTATTCCAGCATACTGCTATGCTAATCTGGAACCAAAAAGAAAGAAATCAATAAAAAACTAAGAGTAGGGGAAGAGGCAGGTCGTCCATGCTTAGCAGATGAACAAGAGCAGATCCGTTTCTAAGATCTATACATTTCTCTTCCAATGGATCAGAGGCCAAAGAATCCAGGGAAAAATATGAAAACCGAGCTTCATAACCAAGTGAGAGGTGATAAATATTAAGCCCTCTGTAAAAAGGGACAGCCTTTCTTCAAGTTTGACCTTGCTGTTTTCACACCATCTGGAGAGAAAATCTAGTTGTCTTCCCCCATTTGTTTTATGTTGCATAAAATTAATGCATGTGCAGTAATAACAAAGACTATAAGTACATTCTAGACTGATTATAAAGTTGGTTAGATTTCACGATATATCATAATAATTTAATAAATGTTGTTTTTCTACAATGGCTTTCTTTCTTGCAGCACATTTCCTTAGCTAATTTTTTACGTTGAGCAAACCTATAAAAAAATAAACTTATTTTCATTCTCCCTGTGTAGAAAAGATGAGTCGTGGCAGTCAAGTCAGTTTATGGATGGTAAAATAATTCTAGAACATAGCTATTTTATGATCCACTCCTATAATCTTTCCATCAGAAAATGAAGTCTTCTGTTTAGAAAATGATACATAAAGTTCATTTTATAATCCATACTACAACTTTACTATAGTTGTTGTGCTACAAGACAATTTTTTAAAAAACTTTTATTGAACTATAGGTGATTTACAACGCTGTATTAGTTTCAGATGTACAGCAAAGTGATTCAGTTATACACCTATATATGTGTGTGTGTGTGTGTGTGTGTATTCTTATTCAGATTCTTTTCCATTATAAGTTATTATAAAACATTGAGTATAGTTCCCTGTGCTATACAGTAGGTCCCTGTTGGTTATCTATTTTATGTATAGTATTATGTATATGTTAATCCAAAACTCCTAATTTATCCCTCCCCCGCTTCCCTTCAGTAACCATAAATTTATTTTCTATGTCTGTGAGTCTATTTCTGTTTGGAAATAAGTTCATTTGTATCCTTTTTTTAGACTCCCCATACAAGCAATATCATATGATATTTATCTTTCTCTGTCTTTCTTACTTCATTTAGTATGATAATGTCTAGGTCCATCCATGTTGCTGCAAATGGCATTATTTCATTCCTTTTTATGGCTGAGTAATATTCTATATATATATTCTGTATATATATGTAATATTCTATATATACATATATATACCACATCTTCTTTACCCATTCCTCTGTCTATGGACATTTAGGTTGCTTCCATGTCTTGGCTATGGTAAATAGGGCTGCAATGAACATTGGGGTGCATGTATCTTTCTGAACTATGGTTTTCTCCGGATATACGCCTGGGAGTGGGATTGCAGGATCATATGTTAGCTCTATCTTTAGTTTTTTAAGGAACCTCCATACTGCTCTCCATAGTGGCTGCACCAATTTACATTCCCACCAACAGTGTAGGAGGGTTCCTTTTTCTCCACACCCTCTTCAGCATTTATTATTTGTAGACTTTTTGATGATGGCCATTCTGACCAGTGTCAGGTGATACCTCATTGTACTTTTGATTTGCATTTCTCTAATAATTAGCAATGTTGAACATCTTTTCATGTGCCTGTTGGCTAAATGTATGTCTTTTTTGGAGAAATGTCTATTTAGATCTTCTGCCCATTTTTTGGTTGGGTTGTAGCTTTTTTGATATTGAGCTATATGAGCTGTTTGTATTTTGGGGATTAATCCCTTGTTGGTCACATCGTTGGCAAATATCTTCTCCCATTCTGTAGGCTGTCTTTTTGTTTATGGTTTCCTTTGCTGTGCAAAGGCTTTTAAGTTTAATTAGGTCCCATTTGTTTATTTTTGTTTTTATTTCCATTACCCTAGGAGACGGATCCAAAAAGATACTGCTGTGACTTATGTCAAGGTGTGTTCTATGTTTTCCTCTAGGAGTTTTACAGTATCTTGTTTTACATTTAGGTCTTTAATCCATTTTGAGTTTACTTTTGTGCATGGTGTTAGATAATGTTCTAATTTCATTCTTTTACATGTAGCTGTCCAGTTTTCCCAGCACCACTTACTGAAGCGACTGTCTTTTCTTCATTGTATAGTCTTGCCTCCTTTGTCATAGATTAATTGACCATAGGTGTGTGGGTTTATTTCTGGGCTTTCTATCCTGTTCCTTTGACCTATAAGTCTGTTTTTGTGCCAGTACCATACTATAAAGCCAGTACCATATTAAAAGCTACTGTTTTACTGTAGCTTTATAGTATAGTCTGAAGTCAGGGAGTCTGATTCCTCCAGCTCCATTTTTCTTTCTCAAGATTGCTTTGGCTATTCGGGGTCTTTTGTGTTTCAATACAAATTAAAAAATTTTTTCTTCTACTTCTGTGAAACATGCCATTGGTAATTTGATAGGGGTTCCATTGAATCTGTAGATTGCCTTGGGCAGTATATTCATTTTGACAACATTGATTCTTCCAATCTAAGAACATGGTATGTCTTTCCATCTGTTTGTGTTATCTTCAATTTCTTTCATCAGTGTCATAGTTTTCTGAGTACAGGTCTTTTGCCTCCTTAGGGAGGTTTATTCCTAGATATTTTATTCTTTTTGATGTGATGGTAAATGGGATTGTTTCCTTAACTTCTCTTTCTGATCTTTTGTTGTTAATGCATAGAAATACAACACATTTCTGTGTAGTAATTTTGTATCTTGCACGTGTACTGAATTCATTGATGAACTCTAGTAGTTTTCTGGTAGCACCTTTAGAATTTTCTATGTATAGTATCATGTCATCTGCAAAGAGTGACAGTTTTACTTCTTTTCTAACTTGGATTCCTTTTAATTTATAAGACAATCATTAATACTTCACAATGCACTAAAATCATAAGCGAATTCTGTGTAGCATTATTATAAGCAGTCCCTGAGTTATATTATGCAAGTTAGAGTCTCATATGTGGATCTAACATAATATACATCTTAAATTCAGAATCTTGTGATAGTTATTAATATTTCTACAATAAATCCTGCTATTTTCTTATTCTTCCTGACCTAGTACATTTATAAACTGTAAACAAAATAATAAGAATTTTATTAATTGATAAAATGTAAAGTATGGTCACATTTTCAACTTCTCCTACTGTTTGTTTCAAGAAATAGGATAAGGTCTGGTCCTGAGCTCCTTTTTCAATATTATAAGCCAAGAAATTTACTAAGTTTTCGCTGACCTTCCATTGGCAGAAAGCTTTATAAAAGCTGCGATTTATTTAAAGTATGGAAAGGCAAGGAACACACACACTAATACCTGTGAAAAAGTGAAAAGAAAAAGGGTGAAAAAACAGTGAAAATAAATGAACTCTCCATGCACATATTATTTGACTGAAATACATAGCTATGTAAATAATTTACACCTTATATTCTCTAGTTACCTTTCAACTGGGCGTCTGTATAGATATGGATACATATAATTTGAGTACCCTTTTAACTGGAACATCATAGATACACAGGCAGACCTTGTAGATATTTTGGGTTTGGTTCCAGACCACCACAAAAAAGCGAAAATTGCAATAAAGCAAATCACAGGAAATTTTTTTGTTTCCCAGTGCATATAAAAGTTAAGTTTATATTATATGATAATCTATGAAGTGTGCAATAGCATTATGTCTTAAGGAAACAATGTACATTCCTTAATTTAAAAATACTGCTAAAAATGCTGACCATCATCTGAGCCTTCAGTGAGTTATAGTAGTAACATCAAAGGCCACTGATCACAGATCACCATAACAAATATAATAATAATGAAAAAGTCTGAGATACTGTGAGAATTATCAAAATGTGACACAGAGACACGACGTGAGCAAATGCTGTTGGAAAACTGGCGCCAATAGACTTGCTCGATGCAGAGTTGCCACAACCCTTCAATTTGTAAAAAAATGCAATATCTGCAAAGTGCAATAAAGTGAAGTGCAATAAAATGAAGTATGACTATAAATTAAAGGTCATAATGAAGACCAATTACTTTTATGTCTGCCATATTGTCCTGTTTTAAAAGTCTAGCAACTTTTCCAGGAGAAAATTCTTAATTCTTCTTGGAGCTTAAAAATCATCCGTTTACATCAATCCTAGAGTTTATCATTTGAACGCAAGCAGTTAAATAGCCTGAAGAATTCAAATTGAACATTAGAATGCTTGTCCATCTTCAGTCTTCAGGCATCCTTCCCACTCTCCTCTTTTTTTTTTTTTACAGATACTAGTTTGTCAATTTGCTTACTTGCCAGTGCTGTCAATATACTACAGGAAATAAATCGACTGAGCCCCAAATTTTTAATTCACTCAAAACAGCCAGGGACATATCTAAAATATTATGTCAGTCTTTGGCATCACGATCTCCTTAGCAAATTCAGCCTACCCCTTTCCATTCCAAGCTCATCCCTCATGATTGTGAATACAGAAATGAAATGAGACTTAAAAGAATTGTGACAGAATTTGGTATATGGCCACTAATGACAGTTGATATATCAGAATTTTTTATTTGAACAAACTATTGATTTGGAAATTGGAGTAAAAAGAGAGTCAGTCACAGAAGAAAAAAAATACTAATTGTGCTTCCTTGATGCTGACATTCTCTCACTATTTTGTCACAAGCTGGGATATCATCCCCTGATTATTGCTTCAACTACTACTTATTTACCTGATTTTGATACATGGAGACAGTATTCAAGTATTAGAACATAATAACCATCTTTCTCCTTTGGGCTAGACATGCTAAGTTAAGCAAAATTTGCCTGCGTTTAATTCCAAAGGAGTACAAGGTGAAAACAGTCCCGAGTTTTCTCTCCCTCCTTCTCCCTCTTGCTCTCTCTGAAAAGGAAGTGCTCAATGGAATGAGACAGCTAGCTGCCTCTTTTTAAATTGCCATAATTCACTTGTTTTACATTCTTTCTGCTAAGGTATAATTTAAAGATCAACAGTGCACATCTACCCACATGGAAACTTCTTGAGAATTTGGGAATTGACCAAGAATGCGTGGTATCGTATCATCTGCTATCCAGCAGCACTGGAAAGATACAAGCTATCAGCAACCCTTTCAGCAGGCTCGGCTTCACGAGGGAGAAAGGATGCTGTCTGAGGACAGAGAAACCATCTGGAAAACAACATACCCATCACTCTATGGGGATAAGTTAAACCCTGAGTTTTCAAACAGGGTTTCTTTCTTTGGCTTTTACCACCAAATCCCGATGGTTTGGAATTAGATCAATATTACCCTGCAATGCATCACATTTTGTCTGCAATTGTTCAGTACTAAAATATACAAATTTTCATCATGATTTAAAAATGAATGCCTCAGTAGCTAAAACTCCATGAGTATATAAGCTGCGTACCTCAAGCATGTTGTAGGGGATTCAGCCAATTTTTCCTGTATAGGGCAACTTAATAAATAGTGTAGATTTTGTAGACCTGGTACTGTTGAAGCTACTCTACTCTGCATTTGTAGTGCAAAAATTTGCTAATCTCTGGCCTACAGTATTGTCTGGCATCTAATAAGCACTTATTAGACACCTGCTGATTACAGATAAAAACAATGCCAGTTAGTATCTCAATGAGTTTAGAATAGCCTGACATCATACTTTGATTCTCACTAGGCTCTGATAGGGCAGGTTAGTCACAAGCTACTAACTAGACCAGGTAAATAATTGTTTTAAAGTTGTCTGTACTCAATACCCATAGGTCTTAACACTATAGCATCAGTAGTTTCTGGACTAGACAGTGCAGAGTAACATATAATCAAAAATTGAAATACCAGTGAAAACGACTGGAAATAGTTACTGATTGTCCTCTACCATTTTCTCCATAGATACCTCTTCCTTCTCTTTTCTCCTCTTTATTCTCTGTTGTTCTCATCTTCCTTTGTCACCTCTTTTCTTTATTTCCCCCTATTATATTCTTCTCTTCCAATAGCATTCCTTCTGTATAAAATCATCATATACAAATGCTTCCTCGGGGATTCTCTTCTACAATCCTTTTCTTCTTGTCTCCTCTCCTTTGCAAACACCAGCTGCTGTAGAGATCTCCAGTCTGCCTTCCCCTTACAACACTGGAAAAATTAACAAATATGTCTGAACCCTCCTTTCTACCACTCCCAAATGTTTCTCCTATTTTCCGTCATTCTCCCTTGTCTTTAAAAAAATGCATCCCATTTTTTTAAAGACAAGGGAGAATATCCCATTCCTTTACAATTTAAGTTTTTCTCACAATTTCTGACTCCACTCTTCTAGTCTCCTCTGACTTAGATCTTACCAAGTCAATCATTCTTTTATATATATATATATATATATATATATATATATATATATATATATATATATATATATATATATATATCCATTTTTCTTATCGCTCTAGCTTCTTTCCCCTAACCCACAACATCTTAAAGTCTCCTTTATATTTTAGAGGGCCAAGACACTTTTGTCAAGTCTGCATCTTCTATCTCCTGCCTAAACTCCCTCCCTCCCTCCATCACAGCCAAGCTCCTCTTCTTGAGTCTCAGCTCTCCTTTCCCCCCAGCCTCTGCCTGGCCCATCTCCTTCTCTCTCACTGTTCTCAGTATGCGCTTTAATCCAATGACCCCCAAGTCTATACCCCACTCCAACGTATCTCCACAGTTTAGATCTAAACGTTCAGCTCCACAGAGTGTTTCCAAATGGAGTGCTCATCCACTGACCATACCCTAAAATCAACCAATCTCTTTTCCCCCAACGTCTTCACATCTGCTCTGTCTTCAAACCTGCTTTCATCTCCTTTCTCATGACAAAATCAATCAGAAAGACTTCCCAATAGTGTCTGTTTGTGCACTGCATGCATTCTCTTTTTCTTTAAACTCTACTACTGCTGCTCTAAACTGTATCTTCTTTTTTTCTTCTCTGGTGTTTTTTCAAGAGATTTTTCACCAGTCTCTAAGTTCATAGTCTTGCTTTTCCAGGACACTGTCACACTGTTACTAGAGTCACCTGTCTTATATGAAGTTCATATCATATTATACCTCTCTTCAAAAAGCTAGTTATACCCTTCTATCCTTTATAGTGTGAACCAGAATGTCCTTATTCATCAAAATTAAAGATTATCTCCAGTGTGCAACCTAATTATTCATTTTATCTAGCTTCCACTCACTCATTATTCCAATCACACTGATCCAGTCTCCAAACCTAATACTATGTAAATAACTTTTTGAATTAAAAGTATCCTTTATATTGAATATTAGTAACTATTTTGGAAAAATATGAAATATAATGGCATACCTCAAAATTTGTTATTTTCTTTCTTTGCATGTAATCTTCCTCCCCTTCTGTACATGTATACATATTTTACCTATCATTTAATATTCTGATTTCAATTATCACAAATATTTCAAGTTTCTAAACAGTCATTACCCATTACCCATTAAGGCACTGGGTAAGCCAATACAGTGAGGTCATGCTTGCCCTTTTCTGCTTAGTCCTGACACACAGCAATGAGCTGTTTCCATCACCATCACCATCGTCATCATTGTGTTATCATGCTTCAGATGGTTTGAAACTTTTAAACCATTATCTTCTCGTTGAGCCTGTGCTCTCCCTTCAGCTGATCTGTTGTGGAAAGTGTTGTAATAATATCATATGCATATACCCAAACTGATTTTAGATTTTGTTAAAGATATTTATTCAAGATAAATTCCCAGAAGGAGAGTTATAAGATCAAAGAAAATGAATATCTTTGTTACATCAAAAATGTTCACGCCTGGGCTTCTCTGGTGGCGCAGTGGTTGAGAATCTGCCTGCCAATGCAGGGGACACGGGTTCGAGCCCTGGTCTGGGAAGATCCCACATGCCGCGGAGCAACTGGGCCCGTGAGCCACAACTACTGAGCCTGCGCGTCTGGAGCCTGTGCTCCACAGCAAGAGAGGCCCCGATAGTGAGAGGCCCGCACACTGCGATGAAGAGTGGCCCCCGCTCGCCGCAACTGGAGAAAGCCCTCGCACAGAAACGAAGACCCAACACAGCCAAAAATAAATAAATAAATTAAAAAATGTTCACGCCTTGCTGACATTCACTATTCTGTTCCCTTATTTTAGAATACCACCTCCAGCCAAACACTCAAACATCTCAGACATTCTCTCTCTTTCTCTCTCTCTGTCTCTCTCCTGCCCATTAAAAGCTTCATCTCCTGCTCTTATGTCTCTTTCTCCACATAGCTTATTATGGATTCCTAACAGGATCAATTATGCTTTACTTGAAGCAAATTACTAAGTCTCTCTTCGTCTCCATTAGACTGTTAAATAAGGATAAACATAATTACTACATCATAGAGTTGTTAAATTACAGGTCACCTGAGATGATGCCTGGAAAACAGTAAACATGTATTAGGTATTAGTTATCTTTATAATTATATTATACATATATATAAAATACATATATCATATATTAAGTCTCCCCAAGTACAGCAAGCTCCTTAGAAGCAATCAGCAACAAAGCTTACGAAGGTGTCCATCTCAATCATCCACACAATAAGTGACAAAGCAACTGCTATGGTAACCACTGGGCGGGTTCTGCTCTTTCCTCGGCATATGTCTAGACTGTGGACAACTCCTCCCAGCTCTGTCCACACCTAGTGATATCACATCAGTAGCCTGAGACTGGCCATGGTGGGAGTCATTTACACCATGGAAAATGGCAAATGCTACAAATCCAGGCTTTTTTTTTTCTTCCTGAAGAGCCAGTTCTTCAAATTTTACCAGCATATCTGTGCTTCTAGGCTGCATTCCATCCCTGCCTTTACACCAATTGCTTTGGTAGGAACACTTCTCAGTAATAGGATGTGAGCAGAAGTGGCAAGTGTCACCTTCTGGATATAGCAATGAAGCACAAGTATTGCCTCTGCCATATTCAGTCTCTCCCTTTCCACATCAACAGCTACAGAGGATCCAGTTGTATCTCCAAAACTATTGGAACTTAATGAAGAATCCTGGGTCCCTGAACTACTTTGTGGAACAGAGAACCTCTTCAAACCCTCCTGGGGTTGTGATGTAATTGAGAAAAAGCAATTGAGATAGTGGGGTGGTTATTACACCAATCAGTCTACCATAATACTGTAAGCATCCCATGACGTTCAGACAAGCAAGCAGTCATTAAGTCAAATGAACACTGGTTGGTCCTCAGATGTGACCAGCCAAAGACTCTTTAGCTTAAATAGGTGTTATCAAATTGGCTAGCATTAAAAAAACACCATAGGGCAATATATCTAAATGTATGCCTCCTTTGGCATTATGCAACCAACTGACTATCTCTGGTGTCAGCTAGCATGCTTAAATCCATTAGAACTGTAATTGAAACAGTATGTAATTAACTCTATATTTTCAAGTGGTTCAGTTTAATTCCACTAAAATTGTATCATGAAATTTGGGCATTATGAGGGATTAAAAGTATGAATATGGGCGTGAATAAAGTCTCACTTTAAAATCATATTTAAAATCATCTAACACTCAATGGCAAAGCATAGGTTCTAAACTTCTTATTGTTATCACTAAAAAAAAATATTCCTTTCACATCACTGAATTTATGAATGGAAAAAATTAGACATGGACAGGTCCACTCTATGGATTTAGCATAAAATATTTCCTCTCTGGAAGAAATCCTCAAAAATATTAAGTTAAAAGGATGGATTAGTAGTGCCTACATGGAAGTAAGCTTTCTCTCCTGGAGCCGTTCAGAGCACTGCTTACTCCTCACAAGTCTGGTCAGCTCTACCTAGCAGGTCACCCACTGACTCCAAAGGGCTGAAGGACTCAAGACAGACAAAATTGTTGCCTTCTGGTCTGGAACACTGGGTGCTCCCAGACTGATTTTCTGTGAGTGGCTTTTTGTTGTTGTTCTTAATGAAAAGGTGAGGATGCTAAGTAACTATGCGGGGGACAGATATTTGAAAAGATTTCATTCTAATAAGTCATCAGCTTTCATGCTAAGGCACTGCAGAAAAAAATTTGGATAAAGGGAGGATAAATACCAGTGGTTATATCCACATGTCCTCCTGGTGATGAGAACAGTTGCAGTGAAGCCAGCCAAGCTTACAAGGAAAATACCAAGTTGATTTGAACATGGCAAAAAGTTGAGCTCCAGAAATCAATTCCTAACTCCCTAGTAATTCAAAGATTGAAGGCTGCTTATGTGTAGAGAAATATGTGTTGCCTCTCCCTCCTGAAGTGGCTGACATTCTCTTTTCTAAAACCCATGAGATAGCTGCTCTCTTGGGAAACTTTTGGAAATAGAATGTTATGCTGTGAGTAGAGAGGACACATAGGCTACTATTCCTGAACATGTGGAAGAACTATATTCTATATAGTGCATGAAATATCAGTTTGGCCAGCGCCATCTAAAGCTAAATTGATCCATATGATTGGAATTTTGCCCAGACCCTTTAACCAAAGGGGGTTGGGGGAAGGCATCATTTTGAAATTAGCATTATCAATATGGTAATACATTTTGAATGCTAGTTGGGCCTGACATAGGAAGTGATGTAATAAGAGAGTGCTTACTGCTCCTGCCCCTTGAACAGGAAATATTTTCCTTGAGGAATAGAATACTTGAAAACTGCAGATTGCATTTTAATATTAACCAGATTTCTACATTAAACATGATTTCCGAGAACAATTTGATTTTTCTTTTTTTTTTCTCTTTCCCCCCACTGCGCCCCTCAAGCAAGTGATCAGAACTGCGTTCAACCACGGGCAGCTCCTGGAATGGACCCAGGGCTGCCTGCAATTTAAATGTCAAACTTTGTGCCGTTGAGCGGCAGGGACTCTCACTTAGCAACACGTGTCACTCATTGCTGCCCTGTCGATCATTATTGCTTCTTGATGCATTCAGATTGCTACAAATTCTCTCCTGGTTTCTTTGATTGTCTCCAAGTGTGAAATTTCAAGGCTTGTTTCTTCTTCTTCATTATGTTTTAGACAAGTAAGTGTAATCACCTTCTAGAACAAGCAAGAAGCAACAAGAAAATGACCGAACCTGTTTTAAATTTTGAAAGAAGCAGAGAGTAGTTTTTTGAGCTCCTAGAACTAGTTTCTGCAACTAACTGCAGAGTCAAAATACTTTTTTTTTTTTAAACTGGCTAAACAGATCTATCCCCAGTAGATACATACACAAGAATTTTAAGCTACCAAAAATGGCCTCTCTCAGGGCAGATTTGACAGCAGTGACAATCCCTGATTGGTTAATGGAAGCACTTCAGGATTTATCAATTCTGATTGCTATCATCTTTGGCAGCCAGTAAAATAGTGAAATAAAGACAATTTCACCGCAGTTGTGCAGGGACAGGGAAGGGCGTGGAAGGACTGCTACAAGCAATGTGCTGTCGTTCTCGATTTGTTGAAAGAAGGTGGCTGCGAAATGGGGGCCACAGAGGAGGATGAATAAGGAGAAAAATATAGAGAGTTGCAAGGTAATAAACCAGAAGCATGAGTATTTGGTGCAAGTAATGACATACATGAGGATAACTGTCACCTAATAAGATAATTAGGGATAAATGATTATAAACAGAGTTTTTATCATTTTATATAACTAAGTAAGAATTTGTACTAAAATGGGTGAAAGAAGGAATTAGGAAAACAAAAAGCAACCCTGAAGTCTCTCTGAGGATCTAGGAATACTCTATACCAACCCTCGCCCTCAGAAAACATGGTGGTGTGATGGGCAAGGGAACCCGTAAGCCAAAACTGCCAGCAGCCACTGGCTCTTAGAGTTATTCTTCAACAAGGCCACAAGCGAGGGGGAGAAGCAGTTGGTGGCATTTGCCTGAAAAGGGCACTACCTTCTCTCAGCAGTGGGATTTCACTTTTCTAGCAGAAAGAAGAGGTTTCATCAAGATTTTCAGACTTCAAACATTAGAGATGCCTGAGAGTAAAACAGCACTGCTTTTTAAAAATTATCTATTTCAACTCAGCATAAATGCCTATGTGAGCTGCCTATTCTCCTTTTCTATATTCATCCTAAATCTAGCTTTATATAAGAAGAAAGAAATCTAGCATTTGTAGACAACCTACTATGGGATGGACTGCATGTTTTATACTTTAAATTTCACGACATCCTTCATCTAATCACCTTATAAAATAGATATCATCTCAGTTTTCAAAATGAGAAAACAGGCATAGAAAGGTCAAGTATCTCTGCAAGATAAGAAAGCACAAAATATATTTAAGGTAATAAGACAAAGAAGCAGATTTTGAACTCAAGGTTGCTTGAATCAAAGATTAGTGCCCTTTTCATTATATTACATCTACTATCCAGATTAATCCGATCGCGGTTTGATCTGATATCTGGTGTTTTCAGTAACTAGTACTGGGCATCTGTGCTTTAATGCTCTCAGGCTGTCTCTCTGCACTGACACAACATCCAAAATGAACCTTTTGTATTGATATCCATTCCTGACTCTGATCAGCTGCTCTGCTAGTAAGCACTCCATTCTCTGTGCCTACAAAGTCCTCTGCTAATCCCCTGCTTTATTTGACTGAAGACCCTGCTTAGGCATACATCATCTTTATAAAATCATCAATCTTCCCTTTACTCTAGTGGTTTATGCAAAGTATAGGTAAACATCCATGATAACTGCCTCTTGTCTGACTTTTCCACTGATTGTCTCATTCCATACACTGCTCCCTCCACATACATCTGCAGTTAGGAAGACTATAATTCTAGAAGCAGTTGGTACCTGTAGATAATGTTCTATCAGAGCTTCTATCAGAATTTCAGATAGAAATTTAATTGTTTAATGTTCAACAGTCAAAACACTTGAAGCAAAAACTGACAGAAGAAAAAGGGGAAAAAAAAGACAAGTGCGTAAGTACACTTAAATATTTCAATATTCCCATCTTAATACTTGGTAGAATATATAGGTAGAAATTCAGTAGGTTGACATAACTATCCACCAATTTAGTCTATATCTATGGAAAAACAGACCCCAAATTCACAGAGTACAAACTCTTTACAAATACACATGGACTATTCACCACTATAAAGCATATGTTTGGCTACAAAATAAGTATCAATAAATTAACAAGGATTGAAACCAAGCAGAATATGTTCTCTGACTACAACTGAATTAAATTAGAAAATAATAACAGAAATATTTCTGTAATATACTCAACTATTTGGAAATTAAAGAACATACTTCTAAATAATTCATGAAGAATTCATAATTCTTCTAAAAAAATCATAGGGTAAATATTCCTAACTGAATAAAAATGAAAACAAAACATATCAAAATCTGCAAGATATAGCTAAAGGAGTGTTGAATGAAATACGTAGTTTTAAGTGTTCATATTCATTAAAAAGTCCAAAATCAATGATACAAGCTTCCACCTCACGAATTGAGGAAAAAGAAAGAGAGCAAATTAATCCAAAATAAGTCAAAGAAAGGAAATAATGAAGATTAAAACAGAAAACGATGACATAGAAAATACAGAAATAATAAAGAAAAAAATCAGTGAAACCACAGCTAGTTTTTTTTAAATGAATAAAACTGATAAGCCTCTACCCTAGACTGATCACTAAAAATTATCAAAATCAGGTATAAAAAGGAATATAACTATACAGTTTTCAAGAATTAAAGGATAATACAGGAATATTAGGAATAATTATGCTAACAAATTTGAAAACCTGGATGTAATGGACGAATTCTCTGAAAAACAAATTTGCCAAAATTGACACAAGAAGAAATCAACCATTTAAATAGCCCTCTGCCCTCTATCTATTAAGTAAATTTGCAATTAAATATCTTCCCTCCCCCCAAAATTTCCAGACCCATATGGCTTTACTGGTTACTTCTATCAAAAACTTAAGAAAGAAATAAAACAAATTCCATGCAAAATATTTCAGAAAGAAAAAATAAACAACATTTTCCAACACATTAAGGCAAGTATTGCATTGATAACAAAACAATAAAAGAATATTACAACAAAGAAAACTGTAGATCAATACTCCTCACAAACACAGAAGCAAAATTTCCAAACAAAATTTCAAGAAATTGAGTTCATAAATAAACTTGATGGTACACCATCATTAAATGGATTTTATTCCAATAATGTAAAATTGGTTTAACTTTCAAAAATCAGTTGATGTAATTCACAATGTTAACAGAACAAAAGAGAAAAACCATGTGACCATCTCAATAGATGCAGAAAATAAATTCAATAAAATTAAACACCTATTTATTACAAACATCCTCAGTAAATTAGGAATAAAGGGGATCTTCTTCAACTTTAAAAGGGTGTCTAAAAAAATATATGCAGCTAATATCCAACTTAATGGTAAAAGACTGTATATTTTCTATCTAAAATTGGGAACAATGCAAAGTTTTCTATTCAACATTGCATTGAAATTCCTAGCCAATGCAATAAGACAGGGGAAAAAAGGCACAATGATTGGAGAAGTAGCACTCTATTCACCGATGACATGAATCATATACATAGAACTTCCAAAGAAAAGCTACAACAAAGCTATGAGAACTTAATAAGTGAACTTACCTGGGTCACAATGAATAAGGTTAATGTAATGGATTTCTATATACTTTCAAAAAGCCATTGGAGAATAAACTTTTAAAAACTGGATAATATTTCACACAGCTAATTTTCACAAATTTCAAACAAACTATGAGATCTGAAAAATGTATTCTGACAAGAATCAAGAGATTCAGAGGATATAAGAGAATCAAGAGAATACAGATTAGGAGAGACATCCTCTCTGAAGGGCAGTTAAGCATGCCCCCCCACAATTATCACTTGAAAACCCAACAATATAGACATTACTCTCATAGAAAAGCTGAAAATGAAATATAATGACAGGCCCATGTTTCTACCAATTAAGAAAGGTAATATCACTTTCAGTTCACTGAAACTGAATTCCAGCATGTGAGACATTAACTGCCAATCAGGAGAGAGATGCTATATATATTAAGAAGTTCTGGAGAAAAGAATACTAATATGAGCCCTAAATCAGTTATGCTGAGGGATCTAACATCATTTCAGCACCTGTAATTTGTCATTATTATTAAGCCATGAAGTGAAAAGGTGAGCCAAATGGTATGTGCTTTCCAGTGGTTAAGTTTTTGTTGGAATGAGACACTGGGCCACCAGAGCCGCTGAAATATTTTTTAATGAATTCATAAAGAAAATCCAGACACTTAAAAATAACAAGGCCTACAACAGTGCATTTCAACAGAGTTTGCTGAAGGGGAATCAATATTTTTCCTTGAGACTTACTTCCTCTGATTCTCTCTTGCAGATACAGACATTAGAAAGTAAAGAGATCATTAGTTTCCTCTTAAACATTAATGAGTAAAAGGCATATGTTTCAAATTTAAGGCCTATATTTGTGATAGAGCTGCTTCTCAAACAGGCAACTTTGTTTCATATGCTTCAGGGCATGTAGCAGCAGGAATTATTTTTCATATATTCCATAAGTAAGTAGAATGACAAACATGTACAGAAATTTTATCACCAAGTTAAAATGATCACAGCTGTGAATAAATTATTAAAATCACATAAAAATATTACAACTCCGAAGTTTTATTTTCCATTAAACCTCATGTAACAATGATGAATTACTCCTAAGAAATGCCAGGTAATACAGCTACTACTACTACTGCTACTGCTAAGAATAATAATCAACACTTTGCTTATAATAAGTATTTACTTTGCACCACATGCTATGCTGTGAAGCATCCAATCCTCATGATACCTTCATGAAGAATGTATTATTATGATTATGATTATTACTATTCCCCATCTGGGACGTAAAATAATTGAGGTATAGAGAGTTTAAATTGTTGCCAAGGTCATCTAGCTAGTAAATAGTACGGTTGACTGAAACTAACACAACATTGTTAATCAACTATACTCCAATATAAAACAAAAAGTTAAAAAAACAGTATGGTTGAATTTCATAAACAAGTTTGTCAGGGTTGAGATTCACAAATAAGCATGTCATATTCTGAAGACTAAGTTCTTGAACACTATGATATTCTGTATAACAGAGAAAAAAGGAAAATACCTAGAAATACTAAACATTCTGTAGCTTCTCCCCTATCCTTTTGTGCTTGGTGCACAAAGTATAAAAAGGCACTGTGGCAATTTGGAATTAAGAAGAAGTGAGCCTCTACTCTTTCAGAAATTAGAATCTGCTGTGTAAGAGCCAATTGCTAAGACTTTTTCAAGTTACACAATCTTATTGGAATAGTCACATAAAAAGTAATTAGAATGGATCAATCCTATTAAGAGTCTATCTGAAAAAGGTTTCTAGATATAAAGTTCAGAGGTTCATATTTACTTACACACACGCACACGCACACACACACACACATATTACCCTTTCTTGCAGTTCCTTGAGTTAGTATACCATAATTTCAAATAACCAACACTTTCTACATTCTTGGTTTCCAGTTAAGGAAAAATAGAAAAAAACAATTCAAAAAAATTGCCTTGGAGAAGTGAAAATCAAATCACTTCTAAACACATATAACAGTAGGGAAGGTGACTGTCATGGGGGAAACAGTCCTGGGGTGAGTATGGGAAAGAAACTTTGCTAATGGCTAACTGCCTTAAAGGCTAATTATTCATGTAGAATTACAGAGACAAAGCTGAAAGGATCCCTGAGGAAGTCTGAATCCCTCCCTCCCACCTCCATGGTACCAGGGAGGCTTTATGCAAACAATTCTAGATAAATGGGTCTCTTCTTTGTTTTAAGGCAATCTCCAGGGTCTCAGATTTTGAAATTGCCCTCACTTGCACATTCCATATGTTTTCCCCAACTTTCATAAATCTCTCTTTTTATTAAGTAAATCTAACTTTCCCATATGAGTACTGGGTTTGGAGGAGAAATATTATACAAGCTTTCTCTGTTCCCCCAAAGTTCCAACATAACCATAGGAAAATACTTGTAATCTTGCAGTATCTAGAGGTCAAGGGAGATTCCTTGACCACCATTTTTACCTACACGTATCAACTCTCAAACAAAAACACTCACAGACACACAGAGGTCTTCCCTGATGAGCTTTTACCTTAACATAAATTCTGGAATCACTTCATTCAGAACCAATCCTACTCTGTTTCCAAAGTGTGATCTTTGGAACGCAGAGCGCATTTTTCATATTCACTAGTGGTACTTATTCAATATACATATTCCAAGGTTACTGAATCAGAAATTGCATGGATTGAGCCCTTGAACCTGTAATTTTTAACAAGCTCATTTAGCTTTTCTTATATCAATTAAACATGGAGACATACTGAGTTAGCTTAACATCAGATACCACCCAGCTCTTGTCTAGAAAGGCTTCTACTTTCTTTCTGGTAGGAAATTCTAAAGTGCTTAGACACCTCAGTTTCTCTGACGAACAAAGATTACTGTGGTGATCGTTTCACAGTATGTGCAAGTCAAGTCATTATGCTGTACACCTTACACTTTTGCTGTCTGTCAATTATATCTCAATAAAACTGGGAAAAAATTAAATTCTGAAAAAGGCAAACTGCATGATTGCCTAAATGTGCTGTCCAGAGAGAGTTTTGAGGCCCAGGGAGGGGAAACCGATATCCTTGAGTAGAGGAGACAGAATTAAGAACTAGGAAAGGCTAACACAGCTAGAATTCATAAGGTAGAGTACCAGTGAGTGGTCTGGGGATCCTCAGAGGATTTCACCTGAGTCTTCAGCAGTGTACTGACAGACACATCCTTGTGAAGAAACTACCTGAGCCAGGAGAAGAACCACTAGCAAGAAGCAGGATGAGTCATTCTCAGAGCTCACAGAAAGGAAAAAGAGCTCATGGATCCACCAGCCGGGATGAAGAATCCTCATAACAGATGGGGCATCAGGACAGAATCCTTAGAAGAATATTTCCTTAGCAATGGGGCAAACTCATTCCTATACTAAAGGCCAGTCTCTGGTCTCCCCTAACGAATATTAAAACCAAGCCTAAAAAGGATCAAACTGTTTTCAAGCAACTTAACTGTGTGGCAGAACAAAGTTCAAACTTTTTTATAGGAATACAAAAATATCCAGCACATAAAAATGTAAAATTTACATTGTCTGGAATATAATTTTTTTAAAAAAATGCCACGTATGCAAAGGAGCAGATGGCTATGACCCCTCATGAGACTCAGAAATCACACAGATGATAAACCTAATAAACAAGTATATTAAAACAGCTCCTATAAACATATTATGTCACTAAATTCAACAACTTAGATGAAATGGACAAATTCCTCAAAGAACAAGCTATCAAAACTCACTCAAGAAGCTCTGAATGATAAAAACACTCAGAACACTAGAAATGGGAAACCTCCTAAATGTGATAGAAGGAGTCTACAAAAGCTATAGAGTTTATATCATACATGAGGATAAAAAATGGAATGATTTCTCCCCATGATTAGTAATGAAGCAATAACATCTGTGCTCACCATTTGTTTAACATTTTACTGGAAGTTCTGGGGAGTTCAATAAGGCAAGAAAAGAAATAAAAGGCACACAGATTGGAAAAATGTTAAAAAAAAAAAAAAAAAGTGAGTTTAGTGAGCTTGCAGAATACAAGGTCAACTGACAAAAATCAATTATATTTCTATACTAGGAATGAACAATCAGAAATTGAACTTTAAAAAGAAACACCATTTACAATAGCATCACAAAAATGAAATACTTAGGGGGTAAATTTGACAGAATATTTGCAAGACCTGTAAGCTGAAAACTATAAAACATTAGTGAGAAAAAAAAGTTAAATAAGCTAAATAAATGGTGAACATGCCATGTTCATAAATGAGAAAAATCAGTATTACTAAAATAGCAATTCTCTCCAAAGTGATGTTCAGATTCTATTCAATCTCAATCAAAATCCCAGCAGACGTTTTGTGTGCATGGAAATTGACAAGCTGATTCTAAAATCTATGTGAAGATGCAAAAGGTCTAGAGAATCCCTCCCCAGTAAAACATAAGAACAAAGTAGGACAACATAACACTACTTTATTTCAAAACCAGTAATAAACCTATAGAAATTCGGACTATCTGATATTGGCATAAACATTAACATATACATCAGTGAAACAGAACAGAGTCCAGAGATAGAGCTGCACATAGATGTCAATTGATTTTCAAGAAAGCAACCACTCCAATAAAGATGTTAAAAAAAAAAAAAAAAGAAAACAATGGCATGGGGGGGATGGGTAAGTGCTGGAAAGCCAAATTAAAAACAAATTATGAGTGGAAAAAAAAAAAAAAAAGGGAAAGCAACCAGACAATTCCATGTGGAAGAGATGATCTTTTCAACAAATTGTGCTGGAACAATCAGACAGCCTTAAGCAAAGCCATGAACCTTGATCCTTTCCTCACACTGCATAATATACTTAAGCCAAAGTTGATCACAGACTTATGAAGTTAGAAAACTTTTAGAAGAAATATAGAAGAAAATCTTAATGACAGTAGGTTTGGTTAAAATTTCTTTAATTGGACGCAAAAGCACAAACTTTAAAATTTTTTAAATGTTAAATTGGACTTCATCAAACTTGAAAACGTTTGCAGTTTAAAAGATACTATTATAAGAACGAAAAAGCAAGCCACAGACTGGTAGAAAACATTTGCAAACACATATCTGACAAAGAACTAGTGTCGAGGATGCATAAAGAACTCTTAAAGCTTAGTAAAAAGAAGAAAGACAACCCCCAAAAATGTCTAGAGTTTGAACCGACACTCCACTAAAGAAGATATACAGATGGTAAATGAGCATTTGAAAATGTGATATAAATGCAAATTAAAACCAAAATGAGATGCTACTATATACTGAGTAGACTGGTTAAAATTAAAAAGACTAATTACACAAAGTATTGGTGAGAATGTAGGAAAAATTGGACTCCTTTACATTGCTATGCAAATGAAAAATTGCACAACCACTTTGGAAAATGATTTGACAGTTCTTAAAAATTTGAAGATATGCCTATCATATGACCAAGCCTTTCCACTCCTAGGTATTTATGCAAGAGAAAAGAAAGCATATGTCCATACATTAAATTTGTACATAAATATTCACATCTTTACTTGTAATGATCAAAAATTGGAAAGAAGCCAAATGTCTATACAATGAATGAATAAGCCAACTGTAGTATATCCACACAATGCAATACTACCTTGAAATAAAAAAAGCACGAGCTACTGATACACTCAACAACTTGGATAGATGAATCTCAAAACAGGTGTGCTGAGTAAAAGAAGCAAGAAAAAAAGCACACACATAAAAAACATTTATATAAGCATGCATATGTGAGTATTTATATAAAACTCCATAAAATGCAAACTAATCTACAGTGACAGAAAGCAGATCAGTTGAGAAGAGGGGTGAAGGGTGAATATAGGTAGTTAGGTTACGATTGAGCACAAAGAAGCATAAGGTAAGTTTGGGGGTGATATATTCATTAACATGACTGTGGCAATGGTTTCACAGGTATGTAGATATGTGAAAACTCATCAAATGTGAAAATTAAACTGGAAAGTTATATACAATATTATTTATATACTAAATCAAACAAGGTTAGAGCTGATGATAAATTTGCCATTTTTATTTATCTTTTTCCCCAATGGAATCAAAATGCTGTTCTTATGACTAATACCATGTTCCCATATTATAACTGTCAGTGTACAGTACACATTATGTAAGTCACTATACAGGAAGAATAAAAAGAAAGGGGTCTATTCAACAGATACTGGATGGAAAAAAATCTATAGAATTTTAATCTGACTATATGGAGAGGATGAGAGACAGAAAATATATTTTGAGTCTGAGTTTCTGGTAGAATGGTGATGCTAAAAATGAAAATAGGAACTTTGGGGAGCTATATTTAAAAGAAAGTTGAGTTTGGATTTGAAACATAAGTCTTCAGAGTCAGCACAACTTGTCTGAAAGTGGTTGGAAATATAGACTTTAGTAGGGGCAGCTACCCCCATTCCTGCTTCTCCATGTATAGTCTTCATGCTATTTAGAGCAGTGCTGTCCAATAGAACTTTCTGTGGTGATGGGAATTTTCTGTATCTATATTGACCAATATGGTCAGTATTGCATGTGTCTGTTGGGCACTTGAAATGTGGCTGGCTAATAAATAAACTAACTTTAATTCAAATTAGTTTAAATTTTAACATCCACATGTGGCTAGTGGCTACCGTACTGGACCTCACAGGTTTAGAGAATCATTACCCGTTCAACATCCCAACCAAGAAACTCCAGATAAACCTATCTCCTTCATTTCTTTCTTTTTTTTTTTTTAATTTTATTTATTTATTTATTTATTTATTTGTGGCTGTGTTGGGTCTTCGTTTCTGTGCGAGGGCTTTCCCTAGTTGCGGCAAGTGGGAGCCACTCTTCATCGCGGTGCGCGGGCCTCTCACTATCCCGGCCTCTCTTGTTGCGGAGCACAGGTTCCAGACGCGCAGGCTCAGCAATTGTGGCTCACGGGCCTAGTCGCTCCACGGCATGTGGGATCTTCCCAGACCAGGGCTCGAACCTGTGTCCCCTGCATTGGCAGGCAGATTCTCAACCACTGCGCCACCAGGGAAGCCCTCTCCTTCATTTCTTATTTTTCATTCATTCATTTACTGAATAGACATTGCTTACTTTCTCTGTCTTGTTTATTACTGTATCCCCACCATTTAGCACAAACAAGGTCCCCGTCCTCATGAAGTTTATGTTCCACTGAGTCCCATTAATCACCAAATCCTTATTACAGCCTCAACTGCACTTCATTCAACTTTATCCACTTCATCTCTGCTATTTTCAATACAGTCTCAAGATCATTAAATTCATCCAAAAGGATGAAATAATTCAAACATTTTTTTTTTAGTTTTTGTTGTTGCTGTTTGTTTTTGGTTCTGTGAAAACAAAATCAAAGTTGCTTTATAACCAGTTATTTTGGTGTCACATTAAGATACTCTAAAATGTTAAAATTATGAGTTTCTCAACTAGAAGGAATTAAATGTTCAAGGTATCGTTTCATATGATACCCCCATGTGTTTTTTTCCACTGCCAAAGATCTGCTGACAATAAATATTGGTTGAAATACACAGCAAACTTTGATTCAGGCATCTTATTGTTCATGCTGACGTATGTCTATACATTAACTATGTCTGTATTTATGTATATCTATGTAATGCCATAGTTTGTGTATTTTTATCCAGGTTAAAAATCATCTTACAAAAAGAGAAAAACTAATTTGAAGTGGCCCTAATCTTCAAAGAGTCAGTGAAATTGTTCACTATATCTGAAGCTCTAAGCAATAACATACATAACATATGTAGTAGTTTTTCCTATGCAAAACACACAGCACAGCTTCTAAATGGTTTTTCATTAGAAATTTTCTTTAGATAATTTGATAATAAAGCCTTGGTATTCAGATTGAAACTTTTAATTAGCAAAGCATGGTTTCGAGTCACGGAGGGGAGAAGAAAAACTTGTCAAAGATTCTATCTTGTGACTGCAAATCCATCCAGGGCTGTAAATTTGTCAGAGACACCCGCTGAACGATCCTGAGGGAAACCGAGTACGTTTATGAAGGAAACACGAACCTCATGCAAGTGTCAAAAGGATAGGAAATCAATGTCTGTGAAGTCTTTAGACTGTCAAAAAAACATGCTTTTGGCTGCTTTGGCTCTGCCTCTTTGGGACACCCAAAGGAATTATTAGAGCCTTGGAACAGCAAGCTTCATTACCATAGATGTAATAAAGCTTATTTTCTGCAGACTTCTTGGTTATCACTATTTTAAAGTGGTGAAATGCTGATATCCCCAATACTCGCATGAAACATAGGGTAACTAAATCTAATTTCTGAGTCTGAAATTGCTAACTTCCTAGCAGAGTCAACAAGAATGACACGAATGACTTTACTTTTACCCTCATAATGAAAAATGACTTGTTATAGCAAAAGCTTGTTATAGTTTAAAGAACACCACCATTGAAGCAGAATCAAAATTATGTATCCTGATGGGTCACAAACAAAAAGTACCACAACGTTCTGTAGCTGTGAATTAGCTCAACATATGGCTACGTGTATAGTACATTAACCAGCATTTGGCTGTGCCTTTTGTAACACAGAGAACAAAGTAAGAAAGAATACCAGTCATCTAGAAGGAATATGGGAACCTCAGGAAACGTTGAGAGGGAAGGGCTCTCGACGCCCATCTGCAGACATCAAGCCTCAGGTTCAGTCTCACACAGGCAGGCGTTAAAGTTGCTTTATCATCATCTATCCCAAATCCTGGACAAAGAGGAAAGGCACCAAGCAATCTGCCTTTCCAGCCTCAAAGGGATTCTATTGCTCTATCACCAGGGTGCTTTAATTGCCATCATGAACAAATGGTGCTTTGAAAAACTGCACATCCAATTTGTTTACTATTTTTATTAGTGTGGTTTTCTTCATAACTAATATGGGAGCAGAAGAGGTAGTTGTTTGGATCTCAGAGCCTGTGAGTAAGGCAGCTGGTAACAAAAGGTGGCTCTATGCTGATAATTTGTTGTTGCTATTTCTGTAAAAATAGTTTCTCTCAATAGCAGTATCTGATAAACTTTTGGTCATAGTTTAATTCTCCCAAACTTGCCTGAATGTAAGAATCTCCTGGAATGATTGGTAAATGCAGATCTCCTAGACCCTGGCCTAGGGATCCTGATCCAGTGAGGGGGTTCTTAGAACGTGAATTTTTAACACTTTTTGAGAAACACTGCCCTAAGTTATCATCCTGCTGCAACCAACTGCCGGAAAGTAGAGATTGGTGCCAATGACAGAAGTGGGGTCTGAGCAAGTCCATTAAATCCTGGTTACAACTAGTTCCTATCAGCTTCTTTACTAGTCTTACAGAGATGTTTATAGACAGTTGCCCATCTATGCAAACTATTATATACAGGATGGATAAACAACAAGGTCCTATTGTATAGCACAGGGAACTCTGTTCAATATCCTGGGATAAACCATAATGGAAAAGAATATAAAAAAATAATGCATATATATGTATAACTGAATCACTTTGCTGTACATCAGAAATTGATACACTGCAAATCAACTATACTTCAATAGAATTAAAAGAAAAAAAAAAAGCTGCCCATCTGACTTTTTACAAAATGAGGCAAAGGAAACTTTTTACCATTATCTGTTAAAGAAGTCTTTCATGTTTAGCACTGGATTACACACTACGACAGCTTCAAAAATAGCTTGTTCATCTTCTAAACACTCAAAAATTGGTGTGGTTTAGGTTTCCAGGAACCAGACACTGCGATGGAGATTTGTATGTCATAAGTTTATTGGGGACATTTTGGTATCAACACCTTTTTTTTTTTCCTTAAGTTATTTATTTTTTATTTATTTATTTTTGGCCGTGTTGGGTCTTCGTTTCTGTGCGAGGGCTTTCTCCAGTTGCAGCGAGCGGGGACCAGTCTTCACCGCGGTGCGCGGGCCTCTCACTGTCGCGGCCTCTCTTGTTGCGGAGCACAGGCTCCAGACGCGCAGGCTCAGCAGTTGTGGCTCACGGGCCTAGTTGCTCCGCGGCATGTGGGATCTTCCCAGACCAGCGCTCGAACCCGTGTCCCCTGCATTGGCAGGCAGATTGTCAACCACTGCGCCACCAGGGAAGCCCTCAACACCTTTAAAAGGAGTGAAAGAAGCAAGAGTGGTAGAGGGAACGTGTTGACCAGAAATGCATTGCAACAAAGGCATCAGCAGACCCCAAGGAAAGCTCCGGAGCTAGGAAGGCCCTTCAGAGTTATTCCAAACAGGACAAGATGACCAGGTCTTTATACTGCTCCACTGATGTTTTATTGGATGTGAGCTGCCATTGGGCTATGACCCTGAGTTATCTCCTGAGAGCAATTCGCTGGAAGAACTTAGCAGAATCCATTGGCAGTCAACATCAACCGGGGAAATGAGTTGGTCTGGAAGGTCCTGAAGGCAAAATCAGGGACAAAGACCACAGCATCCACTACAAAGACCAGCTACTAATTCCAATCTTGCTTACTTACCTTCGTTCATGTCTGGTTGTTCCACATTTCAATAAGAAAACAAATAGACTGGGGCCTATCATCACCTTTGAAAAAAGTAAGGAGCTCTAAACAGTTTAAGGCTGGTGATTTAGCAGAGAGTTTATGCACATTTTCAATGTACAATAAAGGCAGAGTGGGAGAGTCAACATACTTTAGCACTAAGACGTCAGGTTTCATTAGAGTTAGTTCTTCCAGGAAAGCAAAGGGAAATAAAACACAGAGAAACACTAACAAAGACTCACGTTTCCAGCCTTTTAAATACACTGGCCATACACTGGTAGTTTATACTGAAAAAAAGGAAATGTGCATTTTACACATTTCAGTGAATCAACATTCTCATCCACTAAGGCCTCTCATCAATCATTTAGTGGTCAGACAACCCTGCAAACAAGGAGTGCATCCAAGCTCACTTCTGGATTTATTATGAATTTCAGGTGTTGTGTGATAGCCTTGCACAGTGAACACTTTCACAGGGTACTGGGCAACATGCGGCACCAATCCACTGCTAAATGGTCTGGTTCTCAAAGTTTCAACTATGGATAATCACACTTAAGTCAAGTGTCAACAGAGGTCTTATTTAACCATGAAAATCCAGACAGTGCAACCTATGCTCTGGCACTGCCTATAGACTAGTGTTCCCTGGGGCTGGGTTTTCTGTTGTCCTTACTGAAGTTGAAGACCTTTAGAAGTAAACTAGCAATTGTGGTTTGGGAGCTGCATAAAGTCTCATACATGCACATTCCATTTGAGAGCAGGCAACATGATGAACTTAGAATATGAATCATCATTGTTTTGATAAATGGTAGATGTTTGGTGAGCCAGAAAATCCTAGAACCCAAATCTAAGCCAACATGCCCTCCAAAGAGAACAAAGGTCACTTGACCTTGCTGCTTATTAACTCATACTGATCGCAAATATAATTCTAGATCTTGGTATTTTTGTTTTAATTGGGATTTGCCACATTCTCTTTATCCTTTTTTATAGGAGTTTTATTTTTATTTATTTTTTATTGAAGTATAGTTGATTTATAATGTTGGGTTAGTTTCATGTGTACAGCAAAGTGACTCACTTATAAACACACACACACACACACACACACACACCCCACACGTTCTTTTTCAGATTCTTTTCCATTATAGATTATTACAAGGTATTAAGAATAGTTCCCTGTGCTATACAGTAGGTCCTTATTGGTTATCTCTTTCATATATAGTAGTGTGTATCTGTTAATCCCAAACTCCCATTTTATCCTCCCCCACCTTTCCTCTTTGGTAACCATAAGTTTGTTTTCTATGTCTGTGGGTCTATTTCTGTTCTGTATATAAGTTCATTTGTCTCCTTTTTTTAGATTCCACATATAAGTGACATCATATGATATTTGTCTTTCTTTGCCTGGCTTATTTTACTTAGTATGATATTCTCTAGCTCCATCCATGTTGCTACACATAGCATTATTTCATTCTTTTTATGGCTGAGTAATATTGCATTGTATATATATACCACATCTTCTTTATCCATTCATCTGTTGATAGATATTTAGGTTGCTTCCATGTCTTGGCCATTATAAATAGTGCTGCAATGAACACTGGAGTGCATGTATCTTTTCGAATTATGGTTTTCTCCAGATATATGCCCAGGAGTGAAATTGCTGGGTCATATGATAGTTCTATTTTTAGTTTTTTGAGGAACCTCCATACTGTTCTCCACAGTGGCTGTACCAATTTACATTCCCACCAACAGTGTAGGAGGGTTTCTTTTTCTCCACACCCTCTCCAGCATTTATTATTTGTAGACTTTTTGATGATGGCCATTCTGACCGGTGTGAGGTGATACCTCATTGTAGTTTTGATTTGCATTTCTCTAACAATTAGTGATGCTGATCATCTTTTCATGTGCCTTTTGGCCATCTGGATGTCTTCTCTAGAGTGGGAAAGAAGGGAGGGAATGTTTCAGGATCAGTCTTCTGTCATTCATGTAGAATTTGCTCCTCTTCATGCTCCTCTTTCCTCCAGGCCAACACATTTGTTTCTGACAACTAGCCTTTCTGTTGACTATTCTCACTTGATTTGGCATTAATGGAGGATGAAGGAAGAGAAGACTACAGCGTATTCACTGTCCCAGAGCTGTATTTCTTTACTACTTCTGCAATGGCATATGTTACAAGTGATTTCACCAACTTTAATAAGTAGTTGCAATGAACAGGAATTACAGTTGAGGCTAAATTTCCCTTGCTATGTTATAAATAAAATTTTTCTATAGAATAGGGAAAATGTAACCAAGAAGTCACACATTTTACAGGGATTTAGCCCTGTTTCCAACCCTGCATACCCATTCATAGGGTCTGAGCATTCCTCTGAAAAAAATCATGTCTAAACTCTGCTGTGGGTCTCTGTGACCACCTTTCAAAAGCTTCACCCCTTATGGACATGAATTGGTTTTCTTCCAGTATCCACTTTTTTTTCCTCCATAGAACTATTTTTTACCAAGGTTAAGCTATTTGACTGTAACAAAAACCAAGAGTAATTTTTGTATCAGAATTGGGGTCAGGAAGGAAGGTCAAAGTAGAGAAGAAAAAATCTGTTGGCCTTTGGTCTTCTAAGGTGTTAAAAGAGCTGAGGCATGTAGAGGGGCCTGGCATTCCAAATCTAGTACAGGCCAGATCCCCTCAGAATGAGCTGCAGATGCATTTTCCTGTTCTTCCTAGGAAATATGAACTAAAGTATCCATATATATGATGGGGTACATGCCTACACATACATCTTATAAGGAAGCATATTAAGAAAAAATATAATTTTTTCTAATTACTCTATAAGTTGCAAGGCATTTTCACAGTGGACTTAGGACTTCACAATATTTGGTGCACTTGTCAAGCCACAGCTCTATTTCCCTGCTCCTTTTCAGAAGAAAACTCATTAAGTTGCCGTATGTATGTGCTGTTTCCACCTCTTCACCTTTTATTCTTCCCTCAAACAACTGCAATCAAACTTATATCAACATCACTCCACTAAAAGAGCTCTTACTGTGGTCAAGAATAAGTTTCATGTTGCCAGATCCAGTGGCCAAAGCTCTGTCTTCATCTTACTCGATCTCTCAGAAGGACTTGGTACAGCTGAATGGTCTCTCTAATGTCTAGCACGCCTGGTTTTCTCTTTCATCCACAGTTGTCTTTACTTACTTCTCTTCCTCCTTCCTCAACCTAAATGTTGTCCTCAGTTTTTTAATTTTCTCTATACCTTCTTTCACTAGGTGATTTTATACTGTCCTCTGGCTTAAATACCATCTACGTACTATGACTTCCACATTCCTGTTCCCAGGACTGAGCTGTACACGTCCTCTGTGCAATCAACATCAATACCTGGATGTACAATATGCATCCAGTAAGCTTCTTACTTTACTTGACCCAAAATTATGATTTTTCCCTCCAAATATGCCTTTTCCTCCATCATTCCCATCAATAGCACACAGCACCATCCACCCAATTTGATCAAGTCAAAGATCTGCATGTTAACCTCCATTCTTTTCTTACTCTCTAACTCACGTCAAATCCATCATCCATCGTGTTTCCTTAAGTTCAAAATACAGCCCTAACTCAGTTCACCAGATCTAGGACTTGAATTCTCAAGATTCTCTCTTACCTGCACCACAAGCAAAAGCTTCCATCTTAACTCCTGTTCTCACGCTTACCAAGAGTCTTTTCTCCACAAAAAGCCCAAATTGTACTTTAAGAACGTGAATCAGATGGGGTCCAAAAGCTTCCATACTACACAGAATAAAATCTAAATGCCCTACCTACACTGGTCACTAAGACCACACATGGCCAATCTCATTTATTTTCACCCCTCTCCTGCCTTACTCTGCATCAGGCAAGACTGTTTTCTGGCTCTTTCTCAAACATGCCAATGTGTCTGTTCAGACTTCAGGTCTTCTGAACTTTCTGTGCATTCAGCCTGGAACATTCTTCCTAGATCTTCACATGACTGGTTCCCTCAATAAATCAAGTCTGAGTTCAAACAGCCCTTTGTCAGAGAGTCTTTCTTCCTTTGTCATCCTACCTAGGTAGTCATCCATCCCCGCCATAACTCCCAGTCACCTTACTGCACCTTATTATCATAGCACTTAGAGTATCTGAAATTACCGTCTTTATTTTTTTATAAGACTTATTAAGGCAAGGTCCCTGTGGGTAATGTGTAAACCCAGAACACAGATCAGGGCCTGGCATGGAATAGACACTCAATACATATTTGTTGAATGAAAGAATCAACTTCCTTCTTTGATTTCTCCCTTTTTTTTCTTTGTCACTTCTTTGTATTTCTCCCTTTTATATTGTGTCCTTTCACTGGTAACGAGAATCAGGCTTTTAGTTAAGCCATGTTCCTTTTGAAATCTCTATTCCAAGTTACATAAAGATCTGACACCCCCCCTTTGAAATCACCCATTGGTTGGATTTATTATTGGATAAGCCACCTTGTCTAACAAGCAACTGGGAGGGTCATACTGCATTCTTCTAATCACAGAGCTATGTTATGATCCATTATGGTGGGGAACATATAGGTACTATAATAAATAGTTATATTATTTGGAGAAAAAAGTTTTAAGCAAGACTCACTTTCGCTAGAGTCCATCCTTGATGACTCAATCATATCTTGCCCACCGAATATGCTTTTTATGTTTAATATTCTGCTGTTCAATTAAAACTAAATTACTATGAATTTAGTAGCCGCCCCTACATTCTCTTGTGTATTATTGTAAAAATCTAATTTAATTCCAAAATCTAATTTTATTCTGAAATACCAAAGTTATTTTGTAAGTTTATAACAAACTTTGTTGGCAAAACACGGCCTAAACAGATATAAAGTTATTTATAGTCTTATGTATTTTACTTCATGTGACTATTCATATGTTAACTACCACAGAATTATTGAGGTGTTTGATTATAGGGTATGGTCTCAGAACCCGGTGAGTGTGTGATGTAATATTCAGGAAAGGCACCCTATTATCTTTGTAAAATTTAAAACCTTCTGTTTCAAATGGGGGATGCCTCTTGCACACACTGTCAGTTCTGAGGGGGTGGGCAGAGCATCATCTCTAGGTTTGAGTTGCCTGTTTTCAAGATAAAATCCTCCAGTTTCACATAATCCATTCTTAACAATCCTTTCTTTCAACATACTACTACACTGAACGCTACAGAGGAATGCCTAGCTAAGCTTTTGCTTAATAATTTAATTATTAACCACCACCACCACCACCACCACTGTAGGGCTATTAATTGGCCAATTTCAATATTATTGTGTCTCAGGGAATAGGGAGGTCTGAGGAGAGGGAGAGAGACGGGTGAACAGCAGGTCAGTGGAGCAGTCATAACACTCATAATATTTATCAATTAAGTTTGCCATCTTATATGCGAGTGGTTCATGGCGCCCCAAAACAATTACAATAGTAACATTAAAGACCACTGATCACAGATCACCAAAACAAATATAATAATAATGAGAAAGTTTGAAACATTGTGAGAACTACTAAACTATAACACAGAGACAGGAAGTGGGCAAATACTGTTGGAGAAATGACACTGATAGACTCCCACGAGGCAGGGTTGCCACAATTCATTAAAAAAAATGCACTATCTGCAAAGCACAATAAAGTGAAGTACAATAAAACAAGTTATGCCTGTAGTCGTATCTTTTTCACTTATTGTGACTATTCATCTGTTTAGCTGCAAAATTATTAAGGTGTTTGATTATGGGTACAGTCTCATTTAACTGCCGCCACACAGCTAGTTCACTTAACGGAGAACAAAATTGTTACTACTCTTTTCTGTTTTTTTTTTCCCCAGAGATATATGCATTTAGAAGCAAATATGAAGAAGTATTTTTTACACAAATGTAGCACACTGGAAATACTAGATACACACATATTTCTGCAACTTGTTTTTTCTCATTTAATATCTCATAGATATCAATTTATATCAATAAAAAATGGTCTGCCTAATTCTTTGCCAAATGGTATTTTGCTATATGAATCTCATAATTTCTTTAGCTAATCTCCTATTTATACATATTTCAATTATTTCCAATATTTTGTTGTCGTAAATTATATACCAGTGTTCATATGTCCAGGCATAGCTGTCAAATACTTACTTTTAAAAAACTAGTAAAATGGACAAAGGGGGGCTTCCCTGGTGGCGCAGTGGTTAAGAATCCGCCTGCCAATGCAGGGGATACGGGTTCGAGCCCTAGTCTGCGAAGATCTCACATGCCGTGGAGCAACAAAGCCCGCGAGAGCCACAACTACTGAGCCTGTGCTCTAGAGCCTGCGAGCCACAACTACTGAAGCCTGCATGCCTATAGCCCGTGCTCCGCAACAAGAAAAGCCACTGCAATGAGAAGCCCGCGCAACGCAACGAAAGAGTAGCCCCCGCCCGCCGCAACTAGAGAAAACCTTCGTGCAGCAGTGAAGACGCAATGCAGCCAAAAATTAAATAAATGAATAAATAAATTTTTAAAAAATGGACAAAGGATATGAACATATAATGCAATAAAGGAAAATCCAAATACCTCTTTTTTTAATGAATATTATTAGGGAAATTAAACCTTTGTCTCTGACATGTTTTACAAATACATATTTCCTAATTTATTACTTGACTTTTCACTTTTTTTATGGTATTTTTCTAAGAATTTGTTAAAATTTTTATGTAACCAAATGGTTGGCTTTTTTATGCTTTTTAAAATTTTACAGAATTTATATGATATTTCCACTCTAAGATAATTGATATAGTGCTCCTATGTTATTTTCTATGCTGATATATATGTATTTATATTCAGATTTTGATCTCTCTGGATATATTTGGTGGTAAGGTGCCTGGTCTGATCCCTTTTATTGCCACCACCCTCACTCCACCCCTCACCAATGGCTACCCAGTATTCCTGATACCATTTATTGAGTAAACCTTTTTCTCCAGTTTTTTCAGTTTTCTTTTCATTACACAAAGTACTTCAGAGTACAGAATGGTAACCAGCAAACAAAATTTTATTTACTTTCTTTTTCATACTGACCAACCCACAGTACCATTTCTGTTAAGGCTGGCAACTTTTCTGCTCTGCTCTGAGTCTGGGGATTCATATTAGGTTGCATGATGGAATGAGAGGGGCAAGGTCTGTGTCCTTACTCATTTGCATTTGAGACAACTTGACATTTGAGTACAGGCCAAGTGGTTTTTCTTTCTTCTGCTTCCTGGTACCTATTTTGGAATCTCAAATATAGAAAACAGCTGAAGTGGTAAAACAAATTTTGTTAGGAAGTTATTCTTCCTTTTCATTGCAGTTAAAAAAAAACACATTTGACTATCAGGGTGTCTATAATGAGAGCTAATAAACATTTTTATTATATATAGCATATTTTACAAAATGAGTTGTGTTTCAGTCTTTACCCAGACATATTGAATTATTTGATCAAAACGTTCTTTGTTGACAAATTCTACCAGAAATTTATTCATTCGTTTAATAAAATTCTTGAGTATTTTTATGTGCAATTTATTCTTCTAAGGGCTGTGAAGGACTCATAAATGAAGAAGACAAGTTCCTGTCCCATCACCATTCTTCCTGGCAGGGTTTACACAGATGAGACAGTAGCAGAGAATTTTCCTTGCGGGAGCAGGAGATACTTGTAACACAGGGGAGAATGTGATAAGCATTGCCAGGAAGATTCAAAGAACATCTCTGGCATGCAGATCGTGAGAGATGGGATGATACGACAGGTTCTTTCTCAATGAATTTCTCTTTAAAAGACTTCAGGGGATTATGTGTGAAAGGTCATCCTTCAAATAGCCAGGCAGATTTTACCAAATGTCTGATTATTAAAGGGATTATATACAATAGAAGACCAGAGAGCTGTAAATCCTACGGTGAAGATGTTCTTCTTTATCCAGATCAATTCTTCAATGACTTAGTCCACATATCATTTACCCATTATATTTGAAACATCAATTTGTAATGAAATTGCAAAAGGTACTTTGAAAGAGAGTAAATTTAGTATCACATACCACACCCCGTTTTCAGGAATACTTTACAGTGCCTTAAGACTTGTATCAGGTGTTATGTGTGCAACTACCCAGTGTTCGATGTCTCTTTTATTTCTTGCTCGCTAACACATCCTGATTTTAGTCTGAACGGCAAGTGTCCAAAGCCAGGCATTTTGGTCTAAGCCAGTTCTTTAAGTCTTGTTTCTATTTACTACCTCCCTTTTAGCTGGGGTGGCCATGTGGCCCAGTGTAGTCAATGACACATAAGGGCACTAGTGGAAGGGCACTTATGAGAAAGCTTGTGATGAACTAATAAACGGGGTTGACCAACTTGCCCTCTTTCTCTTCACCTATATCTCAGAGCCATGTTACGACCAAGAGGCAAAATGAGGGATGTTTAATATAGTAGAGCAGAGAGACATCATGTAGAAGTTTGGCAATTTTCATTGAACCAATGGATCAGCCCCATCTTCTTGTTATGTGAGAAGAACAAAGCTGCTCTTGGTAGGGTATGCTGTTAATTGCCGCCAAACACATTTCCACAGATAGAGTGTGCTGGGTTGTTGAGAAGAAAAGTCTTTCACTAAAGTCTTCCCTCTGTGCCGATCCTTCAGAAATTTTATGGAGGACAATCTATAAACGAGGGCTTATTGATTTCTAAGCAGATAGACATGCAGAAGGTCCCCTACATGTATGGTAAGACATCATACACTAAAGAAATGAGTGCAGTTGTTCATGATAAATTCAAAGCAGTAACAAAAAATTTTCTTTCAGTAATCTCTGTGAATTCTAAAATTTCCCAGAACCTTAAAACTAAGAGGTTGGTCTTAAGGTCCCATATCTTCACTTAGAAACACTAAAATCTATCTATTGAACATAAAAGTAGCAATGCATGGCCATGTTTGATTGTATACAGCTAACAGAGGTAATCTCACGAAGAGAAGGCTTTCCTTGTCATTAGAAAAGTAGAACTGTTGGCTGGTAAATGTTTGGTCAGCCAGCCTTCTAACACATGAATTAATTAAAAGCAATTACTTTTCAAGTTTCAAACTTTTTTCTTGCTCTACAGGTTTTGCCTTCAAGTTATTTTCATCTTAAATAGAGTTTTGGGGCCCTGAGCAGATATTTTGATACCCTGATAATTTGTGGTCTTGCTAAAGACTAACTCTTTGCACAGCCTCCCTGACTTGATTTGTTATTTCAAAGTTCCAATTATTTCACACCGTGCTTTGAGACTTTTTCTAATTGGGTTGTATTTTCCCAATTGAAATTAGAACTGGTCCACCTCTCGCCTTAAAATCTGAGCCCCCTTCTAAAGATTAAAATTCTACAATGTTTTTTAATAGATGTTATTTTTACAATCTTCCTAATTTCATTTTGTGGGACAAACTAGGATCTTAAAATAGTGAGAAAATATTTTCTTACTCAATCCCTAAGCCTCATCTTTACTTACATAAATTTCCCATAAATAAACACTTTGGACAATATTTATAACTTTTAAATACTTAGCAGCCCCTTGTGATAATTATCTATGAACCAGTAAATGAATTTTATGATTTCTGACTAAGATTCTTTTTAACTTCATTCTTTCCCCAGGTAGAAAAAGTCATATTACTGCCATGCAGCATATGTCCAAATAGCCATTCAAAACCAAATTAGTCTAAACCCAGATACCACTTTCTCATTAGAAGGAAAATAATAAGGAAAAGTTTAGCTGTTCTTACAAGACCAGAGCAGCTAAATGTCATTCCAAGAATAAAAGATCTTGTTTTAGTCCCTTGTAGACTGAGAATAAATGTTTTGAGTTACTGGAACTTGATGGGTATGATTTGCCATTATTTTCCATTACCTGAAAAATCTTAAAAAAATAAAATCACAGCTCATATGTTCCACTGCCTTTCCCTAAACTGCTAAGTTTAAGCTGCTTTCTAAAATACTCCTTAATTTTCATGGACATACCTGTCCATTCATGTGGATGTTTGATGTTTGCTAGTGTTAACTGTTTCTGTATATGTCTAATCAATGAATCATGTTTCCAGAATTGAAAGTTGCTTGGTTTAATAAGTGATTTCACAACAGTTTATCACACCCCAATCAACAAATTTTAAGCTAAAGAAAATTCAAAAGCAGGTTCATAGTTTCAAGTCTCATGAGGAATAAAAGAATTGTTCTATTATATCTTATGTGAGCTCTCCCACCATTATCATTTATTATTATCATTGTTTTTTAAAAAAGTTAAAGTCTTCTTAGACTTTAACACCTCTCAGACAAGAAATATTTTAAGGGTCTTGGCCTACTAATACGTTGTCTAGAAAACAAAGGTCAAAGATTCAACAAAATAAAAGATCAAGAGACCTCTGGAAATCCAAAATCAATATCACAAAGTTTCAAACACTTTACTCTTACTAGAGTTTCATCTTCACTCAGTGCTTAGTTGTTCTTGTTAAAATACAAAGGTCCAAACAGCTTTGTTTTTAGGTTATATGACACATGGAAGGTTTATAACAATTAGAAAAGAGATAATTTCAAGGGAGGTTTGCCTTGAAAAAAACCAGGGTTAATACGCTAAAATAGAAAAATTACAAAAAAACTAAACAGAAACAAATGCCTGCCACAAATGTGAGCCACATACATATTTAAAAATTTTTAATAGCCTCATTCAAAATAGTTTCAAAAAAGAAAAGAAATAGGTGAAATTAATTTCAACAATATATTTTAGTTAGCCTAGTATATATAAAATTTTATAATTTCAACATAATCTAAAAATATTAATATGATATTTTACATTATTTTATGTATATTAAGTCTCTAAAACCTGTTGTGTATTCTGTGTTTACATCTCAGTTTCGACTAGCCACATTTCAAGAGCTCAATAGCCATTTGGGGCTAATAGCTACTGTATTGGACAGAACAGTTCTAGATGCTGGGAATAAAGCAGCAAACAACAGAGACAAGGTCTCTGTTTTTGTGGAGTTTACATTCCACTTCAGGGAAGACAGAGAAAATTACAAAAATAACAAACAAGAAAAAAACCCACGTGATTTTAAAATGTCTTGACGAAACCAAAACGGTGAAAATGCGGAGGGGCGGAGCGATCTGCAGATGTGACATTTAAACTGTGACCTGAATGAGTGGGAAGCAGGCACCCTCTGATGGAAAGCACTGGGGCAAAACAGAGAGCTTTTACCACAAATCTAAGACAGAAATGAGCCTGTCTGTTTAAGCAACAACAACAGAATGGTAATACAAGAGCTCAAGGAGGAGAGAGGGAGAATGGTATAAGAAACAGTGAGCCGGGTAAGCTGAGCCAGATCATTTAGGACTTTGGAAAGCAGGATGAAGAGCTCAGGGGTGGCCAAGGGAGGAGGGACCCTGGAAACATTCGAAGTGTGCAGTTGCAAACCCTGCAGGGTTATGCCCTACATGTAAGCACAACAGGAAATGGACTTCACAAAACTAAAACAAAGTCTCAGGTAGTCTCAATACCTAACTGCATAAAGGTGAACTTCCTAGATCAATTTTTTCTTACAATTAGACAATCAAATCTACTTTGGGAGAATTAATCTAGAGCCTCTACACTTTTTTATGTAAAATACCCAGCACTTAATCTCAAATCACCAAGAATACCAGCAAATAAGAGCAAACAGCCATAAGGAAAGGGAAGAGGAAAAAAAAAGGGGGGATTTTGGTGATCCAGACTTTGAGTTGTCAGATTCCTGCTTCATAATAACTATGATTAGTATGTCCAAGAAAATAGATAGTAAGATGAAGAATTTCACTGGAGAACTGAAATATATGAAAAACGAACCAAATTCTCCTAGAATTACAGGGAGAGAAAAGGCAACAATAAATATATAATTCAATGGAAGGATTCAAAATCTGATGTGATAGAGCAGAAGCAGAGATTAGTAAAACAGAAAATAGATCAGCAAAAAAGAAAAAAAAAAAAAAGCCGAGATCGAAGAAGACAGAGAAGAAACAATCATCGACAGGAAGACACTGGAAATCACCAAAAAAGATACCCCGCAACCAAAGACAAAGAAGAAACCACAATGATACAGTAGGAAGGGTGCAATCACAGTAAAATCAACCCCATAACTGCTGGGTGGGTGACTCACAAACTGGAGGACAATTATACCACAGAAGTCCACCCACTGGAGTGAAGGTTCTGAGCCCCACGTCAGGCTTCCCAACCTGGGGGTCCAGCAACAGGAGGGGGAATTCCCAGATAATTAGACTTTGAAGGCTAGTGAAATTTGATTGCAGGACTTTGACAGAACTGGGGGAAACAGAGACTCCACTCTTGGAGAGCACACACAAAGTAGTGTGTGCATCAGGATCCAGGGGGAAGGAGCTCTGATGCCACAGAAGACTAAACCAGACCTACAGCTAGTGTTGGAGGGTATCCTGCAGAAGCAGGGGGTGGCTGTAGCTCACCACGGGGACAAAGACGATGGCAGCAAAAGTTCTGGGAAGTATTCCTTGGCATGACCCCTCCCAGAGTCCACCCTTAGCCCTACCAAAGAGCCTGTAGCCTCCAGGGCTGGGTTGCCTGAGGCTAAATGACCAACAGGGAGGGAACCAGCCCCACCCATCAGCAGACAAGTGGATTAAAGTTTTACTGAGCTCTGCCCACCAGAGCAAAACCCAGCTCCACCCACCACCAGTGCCTTCCAACAGGAAGCCTGCACAAGCCTCTTAGATAGCCTCATCCACCAGAGGGCAGACAGCAGAAACAAGAACTACAATCCTGCAGCCTGTGGAAGGAAAACCACACTCACAGAAAGACAGACAAAATGAAAAGGCAGAGGAATATGTACCAGAAGAAGGAACAAGATAAAAACCCAGAAAAACAACTAAATGAAATGGAGATAGGCAACCTTCCAGAAAAAGAATTCAGAAGAATGATAGTGAAGATGATCCAGGACCTTGGAAAAAGAATGGAGGCAAAGATCGAGAAGATGCAAGAAATGTTTAACAAAGACCTAGAAGAATTAGAGAACAAACACCTAGAAGAATTAAAAAACAAACAAACAGAGATGAACAATACAATAACTGAAATGAAAAATACACTAGAAGGAATCAATAGCAGAATAACTGAGGCAGAAGAACAGATAAGTGACCTGGAAGACAGAAGGGTGGAATTCACTGACACAGAACAGAATAAAGAAAAAAGAATGAAAAGAAATGAAGACAGCCTAAGAGACCTCTGGGACAACATTAAATACACCAACATTCACATTATAGGGGTCCCAGAAGGAGAACAGAGAGAGAACGGACCCCAAGGAAATATTTGAAGAGATTATAGTCGAAAACTCCCCTAACATGGGAAAGGAAATAGCCACCCAAGTCCAGGAAGCATAGACAGTCCCAGGCAGGATAAACCCAAGGAGAAAAATGCTGAGACACATAGTAATCAAATTGACAAAAATTAAAGACAAAGAAAAATTATTGAAAGCAACAAGGGAAAAATGACAAATAACATACAAGGGAACTCCCATAAGGTAAACAGCTGATTTCTCAGCAGAAACTCCACAAGCCAGAAGATAGTGGCACGATACATTTAAAGTGATGAAAGGGAAGAACCGACAATCAAGATTACTCTACCCGGCAAGGATCTCACTCAGATTCAACAGAGAAATCAAAAGCTTTACAGACAAGCAAAAGCTAAGAGAATTCAGCACCGCCAAACCAGCTCCACAACAAATGCTAAAGGAACTTCTCTAAGTGGGAAACACAAGAGAAGAAGAGGACCTATAAAAACAAACCCAAAACAACTAAGAAAATGATAATAGGAACATACATATTGATAATTACCTTAAATGTGAATGGATTAACTGCTCCAACCAAAAGACACAGGCTCGCTGAATGGATACAAAAACCATATATAGGCTGTATACAAGAGACCCAACTCAGACCTAGGGACACATACAGACTGAAAGTGAGGGGATGGAAAAAGATATTCCATGCAAATGGAAATCAAAAGAAAGCTGGAGTAGCAATACTCATATTAGATATAATAGACTTTAAAATAATGCTACAAGAGACAAGGAAGGACACAACATAATGATCAAGGAATCAATCCAAGAAGAAGGTATAACAGTTATAAATATATATGCACCCAAAATAGGAGCACCTCAAAAATAAGGAAAATGCAGCTATAAAAGAGGAAATCGATAGTAATACAATAATAGTGGGGGACTTTAACACCCCACTTAACAGCAATGGACAGCTCATCCAGACAGAAAATTAATAAGGAAACACAATAGACACAATATACCAGATAGATTTAATTGATATTTATAGGACATTCCATCCGAAAACAGCAAATTACACTTTCTTCTCAACTGCACATGGAACATTCTCCACAACAGATCACATTTTGGGTCACAAATCAAGCCTTGGTAATTCAAGAAAGTTACAATCATACCAAGCATCTTTTCCAACCACAACACTATGAGATCAGAAATAAATTACAGGGAAAAAATGTAAAAAACACAAACACATGGAGGCTAAACAATAGGTTACTACATAACCAAGACATCACTGAAGAAATCAAAGAGGAAATCAAAAAATACCTAAAGACAAAGAACAACGAAAACTCAACAATCCAAAGAACAACGAAAACTCGACAATCCTATGGGATGCAGCAAAGGCAGTTCTAAGAGGGAAGTTTATACACTTCTACCTCAAGAAACAAGAAAAATCTCAAATAAACAATCTAACCTTACACCTAAAGGAACTAGAGAAAGAAGAACAAACAAAACCCAAAGTTAGGAGAAGGAAAGAAATCATAAAGATCAGAGCAGAAATAAATGAAATAGAAATAAAACAGCAAAGATCAATAAAACTAAAAGCTGGTTCTTTGCGAAGATAAACAAAATTGATAAACCTTTAGCCAGACTCATCAAGAAAAAGAGGCAGAGGGCTCAGATCAATAAAATTAGAAATGAAAAAGGAGAAGTTACAATGGACACAGCAGAAATACAAAGCATCGTAAGAGGCTACTGCAAGCACCTCTGCCAATAAAATGGACAACCTGGAAGAAATGCACAAATTCTTAGAAAGGTATAACCTTCCAAGACTGAACCAGGAAGAAATAGAAAATATGAACAGACCAATCACAAGGACTGAAATTGAAACTGTGATTAAAAATCTTCCAACAAACAAAAGTCCAGGACCCGATGGCTTCACAGGTGAATTCTATGAAACATTTAGAGAAGAGCTAACACCCATGCTTCCCAAATGCCACCAAAAAATTGCAGAGGAAGGAACACTCCCAAATTCATTTTACGAGGCCACCATATCACCCTGATACCAAAACCTGGCAAAGATACTACAAAAAAAGAAAATTCAGACCATTATCACTGATGAATATAGATGCAAAAATCCTCAACAAAATACTAGCAAACAGAATCCAACAACACATTAAAAGGATCATACACCATGATCAAGTGGGATTTATGCCAGGGATGCAAGGATTCTTCGATATACACAAATCAATCCATGTGATACGCCATATTAACAAATTGAAGAATAAAAACCATATGATCATCTCAATAGATGCAGAAAAAGCTTTTGACAAAATTCAATACCCATTTATGATAAAAACTCTCCAGAAAGTGGGCATAGAGGGAACCTACCACAACATAATAAAGGTCATGTACAACAAACCCACAGCAAACATCATTCTCAATGGTGAAAAACTGAAAGCATTTCCTCTAAGATCAGGAACAAGCCAAGGATGTCCACTCTTGCCACTATTATTAAACATAGTTTTGGAATAGTTTTGGAAGTCCTAGCCACGGCAATCCAAGAAGAAAAAGAAATAAAAGCAATACAAATTGGAAAAGAAGTAAAACTGTCACTGTTTGCAGATGACATGATACTATACATAGAAAATCCTAAAGATGCCACCAGATAACTACTAGAACTGATCAATGAATTTGGTAAAGTTGCAGGATACAAAATTAACGCACAGAAATCTCTTGCATTCCTATACTCTTGCATACTAACAATGAAAGATCAGAAAGATAAATTAAGGAAACAATCCCATTCACCACTGCAACAAAAAGAATAAAATATCTAGGTATAAACCCACCTATGGAGGTAAAACACCTGTACTCAGAAAACTATAAGACACTGATGAAAGAAATCAAAGATGACACAAACAGATGGAGGGATATACCATGTTCTTGTATTGGAAGAATCGATATTGTGAAAATGACTATACTATCCAAAGCAATCTACAGATTCAGTGCAATCCCTATCAAATTACCAATGGCATTTTTTACAGAACTGGAACAAAAAATCTTAAAATTTATATGGAGACACAAAAGACCCCGAATAGCCAAAGCAGTCTTGAAAGAAAAATACGAAGCTGGAGGAATCAGACTCCCTGACTTCAGACTATACTACAAAGCTACAGTAATCAAGACAATATGGTAATGGCATAAAAACAGAAATATAGATCAGTGGAACAGGATAGAAAACCCAGAGATAAACCCACGCACCTAGGGTCTACTAATCTATGACAAAGGAGGCAAGGATACACAATGGAGGAAAGACAGTCTCTTCAATAAGTGGTGCTGGGAAAACTGGACAGCTACATGTAAAAGAATGAAGTTAGAACACTCCCTAACACCTTACACAAAAATAAACTCAAAATGGATTAAAGACCTAAATGTAAGACCGGACATATAAAACTTTTAGAGGAAAACATAGGAAGAACACTCTTTGACATAAATCACAGCAAGATCTTTTTCAACCCACATCCTAGAGTAATGGAAATAAAAACAGAAATAAACAAATGGGACCTAATGAAACTTAAAAGCTTTTGCACAGCAAAGGAAACTATAAATAAGACAAAAAGACAACCCTCAGAATGGGAGAAAATATTTGCAAATGAACCAACGGACAAAGGATTAATCTCCAAAATATATAAACAGCTCATGCAGCTCAGTATTAAAAAATCAAACAACTGAATCCAAAAATGGGCAGAAGACCTAAACAGACATTTCTCCAAGGAAGACATACAGATGGCCAAGAGGCACCTGAAAAGCTGCTCAACATCACTAATTATTAGGGAAATGCAAATCAAAACTACAATGAGGTATCACCTCACACCAGTCAGAATGGCCATCATCAGAAAATCTACAAACAACAAATGCTGGAGAGGGTGTGGAGGAAACGGAACTCTCTTACACTGTTGGTGGGAATGTAAATTGATGTAGCCACTATGCAGAACAGTATGGAGGTTCCTTAAAAAACTAGAAATAGAATTACCATATGACCCAGCAATCCCAATACTGGGCATATACCCAGAGAAAACCATAATTCAAAAAGACACATGCACCCCAATGTTCATTGCAGCACTATTTACAATAGCACTGTTGTCATGGAAGCCACCTAATGCCCATCAACAGACAAAAGGATAAAGAAGATGTGGTACATATATACAATGGAATGTTACTCAGCCATAAAAAGGAATGAAATTAGGTCATTTGTTGAGACGTGGATGGACCTAGAGACCATCATACAGAGTGAAATAAGTCAGAAAGAGAGAAACAAATATCATATATTAACACATATATGTGGAATCTAGAAAAATGGTAGAGTTGAACCGGTCTGCAAGGCAAAAATAGAGACACAGATGTAGAGAACAAACATATGGACACCAATGGGGAAAAGCAGGGGCCAGGGGTGGTGGTGGTGGGCTGAACTGGGAGATTGGGATTGACATATATACACTAATATGTATAAAATAGATAACTAATATGAACTTGCTGTATTAAAAAAAATAAAATGAAATTCAAAAAAAATACCATGTTCTACTTCTAAGCAAACTAATAAGGTAAACAGTTAGTTTTCTTTCTAAAAATATTAAAGGAAACAATCATTAGATCGATGTTGTATTGAACAAAGAAAATCTTTCCAGCTAATACTGTCATGAACAAATGCCTGAATATAAAAATACAAGATCTATATACCACGACCCTCCCCCTTTTAGAACAACTTCAGAACACTTAGCAGAGTGTCTTTCACATATTAAATCTTTTCTACAGGTTTGGGGATTTTTATGTGTGTGTATGCTCAAAGTTATAAAACAAATCATTTTTAATTGAAATTTGACATTAAAATAAAACACTGGAAAGGAGGTGTTTATAAATAAATAAATAAGACAGAGAAAGAAAATTACAAAAAAAAAAAAAAAGATAAGGAGCATAAAAGACATGTGGGCAATAAGGAAAAATGACCTAAAATGTATGTTACTGGAGTTCCAGAAGGAAAGGACAGAAAAAAAAAAAGGGAATTGGATGTGCATTTTATCTTCTTAATGCTCCTTTCTATATTTTCATGATTTTATTAATTTGAAAATATATATATCATTATCTCACATCATATATGAAAATAAATCCCAGATGGATTAATGAATTTAATGTAAAAAATGAAATCACAAAACCAACCAGAATAATAAGGAACAGGCAAATATTTATCTGGCCTTTCTCATCACAAACACAAAATCTGAAACCATTACATAAAGACTGTTATGTCTACATATGAATTTTTGCTTACAAAAAAACACCATAACCAAAGTTCAAAGGCTAAGGACCAGATAAGAAAATAGCTGAGCCAGGTGTATGATGGAAATATATGTGGTAAGTAAAATCATATTTCATAAGAATATTTAATGACATGGAAAGTGCTCATAATCTGTATTTATATTTAAAATAGTTTATTGACTTTCCCTCCCGGTGAATATGGAGTAACAAGGGCTGGATTTACTCTTTCACAATAAGCAACAAGAAAATCAGACAAAACACATGAAACAAGGTTTTCAGTTATTGAACAACTGGCATCAGAGTACCACACTCTTTGAGAGACTGGGAATAAACACAGTAAGACCTGAAATGGTCCCAGTTTACTACTTCGAGGCAGTTTCCTAACTGCACTGCAGGTAGGGGAAACCTAAAGAGGGCCAATGACCTCGCTGAGCAGAAGGAACAGAAAAAAGAAGTCAAGGTAGCCAAGGAAGGGAGGCGAGAACTTTGGAGAAAGACCCCTGGAGTTCTGCAGAAGGGTCCCCTCAGGGCTTTGACTGATTACTAATCTGTGCATATGTGAGAGAAAGCTACCAAAGCCTACCAAAGAAGAAACATTGGAATAGAGTGTGCAGAGCAATTCCCAGAGTCCACACTTGCTAGGGAATAGTATGTATTCCCACAAGCCAGAGTAGAGAGACTTCGTAATACATGGGATAAAACAGCTGTTATATAGATATTTTACCAGTTCAAGAATGTAGAGGAAAACATGATCATTATGAGGAGAAAAAAAAAAAGTGAATTATAAAAAGAACCCAAAGGAAACTCCTAGAGATAAAAAATACAATATATGAAGTCAAAACACTTTGAATGTTTTAAATTCAAAGCACCCAGATCTTGTTTCTAATATCATTCTTCAATAAAAGAAACTAAGGATCCTTGGAGAAATGGCAGGTTCAATGAGTGGGGTAGGAAATATACAAGATGCACCTGGAGCATCCTGTAATGGCAGAAAAAGTAAAAAAGTGCAAAGAAAACCAGCAACATCAACAACATTGATGGGGGTATGTCAAAGAGACACAGGAGCCAACTAAGGGAGCTCCCAGTGGCTAAAACAGGAATAATTTGAGCAAAAAAATCAGCAGTGTTGATTATAACACAAAGAATAAAATGAATATCCATGATATAAATAAATGATTGAATAAATGAATGAATGAATGAATGGGGCAGGTAGAATAGACAAATCTCCCACATGCACAAAAATTCCAAGTAACTTTTATAGATAATCCATCTCAAGGAGGGGAGCACAACTCCCCACTGCCTAAGCATGGGCTGCACATAATGACATCATTCTATAGAAATACAGTATGGAAAAAGGGGGGAAAGGAGTAACTTTACAGTGAAGAAACCTGACAAATACTTTTTCACTGAGGTGGCCAAGGTCAACGTGAACAGTGATAAATCACGTTATAGGATATACCCTTGATGTGATAAAAATGACACTTTATCTCTGTGGGCTTCCTTCCAAAAACCCATATCCCCAGTGTAATCATGAGAACAACATCAGAAAAATTTCAAGATAAAGGAACTGAATAAAATATCTGACCAGCAGTCCATAAAGCCATTAAGTTCATCAAAAAATAAGAGAAGTCTGAGAAATTGTCACAGTCAAGAGGAGCCTAAGGATACATGACAACTAAACATAATGTGGTATCCTGGATTGGATCCAGAAACAGAAAGGAGACATTAGGTAAAAACAGAGAAACCCTGAATAAAGTATGGACTTCAGTAAATGAGAATATAGCAGTATTGGTTCATTAATCATAACGAACATGCCATACAAATATAAGATGCTACTAATAGAGGAAACTGGATTTGGGGGTATGCGGGAACTTTCAGTACTAGCTTTACAAATTTTCTGTATATCTAAAACTATTCTGAAGAAGCTAAGTCTATTTTAAAATGCATCAGACAGGATTAACAGCATATTAAACACTGAAGATTAAAAAAGTGAACTTAGGGCTTCCCTGGTGGTGCAGCGGTTGAGAATCCGCCTGCCAGTGCAGGGCACACGGGTTCGAGCCCTGGTCTGGGAGGATCCCACGTGCCGCGGAGCAACTGGGCCCGTGAGCCACAATTGCTGAGCCTGCGCGTCTGGAGCCTGTGCTCCGCAACAAGAGAGGCCGCGATAATGAGAGGCCCGTGCACCGCGATGAAGAGTGGCCCCCACTTGCCGCAACTAGAGAAAGCCCTCACACAGAAACGAAGACCCAACACAGCCAAAAATAAATAAATAAATAAAAATTTAAAAAAAAAAAAAAAGTGAACTTAAAGTCACAGCAACAAAAACAACCAAAATCAGAGACAAAAAAGAAATGGTATCACACGTGTAACTGGAATCACAAGAAAGTGAAAAGGTGGCAAAAGGCAGACAGAACAAAAAAAAAATTTGAAGGAATAATGGCCAAAATTTTTAAAAATTTGATGAAAATTATAAACACACAGATCCAAAAAACTCAGTGAACCCATGTGATCACACAGTAGTGGCACTTCAAAATCAAATCGCTAAAAACCAGTGATAAGGAAAAAACTCTTAAAAGAACCTAGGGTAAAAACACATTACATGCAGAAGAACAAAAATTAAGAATTACCGCGTATCTCTTGGCCAAAAACTAAGCATGCCAGAAGACAATGGAGAGACATCTTTAAAATACTGAAAGTTCAAGAAAAATAAAAAGCCAACTTAGAATTCTATATCCAGTGAATATAACTTTCATGAATAAAGGTGAAAAAAATAGAAATTACAATAGTAACAAAAATAACGAAATATTTAGGCATATATCTAACAAAATATAATTGATGAAAACACTAAAGAAGATCTAAGTAAATAAAGAATTACTTCAAATTCATGGTATGGAAGTCTTAATATTGTTAATATATCAATTATCTCCAAATTGATGTATAGACTCAATACAATCCCAACCAAAATCCTTTTGTGGAATTTGACAAAACTACTTTAAAATTTACGAGTAGATGCAAAGGATGTAGAATAGACAAAGCAGTTTGGAAAAAAAATAAAGTATTGGATAATTTACACTACTTGATTATATTTACTATCAGGTTATAGTAATCAAGACAATATGATATAGGCCTAAGGATAGAAATATATATTGATGGAATAAATAGACAGTCAAGATATAAATCCACAAATAAATAGCTGTGTGATTTTTTGTAAAATAGTTGAGATAAAATTCACATACCATACAACATGCACAAAGTATACAATTCAACTGTATTTTCTATACGTACACAATTGTGCAACAGTCACCATAATCAATTTCAGTCATTTCTATTACTGACAAAAGAAACACTACACTCATTAGAAATCTTTTCCCATTTACCCTCAATCTCCCAGTCCTAGGCAATCACTAATCTACTTCCTGTGTTTATGGATTTGCCTATTCTGGACATTGCACATAAATGGAATCAGGTAATATGGAGTCTTTTGTAAATGCCTTTTTGCTGTCAGCATAATATTTTCAAGTTTCACCCATGTTGCAGTATGTGTATTAGTCTGGGTTCTCTAGAGAAACAGAACCAATAAAAGACCTAGATATATGACTATATATATCCATATATATTGGCTTTGCTTCTTTCTCTATATTAAGAGACTCACTATAAGGAATTGGCTCACACAATTATGAAGGCTGAGAAGTCCAAGATCTAAAATTAGCAAGCTATAGAACCAGGAGGAACAAATAGTCTAGTGCCAGTCTGAGTCTGAGAGCCGAAGAAACAGAAGAGCCAACAGTGTAAGTTCCAGTTCAAGTCTGAGTCCAAGGGCAGAAGAAGACTGATATCCCAGATCAAATACAGGCAGAGAGAAAGAATTGTTTCTTATTCAACATTTAATTCTATTCAGGCCTTCAATGGTTTGGATGAAGCCCACCCATATTTGGGAGGGTAATCTGCTTTACTCAGTCTACAAATCCAAATGTTAATCTCATCCACAAACACCCTCACAGACACACCCAGAAATAATGCTTAACCAGATAGCTGAGCATCTAGTTGAAACATAAAATTAAACACCACAAGTCCACCTCGTGTCAACTTGACACCTATATACATCTCCTTACATCATATTTAATCTCCAAATAAAGACAATAACAAGGTCATAATTCCTCCTAACTTGATACAACTATCCTGCACACAGCTGAAACACATTAACCCCTTCCACAGAAGAGAAGACTTCCTTAGGTGATGCTTACTCTTCTCCTGGAAATCCTGTAACTTAGGTACTATGGTATAAAATAAACAATTCTTAAATACTATGATATAAAGTGAATGCATCTTATGTTACATAATAAGGGAATAAGACAGGAAAGAAAATAAAGATATTTGATATATACATATGCAAACATATATGTAAGAAAGTAAGAAGGAATATGGAATACTCGTGACAATTACAGTTCTCATCTCTGTAACCAGTCGTCTGGTATTTATAACTATCTTTTTTTTTCTACCACGCATTCTGTATTTCTTTTGCCTTCAGTAAATCCTCAGATGATCATGGCTCTTTACCCGGTGGAGGGACTCAAACCTTCATTTCTGAAGGTTCTGGGACATGATTAGTAGTCCTGACTGGATTGGACTGTTGTCTATTTCCATTGACCTTAAACACAAGCCTGGTAATAGTAATAGTAAGCAATGCCCTAAGGGGTCTTTTGTATTCCGGACATACTCTTCCTTACCACCAATGTAGAGTAGTAGTCTAATTTCCCCTTGGTAGTCAGGATCAATCACCGCAGCCAGTACAGTAACTCCCTTTTTTGCATTGATTCAGTGGCATAAGGAGTCCAAAGTGGTTGAGCATTAGTCTTAATTTCCAGTTCAATTTATCCACTGTTGTGTCTCCTGGTGGAAGCATTCCTCCTTTTAGAACTAAGACCTCTAGGCCAGAACAGCATAAGGTCATGAGAAACAAAACTTCTGCTAGTTAGCAACTAGTGTTAAAAGTGAGGGATACCACTCCCATTTCTACCCTTTGATTCCTGAACCCATAAATTCTGGCTATGGGAGAAACAGACCATATATTGGATGCTGATTCAGAGCATATACAGCCTTCTGGAGAACCCTCTCCCAACCCTGCAAGGTACTGCAGCCTAGCTTACACTGTAAGTCTTCACAAGGCGATTCCATCATCCTATCATGCCAGCTGCTTCAAGCTGGTGGGAAACATAGTAAAACCAATGAATTCCATGAGCATGGGTCCACTGCCACTATTCTTTTGCTGTGAAGTGAGTTCCCGATCTGAAGCAGCGCTGTGTAGAATGCCATGATGATGGAGAAGGCATCCTGTAAGTCCATGGCTGTAGTTCTGGCAGAAGCATGGCATGCAAGAAAGGCAAATAAATACGCAGAGTGTCTGTTCCAGTAAGAACAAAATACTGCCCCTTCCATGATAGAAACAATCCAATATAATCAACCTGCCACCAGTAGCTTGTCCATCACCCTGGGGACTGGTGCCATATTGGGGGCTCAGTGTTGGTCTTTGCTGCTAGTAGACTGGGCACTCAGGGCTGGCTAGAGCTAGGTCAACTCCGGTGAGTTAAAGTCCATGTTGCTGAGCACTTGCATAACCTCAATCCTTGCCACCATGGCCAAAGTCCATGTTGCTGAGCCCTTGCATAACCTCAATCCTTGCCACCATGGCCACTTTGTTCATAAGCCCTTGGGCGAAGACGGGGTGCCTGAGAAAGAGGCTGACTGATATCCACAAAACAGATCAACCTATATACTTGATTATTAAAATCCCTCTCTGCTGAGATCAAACTTTAGTGAGCATTCACTTGGAACACAAGTTATCTTTAGTTTTTGCTCATTCAGAAAGATTTATCTACATACCTCTTCCTCAAATTTCCTTATTGCCAGTTTCCTAATCACGTTCCTTCCAAATCCCTGACCATCCAGCCAAACCATTGGCCATAACCCACGAATCAGATTACAATCACACACGTGGCCGTTGTTCCTTCCAATCAAAGTGAATAACCAGGAGCACTGCTCAAAGTTCTGCCCACTGAGAGGCTTTCCCTTCACCGCTGTCCTTCAGGGATGACCCAGAGAGTACTGCAGCCACCACATTCAGACGGTGCGTATATATCATGCACAACCATATGTAAATCAGGCTTGAGTTTTCTCTTCCTCTATCAATTGATCATAGCTACCCTAAGAAGCTAAAAAAAAGAAGAGCAAAAGAAGGGAGAAAACAATTAAGAGTAGAGCAGAGATTAATGAAGTGGAGAATATCAAATAACAGAATCACAAAACCAAAAGTTGGTTCTTTGAAAAGATCAACAAAATTGACACAGCTCTAGCTAGAATAAGAAAAAAAGAGAGACGATACAAATAACTAAAATCAGAAATGAAAGTGAAAATATTACTAATGTTAAGGCAATAAAAATAATTAGAACACTATGAATAATTGTGTACCAACAGGTTAGATAACCTAAATTAAATAGAAAAATTTCCAGAAACACACAAATTACCAATAATGACTCAAAAAGAAATAACAAACCTGAATGACCTATATAACAGAGACTGAATCAGTAATCAAAAACCTCCCAACAGAGAAAAGATGGCTTCTCCGGTGAATTCTTCCAAACATTCAAAGAATTAACACTAATCCTCAAGCTCTTCCAATCAGTGAAAGAGGATGGAACAGTTCCTGACTCAAGATATAAGGCTAGCATTACACTCGTACCAAAGCCAGACAAAGAAGACGAGAGACCAATATCCCTTATGACTATCAATGAAAAAATCTTTAACAAAATACTAGCAATGTAAACCCAAAATCATATTATACAACATTACCAAGTGGGATTTATCCCAGGGATGCAAAGATAGTTCAACATAAGAAAATCAATCAATGTAAGACATCATATTAATAGAATGAATGAAACAAAACACACGATCATCTCAATTGATGCAGAAAAAGCATTTTGACAAAATCCAACACCATTTCATGACAAAGAAATTCAGAAAACTAGGAATAGAAGGGAAATTGCTCAACATAATAAATGGCATTTATGAAAAACCCATAGGTAACATCTTATTTAACAGTGAAAGACTAAAAGCTTTCCTCCTAAGATCAGGGATAAGGAAAGGATGCCCTGCTTTCACCACTGCTTTTCAACAGTGTACTGGAAGTTCTAGTCAGAGCAATTAGGCAAGGGAAAAAAAAAGGCATCCAAACTGAAAAAAAGAAGTAAAACTATCTTTATTCGCAGATGACATAATCCTATACAAAGAAAATCCCAAAGAATCCATCCAAAAAAAAAAAAAGAAAATATCAAAGCTAATAAATGAATTCAGCAAAGTTGCAGGGCACAAGATCAATGTGCAAAGATCAGTTGTGTTTCCGTATACCAGCCATGAACAATCCAAAAAGGAAATTAAGAAAACAGATCAGTTGTTGTCAGGGGCCAGGGGTGGGGGAGGGAATTTACTGCAAATGGATATGAGGAATATTTTGGCATATTTGGGGATGATGAAAATGTTCTATATCATGACTACAGTGGTGGTTATAAGAATGTGCATTTGCTAAAACTCAGTGAACTGTACATTTAAAAATTGGTAATTTTATTGTATGTAAGTTATATGTTAAAAGCTGATAAGACATTTTAAACAAAATGTGTATTTAGATCCTCTTTTTAAAATACCTGAATGCATAGAAAAAAAGTAGGGAATGATGGACAGTACAAAATATCCAAAAGGTGGGTTATGAGTGATTTTTACTTTTGTTTATCCTTCTTTTCACTTTAAATTGTTTATAATGTATATCCATTAGTTATATAATCAGAAAAAAAGTTGTTTAAAAATATATAAGAGCATTATACTCTTCAGATTTATTTCCACTTAAGAGTTAATATTTTGAAGTACTGGCACTTACCACGTGAAACAAATCAACTTCTGACTATGACAGATAAAGGGAGGTGTTATAATATGCTGAGTTGACATCAAGTACTTAATGCCCATTTTCACATTATATCTCATAAAAGTCTGTGTACTAGAACTCCATTTTTATATGGGTACAACTGAAAAGACTCCAGAAACCTAGATCATAACTGAAGATTCAAAGGCCATTTTCCAATAAAATTGTCCTGGTATGTTTAAGTAGAAATCTGGAAAGCTGTTTGGCTACCACAAGCCCATCTAAATTTTAAAGCAAGTCAAACAGTAACAAGAGAGTTTTAAGAGAGCCAGTAAACAAACTTCAGGTGATGGAGACATGGAGAAGCAAAAGTTGCCATGGATGTTAATAATCAAATCCCATGTTGTCCTTGATCTCATAAAGTAAGATCTTCCTGAAGAAGAGGAGAAGACACCCTGAGAAGTATTCTTGAGAACAGACTAAATATTAGGGAGAAGGAGAGATGAAAGTTGAAAGGACAGCATTACAAAACTAGACTAGCTCAAACACAGATTTGGCATCAAACCCTCAAACCCTAGTATTAGTAGTCTAATTCTGGAGAGGTAAGAGGAAGCCCATCTAACAGATTAGGTGAAAATACAAAAACTGATTATTACCCCAGGTGCAGACACTGGCTGAAGGATGAACAGAAGTTGAGTCAAGAAATTCATGAATAAATTTATAGACTACTGATCCATAACGAATGGTTAAAGCAAATGCATTTAATTCTACCATAATGGACAATAAAGCCCTTTGGGAAACTTCCATAACTAAAATAAAACTAAACAAAAATCTTTTAAAAACTAAAATAAAACTTTTTAAAAAAGCTTTTACATGTAGAGTGCTTACTATGTAAGAAGCACTTGGTATACATTATCTCCAATCTAAATTAAATACACAAATTTACATATGAGTTTATAATGGTTGAAACAACTGTTAACAGTCTTTACATTAAGTAAATATTAGTGCAGGGCTTAAATCTCAGGACTGTTTCAGTAAAAACCTCAGGTTTTTTCCAGGCTCATGCTTCTTCCCTCTAAACTAGGCTGAGAAAACGCAACTCTGACTCTGCTTAGAAAGAAGAGTAGAGAGAGCCCACTATGTCCCTTACATCTACCATGGAAAACATAATGACTCCAGGGTGTTCTGTGGAAGAACTCAGTCTTCATTTTCATGTAGGAACAGTCATGTCTAAGTTCACATTCAAAAAAATTCTCCTTCCATAAACTTACAATGTGTGTCGTCTTCTCTTACATCCCAGGTCAGGCGAAAGATAAAGATGAGTCTTACTTTTTTCTAAACTCGTTCTCTTTCAATTATACCAAGCAGAAAGGAAAAAGTCATTTCATCTAGTTCATTAGTCATCTACCTGTGAAGCAGGAATAATGATATTTGCTCCACAGGGTGGTAAGAATTCAGTTACACAATATTTTTAAAGTGTTTAGCATGAGGCTGGCAAATAATAGGTCCTCAGGTTATGGTAGCTACATCACTTTTAGTCCTCAGTGTCTGATAGGGCCATCGATGTGACAGTCCTTCGAGGAGTCAGTGTGGAAGAAACCACCAAAGTAACAATCAGATGAGCCTGGCATAGTGGACCCGAGGCTCCTGCTATTCCTATTCTATCTTCCCCAGTGTCACGTTTCATCTCATTGGAAGATGGTTCTTTGAGTTATATCACGAAGTGTTGGTTTCAACAAAGTATTTCCTGAATCCAACTCTCAAGCCCTCCCTCTCTCCTTCCCTTTTGCATTTCATAGCTTGAACTGTACCTCCCCAAACAGGTTATACTTCACTTATGAGAAGGACATTGTCAAAGTAATAATTTTTAAAAATTATTATTATTTTTTATTTGTGTTTGCACAAGGCAAGGAGAAGGCAAGGAGGCAGAGACATTTCTGTCTGCACGAACGCTGTTTGCTCACAACATCAGAACAGTCAATCAGTCCATAGCAATTCAGGACACTTTCGAAACATGCAGTTTCTCCATGTGTGTGTGTGTGTTTGTGTGTTAGAGAGAGCAAGAGCAAGAGAGAGAGAGAGACACCAAGAAGTCATTGCTTAGTTGCCCTGAACATAGTTTTTCAAATCCAATGTGGATACATTAGACCTTTCACTTTGAGTTTTTACTGGCAACGGTACTAGAACAACCTTCTGAATAGCAACTACTGCTGAATTTTAAAATCTTCCTGGCCCTTCCCTGAGCCAGATTTTAAAGGTACATCAAGCTTGGCTCATTCGATACTCAGGAACCTTATCTTTTTTAAAATAGAAATTAATTTCACTACTACCAAACAGCATATCCAAGTACTACCGTAAGAAGATAAAGATGTATGCCACTCTACACTGTGAAGAAAAAGGAAAAGACACAGAAATTTCTTTAAATTTCTAAAGAAAGACTTATCAACCTAAGCCAAGTTTTATTTCATTTCATCCCCTTCTTCTTTTGAGGAACTCCTTGTAGCTAAGTAAAATGAAATGTGTAATCGTTTTTGACTGGCAAACCAAATGATTAGATGAACTGTATAATTTTAAAGGTCTTATAAAGTAATCTCCTCAATAAATTAATTGACCATGCTCAACAGTATCTCACAGAAGACTTCTCTAGTATTTTAATCAAGTTTTCTACTAGACTTACCTATCCTGGTGTCATTAGTCCCTGTGAAATAACTACAGATTTTAGTCTTCACAAACACACATCCTTTTCATTTACCACTGAGATTTCAGCATAGGAATGTTTCCAATAAAAGAATTTCTTCAGTCTCATCAACTGGCACACTGGAATTGTTCATTCCAAGGAAGAAGGCGATATTTATTTTTTCAAACCCTATTCCAGCCAACTACCATAAACTTAGTTATTCTGAGGGCTCCTTGTTTCACTTTTATTTGGAGTCTGCCAACAGGTGACTGGATACTAGAGTACATTTGTCTACTCCTCAGGGATCCTTCTAATGGGACTATAACTTGGAACCAGTATTCCAAGTGGAAAACCCTCAGTCCAGAATCAGCAGCCCCTTCAAGTGCCTCTTCCCACATTCACACCAGGAGGTGGTGTTCCAAGGTGGTCTCAGCATTGCACTGGCCAGCTTATTACTGGATCAGCAGGAAGCTTATTAAAAGGAAAGAAAACTCAATGAGCATCAGATATTCTGCTTGGGCAAACTAAAGTTGTAATGCAATGTCACCTAAGGTCACCCAATCCTTTGCGATTTAAATAAAATTGGCTAGAGCCCCTATTCCACATCCTGTGGGATATGCCTAGCCTTCCCCAAGATTTCTGCAAAAGACCAAAGTCTCATGTTCTCATGGTCATATCTAGATTCAAATTCTTTTTTTTCCTGCTGAACTTTTGATCTGAGTTCATTTTGCTAGTATCTCATCTCCTGTGGGCATTTTCTTTCCTCTGCTCCAGACATGGAACTCAGTTGTTTTATTTTTTCTTTTCTTCCCCCCAAACACATGGCATTTCTGTGGTAAGTAGATTTTCATGAAGGTTTTGGCTGTGAGGGAGGTTAAGGCACATAATTTAAAATAGTGGCGAACACTGATCATCCTTCTTCTTAAAGTCATTCAGACATCCTGGCCTTTGAAATGTTTCCCTCGTCACATTTCTCCATTGGCTCCTGTCCTGACCTATCTTTCACTTTTCTTCATTTCAGTTCTCTTCCGTCTTTATATTCATGTTTATTCTTATGTTTATTTTGTCTTATTTTATCTTAGTCCATTCAGGCTGCTATAGCAAAAAATACCACAGACTGGATAGCTTAAACAACAAATAGTTGATTCTCATAGTTCTGGAGGCTGGCGAGTCCAAGATCAAGGTTGCAGCAGATTTGAAGTCTCTGATAGAGAGCCTGCTTCCTGGTTCACAGATGGCTATATTTTCGCTGTGTCCTTATGTCACAGAAGGGGAAAAGGATCTCTCCTGAGTCTGTTTTATAAGGGCACTAATCTCTTTCATGAGGGCTCTGCCCTTATGACCTAATCACCTCCCAAAGGCCCCACCTCCTAATACCATTAATTGGAGGTTAGGATTCCAACATATGAATTTCGGGAGGATACAAACATTTAGTCCCTATCACCTTTGTTTTACTCTCTGAACACATGATACTCTCAGAACCTCCCTTTCCACATTAAAATTACCTTCCTAAAGAAAAATAGTCTTCCACTTAAATAAAGGCCATTTGTTATAACTATTAAAATACACTAATTCAATTTTTAAAATTCTGCTCCATAACAAATTTTAAAAACCCCATAAATACCATGCACCAAGACCACTTACAGTATTTGACTGTGAGGTCTTTCATACCAAAACTATTTCTCTTGGGGTCGTATCTTCTTCCAGCAATGTCATCCCCATCAATTCCTCTCAAGTGCTATAAGCTGGAAATACTAATATTCTATAAGCAGTTCTGTCTTTGGACAAACCCCATAGTTTGTTTTCATTTGAATAGTTTTACAGAGGGCACACCCTCATTTGCCACAGGTCAGATGTTCCCCTACAGACACACAGCTGGAATGATTCAACCATTTATCCTGTAGTGATGTGAGCAACTAACTCATGAGCCATGACATTTTTTCCCCAAACCTATATTCTGGACTGTTCTGTGATAATCCACCTAATACGAACCATGAAGTTAATGATTTCTAGGCCTGCCAAGAGCTGGCCCCCATTTTGTTCACCCAAAGCTGGCCCCCATTTCACCTGGCAGAGGAGGCTAAGTTTACCCCTTGACATCCTTCCTTCAATATATCATCTAGCCCAGGTCTGGTCTGTGCTCTTATTTGAGATTTAAATAAAATTGGCTTGAGATTTAAATAAAATCCTCTTATCTGCCAGCTCCCTTAGGTGTGTCTCATTTTGTCTATATCTTGCCTTTAAACAGACGTTACAACCCCAAATGTCTGCAGAGACCAAGTGGGTGACCTAAAAGCGGAAAACAGGGCAAGGGGAGACATTACCTGGAGAGAAAAGTCCCCACCTGGAATGAGTTCATTGTTGGGCTCCAGCTGACTGCAGCCCCATGAGGTGTTGGGCCCGGAGATGCCAGAGTGTCTATCCCTGGGATGTTTTATTCAGTTTTATTTGAAACCTCCATTTTCTTATTTTAAAGTTAATATTTTTAAAAAGTGTATTAGCACAACAAAATATATTTCTGGGTCCAATGTAGCCCAAAGACAGCCAATGTGAGGCTTCTGGCTTCGACTCACACACTAGAAGCCCCAAGAGCATGTTTCCTTGCAGTATGGACTGTGCCTGCTGCCCCATTTGAATAATCTTGTCCTCTTCAAGCTCATCTAATAGCGCCAGCAGGACTGATCCTGGTCCTCCCAGCCACGTCCTCTCAAATTTGTCCATCTTTTTTCTAAGTAGCTCTTCCAGTCTGGAAGGATTGGCTCATAATTTGCTTCTTTTATTAAATCCCTGGTTTTATTTTTAAGGTGGACTTTCCATAATTTCTAGATCTGATTTTTCTCTGAGGAAGTCATTTGTTTGCTTACTAAGTTTTGCCTTTTGTCATTTGTTCCATGCCCTTGGGCCACAGCTCTTGTTGCTATCATTCCTAATACAAGCATAACTAAAATATTCCTTTCTCCTGGTCTCATTTTTTAAAGCAGTCACAGGTAAGTTTTTGCTTTTGAATATCTCCTTAGTCTGACCTCTATGATCCAAACTTTCCACAAAGTAAAATTTACTCTTTCCAATTCAATCCATTTCTTCCTTCATTTTAAAAATTCTCCTACTCATACTTTCTCTAGTGTATGACCCAAATCTTTAATTGATTTTGTTTCTTCCAAAGTTTCCGAGGAAATCTGATGTCCTAGAGATAGTGCTGTGGTTCAGTCCTTTTTAAAAATACCCTTTTTAACTTTGAAGCTTATAATATTACACTGAGCTGTTTCTGTACTTGAAGCCCAGATGGTGGCATAGCCTCTATAATAAGAGCCTCTGGGGTCTTATCCGGTCCTTCCACCATCCTGATTAGGTTCATCCTAGAAATCTACCACCAGGACCAAAGCACTCATGATTAATAATCCAAAGACAACTAGAAACACACACAGTATTTAGAGAAAGGTGAAAGTGTGCATGCAGAGTGGTAACTTCAGGAATCTGCAGAAGAGACAAGGAAGCCAGAAGTTATTCACTCAGCAGTGTCTTCCTTGATGTAAGGTGAAGTTAAAATACTGTGGAACAGAATTAGGAACACCTGACTTATCATTACCAATCAATGGCAGGACAAACATTCATAGAGCAAAATACCAAGCACACGTGTTCTGTATCCCACATGGAATTTAGTTGATTTTTATAGCTCAAATCTAATAATCTAATTCCAGAGTCAATGCCTAAAATGCCAGCTATGACTATAATATTAATTCCTGCAACACACAGGTCCAGGGCGGCCATGGTGACTTCCCCAGGACCTGCCTCCCTGAAGTTGTACTTCTGCCTCAATGTCACTTTGAATTTCTACCCAAGGTGGCTTCCAGGGTCATGCATATTGGGTTGGCCAAAAAGTTCATTAGGGTTTTTCCATAAGATGTTACGGAAAAACTCCAACGAACTTTCTGGCCAACCCAATATATGGGAGGTTTGGACAAATCGAAGACTCTTCTCTGAGTTTATCTGACAGAAAAAAGAGGTGCAGTGATTACTAGACCAAATAAGATCAAAGGGTGAGATTTACTCAGGGCTCTCTGATTGCAAACAGAATGGAAGAGGAGAACTGACCTAATTTATGCCTCTGCCTTCGTCTGCAGGGGGAGAAGCGGAGGACAGGACACCCCATGTGGAGAGAAGCAACGTCGCTGGCCTGCCGATCACACTGGAGCGGGCAGCAGAAGAAAAAGAAAGTGGAGTGTTTTCAAAGACAGAGACCATCTCATGTATCATTTTTATTAACCGCCTGTGGCTCTTAGTCCAGCATTAAGGGTACAGTAGAAACTGAAAAACCAATTTTAAACTAAGTTGAGAAAATGCAGATCTACTGTAAGTCTTATAAACTCTGTACTGCAATTTCCAAAAACTTTACTGTTTATAACGCACTTTGATAGCAGTAACATGAGACAAGGAGCTATTATTTACTTTATACTCATCTCCTCTGGAGATGTAGAAAAGACCAAGTTCATTACTGTAGGTCTAAGAACTAGACCTCCTCAAATTCAATTTATCCTCTTAGCATCTAAATGGTTAACTGGGTTAAAAGTGAATTCCTATAAAGCCAATGCCATTCTCTTTCTCCTCTTGACTGTTATCTCATTTTACTACATTTTACTTCAAAGGCCTCTTTACATGAGCCACATCATGCATAAATCATGTTTCTGATCTGATGCAAGAGAGAAGTTATAAAGATCAGGGGTATTGTCTCAGACAGAAACAACCACCATTTAAACTCGGTATCACTATGAAGTACATGTCTTTTCCAGTAATAGGATGGAAATGTGTTATAAATCTGTGGAGTTGAAATCCAAATCTGGCATCAAGCTTTAAATTGGCCTGGATTTTCCAACATCTCCTTCTGGCTCCCAGACAGGCCTGCTTTCCTCAGATATCCATTCCTGCAGTCCCACAAACAAGCTAGAAATTTCCAGTGTATCAAAGCAAGAAGATGGTTTTATGATGACAAAATTAAGAATAAAGACTTCTTTCCCTCTTGTTCATTGAGGCAGGAGGGCCACTTCACTCTTGGCCTCAAGAATCTAGAAAGAACTGAAATCTTGATCTCAAGTAGTTGTGTGACTGAGACGGGCAGTCTTCCTCCCTGTGTGTTGGCTCTCTCCTCTATAAAATGATGGCTTTGGACTAAACAATATTGAAGAGACCTGTCTGATCAACATTCAGGAGATGGTAGCTACGAATGAGTTCTGTGAGAGCACCAGGAAGAAAGTGTTCCAGCTCGGTTCATCAAGGGAGGTTTCACAGGAGAAATAGCATTGGTGGTGAACTTCAGAGAATGAGATTTTAAACAGTGCAAAAACATTCCAGACAAAGGGACAAGGTAAACAAAGGTTGAGAAGAGGAAACACACTGCACTTTCCTGGAACTGCAAAGAATCGTACATGCCTGGTGGCTGCAAAAGAACTTTTCCATAGGCTCAACCTCTTAATAGAATGAAGAAATATAAAATTTCCTTTTAAAGCAAGTAAAGATCACATTATGGTTTTTGTTACAGCCTTCTTGCGATATAATTCATAACCATACAATTCACCCATTTAAAGTATGCAATTTAATCTTTTCCTGGTATTTTAACAGATATGTGCAACCGTCACCACAGTCAACTTTAGAACATATTTATCACCCCAAACCCTTTAGCCATCACCCCCAAATTCTATCATCTACTTTCCCACCAATCGATCTTCTGTCTTTATAGACTTGCCTGTTCTGGACATTTCATAAGAATGGAATCATACAACCTGGGTTGTGACTGGCTTCTTTCACTTAGCATAATATTTTCAAAATTATGCTGACCATTGGGAGACTCTAGAAGCTGTAAGAGGCCAGACTTGCTGACATCTTGATTTTAGCTCTTTAAGACTCATTTGGGACTTCTCACTTCCAGAATTGTAAGAAAATAAATTTGTGCTGTTTTAAACCACTAAAAAAAATTTTTTTAAAAATTAATCTATGCTGTATCACATATCAGTGCTTCATTCCCTTTATGGCTGAATACTACTCCACTGTAGGAACATACAATACAACATTCATCAGTTGATGGGCATCTGCATTGTTTCCACCTTTGGGCTATAATGAGTAATGCTGTTAATAAACATTCGTGTACAAGTTTTTGTGGGAACATATGTCTTCATTTTCTTGAGTATATACCTAGGGGTGGAATTTCCGGGTCATATGGTAATTCTATGTTAAACTTCTTGAGAAACTGCCAGTGGCTGTACCATGTTACATTCCCACCAGCAGAGTATGAGTTCCAATTTCTCTACATCCTCACCCATACTTGCTATTATCTGTCTTTTGATTATGGCAAACCCAGTCAGTGTGAAGCAGTTTTAATTTTTTGTGGTTTTAATTTTCTCTAGTTACTAATGATGTTGAGCATCTTTTTCTGATCTGACTGGGTATTTGTATGTATTTTGTGCGGAAATATTCAGATTGTTTCCCCATTTTCAATTCAGTTATTTGTCTTTTTATTCTTGAGTTGTAAGAGTTCTTTACATATTTTAGGTACAAGTACCTTATCAGATATATGATTTCCTACCATTCAGGAGGAAAAGTCAGATTATTTATATTGTCACATTTTAAAGAACAGAAACAAACAAACAAAAGTTTTCCAGTACATGATTATAAATACTGCACTATTTTCTGCAAAAACACATTTTCATTTTTATATATTAATCATCAAATATTTTACACCCAGTTTTTTCTTAACTCTCATTAAGCTCATCCCCAGCTTTGGTTGGTGAGAAAATAAGTACACAGAGACATGTATGTCGGTGCCTCTACAGAGAAGAGTGTCTGATTCTGCAGTAAAACCGATGCAGCTTTTATAAATCATGTTTTACAAATTCACATACTAGAATTACATCACAAAATAAGCCTTGGAAGGCATCTGGCTACATGCTGTAACCATTAAAAGGATGTTCTGTGCTACAGAAAATGTGTTGGAGATACCCTCTACATGAAGTATGACTAGATAGTTCAAATCGCGTATGACTGACCAGTAAGTTGCTTCCCAAGAATGAATGCCACAAATCCAGAAGCTATGGGAACTCTGGCTCATTAAAGCAAGCCATGCTCCTGTTAGACTTAAGTCTCTATTATGTGCTGATTAGTAAACTGTAATTCACTGGTTACTTTACTGTGAACACCAAAAGATTCCATTTCCGAGAATATACCCAGGCAGAAAAAGGTGTTTTCAGATCCCAGACCTCAGAAAACATAACTCTCTATGTGAAGTAGAGTTCAAAGTTGGACAGAAGTTCCGCACTACCCCTGTGCGCTTCCACCTCCTGCTCTGACGATTCTAGCTGGGCGCCTCGCTCCAATCTTGCCCTGAGTCCCCTTTCCTGGAGCGATGGAGGCTGAAGCACATTGGAAATAGCCGATTTTGACTCCACTGCACTGAGCCACAAGCCCTGCTTAGAAAGACCTGGGAAACATTAGCTTGCTTCAGGTCTGGCCGTAATGAAAATAAATGAGGGCTTCAATTTAAAGTCGTTACTAAAAATTTGTTCTTTCCTCCATTCTAATTCTGAGACCCACTTGCAGCTAATTAGGACGGTTCCCAGCATGATCTCCCAGCACACTGCTAGTGTAAACACCAGCCATCTGAGTTTCATTACAATAAAGAAATCAAATAAACAGTGGACCAGAAAACAGTAGTTTGGGCACGGCTCATGACAGCACAATGCAGTTAGCATTCCTCACTCGGGAAGGAAAAGGAGGCACCGGGGGAGCAAGGCTGATGCCCAGTGCTTTCCTTTCTTATTAACGATGTTAGTGGGACTGGGGATTATTTCTTACTGTTAAAATTTTCTGGAGAAAGAAGAGGGATTTTTTTTTTAAATGAAAATGAAAAAGAAGTGTTCTCTGAACCTCGCTGTAAACAGAAAGAAAAGGTAATTATTTGCTTTGGACTACTCACTGCTTCTCCAGTTCCTCATAGGATATACTGTTTACAATTTAAATTGGAAAAAGAAGAAGAAAGAAAGAGGAATAGAGTGTCCATTAATCTGCTTAAATTTTTTATTACTTGTCCTAGGTACAAACGAATCTCTGCCAACACACACTGGACGTGACTCTGTGATTCCTAATATCCAGAATATTAAAAAAATAAAATACGTAAACATATAAATAAGTAAAAGAGCCACTCATGTGTTTAGATATTTTACTCATCTCATTCCCATCAACTAATATTTGGAAAACTTCCATAAACAAATAATCATTTTAAAGGTTCAACTGCATCGTTTAGCATGACCCTGGAATCATTAAAAGGAAAAGAAAAAAAACAATCCAAGCATTTCTGTCTCTAAAATTTAACCCCACTCTTAAGTAACTGTAAAAGTCTAAAGACATTTATGGATTTTGGTTCACAAATTCAACAATGGTATGAGTTTTCCAGTTACAGCATATTCTATGAAGAAAACATTAACCAACTCCAGCACCTCCTGAGATACAACTTGTATGTCTATGAGGATCAGAATTCACATCTGGCTTCTGGATCAGGCCCTGATTTCATTGCACATGACAGAAGTTATCTAGCGCCTCAGTGATAATGCAGCTTCAGCGAAGTGAAGGAAAAAACACCGTTTCTTCCTCTCTTACACAGTCTAGGTCTAGGTGTGTAAGTATCCCATGACTGGTATTTACTTTTTTTTTTTTTCCATTTAAATCGTTACATAAAAACCATGACACTTGTGGGAATGTACTCACTCAGAAGGTTCTAGATGTTTTGGGCTAAGATTAAAATATGTCTAAAATAGCCCCTTTATGTTCCCACTTAGACCACTCTAAAAAGCTGTTGCATGAAAAGACCCAAAGCAAGATCCTAAACCAGATGAATCAGTAATTTAAGAAAAGTCACCAAAAGATGCAAATTATACTGAGATGGACCATGTTAGAAAAAAAAGAAAAAACTGCTAAATCAATGGAACTAAGAGCTAAAACGCATGCTTTAACCTTGAGATTGATTTTTAATCTGTGGAAGGAAAAAATTACTCACCCGTGGGACGGGGTGGTGGGGGCCCGGGGGAGAAACAGGGCGGCATTTGTCTGCGGCAGTCGTGTTAGTAAGGAACGAACAAAAAAGATCTGCCATTGTTTTGGAATTGTCTATCTATCATCTACATGTTGAAAGAAAATTAAAGTCAAGGAAAATAAAGGTACATGCCCAGAGAAATTAAAACTAAAGACAGGAATTTTTAAAAATCTGAACACATTGTCATTTCACATTTTTTGATAATTTGCTTAACCTGCTTCACCTCAAAACAATCTACTTAGGTCCAAAAGACATACACTTTCTTTAATTGGACAAATATTTATTCAACATCTATCTGCTAGATCCCAAATCTATTCACTGACTTCTCAAGTGGAATTTGTACACGCTCATGTCCATCTCTGTAAAATGAGAGATTTAGATTGAATCACTGAGAGGGCTGACCAGCTCTTATGATTTAGAGTCCTTCCCTCGCCAACACCGACAGGCAATGCGCGTGCCTCAAGCTCTGAAAGGCAACTACGGTCCTTTGTGCAGTCAAGACGTGCTGTGACAGAGCATCAGAACTGACCAGCCTACATTAAAGCCATGAAGTTAAGGACTGAAATGTTTAACGGAGTTAAATGGGGAAACTACGATTCCTTAGACGTTCCCTTCACATCCATGTTCTCTCCAGACTGGAATAATGTTGAAAAATAATCTAAATATTTCATGAATGCCAAAAGGATGACAATCACTACCTCATTTAATTTTACTTTATATTAGACAGTATTTTTCCTTTCAAAGCACTTTTATTATTAATTTCTCACACAGCATGACTTAACCCAAATGTAGCTCTTAGAACTGTGATGGAATATTAAACCAAGCAAAGGAATGAACTGCTTAAATAGCTGTATTATTATTCCTCTTACCAACTGCCTACAATGTGTGAGTCCTTTAAATGCCTTATTTTATTTCATCTTTACAACATGCTATGGGGTCCACATCCTGAGATGTGGATTTGCCTGCTCAGTTTCTCAAAGTTGGGAAGCAGAGGAGCCAGGATTTGAAACCAGGTTTATCCTTATCCAAAAACCCATGTTCTTTCTTTCTACCTTGTGTGTATTTATTTTATTTTTGTGTATTTTGCCATAAACTAGGTTTCAGAAAATAAATATACTTAATGCATTCTAGAAATAAATATACTTAAGGAAAATTTTATGATGGAAAGAACACAGTTCTGAGGTACAATGACCCTCCTTTGAACATGCATATTCTAACGTTAAAGCTTGCATATTCTAGCAAATAAAACAAAAAAGCAATTGTGTTTAATCCCAGACAACTAAACCACTGAACTCCATAGGTAGAAATTCATTTTTAAGACCCTGGATGGCTTTTCCTCTGTCACATGGTATGCTTGTAGAACATGGATCTCATCAATGATCGGTTACCCAGAATTTGAAATAATCTAAAGTAAGCAAAAACTGGCATAAAACTTTTATAGGGAAAACAAAGGGAATGAAGAAATAACTCTCAAATTATTCTCTGTCTGGGATTATTTATACCATTTTTCAGATCATCAAGAAAAAATGAAAAGGAGATAACACAATATGATAAAATGCATACAGAAAGGAAATAGGAAGACTTTTTTTATCTATGCTCTGCCACTAAGCAGTTGCCTGAGCTTGGGAGTGATAAGTCACTTATACCTTCTGCTACTTTACATCTTCAAAATTGAGGGTTTGCTCCCAGATTTCCCTTCTAATTTTGATGTTCTCTTAGACTGTGAACCATTAAAAACAAAACAAACAACAAAACCCTTCAATGTTGTCTATCATGATTTTAATGTAGAAATTATTCTCCCTCTGGCAGAAGGAAATTCTTCTGTCTCTTCAAATCACCTATGCAGCCTGAAATTCAATTTAATTGTCCAAAGTCCAATCAAGGCAGGAAAGCAACAGATGCTATTAGAAGCTTAAAACATCAAATTTAAAAGTGTGTGTGTGTGTGTGTGTGTGTGTGTGTGTGTCTCCAGGAAAGGTCACAAATTTGACCTCCTGGAAGCAGCAAAGGTTCCATCCTTGGAGCCTGCTGTGACAGCATCTGGAAATTCCTCACTTGGGTCAGTGGGGAGACATTCCCTGTTTGCTTTGCTTTTGTTTTATACCCATGTGGTGTTCAGCATATCAATAATATATTCTAATCTCATCATGAAACCCTTTAATGATTTACTTTTCAAACCTCCCAGGCCCACCTAACCACAGGAAAACCCATTCCTTTTGTTACAAGCTGAAAGGATGACAGTCAAAACACAGACAGAAGAAAAAGCACTCAATGGAATCTTATGTTGTTCCTACTGTTTGCCCCCAGTCTGAGCCAGAGCTGAGCTTTCAACGTCTGGAGAGACATGAGGAAGGCTGCTAACTTCCTGTAGTAACTTTTTCTATAAGTGACACGTGTCAAAACGCATGGAGTTTTTACATGATTGGCAGTACTCATAGAAAAATTTTCTGTGAAACAGAATATGGCCATAATTGGTTCTGGAACACCTTAGTGCATTATTGTCTAAAAATTGTATAGACCTTTCATATATTTCACATTCTCTTGTGTAGATTACATCAAACATTCGTCTAGTTCTACACCGTTCATTGTTAGAAATACTCTGAATTTACACGGAGGGTGTCACTGATGTTTTGTCCTGCTCAACATACAGCTTTGTCCGAACAGTCGCCAGTCAAGATGATTCTCAGTGACACTACTTGCTCATCCCTCCAGGTGCCCCAGTCAAAACTGTTAGCATCATCTTTGTCTTATTCTTTCCATTTACCCACTGGTCCTAGTTAATTTCCATGTCTGTCCACTCTCCCATATAAAATTTCCCAAGTCACTTCACCTCCCTCTTCTCCACAACAATCCTCATCTCCAGGATACTATCCTATGTAGCCTAGATCACTGCATATGCTCCTACACTCTCTCTTATATAGCATTTTCCCCCCACAATTGAAATGCAGTGATTGTATTTAAATATAAATCTGTGTCACTTCCATGTTTGAACCATGCATGCAAAGTTCCTCTTTGTTCATACAGATGCTCAATAAATACTGTTTATTGTCTGGATAACCAGTGTTCTTGCAAAGGTGGCTGTGTACAGAACAAAATATTAATAATATCTTCATATACATTTGAAATTAAATAGGGTAAGTAAAATGGGGCAAGAAAGGAAGGAAATACTGATTAACACTTATGCACCTATTGATGGATATACACAATTTCATTTGTCATGGGAAATTTTCTGAGTAGGTTTACTAACTCTCATCTCAGGAAACCGAGGCACATGGGGATTAAATATCTTGCTTACAGAGAGTTACACAGGTAACAAATGTCAGGGCCAGAATACCTGTCTAGTTCCAATATGTTTTACTCTGTGCTCACCCCATGCAGTAGATGAATTAGTCTTTAATGCCCTCATCCCTTCTTGGGATGAACTTTCTCTCCACAGTAAGACCTAAACTCCTCATTCCTTCAGTTCCTTCCTGCTCTCTAAATGTCTCCCCTGAGTTCAGAAGGAAAAGGAGTTTGTATCAGTCATCTCTTGCCTACACCTGCCTATCCCACCAAGTCAACTCCCATTCATTCTCCAAACCTCTGTAATAAAAATCTTCCCCATCCCTCACACAGACAATTCCTACCAAAGTCACCAAGTACTTCCATGTCACACAATCAGATGGTCCTTTTCAGCCCTCTTCTATCATAACTTCTTAATAGCAAATCGTACTTTTGACCACTTTCTTCATGTAAAACACTATCTTACCCCAGAACCTCCTGAAATTCTTTCTTCCATCTCCATTTCTCAGTTTCCTTGTGGGCTCATCTTCTTCACCACAGCTTTTAACTCCTGGGAATATCTAGTCTATTCTCTCCCCTCCCTCCCTCCCTCCCTTTCTCTCTACTCTGTCCATAGGATATTTAATATACTGTTGCACAATCCTATAACTCTGAGTCATTCTTGACACACCCCCATTCCTCATCTCCCTCCATCTCCATTTCATTACAGGGTCCTACAGGGTCCTAAATATCTTCGTAATCCACTGATTTATTTCCATTTCTATCAATTGTGTGGTATTTAGTTATTGGGGAGGATGGCAGCACTAAAAAGAATATATTTTATATATTCCTTTGGTCCCTAGAGAGGAAAGAGGCCAGATCTGGAACAGATCTGTGGTGCACTTGGGCCAGTGACTTTAAACTGCTTCTCAGTAGATTCCTCTTAATGCACCCCCTCCTCCAACACATTACTGAACGACTTCCCTACAGACAGTCCCCTGAGTTGTCCCTTCACTATCTGAGCACAGTCAAGAAATAAAGTAACATAGACACTGTACAGACAGAAGGCTGGAGAAAGTCAGGGAAGCTATTTGCTTGGAAAAATCTGTAGTACAAGCCTGGTGATAGGGATTCTGCTTATGGCATGTTTCTCTGGGTAATAGTAAGCATTTCCTGTTTAAGCCTTTAGCAGAGCTTGAGTAGAGAAACCTCACCCCTCCATCAGGCAGGAAGGTCCTCAGATCTATACAGCTAACGCACAGTGCTGTGATTACCTTCAGCATTCTTATTCTCACAGCACATGCTCAAGTGTTCCCACAGTCAAAAGAAAATTAGACCCGGCAAAGGGCAATTAGTGGCATCAAGTCAAAAAGAAATTACGTTGATGTAAGAAAAAGAATACAAGAGAGGGTTAGGACTTCTAGAACGGCAGCGTGAAGAGCTGGCAGGCTCTCTCCCCAGAGAAAAAACCATTTTAATTGGTAAAAATTATTTTTTAATGTAAAATCTCTAAAAGTTGAAAACAATTTATTCAAAAATTTACTAAATCTCAGTAAAACAGTGAAAACTTGTGGCATCTGAGCCATGACACACACAGCCCCCACCCCCATTTTAGTGTGATAGAAGCATACTCTGGACAGTGGTAGCCATGAAGATGGAATTTCCTCTCCCCTTCAGTTCCCAGTCTATTGCTGTAGTTTTACCCCAGAAGAGGCAGGTCACTGGCAACTCTCAAACTCCCTAGCACCATATTTCAGAACTATTCCAGGAAGACAGAGTTGAAAGAACTGGGGTGAAACAGGTGGAAGGTCTACTAAAGACCTGGTAGCCTAAGAATACTGGGCTCTGATCTTCCCTCTCACCACCTGCTCATGGAGCAGAGGCTCCATACAGGGAGGAGCTAGTCAAGATGACCAGGGGCTACCACACCTGGCAAGTGCAGAAGTGGAAGAAGTGGGCTGCTGTTCCTTTTCCCAACTCCAGAGCAGGCATGCAAAGATTTTGCCCAGGGGGTGCAGGGTGGGTGGAGGGATAGGCAGTTCATAAGAATAGAGAGCTCTGTAAATCTTCTAAGCGGATTGACATTATATGGAACAGACTATGGAGAAGTTTATGCCTAAGGACTCCACCTAAAACAATGGAGATGTTAGCAGTGAGCAATAAAGAGGACACTGATAGATGCATGATAGCAGAAAGTGAAGCAGTAGAACCCTAGATACTTAACAGAGAGAACCAGGGTAAAAATAGTTCAGAAGACTTCTCCTCCAGTTGGAGCAAGCCTCAAAGACTGGCAACACACTAACCTGGAAGAAACACCTGAATTTACTGGATTAGACTTTGGACCAATTTAAGGCAGAGCATGTTGTTCAAAACAATAAAACAACCAACCAGTTAGGGGAAGCTAACAGCTGGGTGTGATATCAATAGAGGCAGACCAGCCAGAAGCTTAAGGGACAGGTCAGGGAAAGGGATAGCCTGGGTAAAACCATAGTTAACCCTGTTGACCAGGGAGATTATGCCATAATCTCCCAAAGCTGCCCTCTCTGAGAAGTAACATCAGTGGTTGCATGCTGTGGACGAGACAGACTTTCCTGAACTAGTCTAGAAATAATTATAACAATGCATAGTAACATATATAAGGATACTATATGTGAAATAACAGCACAAAAAAGGAAAGAAGATTACAGAGAAATAAAGCTACATAGAAGTAAAGTTTCTATATCTCACTGGAATTAAATGATTATAAATCTGGAGTAAATTCTGATACATTAAGACACATATATTTTTAAATAGTTTAAAATTTCTAAAGGGATTAAAAATTTTACTAGAAAATATCCACTTAATGCAAAAGAAGGCAATAAAGGAGAAACAGAAACAAAAACTTCTTGAGACATGCAGAAAACAAAAAGCAAAGGAAGTAATTTATCACATCATTAATATCATTAAATGTAAGCAGATTAAACAGTCCAATCAAGAGGCAAAGATTATCACATTGGGACAAAAATCCAACAAGATTCAACTATATGCTGTATATAGGAGATACACTTTAGATTCAAAAATGTAAGTAAAAGAATGGGGGGAAAAAGAGATATACTATGCAAATAGCAGCCATAAGAGAGCTGAAGTGATATATTAATATATACTGGTATACAAATATCAGACAAAAATTAATTTAAAAGCAAAAACATTACTAGATATAAAGAGGGAGATTTTATAATGAAAAAAGTTTAATCTATCAGGAAGATATAACAATCATAAGCATATATGCCCCTAACAACAGAGCCTCAAAATGCATAAAGCAAGGGAAAAAAAGACAGAATTGAAAGGAAAATAAACAATTCAACAATTATAGTTGGAGACGTCAACACCCTCTTCAAATAATGGATAGACCAATGAGCCAGAAAATCAACAATCGTATAGAAGACCTGAACAACAACATAAAGCAAATAAACCTAGGAGACCTAATAGAACACTGCACTCAAGAACAGCAGAAAACACATCACTTTCAAGCCGGTATGGAACATTCTGCAGGATATGCTAGGTCATAAAACAAACCTCAATTAATTTAAAAGGACTGAAATCATAAAAAGTATGTTCTTTGACCACACAGAATTAAATGAGAAATCAATAACGGATGGAAATTAGGAAACTCACAAATATGTAGAAAGTAACAAACATAAATAACCAATGTGTCAAAGAACAAGTCAAAAGAGAAATTATAAAATACTTTGAGATGAATGCAAATGTTACGACGTATTATAACATACAGGGAAAATTTAAAGCAGAAAGACATTTATAGCTGTATATGCTTATCTTTAACAAAGAACAATCTCAAATTAATAACTGAATCGTGCACTTTAAGTAACTGGAAAAAGAGGAATAAACTCAACCCAAAGTAAATAAAACAAAGGAAATAATAAGGATTAGCACAGAAATAAGTAAAATATTGATAAAAATAGAAAAGCAGTCAAGAAAATCAATAAGGCTAATAGTTGGACACACAAGATTGAAAGAACTTTAGCTAGACTGATTAAGTTAAAAAAAAAAAAAAGGAGACTCAAAATACTAAAATCATAAAATGTAGACAAAACATGAAGCCAGTGGATGTGAGAGCAGATAATGGTCAAATATTCAGGCAGACAGGGAAATCTAAATAGGTTGAGGACTCCACCCCTGAGGGTGGGGTACAGGAAAGAGCACTGGAAATTTGAAAACCAACTTGTGGCAAATCTATAGGCTGTGGGGCAGGAAAACTAAGACAAGGATTCAAACAGGGAAACCAAGACAGGAATCCCTATTCCAGAGCTGGCACTGAAGGAAGAGAAAAGGCAGAACTTAGTAATCAGAAACAGTGCAAAAATTCTGAGCCAGAGAGCCACAAACGGGACATGATGCTAATACTTCAAATATTAAGCTGGAGTTTCATTAATCCCTAATGCAAAGGTCAGGACATGTCCTAAAAACTAGTGCAACTGACATTTGGGTTAAGTGGCCTCTGCCATTAGGGAAAATCAACTTTTGAATTCTGGAAAGTGTATAATGCTGAACTTGTAACCTGAAATATATCAGTTTCTCCCTCATTCCTCTTTCTTTTTAAGGAGGTCATTTCAATGTAATTAAATAAAGGACAGAACTACATATGGATAAATAATTCTGCAAATAGAAAATTTTATACACATACACACACACACACATACACACACACACACATACATATATATTTCAAACTACATATATAATTTAACTTTCCTCAAGACAACGGGATCTCTCATTCTCTCAATTTCAAACACCTCAATTTTCTTTAGACCTCAGAAAGAGCAAAGAATTTAAGAAGTTACAGTTTGAAGTATAATATTTTTATCCAGAATACCGTATTACATTCTGTCTCTAGGTCAGTGTTTCTCAAACAAGGCTGAATCCCAGACCTGTCAGACAAGTTTGTTTTGTTTTTAATACAGACTCATGCCTCCTAATGAAAGCAAGCATTTTTTGAGTTCTTCCTATGTACCAGGCAAGTGTAAGTGTTATTTCTATGCTACAGATGGGAAAATTCAGGCAGGAAAATTAAATTAACTCCACAAAGTGACCTAGCTAGTAATGGAAGAGTTGGAATCCACATCTAGGCACTCTGGCTCAAGAGCTGGGCACCTCGCTGGCATATCCATCAATATTTCAGGGAAGGTGCCCAGAATGTTGTATGTTTTTAAAAGTCCTAGAGGATACTCACACTCACCTGGGCTTGGGAACCACTGTTGCAGCATATTTCTGTTCAAAAGTACACTTACAACAGTTTGTGGTTCTTCTAACATCTGTGCTAATATCACATTAAGTGTTAGGCCATTTAGGGAAAAGGCTGTTGATGCACCTGCTTTATTTTGTTTTAGGAAGATTCTACAAAGCTTAATAAGCACATTGCTCTAATGATATAAAATACATCAATGTGTCAGGAATATACCTTGCTTCAATAATAATAATAGTAATAAAGATGGCTAAAATTCAGTGATTTCCACTCACTGTAAGATATCGGGCTGTTTTATATATGCTATCTCTAATCCTTACAACTTTGTCACCATTATAAAGATGACAAAATTGAGGTTGTGCAAAGGTGCAAGGTGCAAAACCTGGATTTGAACTCCCCTATACTGATTTCAAAATTATTGTTATTTCCATTAAGCCTATGGGCATCCTCTTCATACACTGAATTTGTAAGAAGCAGCATCTCAGAAGTCTGTACCTGTGCCCATTTTAAATTATCTCCTTCTTTGTGTGGTTCATTCTATGGTTAAAGCCAGTTAAAGTCCTATTTGTGATTTTCTTCACAGTCCTACAGTTTCTGAAAAAGATAAGTGAAAACAATTCTGTTCCTATTAAGTTTTCTGGAGAAGTGAAAAGAGGATTAACACAACTGGACTGTGGAAGCAAACCAAGAAGAGATTAGTAGCATGTCAAACCATGGACCTGAAGAGAATGGTAGCAATCACCATGGAAAAGTCCTGATACAGCTTCTTATATTTTCAACTACCTGCATACATTACTCCAGCATATGAAAATAAAAGAAGAAACTTTCCTGAGTTAATAACTGTGTGATCCCTTGGATCATACACGAGAAGATTCAAGTAGATAGAAACACATGCACATTTAAGTTTAAAAGTCACCTAGCTACACTCGAGATTTCTAGCCCCAGTTCAGTCACTGACACATGTTAGCTGACCTTAGGCAACATATTTGTTATTATCTTAAGAGAAAGATTTTCTTTGGTGGACTTTTCATAGATCTTGATAAGATTTTTAGACATCAAGGAAAGAATAAAAGAAACACTTATAAGATTCCTCTCCTGAATGTTGCACAACTGGAACTCATACCTTGATGTGGGAGTATAAATTGGTACAGTCTCTTTGGTATCCTGTTTAGTCTTATCTGCTGAGGCTAAACATACACATAGCTTATGGCCCATGGATGTGTCCTGTCAATGTCCTACTTCTTGATCTGGGTGCTATTTACATGGTTGTACTCAGTTTGAAAATCTGCTGAGGTTATACTTAAACTCTGAACATGTTTCTGTGTATTTGTTATACTTCATAAAACTTGTTTTTTAATCCTCTTCTATTCTAACATCGCAAGTTGTGAATGTCTGGCTTGGGAACTCAGCTAATAACGGTGGTTAAATGCATCATCTCATGAAATAATTACAGTAACCCTATGTTATGGGTTAAATTATTTCTTCCAAAATTGTTGAAGCTCTAACCCCCAGTACCTGTGAATGTGACCTTATTTGGAAATAGGGTGTTTGCAAAGACAATCAAATTAAAATGAGGTCATACAGTATTGGTCTTTGTCTGACTTAGCTCACTTAGCATAATGCCCTCAGGGTCCATCCATGTGGTCCCAAATGGCAAGATTTCCTTCTTTCTCATGGCTGAATAACATCCATTATGAGTGTGCATGTGTATGTGTGTGTATACACACACACACACATATATATACATATATCTCTTCTCTATCCATTCATTTGTTGACAGACACTTAGGTTGTTTTCATATCTTGGCTATTGTGAATAATACTGCAATAAACATGGGAGTGAAGATATCTTTTCAATATCCTGTTTTCATTTCCTTTGGATATACAGCCAGAAGTTCAGTATCACTTACATGTGGAATCTAAAAAAGCCAAACTCATAAAAATAAGGAGTAGAAGGGTGGTTACTAGGGGCTGGGGGATACTGTTTAAGAGTATAAACTCAAAACTAGTAGGTAAGTCCTAGAGATCTAATGCATAGCATAGTGATTATGGTCAACAATACTGTATTATATGCTTCAAAGTTGCTAAGAGGCTACATCTTAGTTGTTCTCAGCACAAAAAAAGAAATAATAATTATGTGACATGATAGTGGTATTAGCTAATGCTAAGCTATAGTGGTAATTATATCGCAATATATAAATTTATCAAATCAATACATTGTATACCTTAAACTTACACAATGGCATATGTCAATTATGTCTCAATATAAAAAAATGAGGTCATTCTGAATTAGAGTAGACCCTAATCCAATATAACTGGTGTCCTTGTAAGAAGAGAAGAGACACAAACACATACGGAGAATACCAGGTGACAACAGAGACAGAGATTGGAGTGATGCGTGTACAAGCCAAGGAACACCAAGGATTGCTGGCACCAGAAGTTAAGAGAAAGGCATGCAGCAGTTAATTCCCTACAGCCTTCAGATAGAATGGCTGTGCCAGTACCTTGATTTTGGGACCTCTAGTCTACAGAACTATGAGAGAATAAATTTCTGTTGTTTTAAACCAATCAATTTGTTGTAATTTGTTACAGCAGCCCTAGGAAACTAACCCACCCTACAAGGTAGGTAGTGCTGTCCTCACTTTACAAGTGATGTAACCAGGGATCAGAGAGTTTACATAACTTGACGAAGACTGTACATCTAGAGAGTGTTGGACTGATACGCAAACCCAGGCCTGCTTGGCTCTAAATCAGGGGCTGGTGACCACATCACAAAGCCAGCTCCCAGCAACTTCCCTACAATAACCATCCTTCCACACTGTGTTTGCTGATGGGAGTTTGCTGCCTCCATCCCTAACTCTCTGAACTTGTTGTGAAAAAATTATTGGTAATTTAAAACGTGTAATGATGCCTAAGGTCACTTAGAAGGCAAGCATTTTTATTTTTGCCACTCCTAATACTACCTCTATCTTGTAGTAATCAATGAAGGCAAACTCTCTTCCCCCAGGCACTTCTGATGAAGCCAATGCTGCTCCAAGCTTCTGAAACATGACAAAGGTAATGCTCTGTGCCCATCTCATGTCCCTGGACACAGTGAAAAATTTATAAGTGGGTACATGCCCCAAGTTAGACCAGTCAAGGTCAGCAAAATTTCCAAAGCCTTTCTTTGATATCTCAAAAACAACTTCTTTCTCACTAGACTTAGAGGAGGGAAGATAAAGCTCCACAATGAGAAAGAACTGCCAAAAATAGGAAGTGAAGACTCCAGTCAACACCACATATAGCTAAGTATTGAATTTAATCATGGTTGAAGCCAGATCTTTGGTAGATCTTTCAACTTATCAAAGACAACAAACTACTTTTTGTCTCAAGACCATCTGTCATGTCTGTTGCACCCAAGAGAGTCCAACCTAAAACAGCCTTCTCTTCAACAATCTCCATAAATACTGTATTTGTTTTGGAAGGCGTCTCCTTCTGATAGCTACTTCCACCTACTATATCGGGAAAAGCTCTGGGATGTTGAGAAGTAAGATGGAGTTCCCAGGAGCCTTATCTCTGATATCCTCTTCCAAGCTGAAGAAGGACAATAAAAGACCAGGTGGCACAATCTGCTTGGCACATGATTCTGTTGTCCTCTGGGTATATCCTTTTCTAGCCAAAGACCTTTCATCCCTTCTTTTAGCCTTTACCAGAGACTAATATAGAAACATGGCAATGCCAGACTGTCCTTACCTGCCAAATGGCAGGGCCCAAGTTGAGTGGTCCAGAAGGTAGGGACTGCTGATGCGGAGAGAATCCATCTGGCTGCTGACAACATGTAAGGCAAGCAAGTGAAGTGTGGAGACCCATGCATAATAAAGGAAGAATACCTTTAACAAATCTCAGATTCAGAAACATATACTAAGCGTCTCTTCCTTAGAGCTTAGAAGCAGCCTGAGCCTTCTTAAGTTTTCCTTAAGTTTGGAAAATTTACCATTGGCAGAGGCAGTAAATAAATTCTCCTAGATGCCGCGTTAAGGAGTTAAGGAACTCCCTGGCTTTTTTTCTTTCTTTCTCTTTGGTATTAAGATAATAAAAGGCACATATTTTAAAACTAATTTACCTTCAAAAAATTAAAGTATTTTTACCACTGTTTGCTTTTCCAGCTTCTTTAATTTGGGTAATTGCTTAGTCAACTTTCAAAAATATATATTCTGTCTTAAAAAAACAGCCAAATATGACGGATCACCTTCATTTTCATTTCAGATTTGGCATGCTGGACCCAGATTGTGTATTCTTTCCATGGCGCCATACTAGCGTCGGATACTTAATTAATTTCCTTTCGTTTGTGCAGACTTGCACTTAAAGAGACAGTGTCCCATTTTGATAGCTTACTTTTGGCTGAAGTTCAAAAGTATCACTTCTTAAATCTTTTTTTTTCCCCTTCAGAACTTCCCAGAGTGCTAAATAGAAAAAATAAAATGAAACAAAAACACCCTGGTGTTTTTCTCCACCCTTACCCTTCTCTTTACTACCATTTCTTTTACTCTTATTTATTCTTCCTTTAAACCAATCTTTGCTTAAAAAAAAAGAAAAAGAAAAGGGAGAGAGACGGAGAGAGAAAGGAAGTAATGAAAGAAAGCGTAAGATGTGTGCACTCTTGTTTCCCTCCTCCAGACACTTGTTTTCAAAGCTGGGAGCGAGGCTGCATCTCATGATTATGTCAACTAGTCAGAACAACCGGGTATAATCAAAGGCTTTTTTGAACATTAAGATAGTATCTTCTCACTGCAAATGAAGACCTACAGCTTTCTCATCAGATATTCCACACCAACCTTAGAGTAAAATAAAATGTTTTTAAAGACAGGTGATAAGGAGGTGGGAGTAGGCTTGCAGTTTGACATTTGAGAGGGAGTGAGGGAGATGAGTGTTTGCAGTGGAGACTGGCAACACCGAGAACATGACTGCACCAGGCAAGTCTTTTTCCTATTGGAAACTCCTTGATCATTCAGCACACCAAGTTATTCTAGAACAGAATTTCCTGGTTCTTATGTACCATGCACAGTGGCATTCAGTATCACATTATATCCAGCAATATATATGCTATGTCCTGAACAAAAAGAACATATTTTTTAACAATGGATTGTTGCACAGTGATTGTCTTTTTTCCCTGCCTAAACCCAGCTCTCTACCCATGGAAGGGAGGTGGGGATGAAATATTTAATCCCAACTTGCAAAAACACTAAACAAAAAGAATTTCCTATGGGGAATTTGGCTTTAGCCTGATTCTGGACCTCATGTTCCTGTTCCATTGTCTCTATGACTGAACATTTTCTGGTTTAGGACATTTTTCCTTTCCTTCCTTCCTTCCTTCCTTCCTTCCTTCCTTCCTTTCTTCCTTCCTTCCTTTCTTCCTTCATTCCTTCTTCTCTCTCTCTCTCCCCCACTCCTCCTTCTCTCTTTCCTTCTCTCTCTCTTATTTGCTTTCTTTGTGGTTATATATATATATAACATAAAATTTACCTTTTTACCCATTTTTAAGTGTACACTTCATTGGCACTAAGTATATTCACATTTTGGGGCAATCATCAACACCACCCATCTCCAGAACTCTTTTCTTCTTCCCATAGTGAAACTATGTGCCCATTAAAAAAGAACTCCCCACCCTATTCTCCCCTCAGCCCCTAGCAACCACCAATCTACTTTCTGTCTCTTGGAATTTGACTACTTACTCGTGGTACCTCATATAAGTGAAATCATAAAGTATTTGTCCCTTTATTACTGGCTTATTTCAGTTAGTATATGTCTTCCAGGTCCATCCATGTTGCAGCATGTGTCAGAATTTCCTTCCTTTTTAAGGCTGAATAATATTCCATTGTATATATATAACACATTTTGTTTATTCATTTATCCACTGATGGAAATGGGGGTTTCTTCCACCTTTCGGCTATTGTGAATACTGCTGCTATGAATAAGGGTGTACAAATATCTGAGTCCCTGCTATCAACTCTTTTGGATATACACCCAGAAATGGAATTGCTGGATCATATGGCAATTTATGTTTCGTTTTTTGAGAAACAGCCATCCTGTTGTCCATACCAACAGCACCATTTTATATGCCCACCAGCTATGCACAGGAGTTCCTATTTCTCCACGTCCTCACCAACATTTATTATTTTCTGGGCTATTTTTCTTTTATCATAACACTACTCTTTTGTTTGCTAACTTTCAAGCAACTTCATCTTTTATTATTCTTGAGAGTTTTTTCCCAACACTAACTAGACAGGACTCTCAGTTGATTCTTCTTTCCCAAGTTGAACTGGAAGGTTGATACAGAACACAAGGAAGCTTGCAAATGTAACCTCCAAATTACTAAACCTGAAACAGCCTTCCATGATCTGAGAGTAGAGGTTCAGCATTTATAGGCTTGGTGAAAATAATTCTTAACGATAATCCAGCCATCAGTGGGCAGGAATCTACTCTAAAACCACTTCTACAGCAAAAAGAAATGATCAAACTTGGAAGGAATGTTGAAGTAAAGCAATTCCTTGTTGGTGGCCATAAAACAGCAGTCCCTAGTACCACCTCCTCACTCATCTTTATTGCCTCAGGCCCCTGGACAGTAGGGAGCCCACACTTAATATTTTATGTTACCCCTTGGTATTGGCTTTACTGTCTATTCTGTAAAATATATATATATATTTATAATATATTTACATTTAACATAACAAAGATAAAGTATTTGGGGTTTTTGTTATTTTTTTCTTATATTAAAAATTATACATATAGAAATTATATGCATAATAGACATATAGATAATAGATACATATATACATACACACACACACACACACAGTAGAACCACAGCTGTTATAGCTGCACCCCACCTGCAAAAGTGAGTGATAAAAAGCAAGCTCCACTTTGTCTCCTCTTAGGCAGATGTCACTGTCTTTGAGATCTTCAGACTTTCCTACTTTGTAGGCTACCTGTAGGTTCCTGCATGAGCTCTATTTTCCAAAGTTGCTCTCATCATCCTGCTGTGAAACTGACTGGTATGCTCCACCATTTACTCATTTTCTGTCTCCAATCTAGTATAGAGTTCTCCATGGTGAAGTTTTTCTACCTATTTAAAAATGTATCAAAGTGACCTAACATACATATTCAAGGAAGAGGAAAAGAAAAGTGTCAGGGAAGAAATAGCCCTTCAAACTGTGCCCTTTATAATTTAATGATAACAAACAGCAACCAAAAGTTCAGAAGGCCTTGTGATTGGTAAAAGAGAACGAAGACGTCCCCTGCTGAAGAGAAATTGGCTGCCTGATAAATTGGCTAATAAAATTAGGAGGTCTCCCATGCAGCTGGGACCTAAATCAAGCATGGCAAGTTAAAACATCCATCAACAGGGAAGGCCAACTCATACTGCCAGATTCATGGCCAAGTCATGAATAGCCAGAAATACTCAAAAGGGGCAAACTTTCTGGAAGCAGCAACAGAGGGAAAGAGACAACCCAAAACAAAAAGAAGGAAGATGGTGTTGGCTACAAATCATCCTCATATTTGTAAGCCACATACCTGCTAACCCTCAGTGTAATCTCCAAGAGCAGCACATTTTTCCAATGAGAGGGGAAATTAGCAGATGTTACTTTTTGTTAAGCATCTACTATCATACACTGAATGTTAATTTACTGAGTGATTACTATGTATAAGAACTGCATTGCCTGCTTTATGACATCAGATAATTTAATCTTCCTACCACTGACTTGAGGCAAGTTTGATCCTCGCCATTTAATAGGTGAAAAAACTGAGTCAGATACTACCCAAAGCAATCTACAGATTCAATGCAATCAAACTAGCAAAGGCATTTTCACAGAACTAGAACAAAAAATTTCACAATTTGTAGGGAAACACAAAAGACCCTGAATAGCCAAAGTGATCTTGAGAAAGAAAAACAGAGCTGGAGGAATCAGGCTCCCAGACTTCAGACTATACTACAAAGCTACAGTAATCAAGACAGTATGGTACTGGCACAAAAACAGAAATATAGATCAATGGACCAGGATAGAAAGCCCAGAGATAAACCCACACACATATGGTCACCTTATTTTTGATAAAGGAGGCAAGAATATACAATGGAGAAAAGACAGCCTCTTCAATAAGTGGTGCTGGGAAAACTGGACAGCTACATACAAAGGAATGAAATTAGAACACTCCCTAACACCATACACAAAAAAACTCAAAATGGATTAAATACCTAAATGTAAGGCCAGGCACTATAAAACTCCTAGAGGAAAACATAGGCAGACCACTCTATGACATAAATCACAGCAAGATCCTTTTTGACCCACCTCCTAGAGTAATGGAACTAAAAACAAAAATAAACAAATGGGACCTAATGAAACTTAAAAAGCTTTTGCACAGCAAAGGAAACCATAAACAAGACAGAAAGACAACCCTCAGAATGGGAGAAAATATTTGCAAATGAAGCAACTGACAAAGGATTAATCTCCAAAATCTACAAGCAGCTCAGTATCAAAAAAACAAACAACCCAATCCAAAAATGGGCAGAAGACCTCAACAGACATTTCTCCAAAGAAGATATACAGATTGCCAACAAACACATGAAAGGATGCTCAACATCACTAATCACTAGAGAAATGCAAATAAAAACTACAGTGAGGTATCACCTCACACCAGTCAGAATGGCCATCATGAAAAAATCTACAAACAATAAATGATGGAGAGGATGTGGAAAAAAGGGAACCCTCTTGCACTGTTGGTGGGAATGTAAATTGATACAGCCACTATGGAGAACAGTATGGAGGTTCCTTAAAAAACTAAAAATAGAACTACCATACAACCCAGCAATCCCACCACTGGGCATATACCCTGAGAAAACCATAATTCAAAAAGAGACATGTACCACAATGTTCATTGCAGTTCTGTTAACAATAGCCAGGACATGGAAGCAACCTAAGTGTCCGTCGACAGATAAATGGATAAAGAAGATGTGGCACATATATACAATGGAATATTACTCAGCCATAAAAAGAAATGAAATTGAGTTATTTGTAGTGAGGTGGATGGACCTAGAGTCTGTCATACAGAGTGAAGTAAGTCAGAACGAGAAAAACAAATACCATATGCTAACACACATATATGGAATCTAAAAAAGAAAAAATGGTTCTGATGAACCTAGGGGCAGGACAGGATTAAAGACACAGATGTAGAGAATGGACTTGAGGACATGGGGAGGGGGAAGGGTAAGCTGGGACGAAGCGAGAGAGTAGCATTGACATATATACACTACCAAGTGTAAAAGAGATAGCTAGTGGGAAGCAGCCACTTAACACAGGGAGATCAGCTCGGTGCTTTGTGACCACCTAGAGGGGTGGGATAGGGAGGGTGGGAGGGAGATGCAAGAGGGAGGGGATATGGGGATATATGTATACATACAGCTGATTAACTTTGTTTACATCAGAAAATAACAGAACACTGTAAAGCAATTATACTTCAGTAAAGATGTTAAAAAAAAAAAGAAATTACATGATGTCTGACTAAAAAAAATAAAAAATAAAAACAATGCCCCAAACCTCCGCTCAACAAAATCATGTAAACCTGGAGAAAATGATGTGTGAGCAGCACCCTGAATAACATTACATTCCAGCTCAAGATTTGGCAAATTATATCCTATGGACCAAATCCAGTTCACCATCTGCTTTTGTATGCCCCGCAAAGTAAGAATATCCTTTATATTGTTAAATGGTTGAAAGAAAAAGAAAAGAAGAAGAAGAAGATTTCGTGATATCTAAAAATTACATGAAATTCAAACTTCTGTCTCCATAAATAAAGTTTTGTTGAAACACAGCCATGCTGATTCATTTGTGCAGTGCAAGAGCTGAGTGGTCGCAACAGATACCGTATGACCTGCAAACAGTAAGCAGAAATAGTCACTATCAGGTTTTCACATGAGATGTTTGCTGGCCCCCGTTCTAGCCAACGAGCGTGCCCTAGGAAGCGCCTCACGCAATAAGGCCTTAGCTACCACACTGATGAGCGCACGATCTGGCTGCTCCCTCATGTTCCGTGAGAGACACAGCACTAACAGACATACTCCGGATACACAGGTCTGTGTCTTGTACGAATATAAATCTGAAGTTTGTTATTCAGTTTCGAAAAGGATTCACTCAGTGCTTTTCATTAGATCATTTCAGATGGGATCTGAGTTGCCAAACTTCGTTTCATTCACTATTTCATGAACGTACACGACAGGTAAAATGAGGTACACCTGTTTTGCCAAACTTGGTCCAATACAAATCTGTCTTGAATCCCATCCAAGGGAGGCTGATTTTCAAAGGACCAGAGGGACCTCATAATAACTACTGCTCCTTCTGCCCCAGACGCCCCATAGCATAGACTCCCATCAGCGGCTTTCCAGCCAGGTCCCAGGATACTCAGGCACAGTGAAGCCCACACGTTAGGATTTGGCTTCAGCCAGCTCTCATCCAGGAAAATAACCAGGCTTTGGGAGAATATTATCAGCAGGGGAAATAAAATTGCCAGTGGGCCTTTTTTTTCAGAAATAAAAGGATGCAAGATGGGTGAGACGGTACAGAGGGTAAAATTTAAGATATTCGAAATATCCCATTTCAAACCCACAGGAGACCTAAGACTGTTTTAGGGACACTTCTAATGTTCCGTTTGCTCAACACATGGCAGCTTGATGATAGGCATTAATTCTGGAACACTGAGCAAAGAGAGGTTTAGCCATTAACTAATACAGATACAAAATAAGCTCATGGACTCATGGGCCAAAACTGGGATATAAAATCAGGCCCTAGAGTGTTCTTAAATAAGTTCCTTTGGGAAAGGAACAATGCACTGGCTCTTCACGCGAGTTACTGGTTGAGTTTGGTCATTATGACTCAGGAGACCTCCCTGTTATCATTTAGTATGTGTTGGAGTTGCCCTGACCACACTATTTTAAATTGCAGGTTCTCCCCAGCCACTCTTACTCTCTCTCCTGCTTTAGCTTTTTCCATAGCACTCATCGTCATCTGACATCCCATACGTTGTAGTTATTCATTTCCTTATAGTCTATCTCTCAGCTCTAGAATGTGAGCTCCATAAGGGCAAGGATTTTGTCTGTTTTGTCTACTGAATTCTCAGCCCACTGTCTGGTCCATAGTATGCCCTCAAGTTTTCCTGAAGGAATAAAGAATCCTTTCAAGGGGGTTCTCAACAAGATGCCACAAAGAATCCCCTTGATCTCTGGGAGTTGCCTCATGAGTACATCTGCACTTTCCTCCAAATAATAGGAATACTAAGGTGATATGTAAATCTTTAAATCAACAAGAACTGATTTGCCCTCTCGCTTGCTGCAATGTTCATTTCTTCTATGCTATAAGCCAGAACCAAATGAATAAGTAATGTTCAAAAAGTCCAGCACCTGACACTTCACAGGGGCTTGATACATGCATGTGACTATCTGAATGATAAATGAACGAATAAATGAATGACACAGATGATAAGCAAATGAACTGACATGCTTTGGTAATTGATCACCAGCAAGAAGGTTCATTCTGAAAATTTAAACATTTAGTTTCCTTGATATTACTCTCTCCAGGTTCTCCTTGACCCTCCTCCCTCCTTGATCTTTCCCTCTTGTCTCCTTCTAAAGATTATTTTCATTTACCTTCCCCTCAAATGAAGATATATTCAGTGGTTGTGAAATACACTAATATTTCACTTGTTTTTCCATATCAGGAAACACTTTAGAAGATGATAACATCTGTACAGTACACGAAGGAAAGGGGAATGATAAAGCTGCTAGTGGCCCCAGGATATTGGTCCTGGGGTTCTGCTGGCCCAAGCCCTGCTCTGTGGTTTCAGGACACTCAGTGGCAGCCTCAGGACTAAAGGAATCAATATGTCTGTAAACCTGTAACCCATCCAAGGCACCCCAGGATACTACAGCACAGTAGCTGGGAAGCTCTGTTCTACTTTTCTTCTTCTGTACCTCTCTAGTGAATTCCACCCACTCATGCTTTTAATCAGCACCTAGAGAATGATAACGCCCATACCCATGCCTGTTCTCCAGACATCTACCCCTTTCTTAGTTCCCAGGACTCAGGATGGTATGCACCACCACTGACATTGAACATGTTATCAGAATGTTCTACATACTGACTATATCCTCCACTTAAAGTATGCTTTCCACCAGATTCTGCTCTTCTGGGTGGCAATTAAGCCTGTGATCCAAACTAAAAACATAGGAGTCATCTTTCTTTATTCATTTCGCATCCTCCATATCCCAAACAATCCCCGAGGCTAGCCAAGCCATGCTCTCTCCTCTACATAGCTGCTTCACCGTTAGTTCGGGCCCATGTTATCTTTTGCCTGAACTATATAAGCCTCCTAACAGGTTTTACTTCTTCCAATCTATTCCCTCCAATCTGTGCTGGGCTGGAGTTGGCTGTATTGGCTCATGAGAGTCAACTGTGCTCTTCTCTTCCTAACTCCTGGTTCAGTGGCTTCAAGTTGGTAGCTTAAAATCTGCCATGGGCCATGGTGGGAGTATTTACACCATGGAAATTGGCAAATGCTATAATCAAGACTTTTTGTTTTCAGACAGGCAGTTGTTAAACATTTACAAGCATTTCACTGCTCAAATCTATCTTCTACAGAGACTAATTTATTAAAAACAAACATTTAGTCATGCCATGATTTAAGCCATTCTGCTCCTAATTTCCCATAAGATTAACCCAAGCTCTTAAAATGTCACAGGAAGGCTCTCTGAGATCTACTCCCATCTCCTCCTGTAAACCTTATCTGCTAACATTTCCCTTCATTGATGGAGGCTTTTTGGCAACATGGAACTACTTGTAATTGCCCATATATCAGGCTATTCTTGACTCAGTGATTTTGCATAAACTATCCCAGAATCTTGGAGTCTCTTCCCTTAGATTCCCCTCTTTTGCACAACCGTCTCTTTACCCATAGTTCACTGTAGAGTTGAGACAGCATTTTCTGCAGAAATTCTTTTCTGATCACCCCTAGGCTATGATAACCACTCACCCTCTTCTAGTCACTGAGAGCTCCCTCTTCATGTTTCTATCACTGAATTTATTATTTTCTGTTATGACTGTGAGTCTATATCTCCCCTTCTCTATCCCCTAGAAACTAGGAGATACTTGGGAGCAGAGTGCATGTATCATCTTTGCATCCCCAGTTCTTGAACAGTAACTTAGAGATACTTTAAATTCAATCTATATTTACTGTATATATATATATATATATATATATATATATATATAGGTAAGTGAATAAATAAATGAATGAGTAAATACTGCCTGTGACTGTAGTAATTTATAACATTTTAAATGATACTGGCATTCATACTTTCTAATTGACTAACTGGGATTCCTAATTACATGGGGATGAAGGGCTGCGTAGATCTTAGCCACCCTCACACTGAGGGTCCTTGCTGGAGGCTATTATAAATATGCCCTGCAAAGATCATTCTCTTTTCTACAAAGCTCTATTTTCTATGTGTCTGGCTGACCGTAGCAGACCTCCAAATAAACTGGCCACTCATTTACAATTAGAAAATGTGTGTGAGGGTGTGTGTGTTTGGGGAAGTAGGGGAAGCAAGGGAGGAGGCTCTGAAATAGACAGAATGGTATTTAGACTTTTGGTCACCACAGTCAACAATATCTGTTTTCTTTCTTCCTGATAGTCCAACTACCAAGAGGACTCTGTTTTAATGCACACATGGAACTTATATAATATTATAAACCAATGTTAGCTCAATAAAAAAATCTAAAATAAATAAATAGCATTATACAATGTTGTCTTGAACAGATTTTTAGAATAATTTTTCTCGGTTTTTTTTTTTTAATATTGAAATACAGTGAGACTCCTATACATTAAATACTCCTGTGAGTTCTGAAATGCAGTACTGCGGTTAAGAAAGGAAGCAAAACATTCATTTCTAAAAGACAACACGTCTTGACTAACTTTGTCAAAAAGGAGGGATAAGTTGCTTCCTGAGCTGTAGCAACCAGCAAGCAGCTAAGACATTTAACAATATTCCTTTCCTTCATGGCAAAAAAAAAAAAGTTTAAGGTTTTTAAGAGACTTCGTAATAACAAAAGGAGTTGCCTTTTCTATATCTCTATTTTTTTCTTTTAAGGTCCCAAAGAAAGCACTGAAAGCAGTAATTCCATGAGTATGTATTAGATATATTTATTTTATTAATATGGTATTTAAATATAAGAAAGAGTATCAATACATAATTATGCAACTAAGCTCAAGGCCATAAAGAGAAGACACTAATTAAATTTAGAATCAACAGGAGTTTGCCGACGTCAAGGAATAGTTATTGCAAGTATTCTGAAAAAGTCTGATGAAAGATTTTCTCCATGCCACTCCCACAGTATCATCGCCCCCAGCAGCAGGACCACGAACTATCTGTCTTCCCACAGCACTACCAAAAAGGTGACATTTATTGCAAGCTTGGCATTTTCTGAATCTGTCTTGAACCACAAAAATTATGCTGAACTCTCCAAAAGAAATGAAGTTGTTTTTACTTTTTTCTTCATCTCTCTCTTTTTGCCTGACTAGTAACAGGAAGTTCTTGGAAACCTCCCAGAGAATGGCTGGCCTTGTAAGAGTCCCAGACCCATCTTGTAAGCGCCAGAGTCTTGGCACATTTGAGGTAAGGGTTTTAGAAGCACCTGCACTGCCCCTTTCATCCAAACTTCCCATCATTAAGCCTGAGAAATTCCCCTTGTTATTTATTAGCCGTGATCCTGAGTGGAGGGAGGTCATGCAAAAACTACAAGGCTTGCCCCAACCAACCTTGCACATGGTTTGTATGAGAAAATGTAGAAAATGCCTATCAAGTATCTTAAAGCTTGCAGTCGAATGAGGACCCTTACTTAAACCCTGAGGTCAGACTGTAACCTGTTTCCTATTCAGAACTTATCCTATTAACAAATAAAACATACAGTAGGAGGGAAAACTCATGACATCTCATTAGTCTAATGAACAGATCCTTTTTTTCACCTCAGAGCTTTGTGAGGGAATGATTTGTGAGGGAGCTCACTTATGGTCCTGCTTCAGTCCATACCAAGTGATCTTAAACCCTCAGGCCTATTCCTTCTCTTTCTCTAGTATGTGGTTAGATTTCTGCAGGAGTTGTAGACAATGCAAGAACAACAGTGATTATTTGCAGGAATACCTCCCCATTGCCTGGAGCTAAATGTGTTCTACCTGATGTTGTTCTGAACCTGGCAGTTACATCAGGGAAATCAAGGGATAGCAGGAGAGTGTGAGGGTTGCTAGGAGAAAACCTTAGAGGTCTTTGGGCTAAAAGTGCCATAAAGATCACGTAATTTACTATGCTAAGAGGAAGAGAAGGGGCTATGGCCAAGCTGTGGTTGAGAAATTTTGTTCTGCTCTTATTTTTCTTCTTCCTGGTAGTTTCATTAACTTCCCAGTCCCAACAGTAGATGAACCTCTAAGGCTGTAACTCCTCTATTTACACAAATGTATGCATTTCTATAAAAGTACCCCAAGCCCACAAAATAGATTCCTAATTCAGCTCATTGATGTCTACAAATCCACCATTAAATATTTATTATTTTCATTTAAAGTCTCATGGCTCATTAGAACAAAAATGTTCCTAGAGAAGTAGTATCTGTACTTTCATATTAGTACAAATTAGTAAACTGACCAATAGCTAATAATAGATAACAATTCACTGAGAGGTTGTGTTTGTTTGTTTTTGTGCCTGGGATTGTATGAAGTGTTTTATGTGCAGTATCTCGTTGAATAATTAACAAAATCCTTTGTGTAGCAGTCGTGGTGGTTGCTCTCTGAAATCTATTCTAAGTGATTATCTTAAGATAACCATTGTAACGTCATTCTTCTTTTCAGTGTTGATTTAGGCATGAGTATGTGACCAAATCCTAGCCAATAAGATATGAAAGGAAATCTGGTGAGGGACTTTTAGGGAAAGACTTTCTTACTCCTAAAAAGCATATACAAGAATGAGACAATCTTTCTTCTCACATTACATCAATATTCCTGGGTATGACATCTGGAGATAATGCAACCACACTGCCACCATTAAATGGCCGAGGGGATAAATAGAAAACATTTGAGTCCTGAGCGGCACTATGATTACACTTCACCCTGACTTCCACTTGTGCGAGATCATAAATTTCGTTACTAGGCAGGCCAGTTTGAATTGGGGTTTCTGTTACTTTCAGCAGAGGTCATCCCAACTAATACACAATGTGCTTAACAAATAACATTGTCTTCCCCATTCCACAGGTGAAGAAATTGAGGTTCATAAAGGTAAAATAAGTTTCTATGTCTCCCAAGCTAGTCGGTTATGAAGCAGTGATTTGAACTAAACGATCAGACTTCCAAACTCATTACTCAAACCACCATGCCATGCTTTAATAATGTTAAAGAAAACAGCCTGAGATTGGTTCCACAGGTAAGTTAGAGCAATATCAGGAGACGACAGGGCACGGTGAGCCACTGAGCCTCTCGAGTGATTAAGGTGCTTGGTACTCTCTGGAGAGCCCTACGTAATTGTTTCAATAATTCAACTCGGTAGTCAGTCACTGAACACATGGGGCACTGTTTCCCAAGGCTTCTAGGCTCCCTGCTTCATAGTAAAGCAGACAGACATTAGAGAATTGACTATTAAAGAGGCATTTTAAGATAATGGCTGTATAATTGCTTTCCTTTAGGGGCACAGCAAAGAGTAATTAATTCCAACAGAGGATGAATCTCTTTATCCATTTTCCCCTTTCATGGCTCAGGCTGGTCACGAACCTCTCTCTGTACCACCTCTTTCTGTGTCCCTTAATTGCAAATGCAATTAAGCCTTCTGATCTTTTATTTCTTCTCCATAATCTTTGTTCAAGCCAATCATCTCCAAGGATGAGGAATCATGGCGCCTTATCAAGGCTCCTGGGGAAGGAATGGAGTGTATTTCCTTCAATCAACTGATGAGCTTGTCTAATATCTTTGGCTGTGAAACTGCAAGCAGATTGGAGCTGAAAGCAATATCTTTACCTCATTCATTAATCAGCCATTTAAACAAATTTTTAATCCTGGTATTCAAGGTCTTCTATACACATGCAAATATCTTTTAAGGTCATGAACTTGATATTGAATTTTTATCTAAAAATGCTACAGATCTGTCATGAATTATTTACTCATGGTGCAAAGTAGCCAAGCTGCTCATAGCTACCAGATAGCAGAGACCTGGTAGGACTCCAAAAGCAGCAATGCAATTATCTCCCTGACAAAGTAATATAAGAATAACCCCAACCATAACATCATTATTAAATATAATAGGGAATTATCTTATTTTTGTGGAACAATGTGTGACAATGGCTAATTGAAAAACTCTCTCCCACCCCATTTATGATTATTTTGTTAATTCTCAGTATGCTAGAAATACTCATTTCCTGAAATACCCAATTAGACATAGAAGGGAAAAATAGAGTTTTAGAGATGTTTGTTCCAAAGAAAGGTTTAAATAAAACTGCTTTAAAAATGATACTCACTCTCAATTTATAAGCATCCCTGCCTGAAGAGGATGAGCTGGCCATGTTTTAGCCCTAGGACCTAAGTCTACAAGCAACTTTTCTCATAAACGGTCACTAAGGAACATTTCTTACCACGTTATACGTCAAAGTACTTTTAAAAGAACTGCTCCGAGTGAGAACATTTAGAAATACACATGCCCATGTCATAGGAAAGCCATCAACACTCTTGCAGAGCCATATGCCTACCCTCAAGGGACCCAAAACTATTCCATTATACAAGAAAGTCTGTGGAATGTAAATCCAGGGGCCTGAAATGCTGTATATTTTTCAAGAAGTACAAAGTAGAAGCCATTGACTCCATGGATTCACCAAATGAACGGATTGTTTCATCTGCATAAATGAACCATCAGAAACAATGGCCTCGTAACACATTTGCTCCTGTTCCCCAAAGAGGAAAAACCCATATCCCAAATAAAGCTACATCTTTTTTATAAAACTTAAGCAAAGAAGTATGGGGAACAGAAAGCTTGATTTATACTCTAAAATCTAGATGCTGGAATTCAGACAGCATGGGCTAGAAATATGCAGCTCAATTCTCTCTGAATACACAGAAAGATATCAGCTATCTGACTTCAAAATACAAATGGATGACCCTCTATTCTACATTCAATGTTATTTGATGAAACTTGCAAAAGCACTTCTTGTCTTATGTCTAGTTTTATTTTCTTATCACTCTTTTTCTGAAGTACCTTTTTCCAAGTTTTTATTCCTAGCACTTTAGGACAATTTCATCCTCCACTTTCACACACTCTCTTGTTTTGGGATGTAGTCTTTCATTATAAAATATTCAGAACACTCAGAAAGTTATAATTAATAACATAAGAAACACCATTTTTTCTCTTTCTACCATTATTATCAAATCTTACCATTTTTATAAACTGGTCCAAATTTATTTTAAGAAATTATTCTAAAGTTGTTGTTTCTTGTCTATTAGTCTCCCAAATTATCACATTTCTCCTTTTTTTTTAATTACCTCTTCTTCCTGAGATAACTACTGTCTAAAATTTGGTATTTACTATTATTCTCCTTCATATGTATTGTATTTTTAGATAGTATTTTTTTTAATTTTTTTTTAATTCAGTAGGTTCTTATCAGTCATCTATTTTATACATATTAGTGTATACATGTCAATCCCAATCTCCCAATTCATCACACCACCACGACCTCCTCACCCCCACTTTCCCCCCTTTGTGTCAATACGTTTGTTCTCTATATCTGTCTGTTTCAGCCTTGCAAACTGGTTCATCTGTACCATTTTTCTAGATTCCGTATGTGTGCGTTAATATACGGTATTTGTTTTCTCTTTCTGACTTACTTCACTCTGTATGACAGTCTCCAGGTCCATCCATGTCTCTACAAATGACCCAATTTCGTTCCTTTTTATGGCTGAGTAATATTCCATTGTGTATATGTACCACTTCTTTATCCATTCGTCTATCGATGGACATATAGGTTGCTTCCCTGACCTGGCTATTGTAAATAGTGCTGCAATGAACATTCGGGTGCATATGTCTTTTTGAATTATGGTTATCTCTGCGTATATGCCCAGTACTTGGATTGCTGGGTGATATGGTAATTCTATTTTTAGTTTTTGAAGGAACCTACGTACTGTTCTCCATAGTGGCTATATCAATTTACCTTCCCACCAACACTGCAAGAGGGTTCCCTTTTCTCCACACCCTCACCAGCATTTGTTGTTTGTAGATTTTCTGATGATGGCCATTCTGACCGGTGTGAGGTGACTGTAGTTTTGATTTGCATTTCTCTAATAATCAGTGATGTCGAGCAGCTTTTCGTGTGCCTCTTGGCCATCTGTATGTCTTCTTTGGAAGAATGTCTGTTTAGGTCTTCTGCCCATTTTTGGATTGCGTTGTTTTTTTAATATTGAGCTGCATGGGCTGTTATATAATTTGGAGATTAATCCTTTGTTTGTTGATTTGTTTGCAAATATTTTCTACCATTCTGAGGGTTGTCTTTTTGTCTTGTTTATAGTTTCCTTTGCTGTGCAAAAGATTTTAAGTTTCATTAGGTCAATTTGTTTATTTTTGTTTTTATTTCCATTACTCTAGAAGGAAAGATCAAAAAAGATCTTGCTGTGATTTACATCAAAGAGTATTCTTCCTATGTTTTCCTCTAAGAGTTTTATAGTGTTTTGTCTTACATTTAGGTCTTTAATCCATTTTGAGTTTATTTTTGTGTATGGTGTTAGGGAGTGTTCTAATTTCATTCCTTTACACGTAGCTGTCCAGGATTCCCAGCACCAATTATTGAAAAGACTGTCTTTCTCCATTGTATATCGTTGCCTCCTTTGTCATGGATTAGTTGACCATAGCTACGTGGGTTTATCTCTGGGCTTTCTATCCTGTTCCATTGATCTATATTTCTGTTTTGGTGCCAGTACCATATTGTCTTGATTACTGTAGCTTTGTAGTATAGTCTGAAGTCAGGGAGTCTGATTCCTCCAGATCTGTTTATTTCCCTTAAGATTGCTTTGGCTATTCAGGGTCTTTTGTGTCTCCACACAAATTTTAGGATTTTTTGTTCTAGTTCTGTAAAAAATGCCATTGGTAATTTGATAGGGATTGCACTGAATCTGTAGATTGCTTTGGATAGTAGAGTCATTTTCACAATATTGATTCTTCCAATTCAAGAACATGGTATATCTCTCCATCTGTTTGTGTCATCTTTGATTTCTTTCATCAGTGTCTTACAGTTTTCTGAGTACAGGTCTTTTACCTCCTTAGGTAGGTTTATTCCTAGATATTTTATTCTTTTTGTTGCAATGTTGAATGGGATTGTTTCCTTAATTTCTTTTCCTGATCGTTCATTGTTAGTGTATAGGAATGCAATTGATTTCTGTGCATTAATTTTGTATCTTGCAACTTTACCAAATTCATTGATTAGATCTAATAGTTTTCTGGTGGCATCTTTAGGATTTTCTATGTATAGTATCATGTCATCTGCAAACAGTGACAGTTTTACTTCTTTTCCAATTTGTATTCCTTTTATTTCTCTTTCTTCTCTGAATGCCGTGGCTAGGACTTCCAAAAACTATGTTTAATAATAGTGGCAAGAGTGGACATCCTTGGCTTGTTCCTGATCTTAGAGGATATGCTTTCAGTTTTTCACTATTGACAATGATGTTTGCTGTGGGTTTGTCGTATATGGCCTTTATCATGTTGAGGTAGGTTCCCTCTATGCCCACTCTCTGGAGAGTTTTTATCATAAATCGGTGTTGAATTTTGTCAAAAGCTTTTTCTGCATCTATTGAGATGATCATATGGTTTTTATTCTTCAATTTGTTAATATGGTGTATCACATTGATTGATTTGAGTATATTGAAGAATCCTTGCATCCCTGGGATAAATCCCACTTGATCATGGTATATGATCCTTTTAACGTGTTGTTGGATTCTGTTTGCTAGTATTTTGTTGAGGATTTTTGCATCTATATTCATCAGTGATATTGGTCTGTAATTTTCTTTTTTTGTAGTATCTTTGCCAGGTTTTGGTATCAGGGTGATATGGTGGCCTCGTAAAATGAATTTGGGAGTGTTCCTTCCTCTGCAATTTTTTGGTGGCATTTGGGAAGCATGGGTGTTAGCTCTTCTCTAAATGTTTCATAGAATTCACCTGTGAAGCCATCGGGTCCTGGACTTTTGTTTGTTGGAAGATTTTTAATCACAGTTTCAATTTCGTTCCTTGTGATTGGTCTGTTCATATTTTCTATTTCTTCCTGGTTCAGTCTTGGAAGGTTATACCTTTCTAAGAATTTGTGCATTTCTTCCAGGTTGTCCATTTTATTGGCAGAGGTGCTTGCAGTAGCCTCTTACGATGCTTTGTATTTCTGCGGTGTCCATTGTAACTTCTCCTTTTTCATTTCTAATTTTATTGATCTGAGGCCTCTCCCTCTTTTTCTTGATGAGTCTGGCTAAAGGTTTATCAATTTTGTTTATCTTCGCAAAGAACCAGCTTTTAGTTTTATTGATCTCTGCTGTTTTATTTCTATTTCATTTATTTCTGCTCTGATCTTTATGATTTCTTTCCTTCTCCTAACTTTGGGTTTTGTTTGTTCTTCTTTCTCTAGTTCCTTTAGGTGTAAGGTTAGACTGTTTACTTGAGATTTTTCTTGTTTCTTGAGGTAGAATTGTATTGCTATAAACTTCCCTCTTAGAACTGCTTTTGCTGAATCTCATAGATTTTGGATCATCATGTTTTCATTGTCATTTGTCTCTAGGTATTTTTTGATTTCCTCTGATTTCTTCAGTGACGTCTTGGTTATTTAGCAACGTATTGTTTAGCCTCCATGTGTTTGTGTTTTTTTACAAATTTTCCCCCTGTAATTTATTTCTAATTTCATAGCATTGTGGTTGGAAAAGATGCCTGATATGATTGCAATTTTCTTGAATTTACTGAGGCTTGATTTGTGACCCAAGATGTGAGATACCCCGGAGAATGTTCCGTGTGCACTTGAGAAGTAAGTGTAATCTGCTGTTTTTGGATGGAATGTCCTATAAATATCAATTAAATCTATTTGGTCTATTGTGTCATTGAAAGCTTTGTTTCCTTATTTATTTTCTGTTTGGATGATATGTCCATTGGTGTAAGTGGGGTGTTAAAGTCCACTACTATTATTGTGTTACTGTCTATTTGCCCTTTCATCGTTGTTAGCATTTGCCTTATGTATGGAGGTGCTCCTATGTTGGGTGCTTAAACATTTATAATTGTTATATCTTCTTCTTGGATTGATCCCAGGATCATTATGTAGTGTCCTTCCTTATCTCTTGTAACATTCTTTATTTTAAAGTCTATTTTGTCTGATATGAGATTTGCTACTCCAGCTTTCTTTTGATTTCCATTTCCATGGAATATCACTTTCCATCCCCTCACTTTCAGTCTGTATGTGTCCCTAGGTCTGAAGTGGGTCTCTTGTAGACAGCATATATATGGTTCTTGTTTTTGTATCCATTCAGCGAGCCTGTGTCTTTCGGTTAGAGCATTTAATCCATTCACATTTAAGGTAATTATCGATATGTATGTTCCTATTACCATTTTCTTAATTGTTTTTGGTTTGTTTTGGGTTCCTTTTCTTCTCTTGTGTTTCCCACTTAAGAAGTTCCTTTAGTATTTGTTGTAGAGCTGGTTTGGTGGTGGTGAATTCTCTTAGCTTTTGCTTGTCTGTAAAGCTTTTGATTTTTCTGTCAAATCTGAATTAGATCCTTGCTGGGTAGAGTAATCTTGGTTGTAGGTTCTTCCCTTTGATCACTTTAAATATATGGTGCTACTCCCTTCTGGCTTGTAGAGTTTCTGCTGAGAAATCAGCTGTTAAACTTATGGGAGTTCTCTTGTATGTTATTTGTCATTCTTCCCTTGTTGCTTTGAATAATTTTTCTTTGTTTTTAATTTTTGTCAATTTGATTACTATGTGTCTCAGCGTGTTTCTCCTTGGGTTTACCCTGCCTGGGACTCTCTGCGCTTCTTGGACTTGGGTGGCTATTTCCTTTGCCATGTTAGGGGAGTTTTCGACTATAATCTCTTCAAATATTTTCTCGGGTCCTTTCTCTCTCTCTTCTCCTTCTGGGACCCCTATAATGCGAATGTTGGTGTGTTTATTGTTGTCCCAGAGGTCTCCTAGGCTGTCTTCATTTCTTTTCACTCTTTTTTCTTTATTCTGTTCTGTGGCAGTGAATTCCACCACTCTGTCTTCCAGGTCACTTATCTGTTCTTCTGCCTCAGTTATTCTGCTATTGATTCCTTCTAGTGTATTTTTCATTTCAGTTATTGTATTGTTCATCTCTGTTTGTTTGTTCTTTAATTCTTCTAGGTGTTTGTTCTTTAATTCTTCTAGGTCTTTGTTAAACATTTCTTGCATTTTCTTGATCTTTGCCTCCATTCTTTTTCCAAGGTCCTGGATCATCTTCACTTTCATTCTTCTGAGTTCTTTTTTTGGAAGGTTGCCTATCTCCATTTAGTTGTTTTTCTGGGGTTTTATCGTTTTCCTTCATCTGGTACATAGTCCTCTGCCTTTTCATTTTGTCTGTCTTTCTGTGAATGTGGTTTTCATTCCACAGGCTGCAGGACTGTAGTTCTTCTTGCTTCTGCTGTCTGCCCTCTGGTGGATGAGGCTATCTCTAGATAGTATTTTAAAATAGTATGACACAGTACATATCCTTATGTAACTTGTTTCATTGTTTGTTTGTTTATGCAAAACAGTCTTTTGGACCTCATCAGTACACATGTAGACTGAAGTTATTTGCTGTAATGACTGCATACTGTTCCAATGTATATATGACAGTTCGTCTAATTTATTTCTGATGAACATTTGCACTCCTTTCCCATCATTGTTTTTCTTTCTTTTCATCTATGATCACTTAAGACTTTTATGGGCTGGTTCCAGTGCTTTCTCTTTGATGATATGTCCCTTTCATCTTAGGCAGCAACAGAATGCCATTTGCAGCTGTCTGCTTTGGCTAATAATTCATGTTTTTATTTCCTTTTGGTTTATTTCCATACTGTGTTATGAATGAGTGTTCTGCTATTATCTTTCTGCATTGCATGTTTAAACACAGAGCTTTAGGACTAGCAGAACCTTAGAAGTCATATACTCCAGTCTTCTTTTTATAAACCATGACACTACCAAGAGGAGGTGAATGACTTTCCCAGGGGCCTAGAATTGCTTAGTGAAGAGCAGAGTTGAGGACCTGGGTTTCCTGGCTCCTTGTCCTTTGTTCTTTCCACTACAAGCTGCTGCTCACCCATTCAACTGAACAATATTTTTTGCTGTCAGTTGTTTCTCAGCAGGTCTAGAACGTTTTACATCAGAACTAACTAGTCAATTTGGAAACATCAAAAATGGTTCATGTCCTTAGGCACATTAAACTAAAGAGAAATGATAACATTACAGGCAACTATATCAACGCAGATATGATAAAATTCCAATAGCAAAAGCAGCAATTTCTCTACTGGTCCATCTATATAATTTGTATGTACCTTTGAGAATACATATGTACCTTTGGAGACATCACACCACTTTATGTGTTTTTCTCTGGAACAAGGATATTCTCTTACACAACTACAAACCTATCAAAATCCATTTTAGCACTGACACAATACTAATATCTAACTCACAGTCCATACTAAAATTTTATCAATGTTTGTAGTAATATTTTTTTATAGCTTTTCTCCTCTCTATCCCAGTACAAATCCAACTCATGATCATACATAAAACTGTATAACTTATAAGAAAAACATTTTGCTTTGAGCTGTATTTGATGTATCTATTCACTTAACAGTTATTGGAGATCTGTAGAGAGAGTTAAGGAGACCATCTCTACTCTCCAGACACTCATGCCACAAGGTGGAGAGTGGATGAAGTAACATTTAATTTTAATAGACTATGATCAATACTGTGATAGAGATAATCACTGAATATTCTGCCATGAGAAAGTTCCTAGGAAGAGGTTACACAGACATTGAGATTTTGAGTAGAAAAGAGTGGTAACAGCTTTCCTGCCCAAAGCAGCATGCACTTTTCATAGTGTGTTTAAAGACCTGAAGGTAGCTCAGCATTTCAAAATAGTAGGGACTATATGTGTATACATGTGTGTGGACACATGTACATGTATGTGGTTTTGGCAAGATTTCGTGCCTGATGGAAGTGGAACTAGGTATGAGCTAGATCATAAAAGACTTTATATGTCATGATGGAGAATCTGATCCTGAAAGCAATGGGGAATTGTTCGGGAAATTTAAGTTGGAGGCCAATAAGTTTAATTTGATTTGCCTTGTCTAAAAGATTAGTCTGGCTGCAGCATTACATGTGAGAATTGCATCAATACGGGTGATAAATAATAAAAGCTTGAATAAGAGCAGTAACATTGCTGAGTGAATCTGAAATATTTTAAAGAAGGAAAGTGGATAGGACTTACAAACTGCTGGATGGAGGGTGGTGGGTAGTGGTAAGAGGGAAGAAACTGTCTAGAAAAATTGCCCTGGATCCAGGATGGGCCTGGACCTATCCTACAAAGGAAAACAAGACAAAGTCTATGATTTCAAGCCATCGGAGCTTATTCTCCTAATATTCTCTCTATACTCTTTGGAAACATGGAAAAAGCACATACTCCTGAGTCCTGCCCACACAGTTCCCTGACTTGCACACAAGCGTCCTTGTCTTCTAGAGGAGACTTGGTCTGGTCTTGGTCCATGCTCCCTGGGTGATCTGGCCATCTTCCTTCTTGCAGTTATTTCACCATTTCTCTTAAAGTAAGTAAGTAGCACGCCATCTTCCTTTCATTGCTGCTTGAGTCTCATGCATCATTCTGCCACCTACTGCTGCTAGACTTTATAATAACATTCCCACAAATATTTCATAGTTGGTGTTCAATACGGCTTAGGGTGTTTATCCTTCCCCTTCTTCAAACCAATAGGCCCTGTTTCATAAACTTGAATATATTTCTCAGCCAACAGCTTATTTAAAAATCTGCAAGTTCCTTATTAAGTTCAGTAATGAGCTCATCTACTCAAGAACACTTCTATTCCTCAAGGCTTTAATGATGCATCTGCAGTTGGTTTTGCTTTTAAATCTTCCAATCTTCTATCAACTTGGGTAAATTTATCTCATTCTCTCCTCTCTGTTTATCATCTGTCTATAATTTCAAAACACTTATGAGTTAACACTATGTTACGGGGGTGGGAAGGGAAAGGCCAAGGTGTTCCAAGGAAATGAAATGAAATGAAAGAAAGAAAAGGGAGAGGCAAGAAGGCGACATTCCATTTGACTTTATTCTTAGGGTAATGAGTCTTAGAGTCTAACTTCAACCTCTTCTCCTAATATATATATGCATGCCTCTTCTTTAAAGCTCAGTAGACTTTCTGCTTCTTTTTCATGTTCACTTTCACATAGGCTGTATCCCTAGATTTCTTTCTTGTTCTTAATATCGTTAACATCTAGCACTTCTAACTTCTGATTGCGCTTCTGATAAAACCATTTATCTTTGTTCTACCAAATGCTCAGTTCTACTGATTATTTTAAATCATCTGCAGTGTTTTTCTTAAATTCCATGCATATCTTCCTGATATATTTGCTTCTATTTACTTCTTCCCTTTTGATGAAGAGAAGTTGAAATGGTAGGGATGCTTGTATGAAGGAACTTCTTCAGAAAATGAAGGTGATACCTTTCTCTTTACCTTCTGCATCAGTCAGTCTTCCTAGGAGCTATATTCCACTGTACCATTTCCAGAAGGAGTAGAATTTTAGCGTTACTGAAATGCATTCAATATGGTTCTTCTTTCCTTTACACCCCACTGTGCCACTTTCAGCTAGACATAGGGCCTCTCTGAACTCAGGATCATCATCTTTAAACAGAAAGCTATAAAAGATGAATGACTGAGGTTCTTTCTATAGTAAGTTGTAAGATGCTGTGGGTTGAGTTTCTTTCTATCTTTTCAATTTTAATTTTATTTGTGTTCCAGCTTTTATAGCTCCTCTTAGTTTCCACTGCCCCTTCTATCTATTCCAAGACACTTTCCTCACAGTATTTCTTGAGTTCTTCCTAGATGTCTTTCTTGAGGGCAAAGCAAGAAAAGTTCTAGTGGTTACGCTTGCTACTTCTTTCTCCATATCCTTCTGATTTCATATGATAATAGAGGTAAGGATAAATAGGTCTCTACACCAAAGAGTACTGAGTTACTCTTCTTGCCTCCTCACAGTTTCATCCTTGTTGACTGTTATGATGTGTGTCTTGGGAAGAAACTGGCTGTGACTGTCACCATATTGGACCAGCCCTGGATCCTCAGCCAAACCAGGGAAATATAAAGATAACGGAATCATCTAACTGAAAAGTAGCCTCAATAATGAGCATGACTTGTAGCCCTACAATAAAACAGTTTTGGATGTACATAAAGACATATAAAGAAATGCTCATCAAAGGGTTGACTGTAACAGTAAAAATTTAGAATAAAATGTCCAACATTAAGAGACCGATTGATTCAATAAATTGTGTAAAGGAGTTTGGACTTTAACATGAGGAATTTGGGAAGTCATCAAAATGTTCAGGCAGGGAGTTTTCGGATCAGACTTTTGTTTTAGAAAGATTAGCTTTTTCTAATGAAGAGAACAGTTTGGAGAGAGATGATATTTAGAAAACTGAGTAATATTAGTGGCCTGGATTATGGTGATGAGGGTGAATATGAAGAAACGTATTTGAGAACTTCAAGGAGAAAGAATCACTAAGGAAGGACTTAGTGATTGATTGGATATGGAAGTTGGGAGAAAGTTCTCACTAGTCAGACATTAATCATACCACTTTAAGGTCTTTCTATAACTTTTCTCTTCAGGGCCCTTTCTGTGTGAATCTATGTCACTCACAGCACAGTCTTAGGAAATGTTATCAAACAGAAAAGTCTGTCTTCAGTGTCACCAGTCTCTCTTTACTATGACCTAGCTTCCATCCTCCTTCAAGTTCTTTGCCTCCTTTACATTTAGACACCACTGCTCTCTGGAGCTGGTGAAGTCTTACAAACCATAACCAAACCTGTTTTTATTTGTGTAAACTAGGATAAAAGTGCATATTCCATAGGGATACAAGGAGTAAAGTATATATGTGACTTATTTTTTTTCCTAGATGTTTTATAGTTTTAGGTTTCTTTTCTAGGTCTACCATCCATTTTAGTTAGTTTTTATATATTTGTATAAGGATACCCAAGTGTTCTTGTAATATTTGTTGAAAATAATTACTTTTTCTCCACTAAATTACATTTGTACTTTTGTCAAAAATTGTCTAAAACTGGTAAAAACTGAATAAGGTCTATGTTCTAATTAACAGTATTGAATCAATGTCAATTTTGTGGTTATGACATTGTACTACAGTTGTGTAAGATGTCACCATTGTGGGGAGCTAGGTGAAGGATCTGAGGTACTCTATTTTTGCAATTTAAGTCCATAATAAAGTCTAAATGAAAGGTTAAAAAATGTATATATACTTAAAGTATTTATGTCTAGCAGTGTGTCTGGCACAGAACAAGCTCTCAAAAAATAACTGTTATTAATGTAATTCCATCCAGGAAAAAAATATTTTATATTGTTTAAAGTCAGATGATTTCCTTCTCCTAGAAATATTTACTTTTCACTCTTACCTCTAAGGATGAAATGACAGACTTCGCCACTGAATATTAGAGAAATTTGTGGCAAAAAAAAAAAAAACCTAAGGTGGAAGAGGCATTCTTTTTGGAAAGTGGGCCCATCCAATAGCTGCAATCGTTCCCTCCCCAGTAACTACCTCCTTCACCTTTATGGACACAATTGGTCAGCACAGTCCTAATAACAAAAGAAATCCACTCTTGCTGTTTACACTTTTAGTTTGTGTTCTGACCAAGCTTCTGCAACAGTGCGATGCTTAAAAGAATCAACTTTTTCCTGGCGATGGGACCATGGGAGAAATACTTACATTTTCTAAGCCTCAGGTTTTTTATCTGTATTTACCTGATAACAATAACAGTACCCAAGAGGTTAATTTAAATAATAAATAACTGGATAAGTAAAGGACCTAGCATGGGGCATGGAATGTAGCAAACATTACATAAATGTTTGCATTGTTATTATTAGTAGTAGTATTACCCTTACTTTGTTCTATCACTTTACTTTTCTTGCCTCTCTTTCTCTGCTGCTACACATGTCCTGACATCAGACATTACCACATTACTGAGTACCCACCTTGTGTAAACATTTACAAATATATATTAAAATGCATAAGTTCACAAATAGCTTCTTGTTGGAGACACTCGAGATTTACTCCCAGTTTTTCTCCTTTTATTACAATATTTTCTTTTTATATAGCTTTTAATTTGGTATAGTTTCTCTTCTAAGATCTGTTACTTCCTTATTCATTATGAGTATGTTTTCCTTTAAGTCCTTTATCATAAGTATAACAGCTGCTTTAAAATTCTTGTCTGATTATTCCCATTTCTGGATCATCTTGGGATCAGTCTCCATTGATTTTTTTTTTTTTTACTCCTCCTTGGGAAGGGCTTATGCTTGCCTGATTCTTCATATGTAATTTTGATTTGTACCCTAGATACTGAAAATATGTTACAGAGAGTCTAGATTCAGTTATGTTTCTCTGAAGCATACTGACTTTAAAAAGAAAATGCAAGCATTTTTATTATGGCAAAATATTGTGGGACAGAACGGATATTTTCCTTCTCCCTTCATCACCTTTCTCGTCATGATACATACTCAACTCCTTTTAGGGCCTGGGATAGGCCAAGCTAGGGTAAAAAAAAATTAAAGCAGGCATTGTTTAACTAAATTCAAACTTCAACTCTGAAATACAAGTTCAGTTTGTTGGTGTTGTGTTTTCTTCTGTTTTGCCTTAGTTGGGCCACTTGGGATCTTCCCTGAGCATGTGTAGTCCATGAGTCGACCAGAGATGCAGAAAGAGTTTCTACATAGAATTTAAAGCTTCCCCTTCTGGAATTCTCCCTTCCTACTTTCCAGATACTGTGATCACCCAAGACTCTCTCCTTTGGTTTTGCAAGCTAATATGACTAAGGTTTTGTGTCTAATCTTCAGCTGCTCCACACAATGCAGACTGACTGGGGCCTGCCCTCAGGCTAAAAGCTCTGAAAAATGGCAAACTCACCCATGCTGTTACCATCTTTTCAACATCAACTTCCTTTCATTATTTACCTATCTTTGCTTACTCTTGGTGCCTTCATATATTTGCATTTTGTATTTTGTCCAGAATTCACTGTTTTTACCTATTAGAGGATTGGTCTGGCAGGAACTACTCAGCCTTGCTGGAAATAGAATTCCATAGTATTACTTACATCTTTCAAATAGAATAAAAATCTATAATGGAGTTTTTAAAAAGTAATAAAAATTATCCAAATATTACCACTCTAAATATTCACATATTCATGATTTCCCCACCTGTGGTTCTTTCCACTTCTTGTCCATGAATATTTTTTTAATTAGCTCATAAAATTCCTATACTATTGGCCCAAGTCTGTCATTTTGACTTCCATGTTCCACTCTCTATAACACAGGTTATAATGGACATTTTTGCTCCTGTTTTACAAATAGAGAAATATAGGTCTGCATAGTATAATTAATGTCTCCAAGATTACACAGCAAATCAGGAATTAGAATGAAGATATTCTGATCTTACATTGACTATTCTAAAAATAAATTTTAAACACCACCAACTCCCAAAATTCTCCTTTTCTGACACTTACAGAGGAGGTTAGAATTCTGTGCTTATTTCATTTCAAAATTTATGGGCATGCTTATGGCTTTCTCGAGGAATGAAGATAACAGAAATCAAACAGGACAAGCTTTACTCTAATTCTAAGTAGTTAAAATTCAGTTTCAAAAAGCAAAACAATACAAAACAAAAAACAATCCTTAACTTTCCCAAACATACACAAAGTCAATTCTTTATAAAGTTTAACTTGACTGGTGTTTCCTTACCTGTCTATGTCTGGTATCAAATTTCCAAAAACTAATATACTTCATGCTTCCTACACACAAGCAAATTCCAGACAGAGTAGTCAGTGCCCACACATAGGGGATGGATTCCCAGCAGGGTGTGTGTGTCTTGGAGTTGTGCTTTTTTTTTAATGTGTGGGATTTGGAAAAAGAATGTTGAAAATGTCTTTTCCCCCATAACAGTTTAGGATTCTAAGTCATGTAGAACTGAGACAGCTATTTGCCATGCAATATAAACACTAGTACCATGCAGCCCATACCCTTCGCCAATCTTAGCATGCCTTGAAAAACTCACCTATTTGGAGATGCTGGTTCAAGGTTTTATTATCCTCTGAGATATTTCTTGTAGAGAAACACACCCTTGGATTCCCTAGGTGGTTTGGTAGACCACCTCTATCAGGGGAGTTACGCTATTGAATAGTTAGCTACCAAGGAGATAAGAAGTCCTTTCCAGGTCTTTCTTCTTATATTTAGCCTACTCTCATCTGATGTATCTTACAGGAAATTTGGCACTTGGTAGGTAATAGCTTCTACTGATCCTGTTGTTTTTCTCCTCCTCCCCCTCCTCCTCCTCCTCCTCCTCCTCCACTTCCTCTTCTTCTCCTTCTTCATTTACTATCATTATTTTTCTCACATGAACAGACTTACTTTGGTTTAACACATCATCAGTGATTGCTGATTGCTGATCATCAACCTATCAACCTTTGCTTGCCAAAAGATAACAGTGAATCCTAACCCTTACATATATTTCCATAAAGTTCAACAAGAGGCAAATTTAGAAGCTCATTCTCATCCCCTCTTGACTGTTAAGCTAACAACGGGCAAGAACTAATATGAAAGGGACATCCAACTATTTTTCAATTACTCTGGCATACCAGCACACATTCTCTCTTGATGAAATGCCGTTCTTTCATATAGCTCATTGGCTATTAATGCCTGTAAATATTCTTACCTTCAGAATGGTAAATGTCTTAGGGGCAGGGACCATTCATTCATTTTATTAACGCATATTGATTGCCTACTGGATTGCAAAGCGGTATGGGTGCACTTACTGCGTTGTACCAATGAACAGGGCAGGGTGCGCAGCAATGCTTGTGAACTAAATCAATACTCATAATTTATAATACTATTTACTGGATACCTACCATCTGCTAAGCCATGTGCTAAGGGTTTCATTTGCATTTTCTCATTTACTCCTGAAGGGGGGGTAAGAGAAGACAGATTGGTCAAACAACTGGTAAATTGGAAAACCCACAGTGAAGCCATTCAGACATATCATTTCTTTGGGGAAAAAAAAATCCACAAAATAACTGGATTTGATAGGTTTTCAAAATCTCTCTATTTCCTGAAGTGAAAATCAGCAAGTTCAGCCCAGTCTTGTCATGCCCTGATCAATTCAGTTCTTTTCTAGTCATACTTTAAGCACTTACTATGTATAGGCACTATATGCACATTTTTTTGCCTGACCTAGAAATATGAAATTAAAAGAATCTAGCTTTCCACATTTGAGAAGCCTGATTTTCAGAAGCAGAGAGGCATGCTAGTGCTATGGCAGAGAGAGGGATCAGGTGTCCTGGCTGCAGAGAGCTTCTGTTTGCTTTTGGCTTCTCATATTATTGAACATTATTTTGACCTCCCATTATCAGTTCTATAAAATCAAAGCAAAACAAACAAACAAACAAAAACCACAAGTACCAGAATATCTTCTATCAAGAAATACATCTGTGTTTAACTATTTCATATCACAAAAGTAGATATAAGATTATGTGTTCAAAATTATTTAAGATAAATGTTCAGTGTATAATGTGTAGTAATCATTATTGATTCAAGTTTCTATGAAGTGTCTTGCTATTGTGCTATTATGGTCTCAGACCTGTCCAGGACTCAAATATAGCAAAGATACAGACTTGACATGAAAAATCCTACCCACGTACAAAAGAAAAGAAGATGCACAAAAGATGGTGGAATAGGAGCTTTCTATTGTCATCCTCCGACACAACATTGATTTTGACAACCACTCATGGATGAGAGTATATTTGTGGGAAGCCAGAAGTCCAGCAAAAGAGTTCCAGCATACTTTTAGCAAAATTTCTGAGCACAGACTCATTGAAGAAAGAAGAACAGTTTCATTTTACCTGTGTCACTTCTCCTGCAATATGGCACAGCTCAGTGTCAAGACAGACCGCCTTCAGCCTGTAATTTCCCCCATGGGAAAAAATGAGAGCACAGTGAGTGCGCACTTAGCTTCTCCAGCTGTGCAAAATGCTGCCCAAAAGGACCACTTCTTTCTTGCTCCAGAGAGAACACTAAGGTGGTCTGAACAGGTGAGGAGTTGGGAGAAGCAGGGATCACAGCAACCGGGGCCTGGAACTCAACAAAGTTCTGAGGATCTTTCTAACCTCTGTTTGGACTCCATCAGGAAGCATGTCCATGAAGGAGCCTTGAGAACAGACTATCATGATCAGACCTAAGATTTAAGCAATCAATTTAGCAGCAGAGCATACGATGGTTTGTAGTGGGGAAGAGAAGGTAGGGAAGCAAGTTAGAAAGCTATAGTAAAAAATACAGAAAAGAGGTCAAGGGAATCTAAGTGACAACAAGAATTAACATGAAGAGACAGAGACAAAGAAATATTATGGAAATGGCAGTAATAGAACTTGACGTGAAAAAAAATTCCCGAAACTATCCAATTGGCTGAATTTAACTTTAAAGCATATTATTTTTTTTCTTTTAAAATTACACAAATCCTTAAAACATGGGATTGGTTTCAACCTGTTGTAGTTAAGTCCTCTTGCAGGGTCATTATTTGGGTGTAATTTTCCCTCCTCGATTTGTTTTTGAGGAGGAACAAAAGAGAAAGGGCGTCTGAGTCCTAGGTTCCATATTTCTGAATGCTTTCTCCATGCAAAGTTAAACATCTGCTTCCCATCAGTCACAGCTGTGGCGGGATCTGCAGCAGGGCCCAGGGATGAAATGCAGCAGATGAAATCTAGCATCTCATTCATCAGGAGCTTCCGGACAATCTTCCAACCATGGACAAGGTACCTCAAATGACACCTCCCACTCTCCCTCCCCTCAATGTGGGCCTGACAGTGACTGGGTTCTGAGACTTGGAATATTATTCTTGTCCACCTTCCAAGTGGTTCCTTGGAGACCTCATCAACTTCCAGGCCCTCTCTTCAAAACAGAGGAGTAACTCTTAACGGTGAGAAAGGAGAAGAATTCCATTTGCAATGCAACTTAAGAGCATCTCTAGCTAGCCTCTTCCACTCCATAAGCAGTCAGTATAAATTTGCTGTGCAAAATAAAGGAGTGATAACATAAGAAAGAAAACTTAAACCTTAATGAGAAATTTAGTATCATAAAGTGAAGTCTATCCATTTTCTTAGCAGCAATGAGCAGCCACAAGATCATTTAATCCCTATCATTCTCATCAAAGTATTGCAGATTCGAGGGTAATATTGACCCATTAACACTGAACCACTGGGGGCAGACAGCTACTTCTATCTATCACAAGCCTAAAGGATCACTCCCATAGGCCACTCTCTGTTCAATAGCTAACTTGGGAGAAAAGCAGTTTTCCCTGAAACCGCTTGGCTGAATAAGCGATTATTTAATCAATTAAAACGGCAAATATTTACTGAGCACCTACTATGAACTATTCTACTTAGTAAGGATACAGTGGGAAAAAATGTAAAAATCCTAGCCATCCTGGCACTTATATTTCAGAGGGTGATACTGACAAAAATTAAAGGAAACATGAAACATACAGTATGTTAAACATGGGAAGATCAAGCACACTATAGGGTTAAGTGTTGAGGGAAGAGGTTGCATTTTTACATGGGGTGTTCAGAGAAGTCCTCCCTGAGAAGATAAAGGGGTAAACGACTGAGCAAAGCAACTATCTTGCAGAAGAGGATTCCAAGGAGATGGAGGAGCAGAGGTAAAAGAGGTAAAAGCCAGGTGCATACCTGGCAGTGTCAAGAACAGCAAGAACAGCCGCAATGCTGCGGCTGCAGTCATGTGAGAGAGGCTGAAGGGTGGGTGGTTAAGATACTGGGAGTCCACATTACGAGGATATTATCAGACACTGGGCTTTTATACTGAAGGAGATGGAGAGCCTTCAAAGGGTTTGAGTACCCTAGTGGCATAATATCACTGAAGTTTTAACAGGATTAAGCTGACTGCTGTCTTGAGGATAGACTTAAGGATGGATTAATATTGGTAAAAATCTCCTAAATTCATGACAGATGTATAAGGAAGATGCACCAAAAGCAATGCAAAAGAAATAAGATTTGGAGGAAGAACAAAACCCATTTTGAGCCAAAGTATAACTTGAAGGCAACTACTCAGAAATTTCCTCAAAGTATAACTCTCAGAGTACGAAAATGAGACATAGCTTTGCACTTCGGCATTTCTTCTTACTGTTCCACTTTCTAAGTGCAGTGAGCCACAGTCTGCTCTTCTCTCCTTTAACATATGGTTTACTCCCCTTTTCATTTTGCTTAGCTTTTGTAAAGGAGTTTGCATTTCTTGAAAGTCGATAGCCTTATTTTTTTCTCCCACAGTAAATGCTTAGTCATGGGTTTCAGACCATCTGGGCAACCCTGATCACACTATGACTGCATACCCTACAGGCCTGTTGTGATGAGGGAAGGCAGAGGGAAACTGGTGTGTCCCAAACACGGGCCATACCTAACTTTGAAGAAAAACGTATTCTATCATCACATGGAACATCTGGTGGAATCCAAAATTATGTTACAAATGGTTTTAAAAGTCAATTATTAGGCAAATGATGCCCACTGAAACTGGGCTGTGTTTTTTACTACCTGGTGAAATTTTACTGATTGCTCTAAAACTTCCTTATCATGAGATTCTTAGTATGTATTATGTTTACATTGAACTAAAAGGGCAGAAGGTGGCTTCTTGTTTAGAGTGAAATGGAAATACAAAGTGTAGAAAAAATTATAGAAGGGGAATCTCATTACGTCCTATACCTATGTTGATTTCCCATCAGGGAAATGTAAAAAATTTTGAAATATTAATAACAACGATAGTAATGGTAATGGCTCTTATTAGCACTTTATGAGCATTATCTCATTTATTCCTCAGGTACTATTATTACTCCCATTTATCAAATGAGTAAACTGAGGCTGAGAGGTTTAAATAACTATCTGAGGTTCAAACAAACTAAGCTGTGGAGCCAAAATGCAAACCAAGACACCCTGCTCCCTAGCTCTCACTTTTAAACTCTATGTTGTGCTGAATTAATTTGTATTTCACTGCAATGTGCATATCTCTACGTATGACAAAGAAATCCCAATAGGATAGAAAACTCGTAACCTTACCAACTTACTCCTCTCTTCCTTGACATTACATTTCTTACGTTTTCCCGCTATAGTTCGGCACAAACAATTCTCCCATATCCTCACACCTGGATGTACTACATGGGGACTCCAGACTCAAAGATAACTTTCCACTACTGAACTGGCCTTTATCAAAAAAATGTACTTTTACGTAAGGAATTTTCAAGAATAGCAATTCATCTCTACCCAGCCACTTAACATTTTATGAGAGTGGAACATATACCCAAAATGAATAGAAAACATAAAAGTTATATATTTACTTTGCATTCCTTTTTAGTAATGACTATTATCTTCAACAAGACATGAATCAATGAGAGGATAAGGGATGTAACAATAATTCTTCTGCTTCCTGGTATTTGTAGATTTGAATTTAGTGGTAGAGTTTATTGAATATGAGTGACTTCCAAAATCTGTTAGATTCTGTTATTCCATATTTCAGCCTGTAGCCATCAGAAACATAACCATTTCTGAGAGAAAAATGAACATATTTTGCACTTTGCATATTTAGCCAAAATGCTAGATTTGACTTCTGACTATTACACGTACAGCTTGTCTGGGGGAATGTCACAGACATATCTCTATCACCTGGCTACCGTAAGGGTGATATGAAGCAATGGATCTCAAAAGACTTTCGGAACTCCAAAGCTCATTTCAAATGTTAGTTACTATAATAATTTAGACTTCAATCTCCACTGTCTCTTGGAAATATAGACATTTTAAATGAAGTTTCCTTAAAGCGAGCACAGTTCAGCATAAAGTCTTCAGCTAAGTAGAAAGCACTTGGCTAAGAAGTAAACCACACTCATTTCTACTGACATCCACTTTCCTCACAATAAAGTTCTCATTTCCTGTCACTATCATGTTGTTATACTGTGATTTATAATAAGAAATATATACTTGGTGTTTGTCACTGTTTCTGGCACAGACTACCTAAAACCCTTGGAAGTGATAAGAGCAATGAAGGTATCATGTTATTCATACCAAGCCCCTTTCAACCACACCTGAGTTCATGTTAACCAGGTGACTTCTGGAAAGCTCCTAAGGATGAGAGCCAGTTGCCAGGGGAACCCAGCACGGTTAGAGGATTGGAACTTTTAGTCCCACGCCCTCACCTCCAGGAAGGCAAGAGGGGCTAGAGGTTGAATCGGTCACCAGTGGCCAACGATTTAATCAACCGTGCCTATGTACTGAAACCTCCATAAAACCGAAAAGGATGGGGCTGAGAGCTTCTGGGTTGGTGAATGCATCCAAATGCCAGGAGAGTGGTGCACCCCAGTTCAGGGGGACAGAAGCCCCTGTGCCCAGGACCCTTTTGGACTCCACCCTATGTACCTCTTTATCTGACTGTTCATCTATACCCTTTATAATACCCTTTAAAATAAACTAGTAAATGTAAGTAAATGTTTTTCTGAGTTCTTTGATCCACTGTAGCAAATTAATCAAATCTGAGGAGGGGGTCATGGGAACTTCCTATTTATAGCCAGGACTAGTCAGAAGCACAGGTAACAACCTGGACTTGAGACTGGTGACTGAAGTGGGTACAGTCTGTGGGGCTGAGCCCTTACCTGTGAGATCTGATGTTAACCCCAGGTAGTGTCAGAAGTGAGTTGAATTGTAAGACACCCAGTCAGTAGAGCGCCCAATTCTTCTGAGAATTGGAGAACTGCTTGTTGGTATTGGAAAATAAACATTGCCCATGTCATTATCATAATCAAAATTATTTGTAATTATAAAGTGTTTACTGTTATTTAATTTTGTTCTTTACCATTAGAAGCACACAAAATTTTTTAAAAAGGAAAACAAATTAGAAACTCCAATACATAAGACATTTAACAACTCATAAAATGAAGAGCACAAATTAAATAAAAATTAAAATAACTAATTTACATAATAAATTTACATGTCCTCCTGATGTTCTATATTACTGGGGTAGAGCTGACCTAGAATCTTACTTTAAAGCAATTATCAGAAACTCTCAAAATAGCCCTACAGTAAAATAGAAATTTCTTTCCAAGCCAATATTTGCAGTTCCTATCATGATATATAGCTCTTCATTCATTAACCCACTCATAATTATATCTGGTACCCATTTATTAATGGCCTTGCTGAGTTCTGAGACTACAGATTTGAAGAAGCAGTGGTCTCTGCAACAAAAGCTCACAGTTTCCAGGGGAGACAAACGGTGATACAACTCAACAATATTAAATGTCATAAGTATAACGAACTGAGCATATGCAAATCCCCCTGCATATAAAAGAGCTAATCTGCTTTATACCTTGGTATCTTTAGTGTGTCTGTGCCTTTAGTAATACTGTAATGTTTTCATCATTTTGTACCTTTTGGAAAGACTGTGATGGTTGGACAGAGGTTAGAAACGTCCATAATTGTAACTCTATTTAGGGTTTCAGTTATGCTTAATCATTATTACACTCAAATGTGGTTATAATTTTCCTTACTAAATTATTGATATCATTGATTTTGCATGTTATTAGTATGGACAACAGCCTCTTCTGTCCGTCAAAAAAGTTATTTGTCCAAAATACTCAAAGAAAAGAAAGAATGTAGATTAATGATTATTAGAGAGTGTGAGTCATGGTTTCTGTATGTGTAACTCTAGCGGGGTAAGGTGTCTTTGATAAAGGTCACCACCTCTTGAACCCCAAATCCATCTAATCACCAGGAAGACCATATTTCCTATGATGACTTTCATGGTAACCATGACACAACTTAATTACTGCCCTTTGAACAGTGCTATGGTAAAACAGTGGAGTTTGTGACACTTAACTGAGAAATAATTTAATGATTCATGTGCTTACAAATGTATTTTACCTTTCACCGTTGCCAGACCTCCCAGGTAAACTATATAGGTATAAGTACATTTCAGTAGTAGAGTAAAAGTAATGAAAGTAAATTCAAATTGGGTTTAGGTCTCCCTTAAAATACTAAAATCATTCTCAGTTTTCAGCATCACTGAGTAGCAACCTTTTTTTTCTTCCACAGATGACTTGGGATCTGAGAAGGACTCTAGAGAGTGGGTCTGTTAACGCTGGTTGGTGACTTCTCACTGTTTCTACTCTGAATGTAGAAACTAGACACAAATTCTTGAGTTCCATTAGGACCTCTGTGATTCACCCCAGTGAATTCAAAGTTACGGTGTGTCACAAATTCATTCACACGGTATTATGTCTTAAGGAGCTAGATCATTACTCTGCAAAAATCCCAAGAAGAAAGAGACGCATAGATAACAAGGATTACCACAGCTAAACATACTCCTACTTTTTAATATGCACCATGAAAATGGAAGTGTTTGGTTTAACTCGGGCATTCTTGGACAGCAGCAGAAATGTAGTTTTCTGTATGCAGGTTAAGAAAGAGAAGAGATGCTTCTCTTTCTAGTCTTGTTCCTAGTTTTCTGTTGCTTTAAAATCCCAGCTGTATTCTACATAAAGAACATCATTATTTTCCTTAACCTGTTTGCCACCAGCAACATAAACTATTTTGGGAGAAGGGGTTATTAATCATTACATAGAACTTCATATTTTAATTTCTGGATGACCTACTTTTTGTGAACGAAGTAACCACAAGACTCTTCTTTTATTATCTACAAACACACACACACACACACACACACACACACACACACACACACACACACACACGGCTTAAGTAAGTTTCATTTGTCCAATCAGTTAGAATGCTTTCAATTTCCATAAAATAAAACTCTAAACTTAAGCCAAAAAACTTCATTATTTTACTTGTCAAGAAGTTCTCAGGGCAGATCCAGGACTGGACAATTAAGGGATTCAAAGATGCTATCAAAGATCTGTCACCTTCCATCTTGCTGCTCTACCATCCTTATCATGCTGGCTCTGTTCTCAGCTTGTACCCCTTAGTGTTACAAGATGGCTGCTGAGGTTCCAACCATCACAAGCAGACACAGCAATGACCAACAGTGGAAGGCGAGGCTTCTCTTACTTATGTCTTCTCTTAATTAGCCACAAAACTCTTCCTACAAGCTCCTTAGGCATACTTCCTCTCACTTCTCATTGGCCACAATGGTACCTACCACATGTCCTTTCCTAAACAGTCCACACAAAACAAAAATGTAACTAATTTTGCTTGAAAGGAGTAGGGAAGAGGTGGAAATCATTGTTATAGTTAACCAACAATATCTGCTACATTCTCTAAGTTTCTTATATAGCTGGTGAATTGTTTATATTAATCACTATGAAAGGGCTAAAAGGGGGGTTAATTAGAGTAAGATTCAGACCTGGAACTTAAAACTTACATGGTGATACAAGACAGAGAGCTATTAAGAGTACAGTTAATCCATATGTATATATGTGTGTGTATATATATATATATACACACACACATATATACATATATCCATCCACATATGTGCATTTGTCTATTAAATATACAATCAAAGATAATATTTTAAAAGCACGAATAAAACATGCTTAATATTTAACCAGTACAACTATTGGGGTGACTTGAAGTTTAAAAAAAAGTGTTTTCCAGTGGGTACAAATGGTGGGGAAAAAATGGTAGAAAAGGTGGGGTTTTTTTTGTTTTTGTCTTGTTTTTGTTTTGTTCGTGTGTGTGTGTGTGTGTGTGTGTGTTGTTTTATATTTGGGCCATCTTCTATAAGATTTCTTGAGACCTTTACTAACTAGAACTTTCAAAGGCCCAGGGACATGAAAAGCAAATTTTGATGTCCAGGTGCACTGTTATATCTCTCCATCATGTTCTCCTTACCAATATTCATCATATCAATTCGGAACACAAGAGGACATTGGGAGATGCCCTCAAAATCACAGGCAGTGAAGGACAGAGAAAGAGAAAGTAAGGAGCTGGCTTCTAAAAACAAAAAGGGAAGATTTATAGCCACTATACAGCCAGAATGACTCAAGGTCATTCAGCATCCAGCCCCACTTGCTCATGCCACAGAAGATTCAGCTGAAGACCACTCTTGCCAGCAGACTCAGCTGCAATACACAGAAGAAGCCCCTGCCAGTCCTGGCAGGGATTCTGAGAAGCACCCTCCTTTTCCAAGCAGCAGATCCCTGAGCATAATAAAACCAGTTCCACTGGGTTACACATGAGCGGCTCTTGTCTGCAAACGAGCTGCCTCACTGGTGATTTACAAGGTGCTGATTCTTCCTGCCCCAGTGACAGATCTCTGCAGGCCATCCCTCATCTTACCTCCACCTTACCTGAAGAATGTGGGTGATTCCTCAAATTCCTCCTAAAAATGTTGATACTTAGTGCTCTATATCTGGTCTTGGAAATTAATATCCCACTTTGACTTGCCTGCAGAAAAGCTGTCACCAACCACTACCAGTATCACCACTATGAAAATCTCTTCCTAAACTCCAAAAAGTTCACATACACACAAGCAAATAGTTTTATGCTATTGGGTCAGCCAAAATCATTTCTCCCTCTGAGAAAATGGGAAAACAGGGTTGGTTTAAATGGATTATAAGGGATCTTCAGTTAGAAAACGCAAAACATACATACACAGGCACTACCTAGATATATAATATATATATGGGGATATAAAATTATCTCTTTCAGTTATTAATATAGCCTATCTTTTCATAGATCCTTGCAAGGCTTCTTTAAAGTGTGGAGAAAAATGAAAAGTCATATTTGTTAAAGTACTAGAAACTCTGTTAGTGTAAATGAAATCTTTGTATTTGGATATTATTCCAAGGCCTGATTCTCAGACCTTGGTTAGGCTGGGTTGATGAGGCCTGTGAGCCTGTGGGTAAATCCCCCATTATTCCTAAAAGCATTGGGGCCTTTCCCAGGAGCACCGTGTACAAAAGCCCAGGTCTTATTACTGGTTGCTCAGGACCCAGGCCATTGAAAGACAGGGGGATTAGCAGAGTTAATGGTCTGCTATGGGTGGAGTGGGAAGGTTGGAGCCCTCAAGTGCCTCCAGGCTTGGGGGGGACAGGCCTCCCTGCATTTGGATCTACATGTGCTACCCCAGAGAGCATGGGCCTCGTCTCCATCTAACCATGGGTTTCAGACCTAGAACCAAGCCCTGGGAAGAAATGGGATGTGGGAGATGGAGCAGCTGCCCGGGAGGGAGTCAGTCATTTTGGTGTCCTCGATTTTATAGAGATATCCATAAGGCAACTTAGGGCAAGTTGTTCCAGGAACGTGGAAGATGGATGTGATCATCTCTGGAGCAACCAAAATTTTGATGATTCCAGTGAGCAGCTCTCATAGTAGAAACCATAATCTATTTTAGAGAAGTGTCTAATGTGATTGAAAACATATTGGATTTTAGTTTCTAAATGACATGTATCCATCTTGATACTGCCTCTACCAACTTTCTTGTAAAAATATTTAAAAAGACCCTCTATCCCCTCCCACCTAAAAGGTAGTGAGCTCACAATTAACATAGAAATCCCAAATTGCTGGACAAAAAATTTCTGAATTTGAAAGGAAATGTTATCAAATACAAGGTGAATGGAGACAAAATAGGGGGGAAATTGGCTCTTTACACATGATAAAAGATTCCTTGCCTGAATAAAAGAAGGAATGGATGGATATACTTTGTATTTCTGCCATTTTGGCTACTCTCTCAGAGAGGAAAAACAGCTACCAATTTCAAAATTAGGAAGTCATAATTTCACTATGTAATACTACTTTTTGAAATATTAAGAAATCTGTTTGTGTCCCCTTTTCCTCTTTCCCACAAACTCTTCCATTATTGCATCCATTTGGGACTGTATTTCCAAGGAAATGAGGCCAGAATGGGGCGAGGAGTACATGGAGCAGTGACTGACTTCTTCACTGCATCCTACAAAAGATGTTCATAGTTAAGGCACCGCAGGTATTGATGGAAAAGGTGCCTATTTCAAAGGCACTGAATTTACATGTGTTCTAGAGACTCAGGCAGAGCAGAATCTCTTACCTTTGCATAGCAGAGCTTCTAGATGAAAGCTCACTTAGGGCAGGGTCCTGGGCTGGAAGTTCTCTTTTTAATATCAGAGAGAATAGACTCTAGAGCACTGCACACACCTCGTGTGTTTACAAACTCTAAATGAGAACAGATTCTCTTCATTTAAGGATGGGAGAGAATAAAAAGGAAAACAACTAACCGGGACCTAAGGACAGGGGGACCTTAGAATAAGATAAAAGAAAAGCTCATGAAAACTCAGAAGATACATACTTCTGAAAAAGATATGGTCCAGAAATTAATACTCAATAGTATAAAAGAATTGTCTTCTATAAAGCAAAGATTAAAATCCATAAGTAGCAGACAGAATAATATTAAAGGAGAGGATGAATCAGAAAGACCAAAAAAATTAGCTATAAAGGCTATAAGCTGAAACAAAATAAAACAAAAAAACACATGCACAAAAAACAAGAGAGACAAGGAAGGAAAGCACAGCAACTAAAATCACAATGGCGAAACAAAAATCTTCATGACAGAAGATTTAAAAGCAAAGATTTCCAATCAGTTATTTCAAAACAAACTTGGTAACCTCTTCCACAATAAAGAGGTAAAGGACAAAGGACCAAATCTGGTGAAAGGACAGATGACGAATATAGAAGCTAAGAATTACAGTTATTTCCAAGAACGGAAAAAATGTACAATTTCAACATTAGCAGAAGAAACAGTAATCAAATTCATAATTAAGAAAAACTTTCTGGAACTGAAAACTAAACACCCTAAAATGGTGATTAAACAGATTCAACTTGTTTTCAATGCTATCAATGGAAATAAACCCACAGATGGATAAATTCTGAGAAAATTTTGAATTATGAAGAAAAATATAATTTCACAAAAGATTCTGTCCTAATAGCAACCAAAACCTCAGATAAGGTGCCTGGAAAGAAATAAAAATCCTCAAGATGTTGCCAAACCATTCTTATTAGGAGCTCTCAAGTGTCACAAAGGACCAACACTTCCACTTGTTCTTCTTGAATTAATACAGATTAGTTATCGCTTTGAGCACAATAGCCAATTCTCTATTTCCTTTCAACTCTTATAGACTTGACATTGGGTCCCTGACAAATCTTTCTCCAACAATTTTGAGCTGATAAACAGACTAGCTGATGGCTAACCTCCAGATAATAATTCTTCACTTCAGTTTTATTTTATTTGGATTTGGTTTTCATACATCAAAACATCATGGGTCCAAAGTTTCCCTTGTGGGTCACAGGTCACAAGATCCAGGATGCAATGGTGGGATTTTCCTCAGACTGTTACGAATTAGCTGCAGACCACATGTTTCAGGGAAATAAAAAACAGAAAAGGCAGGAATTTCTATTTAGCTTCAGGCAGTGAAGCATTGGATACTCTACAGAGTATCCTCTATGAAACATACAGTTGGAAATACAGCCCAGTATGGATAATGACTCTGTAAAATTTCAATCTATCTGAGAGAAACAGAGTTCAGAGTCACTGGCATTATTTTAGTAGGAGAACGGAGGGAAGCAATTAGATAATCCAAAAAAACTACAAATAGAATTCATCACTAAAGCAGAAGGGGAGATATGCATACACAGTGTGACAAAAGCTAGGGAAAGAGGGAATAATAGAATAATCAAAAGTATTAAACTTTGCTAAAGCTTGAATTATATCAAGAATGGTGAAACACTGTTGGATTTGGTGATTAGGAGGCCACTAATAACCATCTGAATGTGTAGTTTTCACATAGGGGAGGTGTTGGCAACTAGAGGTAAAGCTATTTTGCAAGAGTACCAGGTACAGCCTTCTCTATTATAAAGTTTGACACTGGTAAAGAGGTGAGAGACAGGGCACTAGCTAAAAGGGATACGGAAGTAAAAAGTAAAGAAAAAAATCAAGACTAAGCAAACATTCAGCATGTGTGCAGCTAGAGAAGTCCATGGAAAGAAAAAGCTTAAACAATTAAGACAGTCTGAATGTGAAGAGAATAAGGCACCACAGGATTAGTAAAGGTATGGAAGTTGATCAAAAGGACAAATGAAGGAACATGTTTTAGCAAGGAAAGAGGAATATTTCTTATATGATAGGGGCAGAAGAAGAGAAGATGGACAGAGATACAGAAAATGTTGAGAATAAAAGGGTTGAGGAAGAGCACATCAAATTGGCCATAGACCTTTTGCCTTTCATTAACAATGAATACTAATCCATAGGCTACAATTAAAGAGACATGGATTAGAGAGCAGCTTAAAGATATGAAGAAGGTCTACACGGTCACAGAATAAGTAGTCAACTAGAGATGAATAATGAACAATTGTGAACTACCTGAAATTGCATGGAATTAATCTCCCTTGGATCAAATCAACATGATTTCATTACATTGCCCCCACTTGGAAAATCACAGAAGGAAGAGGAGACAGTGCACTCTGGAGGCTGCTTGGAGATGTGGGACATGGGATTGATAAGTCAAAAACAGGGAAATTTGTGAAGAAAGTTCTGATGCATTCTGAAGAGTTAGCTTTTTCATGACACAATGGGCCTCATGAGTCCAACTGATGAAGGAGGTATGTGGAGCTAAAATGAAGGAGACATTCAGGGAAAACTTCAAGAGACTGGAAAGCATAATGGGAGCAGCAGAGACAGCCAGTGCCCACCAAATACCCCCCAGGCTCAGTGCATCTCTCAGCCTCCACCACAGCTTTTTGGAGGCCAGGTGATAAGCTCAACTCAATGGGCTTTGAGCTGAGAGGAGGTGCATCTCTTACAGGGTGAGGCAGCGAAAAAGTTGCTGTGTCTCCTCCATCCCATTCTACCACTACTGAGGTGACCTTAGAAGCCATGTATTGAGTGAGAAGACAATGTCACAAGGTGAACGGAGCCTGGATGCCAGATGGAGGCCCTGCTGACCCACATTAGGTTTGTGCGAATGAGAAATGAGCTTCTGCTGTGTTAAGCCACTGAGATTTCATTACTCTAAGCATAAATAGATGGTCTAGCATGAGTGATGGGGTGGAAAATACAAATGGAAAGGAGGTCATGCTCTGAGAGGGGATTTTCATATTCTGAGATCTTTTAAGTGGGGCAGTTCTGACAATGATGGGATCTAAGATGTAGCCGCACTTGGGAATGGTTCATGGAGAGAGCATTGGGCCTGAAGAAATAAAGTAACAGTGAGCCCAGAATGCTATAAAGGCACCAAGGATGATTTCAGTGGTTATGATTAAGAGAAAGACTGACCTGTTCTGAAGTTACAAAGTAAGGTAAGATAACGTCCTCAAGGGTGGAAGAATGCTGTGTCAATAGTGGCAGAATCTTCAAAAAAAGAAAGGTAGGACAGTTGTCTGGAAGTCGCCATGGAACCTGAATGCACCAATTCCGAGTCTTGCCCAGTGGTTCAAGGCGGGAGTGAAAGGGACAGTAATGAAAGAAAGGAATAGAAGTATTAGTAGCCTTAATTTTGGAAGCTTTTTAGCATTCTGACACACTCCAGAGATCTGTGCCCCAACTCTCCACAGATCACAACCTACCTGGGTCATAGGTGACTCAGGAAGATGAAGTGAGTAACTTCCAATGTCCAGGAAAGACCTGCACAGCTCTGAAAATTCCCTGGACTAACTGGATCCCCACAAGTGGCCCATCTTTGCTTTTCTAGACATAACTACCTGGGATCCTAAGCTGTATTTTAGTTGCTATTTCTAGAGAAGGCCTTTCCACTTGTCTTGTTGCAGCCCTAATTGCCAAAGCCACCCAGCCACGTTTTGCTTTTGTTTTTGTTTTTTTGGCTGTGCGCAGGCTTTCTCTAGTTGCAGCGAGCGGGGGCTACTCGTTGCGGTGCGTGGGCTTCTCGTTGCTGTGGCTTCTCTTGTTATGGAGCACAGGCTCTAGGTGCACGGGCTTCAGTAGTTGTGGCATGCAGGCTCAGTAGTTGTGGCTTGCAGGCCCTAGAGCGCAGGCTCAGTAGTTGTGACGCACGGGCTTAGTTGCTCCACGGCATGCGGGATCTTCCAGGACCAGGGCTCGAACCCATGTCCCCTGCATTAGCAGGTGGATTCTTAACCACTGCACCACCAGGAAAGTCCCCCAGCCACGTTTTGTGAGTGTTTTAATATTTTGTGATGAGAACAAGTTAGCACTGCTCAAAAACAAAAGAAAAGAAAAAGACACACTCGCAAATAGCACACATAGTAATATATTCCTACATTTTCCCCTCAATCAGAAACCTATTCCTACGTTGGGAAGGTCCCACTGACCTTAATGCAATTTGGTTAGTGAATAAACAAAGAAGAAAACAGGCAAAGCTAAATGTTTAAAACAGGAATTCTTAACCTGAGGTCTGCGGACCGTTTAAACTTGACTCAGTGGCTCAGGGCTCTGTGAACAGGTGCTCCTCCCACCCCACCTTTCTCTCTACCAGGAGAATTCCTATAGCGTTCATCCAGAGTTAAAGGGGTCTGAGACCTAAAATAGTTAAAAATAACCTGTCTAAAAAAAGAGCATATGTGATGATCACTTAAAAGTTGTCAAATAAAGATATCTATGATGAAGTCACTGATTAATTTTCCTATCTCCCAAAGTTAAAATAATTAATTTGAAACATGTCTAAGATGTAGTTAATGATCAATCTTCTTATTTCACAAAGTAAACATAATTAACTCATCAGTAATGGAGAAAGAAGCCCCAGAGAGTCTCTTTGGGCTGAGATTTCTCCCTGCATGTACAACCCACTGCCTGACCTCACTCTTCCATGATACCCTCTTTTACGCCTAGGTAGCTGTTTTCTTGTTCTGGAATATCCTTCCCCATCCTGGAAACCTCTCTAGTTACTCCTCTGACTGAGAGAATTTTGGTGGCATACAGAATAAATGCTGTAAACCCTGACAAAAATGCTACAGACTACAAAAATGGGGAGGCAGCAAGAACAGTGGGAGAAAGTGTAAGAGCGTTAAACTCCTTGTATTACCTAGCACTACCTCAACTGATTAAGTTCAAAAAATTTTTAAAGATGTACAGATTTTAAGTCTGAAATATTTTCATTTTTTTCTTAATCTTAGAGCAACGGTTCACAGCCTTGGCTGCCCACTGGAATCACCTGAGAGCTTTAAGAAACACTAACTGCTTGCATCTCACCCCCTGAGATTCTGATTTAATTGTTCTTAAAAAAAAAGTCTTTAGATTTTTGGGGGGTACATGTATTTAGATTTTTAAAGGCTTCTCAAATTATCCCAGTGTACAGTCAAAGTTGAAAACTTCTGTCTTAGAGAAATATTCTAAGAACTCATCTCATCAGTGTTTATGAAATATTTATCTGTAGCTTAGAAATTCATTCAGCTTTATTTCAGTTTTTCTTCTACTAAAGTCAAGGAAAATTAAAGGTAATCCACGAAGATGTCTCCTATATAGTAACATTTCTTCTTTCCTTGTATCTATACATTATCTGTCCGTCTCTTTGTATATAAGTGGAGAGAACAGTCAGGAACACATGTGAAATGGTTAATTTGGGGAAAATCAGTTTTTGCTTGTTTTGAGTTCTCTTTTTGTTTGGAATTTGTGTAATGAACATGTCACATCTTTAAAACAATAAAATAATTTTAAAATACATTTTTGAGGGACTTCCCTGGTGGCACAGTGGTTGAGAATCCGTCTGCCAATGCAGGGGACACGGGTTCAAGCCCTGGGCCAGGAAGATCCCACATGCTGCAGAGCAACTAAGCCCCTGTGCCACAACTACTGAGTCTGTGCTCTAGAGCCTGTGAGCCACAACTACTGAGCCCACACACCACAACTACTGAAACCCGTGCGCCTATTGCCCGTGCTCCGCAACAAGAGAAGTCACCGCAATGAGAAGCCCGTGCACCGCAGCGAAGAGTAGTCCCCGCTCGCCACAACTAGAGAAAGCCCATGCGCAGTAACAAAGACCCAATGCAGCCAAAATTAATTAATTAATTAATTAATTAATTTAAAAAAATACATTTTTGGAAATAAAGCTTAAGAACATGAAAGGAAGTTAGGCAAATAACGTCAAAGTAAAATTGGATTTTCCGTGCATATTTCTAGTTCGTAGAACAGCTGATTTAATTCTTGAAAGTGTAAATGGAAATCTCAGCCTGTCAGGACTTACTTTATGGCTATTGGCAAGTCTGTCCGTTAACCTTTCACTGGAGGATGAGGGTGACAGGATAAACGTTAAGCTTACCCTGTCAGAGAAGGAATAATGTTGTTTTTCACATGTATGGACAGGATATCCAGGAGTACTAATTAAAACAACAATAAAAAATAGGGTTTTGTAATGACTAGAAGACTATCCAGGGAAGATGTGCCATATGATGAAAGAACGAAGGCTGTCATTGTCCAGTTAATGGTCAAGTGTGTTTCTGAAATAACTGATTCATCTCTACTTCCCCTTCCCCAAGTATAAAGTTGGTGTACCCTTTTAGAAAGAAAAATACATCCATTTCACAGTACTGACCTGATAAATTAAAGTCAAATATACTCTCTTACATATACACACATATATTTTTACATATCCATGTATATGTACATATCAATGGATATCTATTTATATTATGTCCAAGCAAATATATGGAGTTATGAATAAAAAGAATGACCAGAGATTTATCTATGAGAGATACTGATCCAAAGAGGCCATAGTGGAGAGATTATTTCACAGGCTAAAAATCAGGGGTTTTAACCTCAGTACTATTGGAATTTTAAGCCAAATAACCCTTTGTCATGGAGACTGTCCTGTACATTGTGAACTGTGGAGCAGCACCCCTGCCCTGGATCCACTAGATGCCGGCAGCAATACCCCCTTAACACGTACACACAGTTGTGACCACCAAAAAATGTCACTGACACCCTCAAATGTCTCCGACACCCTCAAATGTCTCCGGGGGGACAAAACTGTCCTCTATTGGGAACCTCTAGGCTAAATTATAATACGGAAAATCTGAACGGATAAAGAGTGGCTACTAGGGAGTTAGAAAGAATGAGAAAAATTAAGAGAGACTTCCCAGAATCAAAGTACAGCTTGTGAGAAATTTCATTTAACTTTTTATTTTTTATCTTTCATGTTTTGTCTCTTATGATAAACTATCAATACCCTGTGGGTAAGTATCATTCTATTTTCAAATATTTTTCACAGGGCTAATCATATTGTATATAATTATATTTATATATATATATATATATATATATATATATGTATGTATGTATGTATGTATGTATATGTATGTATATATGCTAAATAGACACGAAAATTAGTCAATGGTCACATCCAGTACATTTTCTGAGGAACCATGTCATATAGACTTCCAGAGAATGAGACTCTCAAGATTTTACTCTCTCCCTATCCCCTCTGAGAAGAGAATTTACTATGACTTAGATTCCACAGGATTAACTGAGCCCAAACGTTTAGCTATCTAGTCACTACTGTATAAATGGTCACACAAACAGATGTAATTCTCTCTTGGGGCACTGGGGCTCTCCTCTTTCTTGTGCACAGATGACCTAGAAGTACTGCCTGTATCTCTCATCTCTCCACCTGAGGCTGGCTCATCCAGCCTACCTTCTGTCTCATCACATAATCTGCAGTGAACAGATTCAAGTTGGAGCTTAGGAAGATGGAAAATATCCCTTAGATCACATTCTACAATCCAGTTTAGCAGAGTATTGTGAGCTGGAGTTCAGATGTGAGCTGGGCCAACAGTGAAGTAGTACTTTTCCAGTTACTAGTGTCCTTCATGTGTATACCTGTATTAGAAAATGCACGGTGAATGGTGGCTGTGGTTTAGGATGGATTCCGGCATACCTATGACCCTTGCCAAAACGCCATGCTAATACCACTGTAAGAACACCACAGCTTCCATTTAACCCTTAACCCTTGGCAAGGAGGAGTAACCATTTCTTGGACAATAGGTTGAAATTATATTGACATATTTATTTAAAAAACAAATATGTCACTTAAAAAGTATCATCTGTTGATTGTGGCAACAGATATGTAAACCTTGAATACATTATATTATTTCACTGAAAAGATCACACAATCAATTTTCACCGGAAGAAAGAGGCCAAGAGGCTCAACTGGGCATCGTATCAGGCATCGCTCTTTGTGTGATGAGTTCTTAGGGCCAGAGCACTCCTGCTGCAGTCAGAGTTAACCCAGACAGACTTTGATGATCCAAATAAAGCCAGTCAGATTCAAATCTAAACCTGCAGATAGCCTTTTTCAATGATAGCGTGGGCAATGATGGGGCCAGGCAGCTCCACACAGACACTCGCCCTTACTCACGCCGGCAGGAAGAGGAAGACTAAGCACGCCTGTGGGTAGTGAGGATGCCGCCCCCCCACCCTCACCTGCCTGCGGGCCGCAAAGAGACACAAAGTCGAGGGCTGACGGGGGAGTCTGGCTTTTCTCTCCAGTTCCCTCTCCACCTTTACTCCCACTTTTTCTGTTTTCCCTTGCTTCCTTTCCACAAAGACTGAGGTCAAGTTCTAGTTTATCGAGACTTCCTCACCTTCATTCTCTCAATTCCTTATTGCATGAAGGTTCTGACCACAGACGCTACCCCATGTCAAAGTGAAACTACAGAGATGCATAAGCACAAAACCCTGGAAAACCAATTCAGTTGAAACTTGCAATCACTTCTTTGCCAGACTTCAAAGGTGGTTTCTATTAGTTTATTACATTTTCTTTATTCATAATCCATTGCTATCAGTTTCAGGTGTGATTTTGTTTTGCTTCTTCCTTTCGATCCTTTGACAGCCAACCTGATGGGGAAAATGCAACTCTGACAGATCATACAATGTTCTAATTAAAACAACAGAATTCACCTTTCGGAAGTACCTTAATGCTTCCTTCTTGCCTAAACAAATGAAAGGGAATACAATGCTTTTAATTGCCTACACTGGCTTTTTTAAAACCTCTTATTAATTAAAACATGTAAATAGTGATATAATCAAGGTCGAGAAATCCAACCTTGCCAAGAAGGTGTATTTGTGCTACTTGACTATAGGGAATTTAAAGTAAGGACTCTCTCCAAACCCAAGGTTCAGGTTCTAAGAACAGAAGCAGAAAGAATGGGAAAAGTGAGGCCAAATGGACAACTGGATGCCTGAACACGGAAAGCTGAAAATTTGCAAACTCACTTCTTGGGTCATCTTTCTTCCCACACAAGAGCCATCGTCTGCCCCCATTAAGGTTTGCATGATTTCCCAATTTCAGTCAAGTTAAATGTAAGCTGACATCATGTTTATGAGGGGGAGGGAGAAAGACCAAAGCAAAAACAAAAACAAAAAAGTATGTTATAGTGGAATCACCTAGGCTTTTCCCTAACTCTTGGAAATAAAGCGTTTTTCTGGAAAGACTCTGGATGAATAACTCGTGCCGTCATCAACAGAAAAATTTGTCTTTAAGAAAGAGGGTTCTGTAAGAAAGAAAAATACCGTGGTCCAGCAAATGATGTACAGGTCTACAGGGTAATTACAGCACCCGGTGTTAATAGCTAATCATATGGAAAAGGGATACTTTCTGATTTCTTTGGAATTCAAGGTAGCTTTGTGGGTTTTATTTTCCTCCCTTTGTGTATCTTTTCTTTTTCTGGAACTTTTATGTGGACTTGGCCCAGACTTTAGCAGACATCTGAAAGAAGACTACTGCAAATGTAAGTCAGCAACTGGAGGAGAGTAAAGGGTTAATGGTTAACACATACCATCATTTTAAAGTGGAAGGAAAGGATCAGAGACCTCTGAATCAGAAGCAGCATTTCAGTGGTTGTTTTGTAGAGAGATAAATAACCATAGAGTATACATGTTTTGTTTTGTTTCACATGTTTAACAGCTGAGTCTCCTTTTAATATGTTGGATCTATGCCTCTAGTGTTAAAGCATTCATTTCCCTCAACACCATTCACATACTGTGTACCTGAATATATCAATGTCATAAGGCATATATACAAAACACCCAGGATTCCGTACCTCACATTGGTGACATGATCTGAAATGATACAGGGACCACAGGTTGCTGTGTTAAATATGAAATTGCCTTGAGGAATGGCCATCAACCTCTATGAGTGAGCAAGGTAAATGGAACCCTGTGTATTTGTTTCCCAGTTTCTTATTTTACCTTTACGGTTCTTTTGTGACAAACATGCAAATAAGAGCATGACGTAATAATTACAAGGAAAGACAGACTTGACAAAGTTGGCTTAATAATGCACATGATTCTGCAAAAAAAGGGAGAACTCTGACATGGTCAGTCTGCTGTTACTCCCCTTTGCCCTAACAAAAATCCTCATACCCTCAGAGATACATGACACCTCAAGGTAACAGTACTCATCTTGGCATTTTAGTATGATGATTGCTAATGAAAAAGAATCATTTCTGGACACTGAGGCTGACTATGTAGAACAGAAGTACGCAATGGCCAAAGACCCTTAGCAAAATCCTTGACCTGGACTTCTTTCTGAAGTTCCGATGAGAACGGTTGATTTGCTGCAAGGGACCGGCTTTACCCAATTGTCAGAGCTGGCTAAGCAGTCTCTATACATCTGCTGTCTCTGGGTCTGGTGCTGGAGCCTGAAGTTGGGCAGGCAGCTGGGACAGGACAATGGGTATAAACTGGGGGAGGTCCAGGTCAGGTGCGAACTCACAAGCATGACCAGGAGCCTCACCAGGACGGACGGCGACCCACGTGAGTTCTTGCTGTCCGTGCCCGTGGCGCTGAGGTTATCCTGCGGAAGTCAGGGCCCTGGACTGGAGAGCGAGACACGTAAGCCTGTCTGGGAGCTAGGGAAGCTGAAGGAGGATCCAAGAAAAGGCAGAGAAGTTTCAAGCGCCCCTGCTGCTTCACACCAATGAGAGAAGTCAGCAGATCAGCAAAAACATATGTGAGTACAAAATGGCTGCTGCTTCCTTTCCACCCTCCAAATCTTCCCAGAATCTTCCTTGTGGTCCAACCTAACCAGAGATATACAAGGAAGTATGGTTGCCGATAAATCCAGGACACTCAGTTAAGTTCAAATTTCAGATAAACAACACAAAAATTTTTAGTATGTCTCAAATATCGCATGGGACAAACTTATACAAAAAGTTATTGTTTATGTAAAATTCAAATTTAACTGAGTTCCCTGACCTTTTATTTGCTTAATCTGGCCACCCTAAAAGAAAGGGAATTATAGGAAATATAGTTCAGCCTACCCAAGCTGATACGTAACAAACCTATCATATGATGAATGAGGAGATTGGTAAACTGAAATTATATTGGCCACAGGTGTTTTCAACTCTGGACCATTTCTCTGCCACGGGTACGAGGTGTCCTTAGGAACACCAGCATGGTGCCCCTGGCCTGACAGATATAGTCAGGAAACTTCATGAGACAGGGGCCTCAGTCCATGCCATCCCAGGAATTAAGACATATTCAGAGGTTGTGCCTTTTACTTTCCTTACAAATTGCTGTCTCCTCATTTTCTGCAAAAAAAGCAAGAGCCACACAAAGACAACTTGAGAAATGGGGACTGCTAAATAGAAAACATAGACAAAGAAGCCAAACAGTGAGATAGGATAGGGAAAGAGGCTGTTTAAGGAGATAAGCCAGAGAAGTCATGAATCCCTGTCATAAACAAATTAAAGAACATTCAAAACATATATGCCCTTTAAAGAGCTAAAATGATCAGAGTGCATTTATTTTTTCAGCATTATTTAGCCAGGTTGGAAAACAAAACCCTGAAATTAATGCCAAGATAACAGAGATGGGAGTAGAACTTTTCCCTCTAATAATTATCTTACTATCTGTCCATCTTAGGTCAACAAACATGTTATGATTGGCAGGTTAAAATGTTTAGGTTAGTCTGAGCTCACATAAACCATTTTCAGTTTTCTAGGACAGGAGAACGCTATAAGACAAACATATGATCTTCTCTCCAACGTCCTACTTCCAACCCTTCTTCCCGCCTGCCCTCCCCATCTTTGATCGTTCAGACGAGTATGTCCACAAAGCATTTCGGCTGCTACCCAGGTTCTCGCCAAGCTGGTGGGCACAAGTCTTGGTAAGACCTAACAAATTACTGCATTCTTCTCAGTAAAGGGACAGGAAGTGCTCAGAGAAATCTAATAGGCTTCAGTACCTATGACAGAAGAAAAAATAAGTGAATTTGAGTAATGATCACTATTACCCCCTTGAACTCTCCTACAGATACTGGGTCTCCCAGACGTCTCGACCCTTTGTTGTGGAGGACCAGGAGATAGTTGAGAGAAGCCCAGACCCGCTGGGTAATTCACAGCGGGAAGAGAAAGGAACCACTCACAACAAAGAACAGATTCCATCTGGAAGGTCAGACGGAGGCAGAGGGAAAAAAGAAAAAAGAGCTTTAGGGAGAATATTTTGGGGGAATGTGAGAGGGAATTTATTTGGTGGGCAAAGAGTATGTATATGAGGTAAGAGTGGAACATTTTAGGAAATTCTGGAGTGTGTATTAAGTGGAGTAAAAAATATAGCAATTTTTGATACCATTAAAGATAAAAATGTCAGTTTTGGACTGGTGTTTATCTGAACGTGGCACAGTGTGGAAACAGAACAGGAGGCACCCAGCTCTGTGTGGATTACACATATTTAATGGTCCGCTTCAAATGATGGCTTAGCTGTGCCCCCCTGGCCCTCCATGGCACCCTTTTGAAAGATTAAAAAAAAATTCATTACATGGATGATTATAAGTAGACTGCCTGAAGACTCTAGTATCAAATAATTTAAAATCTCACGTTCATACATATAATAGAAAATATGCTGGTACAGCAACTAGAAAACTCAGGTCCTAGAGTTTAGCACCACTGGAAAATGTGAGGTAACATCTATTTATTCATTAAAGAAAGAGATGTCATGTGCCCTCTATTTGTATGACCCTCTTCTATGTAAAGTGATTACAGCAGTGAACAAAAGAGACAAAAGCCCCTGGTTTGTGGAGCTAAATTTTTAGTGAGGAGAGATATGCCATCAGTAAACAAATAAGTGTAACGTACAGACTGTCATTTGAGGCTAAGTGATGTAAAAAATATAGTAAGTCAACAAAGGGGTTTAGGAACTGACAAGGGTAGGTATAGTGTTCATAATTTAAATAGGACAGTCAAGGAAGACATCACTAATTTGAAGAAGTTGAGGGTATGAGCCATACGACTATCTGGAGGGAAAATATTCCTGGCACTAAGTACATAGGCCCTGAGGCAGGAGCTTGACAGGCATTCCTGAGGAGCCTACAATTAACAGAATGTTTTATAATGTTCTCAGTTTCATTTATTCATGTATTCCCAAATGGGATAAGAGTGTCAACTTCCTAGAACTCCTGTATAATAATTAGAGATAGTGTAGGAAAAGTGCTTGGATTTTTAGTAACCAACACATAGGAGTAAGTAAATAATATTCTCCTTGCCATAGTGCTGATTTGCCAAGAGATGTGTGCTGCCTTCAAAAGTCAGATCACAGGGGCTTCCCTGGTGGCGAAGTGGTTGAGAATCTGCCTGCTAACGCTGGGCACACGGGTTTGAGCCCTGGTCTGGGAAGATCCCACATGCCGCGGAGCAACTGGGCCCGTGAGCCACAATTACTGAGCCTGCGCGTCTGGAGCCTGTGCTCCGCGACAAGTGAGGCCACGATAGTGAGAGGCCCGTGCACCGCAATGAAGAGTGGCCCCCGCTTGCCACAACTAGAGAAAGCCCTCACACAGAAGCGAAGACCCAACACGTCCAAAAATAAATAAGTAAATAAATAAAATTTTACAAAAAAAAAAAAAAGTCAGATCACAGGAGAACAGGCTATAGAGTAGTCTAGCCTAAGGGCAAAAAGCCACTGTAATGATGGATGCAAATTCAAACCCTAACTCCATTATTTACAAGATGCATAAACTTGTATAAATTACTCAACTTCTCTAAGTCTCTGCTTCATAATCTGTAAAATGGGCATAATAATACACATCCTTCAGTGTGGTTGTGAGGGTTAAATAAAACACTTAAGAATAAAGAAAAACAGTAATAACAGCTAACATGTATAACATGCTCACCATGTGCAGGGCACAGTGCAAGCTGTTTCCCTGCATCATTTCATTCCATTCTCATAAGACTAGGAAGTAATATTAAACTTATTTTACAGATGAAGAGACTAATGTCTAGATAAAATGCCCATGGCTCCATAAACAGTAAACCATGGAGTCAGGATTTGAATCCAGCAGTCTAAAGACAGAGTCTGGGTTGCTGACTACCATACTCCAAACCCCCTCATGCTGTGCTGGGCACATAATGAAAGCTCGATAGATGGCAGCAGATGTTACTGCTTTTGATGTTTTTGTTGTTGTTGTTATTATTCCATTTAGAAGATGTTACTCCTTCAGAAGCAGACAAATGCTAAATTTAAAATAACACTGCTAATCATAAAAATAATCACTATGTTGTACACCTGAAACTAATGTAATATTGTAAGTCAACTATACTTCAATTTTTAAAAATTAATAAAAGTAAATAAAATAACACTGCGAGCAGGGTTACAAACAAGTATACCCATCACTAGAGATAAACAAACAAAAAAAAAGGTCTGCCAACCAGACCCCCAGTTTGCAATAGTTAAAGGAACAAATCACAGATGTGAGTCATGGGATAAAAATACAGGAAGACACAGCTTTACCCGAGTCCCAGATATTCTAAAATTGGGAACACCAAGTCTTCGAAAAATGCATTATTGAGTTTTCTTTCAACATGGCTTAAGTCTTGTTTTCTCAGCAACCCAATAGACATGTACGCAGACACCAGGTCTTCCTCCCTGGAATGTGGAATAAAAGTAACCCAGACAGGCCGCTGTATTTCCCCTAATCCCGAGGATTCCTCCCCACTCCAGACCCTCCCCATACCCCCGCCCACACACACACATACATCGTGTGCTTGTTGCTTCTCTTTCTTTTCATTGCTCAAGCAAGTCTGTACAGATGTTTTTCTGAATTGACTTCACTTTAAATAACTCACACTACAACACTGGTCCTTCTCCTGCCAACCCTAACTAGAACTGCTTCTGTACACCTCCTTAGTAACTTTTATCCCAAGTGCATCTTCCTCTCTCTCTCCCTCTCTCATGCTCTCTCTCTCTCTCTCTCACACACCCACACACACACTCACTTATACAAGTTTATTCTGGTAAACTCCTACTCCTTCAGGAGATCAAGAAGAACCCATATTTTGACTTTTATACTTAAGTATCATCTCAGTACTTTAAAAATCCTTAGTTTCCCCAAAAGGAAGAGAATAAAACTCTTCCCGTGGGCATAGTTTACTTTGCGACAATGGCCTATCATGTATAATTAAATCTAGTGCCACAAAATGAGTTTCCTAATCAGAGAAACTTAGGTGGGCAGTAGCATTAGAGAGAAAGTTTTTGCAACTGGACAAAACAAAGCATTATAGGTGGGGGCTTATAGCTCTTGGGAGTTTTCTGCTGCATGGCAAGACCCCCAGAACTGTTCAGCCCATTCTGTAACAGATCCCCAGTCTCACTGGATCACTAAACCAATAAAGATTCAATCCGTCTCAGCTGGTACTTGCTAGCATATTATTAGCACACATCTACACACACGCACACTCTCAATCCCAGGCAGAGGTATCACTGAAGATACCCAACTTCCAATCAGGAGTCCAGCTCAGGATGACCTCCCATCTCTAACGCCATTTTCATTTCCCCTCCTTACAGTCAAATAAACGTATCCTTGTTAAAAAAAAAAAAAAAAAAAATTTCTTCTTATAGCCAGAAAGCAAGTCTTGTTTTCAACTTAGCTTCAAATACCTCTATGTCCTCATGTTCTTAACCAAGAGGAGACCAAGAGAAGATGAAAGATTCCCTAGTGCAAACCCAAAGCACTTTAGGATTCAACGGACCTCAGAGAAAACGGCCTAAACTCTTAGATTAGACGTCAGGTTCAATGCACTCTTCTACGCAGCTGCCTAAAAGCACTGAACTCTATTAGTCCTGAGCACTGGACTCTCTCCTGCTTCCTCTTTCATATACAGGCACTGATTTTTCTTTTATTTTAGTTTCCCTCCTTACACTCATCTTGCAAACTAAGCATTCCTAGTCCCTCCTCCCAACCGACCTTCGCAAGTTTTTGTGGGCTAGTTAATAAAGAGTTAACCAGTTATCAAAGCAAATGTAATGAGGGCTCCTCAGTGTAGGACCTTGATTCAAATAAGATTTTCTTTCTCCGAGGTAGAGTTTCTGCCAAATTTTCCTTTTCCCCTCATTTCCCTCCTACTTCAGGAAGGTGAGAAATGGAAAGAAAAGTAGTAGCAGAGCATTTAACAGTGTCAGAAGTCAAGACACATTACCCCTCAATTGTCCCGGGGCTTTCTAAATGGAGTTGGTGCTGCCCGGAATGTTTTCTCTCACCCAGTCCCCTTTCGTCTTCTTGCTGAGTGTGTGGAGCAAGGCAGTGAGCTGTGGTTTTCTTAGGCAGGCCAAGGCAAGCGGGCTGGATGCCACTTGGAGTGCTGAAAGGCCCCTGGGTCACTTCAAGGTATGCAATGAATCAGGAACTTACTGAAGTATTGATTCACATTCGGGACATATTAAAATGTACAAGCAATCTCTGTTGTGATTTCCATTGCCAATTTTTTTAAAACGCCTGTGTCTGTATCTTGTGTGTGGCCAGGATACTCAGGTGAATGTTAACCTATGACAAATAATTTTAATAAAGTCATATGTTTAGATGCAATCCTGTTTCTAAGTTCCTTTCTCATTTAGGAGAATATTCTTCCCCCCAAAATCTGCTTATTTGTTTTTCTCCCTCTTATGTTTGTTTTCCTGCTACTGTATTACTGCTTTGTGTGCGTGTGTGTTGTGGGGAGCATTAAAAGGGAGCACAGTCTTACACACAGGGCACAGGCATGGAGCCCGAGACTCAGCTCGATGGTTAATTTTTTGTGTCAATTTGACTGGGCCATGAGGTATCCAGATACTTGGTCAAACAGTATTCTGGGTGTGTCTGTGAGGGTGTTTTTGCATGAGATTAACTTATAAACTGGTAGAGTGTGTAGAGCTGATTACCCTGCTAATGGAGGCGGCCCTCATCCAGGCAGCTGAGCGCCTGAACAGAACAAATGCCTGACCCTTCCATGAGTAAGGGGAAAGTTCTCCTGCCTGACCACTTGAGCAGGGACGTCATTTCATCTCTGCCTTCGGACTCAACTAAAATATCAGCTCTTCTTTCATCTCCAGCTTGCAAGCATTCAGACTGAAACTATACCATTGGCCCTCCTGAGTCTCCAGCTTGCCAACTGCAGATCCTGGGACCTGGCAGACTCTGAAATCACATGAGCCGATTTCAATTTACGTATGTATGGGTGTGTATATATATGTGTGTGTGTGTATAAAATATACACACACACACATATATAAATATATAAAAGTGGTTCCTGCCTCTCTGGAGAACCCTAGCTAATGCGTTCAGGTTCTAGTCAAGGATCTTCAAGATCCTGGGTGATTCATGAAACCCAAGCTCTCTCAGGCTCCTTTTCTCCTTCTGTAACTTGGGACAAAACATGATCAAATGCCTCCCGTGCTAATGAGATGATAAAAAGATAAGTTGCAAGGAGATCCTGGAAAGATACACCATAGACACATCCATGCACCAAGAAAAGCAGTCTTATGGCTTCATCTAGCAGAACCTACCAATCTTTCAGCTCTGACTGGAAACAGAAGACTTGCATTATCATTACCAAGGCAGAGGTGTGTGTTGGCTTTAGCCATTGAAATCTTTCTTATTCCTCTTGAAAACTGGTTCCTTTTGGTGGGAAGGATGGGAGGGTCACTCATAAACATATTCTGACAGTAAGTAAAGCACTTAGCATGAAATAACTGAATGTGAGACTGTCTCTATTCAGAGAAAAATGGACCTAAGGTATTTTTTGGAGTGCAGACTCTTTAATGTTGCACTCCAACCCTTAATAATTATAAAAAGGGGCACAATTTTCCATTATAGGAAAAGTCTCCATTTTCCTAGTTCAAGATTTTGGTGGACATAAAATAAGGTCAACACTTTGAAGAAATACCATTTTACATTAGATTGGACTTATACAGCTACAAATGCATTCCACTTCCTGCCCTAACAAAATACCTGGTGCAGTTCATAATTTCCCATTTAATAACTATTTCCATGAGAGAGTGAGTGACTGAAAAGCAATACTGCATGGCTGTGGAGTGTGCAGACTTTGAATCAGACAGACCTAGGTAGAGTCTTGCCTGTACAAATTGTTAAGTATATGACATTGAGAAAACTGCTGAACCTCTTCAAGACTCAGTCTTACTATCTACAAAAATGGGATGATCATAGCAGTGAGCCTTAAAGAAGTCAATGCATTGCATGCAATGCACTTAGCAATATGCTTGGCACATAGTAAGTCTTCAATAAATTTAGCACTAATTATTAGGATGATGGCCCATAAATTAATCAAAAGTACCAGAGGTGACTGTTCCTGACTCTATCCACATTCCTACCGAAGGAGAAGAGTAACTTCTTCTCAAATTAGTGCTCTTTCTTTTCCAAGCAAAGGAATGACACGCAGGACAAACTGACCATCAGGAAGAACACGTTCTCCTTGCAGTTTTCCTTGGAGGTTCTCAGAGAAGACTGTTGGGGAAACTGAGTCATGGGCAACCTCAAAAATGAGTGTGGAACACTGAAAAGGACATAGGCTTGGTTTTCTTATATCGATTATTGAAATAAATGAGTATTCATGACTCAAGTGAATTACCTGGCAGGAAGAATAATATTTCATAAGCCAAGGAGAACAGAGAAGGGAAGGAAAGAGAAAGTAAGAGGGAAAAGCTAGAATCTGCATCTCTAGACAGAAATATTAGCATTTCACTTGCTTGTTTTCAGCTAAACATTACTAGTCAACAGAAAAGCAGAAGTTTCCATTCTGAGAATATGCTTTATTTTCTGATTGTTCTTTGCTAATCAGTGTTTTGCAGCCATGTCCCAAATAGGATCCAGAAGATCATTCTAAAAAGCTACATTTTATTACGTCCCTCATCCACTCAAAATCCTCCGATGGCTTCACATCCAACTCCAAGTAAACCCCGCCATCTTGGGCTTCCTCACTGTGCCTCCGTCCAGACTTTGCAATGGCTCTTCCCTCTGCCAAATGCTCTTCCTCCAGAAGATCATATGACTCCCTCCTTTACCTCCCTTCCTGGTCTCTGCTCAAATCATCCTTTATCAGAAACATCTTCCCTAGCCTAACCCCGCCATCAGCCTCTATCCTATTATGCAGTGTCATATTTCACCCAGTGCTTACTGCCACCTCTACATACATACTCTTTATTTGGTTCCCTACGTCCTTACTTGCTGCCCCTCCTCCCCCCACCACTAGAATATCAGCTCTGTGAGAGCAAGGACAGCACACAGTTTACTGCTTTTTTGTATAAAGTCTCAACAAATGACTGGTTCATAATTAGTACTCAAACATATTGTTGAATATATAAACGAATGGGACAAAGGAAAAAAAGGAATGAGGGCAGTAGATAGGGTAGGAAGGGAGGTAGGAGGGACTTTCACTACTTGAGGGTCAGCGATTTAAAAGGATTTCACCCAGACTCAGGCTCAGGCTTCCTCTTATGCATAGATATGGCCTCTCCAACAGATAAATGAGCTTCACTTTGAAAACCCTGAAAGCTACAGCAACAGAAAGCCGATGGTTCCACCAGGTCTCAAATGCATCATCTCCATGATGCAACATGGGGAAAGCAGAGCAATCACAAGCGGATCATTGATGCTACACAGAAGATCACTGCTGCAGCTATTTCACTCCAATCCTGAAAGTCTCGCCCATTGCTTGTCATCTTCACTAGTGTTTCTCAACCTCACCGATAGCTACCAGTCATCTAACACCAACTGTTCTCATCTCTTTACCAAGCACTTCACACATTATAATCTCAGTTAATCTTTGGGATAACTCTGAGAAGTAAGTTTTATAATCCTATTTTTACAGGTGACAGAATACACTTAGGTTAAATGACTTGCCTGATTTCACACAACTAGTACCTAACAGAGCCAGTTGGGAAAAGAGGTTGTCAGACTCCAAATGTCAAAACCTCCAAAGCCACTTCTCTGTCCTGCCTTCCAATCCCCTAGGTACCTTGCTTGATGCTGTCTTTCAAAGACTGAGTCCTATAATGATGAAACAAAAACTACTTCACTTGAGACAGCCATGACGTACTGACATGAATGCTGTCATTAACTTTGTGCTTTGCAATAATGTTAACTATGATGACAAAAAATATAGAGTGGTATTACTTTTTTGTTTGTTTTTTGAATTTTATTTATTTATTTTTTTATACAGCAGGTTCTTATTAGTTACCTATTTTATACATAGCAGTGTATACATGTCAATCCTAATCTCCCAATTCATCCCACCACCACCACCACCACCTCCCCCCCTCCCTGCTTTTCCCTCCTTGGTGTCCATACATTTGTTTAGAGAGTGGTATTATAAGGAATACTTTTTCTTGCTATTTTTTAAGACACAATTAAAACTACAATTCATCAGCAGTTTGTCATAATCCTATCAAGCACTCAGTTGGCTGCCACAATACCTACAAAATACAAGCATAATAAAGTAAAAGCAAACATGTTATTATCCTATTGACAATGGGACCTGTAAGAGATGGTGGAGCCTTTGTATAGGGTGGGAGACACAGGGGGTGAGGGAGAGGGAATTCTCTGTCATTTTTATGAAAGCTTTTCCTGCTGCATAGAGGAAATCAGTGTTTCAGTGGATCATAAAATATCAGTGAAAAGCTACTATTTAGACCTCATAGCATTCCTGTTCAGTTAAAGACTCTAATCATTTATTGTGAACATGGTAAAATATACCACCTTAAAATAAAGAAAAAATAATCACCATGAATTTAAGGAAAACAGGCAGAATGGATAATAAAATAGGCAGAAGGGAAAGGAAAGGAGAGGAATGATAATGAATATACATTCTGTCTTGCCTCCTCCTTTGCTCTGATTTGGAGGTGGAAGGCCGCTATAAGCTAGGAGTCCAGTACTTATCATAATATCATGAAATAGTGTTCCAGAGAGAAGCTTAGATTTCCTTTTCCTAGAAATAATGAGGAGGTGGAAGGGATGAATGAGTAGAAGGGGAGGCAGATTTTGCATTTCCTTATAGATTTAAATAACCTTTCTACCATATTCTATGGTAGACACAGTGCTAAGTGATTGCATATACATTATTTCATTCAGTTTTCATGATAACACTATGAAAAATATTATAATAACCATTTACTGCTGAAGAAACTGAGGCTAAGAGGAATTAAATGATTTACCTCAAGGTCACACTGCTGTTTTAAGTGGCAGAATGCTTGGGCTGGGCCCATGGCTTTCCCAGCTACTTCCTGCTGCCTCAAATGGATACAGCATATGTTACTTCTTAGACAGCTGTCCATGAGCCTTAGACATTTGCAAACAACCTGCAAGGTTATGAAAGCCCCAAAGCTTACAAGAGCAAAATGTATAGGCAGCTTTTCTACACTAAGCATCCTTTAAAGAAACAAGCAGCCAACCCAACAACCTGAAAAGTCCATCAGCCACTCTGAGGGTCTTCTCAGCTTTTAGGCCAGATCAGACTCCTCTAATCCGTCACTTCCTCTCCGTTCTCTAGAGAGTCCCAAATTGGATTAATACCTTATCTGATCTGTAAGTGCTTTTCTGTCTTTTTTAGCAAACTTATCTGGTTTTTCCCAGCTTAAAAGCTGCCAATCTCTTGGTGAAGTCAAAACAGTCATTTTCTAGTTCTGTTACCAGCTCCACTGGGTTAACTCAGATTAGGAAAAATTATCACCTTGTTTTTAAAGAACTCTGATTTCACAGGGGCCATTGTTATGCTAGTTTCAGGATCTCTGTCCTCTGAGGTTATGGAATCCAGTAGCTGCATGGAAGCAATGGATTAGAAGAGAAAACTGAGATCTCCCTCTTCTTCCTCCTCATTAATATCTCTGAAGATCTGTGAGCCTTTGCCAAAAGTGTGAGTGAGCCTTCACATGGGTTTTCAAGTCAGGTTCGATGTTTGCTTAAATTGTATGGCAATCTTATCAGTTTGACTTAATACACCCATTGGAGTTTAGCTTGATTTTAGGTTTCTGAAGCTGACTTGGTAATTGCTAATAGATGTCAAATATTACAAAGGTTCAGATGTGGAGCCAAACATATCTGGGCTGCAAGTTTTTGGAAAGCTGGAACTGACTCTCTGGAGAGATTTCCAGTAGGGATGGGTTAGTGCTTTTTTGCCAAGTTTAGAACCCATTCCAAATCTAAGAGGGTTAGAACTCAGGCTTGGCTGGAATCTTCTGGAAGTCAAGGGGGAGTTGTTCTGTTTTATTTTCCCCTAATTTAGCAAAAGTCTTCTTAGCTTTCAGAATTATGTCCCAAGGGAACTGTGTATAGATATTCAGTGGCTCTGAGAAAACCTCCTTTAAATTACTAAATGTGATTTTTAATGTTTATGTTTTTGAGCCTACATAGCCAAAAGCATCTGTATTTCCTATTTTTCATTGTCTTAGTGTGATTGACAGAATTCTATTCACTGGAGAAAACTCACCTCTAAACATGCCTTAGGAAACAATTTCCTCTCCTCCCCTAAGGTTAGCACTAAATCGCTCCTCCCGGACAAACGGTTTGTGCCCAAATTTAATACATCCAAGAAAGCAAAAGTTGTTTCTTGGCTCCAGGTGAACTTTACAAATATAATTTTCTCTGGCCTCCTTCTCCTCCTGTTTATGGAGAAGATGTCATAACCAGGGCTGAACCTATTAATGGAATGAGTGGTAGAAAGCAGGGAGTGACCCATATGGACTGGAGAGGACATACATAGACAATAGAGGGAGCCTATAATCAGGAGACCCAGATTAAAGTTCCCAGTTTTGACACTCACTCACTGTGATCTATCATTTGCAACTTATTTCATCACTGACCTTGCCTGTAAAAGAGGAAGAATAATATCTGCTTTATTTACCTTGAGGGAAGATGATATGTATGAAAGTACTACTTAACATAAACACACAAATACACAAAATTCTAGGAACTGTAAAAAGAGCTTATTCTAAATTTTGTAATCTGCATCCATTTTAGAGGATATGAAATAGGATCTGCTTAGATAATTCAATGTCATTATGGTTCTTTAACATGATGCAATTTTTGAGGAATAAATAACTCATGACTGTGGAAAGCTTAATAAAATCTCCTTCCCAAGTCTAACTCTCTGAGTTTCCCCCATTAAAAAGATCTCCTTTAAAACAAAGAGTGAGTCTGGAAAAGACCAATGATGATGACTGTCCCAGACCGGCAATGAGCAAGGCCTTACTCTTCTTATTTGGGACCAATTAATATTCATGTAGTCCCAACCCTGAAGGGATTTAGCCCCAGCATTTCATAAAACTGAAGCAATCCATCATCCAAAAGGGCAAAGAGGCAAAATCTCTGAGCGCTTTTCCTCAAACTCCATCAGAGAATGTAAGCTCACATTACTTCCCCTCCCCAATCCTTTCCTTCTTTATGAAGTGAGACTATTGTGGATAACTGTGGTCTCGTAATGCATCTTTGGCTGGCCAAGGCAATACCATGGCTTCAGAAATTCTCTTTAGTAGAAGTTGGCCAGTGTTCTATTGTTTGCATCTGGGATGTGGCCAGTAGGGTTCGGACATCTGCCCATTGTGTTAGCTCCTTGGGCGCCAGTGGGCTGAGGCTCATTATTCCGCTGGGAATTATGCCTGTATTCCTTGAAAAAGTGAGTGACTCACCAACAGCCCTCTATCACATCTGACATTTGGAAGACAAAAATCCCTTTTGAGTTCCAAGTTTATCGTGAGTGAGTTTCTTATTCTAACCAAGCTGATCCATAAAAGTATTGCCCGACCAAGAGCATGCTTGGTCATCTCAGTGGAGTTGCACTTTAGTAGGATATTTGGGAATCCCATTTCTAGACATCCTAAGACTGTGCCAATCCAAATGGTCAGCCCCCTCTGGCTGCAGAACCAGAAGACAAAAAGAGAGAACAGGCACTAAAAGAGGCAGAGGGTTAATGCTGGCATCGTACAAGAAGTTGACAAATTGCTCAGTCCTCTCAATAGTTTTGCTATTTTCTGTCCCTTCCTTTTAATCCTATTGCAACTGCTTTCTAGCTCTTTGAGAATCTCAGTAAACATTTCTGTTCTAGTCCCCTGCTTCTGTCATTAACTAATCAAAGTATATTAAAACAGCTAGTTAACCTAGGGTTCAGCTCCTTTGCCTGAAATATGAGGAATATATTAGCATTTACCTTACAGGATGGTGAAGACTGAGGCGCTTAGTACAAGAGCATGGTACATAATAAGTGCTCAGTAAATGTTAGAGATAAAAATGATGATGATGATGTGCATGAACAGCTTAGCTCTGGATTTTAGCATGCAATAATGACTTGAGAAGTCATGAGAATTATTGCTAAAATCATTACATTATTATTTGCTCTAAGTAAAGAATGAACAGGGTCCACTTGGCTTCTTTGTTAAGGTCTATTTATAGATGATACCCTATGAGGGGCAACACATGGCTTTAGCCAGACCTGAAACTGAGGCTTGATCTTAAAATACCATCATCTCCACTGTTCCATGACCTTGCTCCCCAGTAACCACTGACCAACTTTTTAGTTCTTTAAGGGCTTCCAACCTGGCCTCCATGGCTAACAATAGCCAATAACTTCCAGGAAAACAAAGAGCAGGATATTGGGGTCTTTTGGCCTCTGCATCAAGGAACAGCTGGATCCAATTCAGAACTTTAACTGAAGAAAGAAAGAAAAATGGACACCCTTCCACTGGTCATGTGTCAGCCATTACTGTGTCTCTACCACCTGCAGGAATAGAGTCAAATGGAACATTTTTATTAAAGAAAATCTTCCAGCAGATTATAAGCAATGCCCCAGTGAGAAACCAATCCTATCGGGAATTGGTTGACAATACTCTCCTAGGATGTTGCAACAAGGCATGGCCTTTGGAATCAGAGAATTCTAGGTTCAAAGCTTGACTCTGCCCCTTACTTTGGGCAGCTTTGTTTATCGTTTCTGTGTTTCAGGTTCCTCATTTTACACAAAGGAGAGATTATAATAATTACATACTGCTCTGAGATTTAAACGAGATGCTGTTACCTGAAGAGCACTGCACACTGCACAGCCTGCAGTACTTAGTAAGTGTTCAGTATATGTCAACATACCCTTTCTCCCTCTCAGCGCTTCCCTGTGTGTAGAGTGAGTACAGTGGTGCCAAATATACAGCAGATGTTGAGTCAATGGAACTTCCCTAAAAGGCAGTGAGGAATCCTGGGTGCTATGCTTGCTGGAGTGGTATCCTTGTGCCGATTGCCAGTGGATAGCTGAAAGCCAGTAAGACAGCATCAGGTCTGAGCTTCTTGAAGTCCATCGTTCCTCCAGTTCAGCCTGCAAATTACTGCCCTGGCGTCTTATTACTTCAACTCCTCCTTCCTCTTCTGCAGGTCAAGAGCTCACTTGCCTGCCCTCCAGTGTCTAGAGTAGCCCTTCCCAACCCCTCGAGGGAGTCTGCAATGCAGCCCAGATGCTCTCAAAGATTAGGGAGGCTTTTAAGTCTAGTCTAAAAAATAGTCCTGTCCTTTGTCTCAGGCCATTATTTCTTCTCTTACAAATTTGGAGGATGTGATGTTCCATTCTTCATTTATAATATTTCACTGAGGGTATTTGTAGATCGTCAGCCTATACATCAAGTCTCCTGCTTGATTACACCATATAAATTCAGTTCTATTTATAAGCTGACGCAACTACTACTAGAATAGGAATTAAATATATTTCTAGTTTTGGAGACAAACATAGCTCATTTTTCTAACTTAGTATTTCTTCAGATGAAACATTATCCTCAATCTAAAAAATCAGAATTTTAGTGCTGCAGGAACTGCCTCGTTTGAGAGGTAAGAAAGGTGAAGAATTTGCGTTGAGTGATACTTTCTTGATAATGGCAGGATCAGGGCTTGCACACAGGTGGCCAGGTTCTCAGGTCAGGTGTCTCTTCACCATCCCATGATACCTGACCTGGTAGGACACCCACGTTTAACCTCCTCCACATTATCTGTAAGTCCCTTGGCACATGTGCTCCTGCTGAGATGTCCTGCTTTCCCCGTCCTCTGATCAGTGTTCTGTCCATGGACCACTTCCCATCCTCCCAACATGTTCAGGGGACTTTTTCCCACTCCTTGGAGTGGCCTGCCTCACCTGTCTACCTGGGGAATCAACTCACCCTCTAATATCTAATTCAAAGTTTATCTTTTCTTCTGTAACTCTCCAAAACTCCCTCAGAGAAATCAACCACTCCTTTACCAGTGTTCTAACAGAACTCTGTATGTCTCATTTATAGAACATAGTGCACTGAATTATAGCTATTTGTTTATCTTTGTCTCCCACTAGACTGTGAATTCTGCAAGGTTAGGAATTATACCTTATTCATGCTTGTATCCAAAGCTCTCTAGTGAGTTTCTGACACATACTAAGCCTTAATAACTGTCATTTTTTGTTTTTGTTTTTATGTTGTTTTGTTTGCAGATGATAACTTTCATGTTAGTTGCACTAGAGGAATAGGAATACACCTACACGGAGTGTACCTATTTGATTCTGATCAACATCTAAATATGTCTGAACTTCTATGGATATCTTGGATTTCCAGGAGCTAGAAGTACTAAAAATAATAATAATAATTGGAAAACTTTGCCTGAAGGGTTCAGTGACTTTGTGCAAAGAGAGAAAGTTCATGAAATCAGAGCACCAAACAGAATATCTGGAGAGTCCCCTTTATTCTATAAGATAACAATTTGTTAATCTTAAAAATTCCAACATGTTCCTCCTTTGACTAAATAAATAAATACCTCACTGATGATGACATAAACTCCAACATCTTAATATAAAGAAGATTAGAGGGCTTCCCTGGTGGCGCAGTGGTTAAGAATCCGCCTGCCAATGCAGGGGACACGGGTTCAAGCCCTGGTCCGGGAAGATCCCACATGCCGCGGAGCAACTAAGCCCATGCGCCACAACTACTGAGCCTGCGTTCTAGGGCCCGCGAGCCACAACTCCTGAAGCCCGCACGCCTAGAGCCCGTGCTCCGCAGCAAGAGAAGCCACCACAATGAGAAGCCCATGCACCGCAACTAAGAGTAGCCCCTGCTCGCCGCAACTAGAGAAAGTCCGTGCGCAGCAATGAAGACCCAACGCAGCCAAAGATAAATAAAATTAATTTTTTTAAAAAAGATTAGAATTAAAAATTGTAGCAAAATGAAAACGTACTGTTTTGGAAAGAAGAATAATAACTCTAATACACAAACCTCCAGGGACTTAAAATTGGGCCTTTCATTTCCAAAATGGTGATTAAGTCTCTAATATAATTAAAATATCTCAATAGGTCTTAAAGTAGAATACTTTAAAAACTATTATGAACTCTAACCTATGATCCCATCTTTGAAAGATATCATGGAATTTCTCAACTCTGTCATTTACTCTTTAACATTTTCTATCTCATTCAGTTCTTCAGCAGGAGTGGATGGGCACGCACACACTTAGCAAGTAGCTGAGAAGCTGTGGAACACTAACGCTGGATAACCCAAACTGCCCTCTAAATACTACTCCTATCGGAAACTTCGTACTTAGGGGACACTGTGGGGAGTCCTCTGCCCCTGCCATGACCTTCACCATATTCCCCTTAGACTAAAAGGGCTATGAGTTCAGTTGTCTTCAGTTTCCAACTCAGCTTACCCTGGGATAATATCAGATTGGTATTTTGAGCCTTGTTTGGTTATTCTTGGCACCAGACAATCATAGTTTCTACCAGTCAGGTTGTGATGTGCTATAATGGGAAAGCATGATATATTGAGAAAGCTGAAAACCCAAAAATGTTCTAATGCATGGAATGCACATAACTATGTCAAGTGATGAAGAAGGAGGCTTCAGGTATGTATTTTTTCTTAAGATCAGAGCATGGATACTATTCAACACAAACTAGAAGATAAAGCAAAACGGAATCCCTAGATGTTAAAAGCAACCCAAGTTAGAAGCTACAAAGGCAAAAGTTATTTGACATAAATGCCACTGTTTAGATTTGTTAAAGTTCTCTGTGAACTTATCTTACCTCCAAGTCTGACGAGAGGAAAGAGAAATACCGGCTCGTGTGCAGAACCATCCCACAGATCACGGTAATGACCCTTTCAGCTGGAAACAGAAATAAAAGTCATATTGATGATGTTTAATGTCAGAAGTTGCATGGCATCTGTTCAAACTCTATGAAGAATTTCAACTAGCTTGATCCTGATTGCCAGTTCATGGCCAGAAAGACTCTTTCATTCAAACACATCCAGTCCAGATTTTTAGCAATTTTTTTCCCTTTTTTTTCCCCCAATATCTCCCCTAACCTTACCAACATGAAATATTTTGTTTTGTGTTTTGTTTTTGTACTCTCCTCAGGTTCCTTCCTGTTTGGAATAATGATAAGTCACATCAATAATGACCTGTATTGGCTACTGGGCCCAATGGAGAGTTGGAAGGACAAATCAAAGAGAACAGCATGTTAAGATGACTCTTGGAAACTGCCAAGGAGTTTGGCAAAAGCAGGACAGCACAGCTGAAGCTCATGGTTAAGTATCTGGCTGACTGGAGGCTGAATCTCAGCTTCATCTAACCTCTTCACGCCTCAGACTCCTCACCCGTAAGATGAGAGCCGAAAACATCAGTATTTCCGGTTATTGCAGCCAGCTCACTGCCCGACAGCTGTCATATACGCACATTAGTTTGTATTTTGCTGTTATACACTTGTTTATAAATACATTATTTTACTATTTTGTATGTATATTTTATATATTTATATCTATACCTGCTGTTATATACAAGTTATTACTTTTGAACTCCAATTACGCATTAAGCAATAAGATGTAGCAAATTAGGAAATAAGGAGAAAACAACATACAAATGAGGCTCTTCTTTTCCTGTAATTTATAAACGGTGGGGGAAGTATGCAATTCAACAAAAAATGCCAAAGTTGTTGACAAGATAGACCAGTTTTCCCTGGACATCCCTGATTTACCCCTGTTGTCCCTACATACTTATTAACAGCTCCCTCTTTCTGAAGAGTGTCTTGACCAATTAAATGCTCATACATTAATGGTCACATGTGGGATAAACCTTTGAGAGGCAAAACCTATGCCAGGTACCTGATCCGTGTAGGGAAGCAGGGTGGAAAAGCTCCCTAGGGTTAGGTAAGACCCAGGTGGATGACTGGAAGTAGCTGTGTGAAAAAAGATGCAGAAGCATGGTTAGGAGCACGAATTCCAAAAGGATGGAAGAGTGAGTGCAAAGATAAAAGCAGAGTGGGTATGAAGAATCAGAGAGAAATTAAAATACAGTAGGATCATGTAGTTCAAAGGAGAAAACTGCAAGGGATGACACTGGATAGATCAGTAGTTTCCAGACCATGAGGGATCAAAGGATGACACAAGATAGATCAGTAGTGGCCAGATCATAAGGGTTCAGACAATTTGGACCAATCAATTTTAAGGGCAATAAAAAGCCAAGGAAAGTGTTCCATTTACTTTAGAGTTTGCAATGGCAGAAAGTACCATGAACATAAGGAGCTGTAGACCTAGAGAATAAAGGGCCTGTTTTATTTGAAAGCCCTTGGGGAACTGTTGACTTTACAACAAATTAGTAGCACTTCGTTCATGGCATTCTTCTTTCAGAGCATAGATGTGAACGGGCTAAGAACCCCAAAGCATGCAGCATCCATTTCGCTGCTGAGTTTACGTTTCAGCAGAACAATCCCAGAATGAATTGCTGCGTGCACACATTGTTGGTTATACCCGGTTTAAAGCCCATTTTCGAAGCTCCTTCCTACTTTGTGTTCAAGGCTGAGTTTGCAGAGGTTTATGGGGAGATTTCTTATTCTCCTTGAAAAATATAAAATCTTTCACCAGAGTATTTTTCTCACTTAGTGAGGCAGTGCTGGACCTCCTTGTTGTTATTCCCTATAAGGGTTTTCTATCTCCATTCAAATCACTATCATTCTTATTTAAGAAAGGAAGGGAGTAGGTGAAAACAGAGAAATCAGCCCCTGCCAGGTTCTAGAAGATGAAATGGCAACTGAAGGCACCCTTTTGAAATCAGCAGAATGCGAGAGAGAAACCAGTAACTCAATGAGAGAAAACCGTGCTGTTTTTAGGAATTGATTTTAGGAGGATTCAATTTCTGAAAATCCCCTAGAAGTAAGGCCAGCCTGATGTGGAGTACAGTCTGAGAAATCGGTACTTCCATCCCTACAGGGATGACAGTAACTCAATGTTGGGAAAGAAACCTTCTTAAGGAAAGATTTGTATCAAGTATACATTTGTATCTAAGGAAGAAAACAGTGCCTAGTTTAAAAAGAGGGGGTTTCATGAGGAAAAGAATATGGGGAATGAGCAAATAGTGGCAGAAGAACACAGCGCTTGAGAACTATACTATCTGGGCTCAAAGCAGGCTCTTTCATGTACATGCTGTGTGGCCTCAGACACGTGTCTTAAATTCTCTGAGCCTCATGTTCCTCATCTGTAAAATGGGGATAATAATAATGCTTACCTCATAGAACTGTTATTGAGATTAAACATGTAAATATTTATAAAGTAAATAGAGCAATCTCTGATGCAAAGTGCTCGTTAACAACAATAGGAACAAAAATCTATCAATAACTGCTGCTCAGGGATGCTATAACCCACTCTAAAATCTCTGTAAATTCAGTTTCCGTTTCTATGAAATGATTTAGTCTCCTGCTATGTTCCTTACACCTACTTCAAATCTTCCTAAAACCAAGTCGAATTTGTAACTCCTAGGGCAAAAACTTCCAATTCAAAATTAATAAACAAAAGAATTCACAATATTCTCTCCAAACCTTTGGTGACCCATCTACACATACACCAAAGTCCATCAGTGATAAGAACATTTGCCATGGTGGGAATGGGAAGACCAAAGACATTACGGGGAGCTAAGCAGGGTCAGAGTTTATCTTTATATCTCTTTGTCTCAGTTCAGAGAAAAAGAAAGGTCCCAGCTTCCAGACAGCCATGAAAACAAAATAAACAGGCATGTAAATGAGATGTGCTTTGGATGTGGGTTTGTATATACTGGCAGGAAGAGCAGTGAAACTTATGACTCTACTTTCTTATTCTTTTTCTCTCTTCTGTCCTTCTCAGTGCCAGAGGAGTTATTTTTAAAAGCATGGGTGAATGTTTTTGATCATAATGTTATGGCAAAAGGGGAGATGACCTTTACATTTAAGTTAGTAGTTGTTATACAATCAGCAAGCTCCACGTGGCAGCACTTCATGTTTGGCAAACAATAATTTGGGTAGTCTATAGATTTTTTGGGTTTTTTTTCTCACATAACAGCATTTACCAAGCATGAATATGGTGAGATAGTAATTTATTTCTTAATTCATTAAAAGAATATATATTCCCCACCAAGTTCTACCAAAGCATCTTGCAAGGCCCCGTCTGGTACAGAATACCATGTAGAGATAAGTGAGCCTGCTAAATCTTTACTAACTCACGTAGGTGTTAATCCAACTTTGTACACCAGGATTGAGAGAGGACGTGACAGCGTGTTTCTATGTAAAAACCTATACGATAAAGAGATAACCTGGAGAAGCAGCCATGTGAGATGCAATCTCACTTAACCAGAACACCTGAGCTTGTAACTGAGTTCCCATCAACGAGAGATTGGAATCCCACAGTTTATACAGTGTCTGAATTCTTCAGCATTTCAATTCTTATTTTTGATTATCCTGGTGAGTTATCACCTTCCTAAATGGAAGAAAGATAATTTCTGGCAACCAACAACACAACAAATGGTGACTTTGTATGTTTTATGCACTAACGTTTTTAAAAGAGAAAAAAAAACCTAAACTACTTCTGTGACCTAATTTCTTTTTCAACTCTTACCTGAGAGACCAGTGAGAGCACTGTGTATATTACTCCAAAATTTTTACAGAAAACTGAAAAATGTAATAAATATTCCAAATATTTTTTAATACAGAATTTAAAGAATTTGGAAAAATCTTACCCAGCCACTAACTAATCTTCTCTATTTTCTTTGGGTATTTAGTGATGGATGGCCTAAAACTGTCCATTAAAATATATTCATACAAAACATACTCATATAAAAGAATATAGTCTCATGAAGACTTATCTGATCTTAACTGCTAACATTCTGTTGTAAAACAAACTTTACTTTTCAATTCCCTAATGTCTGGTCCAATAATGGTATTCTGCTGTGAGAACCGTATCTGACAAAACTGGTATCAAATTAGATTTGATCCACCCAAAGAGCCAAATATCTCTTAAGGAGAGACTTGGGCAATGGGATCTCATCATATTCCTATAAAAAGAGAGTAAAATTTAAACTATAAAAATGAGTAATGTTTAAAATGTGTATTTCTTTATTTGCATCAACAAAAAGATTAAGCAACAGTTTTGAGACCTGTGTTAGAATGATTAATACTAGCTTCTGAAATGAACAACCTCTGAGTATTAGTGGCTTAGTGCAAGGAAGATTTATTTCTCACACGTGTCAAGTTCACTGTAAGTGATCCTGGGCGCCTCTCCCCTAAATGGCTCATGGATTTGGATACCTTCTGTCCTATGGCCCTGCCATCTTGGAGTCCATAAATAAATGCAGCTGCACAGATGGTGGCAAAGGAGAGAGATAGAGAGATGGAGAGATTAAGAGAGAAAGAGAGAGACCACATAGAACAGTAATGAAAAAGGTAATAGACATATGAATTGGTTTAAATGACACCTGACTCCCTAGGGACCCTGACATGTGAACATGCTGGCTTTAGTATTTCATTTACAAACAATCTGCTAAACAATTGTTGGATATTTGTAAATCGCACGTACTCTTCTTAAAGGGTAAAGAATTCGCCAAATGGACAAGCCAAAATACAACTGTCAAAGGCTGATCTATTGAACAGTAAATATAAATCACCAGTAGAAAACGCAACAATCACATTTCTAACAAATGGTAAAGCACTCTCTCTTTAAATGTCTTCTCCTCCCTCTTCAAGCACCCGAGGTAAGTGAATATGCACGGCTTTTAAAGGGCCCTTCTAATATAATTGTGTGTTATATACAAGACAACAAGCCCCAAATGGAGTCATTGATGCCTAGCCCCAGGTTACCAAACCGAGACTTAATTACAGTTTCAGCTCTCCCAGGAACGAATCTTAAACTAGTCAACCAGCACTCATCGGGTCATCTGCCTGACAGACTCCGCCAAAACCTAAAGGAAAGTAACTGTGCAAAAGCCAGTACCGCTTCCTCTTTCCCACCCCTTCTGCCTGTACAGTTCCTCCAGTTAGACTGGATGCTGCGTGATTCAAAATACTTTTTGCCCAAATAAACTCCTACAATTTTAATATGCCCCAATTTCCTTTTTAACAGCACTGCTGTCGGAAGAGGGGACGGAAGAAGACCCCGGGACCCCAAGAGCAACGAGCAGCCAGGCCCAGGTACCTGTTGAGCCCTGGAGCTGGTGCTTCCTCTCCGCCTGGGGGGGGGGGGGGGGGTGGACGCGGCCCCTCGTGTCCTGGTTCCGCAGGTTCTGCGTCACCAGCTGCCAGACTTTGCAAGTTTCTTTTTCTAGCGGGGCTCTGGAAACGCGCCAGAGCTGGACTAGGCCTGACGGAAGAAACCCACTGGCTGCCGCTTCAGACTGGCTCCGACGTCAGACTGGGTCCCGCGTCAGACTGGCTCCCGCGTCAGACTGGCTCCCGCGTCAGACTGGCTCCCGCGTCAAAATGAGTCCCGCGTCAGACTGGGTCCGACGTCAGACTGGGTCCCGCGCCAGACTAGCTCCCGCGTCAGACTGGCTCCCGCGTCAGACTGGCTCCGGCGTCAAAATGGGTCCCGCGTCAGACTGGGTCCCGCGTCCAACTGGCTCCAGCATCAAAATGGCTCTGGCGTCAAAATGGGTCCCGCGTCAGACTGGGTCCCGCGTCCAACTGGCTCCGGCATCAAAATGGCTCCGGCGTCAAAATGGCTCCCGCGTCAGACTGGGTCCGACGTCAAAATGGGTCCCGCGTCAGACTGGCTCCAGCGTCAGACTGGGTCCGGCGTCAGACTGGCTCCGGCGTCAGACTGGGTCCCGCGTCAGACTGGCTCCGGCGTCAGACTGGCTCCGGCGTCAGACTGGCTCCGGCGTCAAAATGGCTCCCGCGTCAGACTGGCTCCCGCGTCAGACTGGGTCCGACGTCAAAATGGGTCCCGCGTCAGACTGGCTCCGGCGTCAGACTGGGTCCGGCGTCAGACTGGCTCCGGCGTCAGACTGGGTCCCGCGTCAGACTGGCTCCGGCGTCAGACTGGCTCCGGCGTCAAAATGGCTCCCGCGTCAGACTGGCTCCGGCGTCAAAATGGGTCCCGCGTCAGACTGGGTCCCGCGTCAGACTAGGTCCCGCGTCCAACTGGCTCCGGCATCAAAATGGCTCTGGCGTCAAAATGGGTCCCGCGTCAGACTGGCTCCGACGTCAGACTGGCTCCCGCGTCAGACTGGGTCCTACGTCAAAATGGGTCCCGCGTCAGACTGGCTCCGGCGTCAGACTGGCTCCGGCGTCAAAATGAGTCCCGCGTCAGACTGGCTCCCGCGTCAGACTGGGTCCCGCGTCAGACTGGCTCCGGCGTCAAAATGAGTCCCGCGTCAGACTGGCTCCCGCGTCAGACTGGCTCCCGCGTCAGACTGGGTCCGACGTCAGACTGGCTCCGGCGTCAAAATGGGTCCCGCGTCAGACTGGGTCCCGCGTCAGACTGGCTCCGGCGTCAGACTGGCTCCCGCGTCAAAATGGGTCCCGCGTCAGACTGGCTCCGGCGTCAAAATGGGTCCCGCGTCAGACTGGGTCCCGCGTCAGACTGGCTCCGGCGTCAAAATGGGTCCCGCGTCAGACTGGCTCCCGCGCCAGACTGGCTCCGACGTCAGACTGGGTCCGCGTCAGACTGGGTCCAACTTAGAAAATGGAGTGAATTCGGGTCAGACTGGTCTAACTTACAAACTGAAGGGGATTTAGGTCAGACTGGGTCCAACTTAAGCTGGACTGGGTCCAGTGTAAGGCCTCACGTGAGTAAAATGCCGTATTAAGGTTGAACAAGTAGAATATAGCCTTAGCAAAGATAATCTTGGATTATACGGGGCCAGGGTGGAGAACTTTTAACCATCTTCAATAAGCTTATCAGTGAATGAGGTCCCCTAGAGAAAAAGAGGTCTCAGCCAAGCATTCTCTATAAAGGGCAGAAGGAAAATTATTTTCCCTCCTCCACAGTTTCTGGTGAGCAGGCTGAAACCTGCTGGGACACCCCACTTGCTCCAGAGCCTGCACACGGAATCCCGGGAAAACTGGCAGAAACCGGCAACGGATGAGCATCCTTACCAAACTCAGCTCTCCCAGATCTCTAATCTGTGGTGCCTGGTCAAAGAGGAAAGTAAGATTTTACGTTGTCCCTTTCTGAACAAATTCAGATTGGCATGAAAAAAGCGTGAGAATCTGATCTGAATCGTGATTTGTGAATTTGCTTTTGGGTGCCCATCGGTGGCTGATTCTTTCTCTCTCAGGGATAGCTAATGCCTTCTTGTTTGCCTCTTTTTGTGTCCTGAGAACTTGGCTTGGCACCATGAGGTTGTGGGGAGAGGTGGGGGACGTGGCTGGACAGGAATGTGGGTTGCAGTCAGTTTTCAGCTAGGATCCTACCAACTCTTGCCAGCTTTTAGGGGAATTGTCTTTCTTTCTTTTGGTTATCTTTGGGAGTGGCTCTGGATCTTGGGAGGGTTGTATCTTTTGCACCTTATTTGGGGACACCTCTTATGTCCACGGGGTTTTTTGATAGTGCCAGGAATATTTACTGTTTGTCATGGCTGAAACCTGACAAGATGTTTGAAAGGAGATACAGATATATATATATATATATATATATTATATATATATATAAATTATATATATATTACATATATTATATATATTTTTAAGTTGCTGTATGGTCAGAAGTTGGACAATTGGAAGCTGATATTCAGAGCCTGATAGGAATTTTTTTAGGCCTTCTCCCCTAGCTACAATGAAACTCTGTACCCAGAGGGAAAGAAAAACATTCTGAAACCTTCATGGAAGGATTTACCAAAACATTCCAAAGACACACAGCTCTAAATCTAGAACCCAGGAATTTTTGGACTTCCATCTTAGTTGAAGATCCTCTCTCTGATATAAAGAAGTAAACTGAAGATAATGTAGCTGGATGGGTGCTGCAGCACCTTACATTTGTAATAGTTTGATCTTCTCTGCCGTTTTATCTCATGCTTCCTGTTTTAGCCCCCTTGTTTGTTGTTCTACTAGTTTCCCTAACCTCTGAGTCCCTGCTACAAAATGAGAATTTAGAGTATACTTTACTTTCTCCACCTACCAATTCATCACAAGCAAGCACACACATAAACACTCTATGTCAATTCAGGTCCTCCAGGTAGGGGACACCAAGGTGGAACCAGAAGTGGAGAGATTTATTGACTGAAAGACCAAAAGAGAGATAAAGCAGGGAAAAGCATTTCCATACAGTTCTGACACCTACAAAAGGAAAGAGGGAAGGAAGAGGCTCAGACTGCACTACAGCTCTGGAACATCTCAGCCAGCCAATGGAGAGCCATAGAGCAAAGACAACTGGGCAGAAATGGCCCAAATACAGTCCCGCTGTTTTGCTCAGTCATTGGCTGGATGCAGCCCAGGGAAAGCATGGCTTCCTGTGAATGCTATAAAGATCCCAAAGCCATGTGACGTTTCCCAAATTTTGCTTGACACAATTTATTTACTTTACATTTTTAAAGTGTTCAGTTTGGCTTTTGCATCATTTCGTACATGATACACATATATGTGTATATATGCAGATAATATATATTTACATATAATTCGTTCAATAAAAATTTACTAAATTCCTACTCTCATCTGTACTAGATGATAGAAATACCTGATTTCCAGCCTGTATACTATGTTTTCTCCGTCAATTTCATTTACCTCTAATATTTCTAGAGTAAGTCTAAGTAGTTTTATCTAAAGTGTATACAAATAGTTCATATTTTCTGTATTTTCACATCTGAGAACATTTTACTTTGGCTTTGGCTCAAGAGTGACTACATAACATGATATGGACTGTTTGAATCTTGCCTTTTACCACTCCAAACTCTAGGAATTCCAAAATTACCTTAGCATTAAGTATTACTGAGAAGAAAGGACTTCCTTTTGTTCCTTTTACATAACCTAAATTTTCTGCTTGAATACATAGAGATTTTTTTTTTAAATCCATGAAATGCAGATGTTTTGTACATTTATGTGCAATTCCTACTCTTTTTACTGTATTTTTCAAATAACCTTACCTGGAAATTTAATAGTCTCACTATTTTAGATTTGAACCTCCTTTTAAAAGCAAGAATCATTTCTTTTATATCTTCAATAATCTAATAATCACTACTATACTCATTATTTATTTCATTTGCCTAGGTGCCAAATCACTGGTGCTATTACATTTTTATCTGAAAATACACTGGAAATAAATATTTTTATGCTTCTCAATGTCAGTTTAAAAGTTCGAAGAGCTATTTTTCTAGCCACACCAAGCCTTATGTTTAAAGTACCGTCTTGAAATTTGTCACCCCATTCCTTTGCTTTTATTTCTTACCCGGTCTCAAGCACTCCTCTGGGAAGCAGAAAGAGGTCTCTTAATCATCTGTATTTTATTAAGTGTCTAATAGACTATAGGAGAAAGCCAATTCTCTGTTTTCCCAACATTTCAGCCGAGTACCAGAATCTGGGGCCAAACAAATTACAGCAAACCATTTTCTAAAGAAAAAAAAAAAATGCCTCTAGAGTTCTATAACGTCCAAACAGAGCAAACAAACCTTGGGTGTTTAGAGACCTTATCCAAAAAACTCTCCCACCATAAACCAACTGCAACTCAATTTATCTCAAAAAAGACGAAAGGGTGAGTCAATGTGGCTGTAATTTGAACTTCACAGTTCTAGGGAGTCTCCCCATTTCTAACCTGAGTCTTAGACCACTAAGCTATCTTCCCTAGTGGATTTATTTGCCTGTTTTATTTCCTTGGTTAAAAATGTCTGAGTCACTCTAAACCAAACAGTGCAAGAATCTCTACTTTTAAAAGAGCATTAAAACTGCACTGATTGATTTGGTGAGATGTTGGAAACTGTTTTGTTCTCTGAAAATTTTAAAGGATTTTATTTGATTCTGGGACTGTCAGTAGAGGAGATGACAAAGGCAACATCATAACCTGTCATCCTGAAAACCCTCACCATTGCACCTCATCACTTTCTAAGTGGACCTTTCTGAGCGCTCCTAAAAGTATATACATATCAAGACACCTGAAAAGACTGAACAACAACTTTACTTACAACATATACAATCCAAGCAGAACACAATGAGACCAGACTTCACGTATAAAGGACAGCATTGATTCATTCATTTATTCACTTATTCATCATTTAGTGAGCACCTGCCATGTCTACTCACTACTTGAAATACTCATGCTGCACAGATGAAGAAGGCCTAGGCCCTTGAGGACAATCTAAATATCCTATGATCATAATTATGAAGAGGAGGAGGAAGAAGATAGGCAGGAGAAGAAAGGAAGTATTATTATCCCCATTTTACAAATAACAACACTTAGGCATAGAGAGGTAAAGAACATATCCAAGTACACGATATTTGTAATTAGTGGGACAAAAATTCTAAGGCTTGAGTTGGGCTTCAGCATACACAATAACCTCCATTCTCTACTGTATCAATAGGAGACTGAACAAATAAATTACAGAAGGAATTCAATATAACCACGTTTGCCCCTTGATTCAGTTAGTCACAGTCACAGCCATGATCCAAATGCTGTATCCTGTGGACTTGAGAGTTTCACTTATTTAGTCTCTATCAGTTACTTTTGAAGGCCTAAGGGGGTGTTTGACAATAAAAAACACTTTTTTTTCTTGTTCCTAAGATTCTGACATTCCATCCATTTACTGCATAGCCGAATGATGGAGAATGCAGAGCCAGGCACCCTAAGCGTGTACTTCGGTGAAGAAAATGACACTATAGTAATAGCTTTAGAAAGTATATTCATTCAACATACAGGAAACAAAATTCTAGCACATGGAAGCCATGCTATTAAGCATAAATCAAGTGCCACTCTAACTCCCAAGGAACACACAGTCTGGCGAGAAATAGGCACCTTAGCACCAATTGTGTAGTGCAGCTCAGTGCTCTTAGTGGGATAACCATACATTCTGGATCAGCAGGGAGAACACCAGGTCACTGTCTGCTATTGAAGTGTAATTACTGATAGTGCCACCTTCCACTCTCAGAAATAGTCCCATTTGGTAAATTATATGGTCACCCTAGCATTAAGGGAGGTACATTCAAAGTACTATGGGAAGACAATGAGAGAGAAACTAATTTTCCATGGGGGCAGCATCTGGTGCTCTAAATTAGTTTGTTTCGTGGTTTATAAGACACCCTTATTTTGCATTTAATCTGCTAACCAAATCATCCTGTGTTCATGTACTGGCAGACAAAGGAGTATCCCCCAAAGAGAAAATATCAGAAAACTTGTCTAATGCACAAACTGTGCTCGTCTCATTAAACTGAACAATTCCCAAATACGTTTCTGAACACCTACCATACATATTCCAGTAGTATATGTATGGTACAGGGATGGTAGAGTAATGGTACATGGATGGGTAGGTCATTGTCTTTGGAATTTAACTATCAGCACCTTACATCCAAGGACCAAAACACACAAAATCTGTAACATCATCAGTACAAAGACAAAGTATGTATAAAGTATGAAGGGAGGTACTGAATCCAAGCTGGGGATTCAGGGAAATCTCCTGGAAGAAATAATTGAATTAAACCTTGAAAGATCAATAAAAATGAAGGAAAATAAATAAATAGATTAGCTTTAAATAATTTAATGAATTAAATTTAAAAAGTGAAAAGGTAAAAAATTAGAATGGAATTTAAGGCAGAGAGAACAGTCACCCAACTACCATCAGGCACATATTTTGCTCCCCTCTGTAGGGAAGCGTAACCCCTGCAAACAGGATCACGTACAGAACAGCTGAGATGGAGCTGGAGGATCAAATATTTAGACCTAAATTGAGCTAGGCCCCAGGATACCCACATGACTACAGTTTGAAGCCACCTTTTAAAGAAACCATGATATGGTAGGAGTCACTCACTAGTTAAATAGAATTGACTTGATCACTTAACCTGTCTTCCCCTAATTTGGGAGGATGCCTCTCTTTACTCTCATGCTGTGGTTTCAATTTAATGAATTCAAATAGCATATTAAAACAGTCTGATTTCTTGCTTCCGTTGGTTCACCTGACAATCCACAGAAAATGTGATTAATTGCTCAACTGGATGTTGTAAATCCATCTAACCAATATCTTTGCATATCGGTTTCAACATCTTTTAAGTATCTCAAATAACATGTGGCTGATACTTTATTGAATTTACCATTTATCCTCTCCCCAACCTACCAACATTAAGTATCATTAATTATATAAGTGGCTTAGTTTGGGAATGATTCATTCTTCATAAGGCTGTACTGATCACAGCTTTGTTTCCACCTCCTAGTGGGCAGGGAAGGAAGCAAATCTCCTGTCCTTCTGGCTCATAGTTTTGTGTCACTGCATTGTCTTTCCAATTGGTTTCCATAAAGTCCAGTGTTCTTTTGGAAGCACATCACCAGTTGGAGTTGAGGAATGAGGGGAGACTGATAAGATGGCAGAGAAACTGAAACTCTACCCCACTGACCTCTGCTCCTATCCGAACACCTTCCTTTTATCCCCTTCATGACACTGGGATTCTATGTAACATTTCACTTTTTAAAAGTCTGCCGACCAAAACAACACAATTCAACACTACCATGTTTTCCTAGCCATATTTTTGCCCATGTCAGCATGCCTGCTTCTGTCAATGGAGCCATCCTTTCACTCGATGTTTCCTGGTAGTGATGCTATTGGTGATGCTCTTAGAAAGCTATTTTAAGTATGTTCAATTCTATTTAAGTTGTTGTGTTTGTGTCTTAAGTTTATCTCTGCTGGACTTGACTTTTTTTTTTTACTCCAATACATTTTATATCAAGTTCTTTATGTTTAATTATTGCAGAGGGGGACTTCCCTGGTGGCCCACTGGTTAAGACTTTGCCTTCCAATGCAGGGGGTGTGGGTTCAATCCCTGGTCAGGGAGCTAAGATCCCACATGCCTCACAGCCAAAAACCAAAACATAAAAAACAGAAGCAATATTGTAACAAATTCAATAGACTTTAAAAATGGTCCACATCAAAAAAAAATCTTTAAAATAATAATAATTTCAGAGAAATAACTGCATAATAACAGAGGAACTAATGTGAGAAAGAAAATGTTAAGGTAAACAGGGGTAGCAACCTAAGGTCTGGGCTGAGACTCAACTTTTGGCCACTGCCACAGAATAACTGAGCAAGATGATGCGATAAAGGGCTGGGTTACTTCCCTAAATTCCATTCCAGCCCCCAAATTCTGTGATCTCAGGCTGGGCTTTTTGACTAGACTATCAGGAAGCCATTCAACATCATAGGGTTTCCCATTCTGGAAAGAATAAAAATAGGCTCCATGAATTCTGTTGTCCTTCTCTGCTTCTGTCTATGAATAGAGTGGAGACAAGAGAGAAGGGAATCAGCGGTCTAGAAAATGCACATTGTGGGAGCACAGTAGAGGGCAGAAAAATGACTTGGCACTTACAGGTCACCTACTTGATGTCCAGTCCACACTCAAAATGATACTTTCTCACATCTTATGCCATTCAATCCTCACAACAATCTCTTAAGGTAGGTATCATTATACCCAATTTAGAGAGGACAAACTTTAGGATCTGAGACAATAATTAGCTTCCCCAAGGCTACACAGAGACTGAACTATAACTAGAAGAGAGGTTTGTGTGATTCCGAAGTGTATAGCTTGATATGCTATGCTTATTTTTTTGTTAAACATGAACAGTTAAATCTCTACTGTTAGAAATGTGAATAAAAACTCTGCATGGTTTGATGCCTGGTAAAACTGTTAAAGTATTAAAACTCAGAAAAAAACTTCTGTCTTGGGTTATAAAGATTCTTGATGAGGGAAATAAATAACTTTACTCGAGCTTATAAGAGAGTCAAGCTTAATTAGTTCAAGATTAGTGACTAAAGCACCTAGTTATACCCAGAACTTCTTAAAGTTCTGGTCTAACTTTATATCATTTTTTAATATACAGTGATCCATTATACTAAAAATTATTTTATGCTGAGTTGTTACATGTTTTGTTATTTTATTTTAAAAAAGCCCTGAACAGGGAATGTGCTAGGGTTTCTCTTATTTGACCACAACCATGGGAAGTCTTCCAGGCTGAACGACAAGATGGGACCATTTACTGGCTAGAAGCAGGTTCTATAGTAGCCAAAATACTCAAAAGGGAACAAATGGCCCTTGATAGCGGCCCTGCAAATGGATTCTTCTAGACTGATGGTTCAGTGGCAAAAACACATCATAACCTCTGACCTCCCCAAAACTTCACCTGAATATCTTGGGGGGAGAGATCACAGTGATTATTTCAATAATCAAACGAAGAGATGCCCATCCATATAGACCTAGGGTCTCTCTAAATCTATAACCCCTGCCTCCCCAAAACTTCACCTGAATATCTTGGGGGGAGAGATCACAGTGATTATTTCAATAATCCAACGAAGAGATGCCCATCCATATAGACCTAGGGTCTCTCTAACTCTATAACCCCTGCCTCCCCAACAGGTTCTACTTTCCATCTTCAGATTGTGTATCTTAAAACAATCACTGTTACCATCTAGTTAGCCAAATGGAAGTCCTGGACATTCTCCCCAGTAGTATGTACGATACACATGTTCAAAGTGTATACAATTTCAGGGAGCTCACAGACTCCCTGAAGAACCATCGCCCAGTCCCCCAGATCTCTTGGTGACTCTGGTCTCTATAAAAATAAAATTTGTCCTGGGGGAAAGATGGTGCCATATTGTCAATGACCATCACCTCACAGTGACTATGATTTCAAGAATAAATCCACACCACTGGACCACTTAAAAAATTATTTGACTTTAGGAAACGCTTGAAAGACAATTTCATATCCCTCTAGTGGTCCTACAAAGGTTGGATACAGGGGACAGTGGGACAATAGGAACTGGAGGCCAGGATGCAGAGCCACGCCATTCTCAGGATTCTGTGCATACAGAAACTTCTCCTAAAGTGATGCTGTTCTTATTTCTGTTCATCAGCTGCCAGCCTTTCAGGTGCCTCAGAATCAGTACGCGGTGTCTTCTGTGGTCTGCTTCATTTGGACATAACATCCAGAAAAATAAAGAACCTTCATTTTAAAATCCAAGATTAAATATGGAAGTCTCCTTCTTTTAGAAAACTATTACATTGCAAATTTTCTGGCACATTAGCACTTACGTCCCGTGTCAATTAGAAAAATGTGACAATCAGTCATAAAGTGTCTTTATGACCACAGGGACCTTGGAAATGATTGAGTTCCTCCCTCCCGTGGGACAGATGAGCAAATGGAGACACAGGCAGGAGAGGACACTGTCTTGCCCAAGTCCCTTACTGGGCTGGTGCCAAAGCTAAACACCCAGTGCCAGTCTCTCAGCTGGCACTTCCCCACGCTGCCGCCATTCTGAGCATTACACTGTCAACTTAAATGATTCAAATGCTCCAGCTTTAAATAAGCCCTAGTGATTTTTTTTTAAAAAAGAAAAAAAAACCAAAATCAGACTAACTTTCCATGACTCACTTTTCCAAAATGTTTTGTATCGATGTATCATGTACAAGGCAAAGGTACGAGCTGTAGCCAAGATTCTCCCAGGCAGAGAGCGCATTAGGGAAACCCTGATACAGAAGAATCGGTTGCAGAGTCTCTTTTAGTAAATGGTTGTTTATAAGTTCCATGTTTAAGAGAAAGAAAAAATTAAGACTTCATGCAAGCCGCCGAACAAAAGTTGAGATTTCCAGTGAAGCAAGAAAGCAGGAACTTTTTAAAAATGGGAGTGTGTGGCGCGGGGGCGGGGTGGGGGGGGCAGTGGGAGGAAGGAAAGCTATTCTTAATGGTATATTGTTTTCAGAGCTCTACCAATTAGCAAACGTCTCTTATAAAAGGAAGAAAGAGGGAAGGAATTTCATGTACTGAAATAGCCCCAGTCAGCTGCAAACGCTCCAGGCTTCTGCTGCAAGGCTTTCATCCCCCCTCCATAACACTGGCCATTACATCAGTCCAAGTGCATCCTGGGGGCTATTGTTATGCTGATGAGACTGGATTCTCCCACTGCCCAGGGAGACATTCCCACCACAGACTGGCTCTGGGGCTCATTCAAGCTGCGCTGAATTGCCCTGGAGAATAATAGATGCAGCCTTAATTAACTACTGCACTCAGCTCCCAATCACAGCTTGATTGTTGTGCTGGCTGCACTTTCTGCTAAAGAGGAAATGCCAGGGCTCCTCATGCAGACCCAGTGCTGGGAAGTAGGGCTCTCCTTAGGGAGCTGCAGTTGGGTTCTGTCTTGTTTTGAAAATAAAATATCGCAGGGTCTTATATCTCTGGTGTCCTGTTTTTCGGGAAGAAACAAACCTCAGTATCTATTGTTATTTCCCTGCCCAGGCCCTGGGATCCACGCACTGCATGCATCTCTCAGTGAAGGGTCTTTCCATGCTTTTTGTAACTCTGGCAGAGAATTCAACTTTATTCTTAGCATGGTCTTCATTTCATTTTAATAGTTTCTGTTGATGCTGATACTGGGTAAAACACAAGATTCCAATTTTTTTAACCTATTAAATTTGGGATGAGATCTGTTTCTTTGCAAACTCTTTACCAAGAGGTTGCGTGGGAGGGCAATGCAATGGTAACATCTTTAGACTCTGTGGCATCTCACCTTTAATATCCCCTAAAATCATAGCTTTAAGTTGACAGTGTAATGCTCAGAATGGCGGCAGCGTGGGGAAGTGCCAACTGAGAAACTGGCACTGGGTGTTTAGCTTTGGCACCAGCCCAGTAAGGGACTTGGGCAAGACAGTGTCCTCTCCTGCCTGTGTCTCCATTTGCTCATCTGTCCCACGGGAAGGAGGAACTCAATCATTTCTAAGGTCCCTGAGGTCATAAAGACACTTTATGACTGATTGTCACATTTTTCTAATTGACACGGGACGTAAGTGCTAATGTGCCAGAAAATTTGCAATGTAATAGTTTTCTAAAAGAAGGAGATTTCCATATTTAATCTTGGATTTTAAAATGAAGGTTCTTTATTTTTCTGGATGTTATGTCCAAATGAAGCAGACCACAGAAGACACCGCGTACTGATTCTGAGGCACCTGAAAGGCTGGCAGCTGATGAACAGAAATAAGAACAGCATCACTTTAGGAGAAGTTTCTGTATGCACAGAATCCTGAGAATGGCGTGGCTCTGCATCCTGGCCTCCAGTTCCTATTGTCCCACTGTCCCCTGTATCCAACCTTTGTAGGACCACTAGAGGGATATGAAATTGTCTTTCAAGCGTTTCCTAAAGTCAAATAATTTTTTAAGTGGTCCAGTGGTGTGGATTTATTCTTGAAATCATAGTCACTGTGAGGTGATGGTCATTGACAATATGGCACCATCTTTCCCCCAGGACAAATTTTATTTTTATAGAGACCAGAGTCACCAAGAGATCTGGGGGACTGGGCGATGGTTCTTCAGGGAGTCTGTGAGCTCCCTGAAATTGTATACACTTTGAACATGTGTATCGTACATACTACTGGGGAGAATGTCCAGGACTTCCATTTGGCTAACTAGATGGTAACAGTGATTGTTTTAAGATACACAATCTGAAGATGGAAAGTAGAACCTGTTGGGGAGGCAGGGGTTATAGAGTTAGAGAGACCCTAGGTCTATATGGATGGGCATCTCTTCGTTGGATTATTGAAATAATCACTGTGATCTCTCCCCCCAAGATATTCCTATAAAATTCCTGGAAATTACCTGCAGAACTGACTTCAGTTCTTCATCTCATTACTTTCTGAGATTTAACAGAAAAAAAGCAAAATAATAAACTCTCAGGAGCTATCAAATCCACCACCCCTTAAAAAAAATGTAACACCCCAGCTGCAAAAAGCCAGGGCGCTGTCATTGGGTAATTTCAGTTCCAGGGTTATCTCCGGTGAGCCAGGCATCTGACTTTACTATTCCCATCTCCTCGTAAAGCAGCAGAATTTCAGTGGATCCCCACTCTCCCCTCTGCAAAGATCCCGTCACAGTATCCAGCTGAAAAGCCTCTTTGAACCTGGTAGGGGACCATTTTATTATCATTATTATAAAACTTTGGAGAAGAATGTAGTTTGCTTGATATTTTTTTCAGGTCCAAGTCTGAGGTTGCGTAAACGGGGATACAAGACCAGTGTCTTTTTTAAAGTGCCAGATTTATCATCTGAATTTGCCTTGGCAAGGAAACACACAGAGAGACACACACACACGCACACGCACACTCTTGTGCACGCACACACACACATCCAGACAGCCACAGTTGTCTCCTCAAAAAAGAAAGAGCCTGTCCCTGTCGTTTGGACTGTTTGCAGCTGGGAACACAATATGGTAAAATGAAGACTGCGCATCCCCTCCCCCGCCCCTGAAGCAGCCAAAGAAATCTTTGTCCTGCCCAGGTGTCGGCTGTGTCCTCTTCACTGACATCCTGTCTTGAATTATTCAGGCCCATTCATTAAGTATCCCACATAGACACAATGAAATCATTAACTTTCCCCTCGGGAGAGCCACAGAGCCCCCGGGGACCACGGGACAGTGGTGGTCCTCTCTGCTGAGAGCCACCTGGTGGAGCTGATGCGAAGGGGAATGGTTTGCAAAGAGGCGCTGGGCTGGGGGTCTCTCTGCTCAGAAAAGCAGAATCCCACTGCCCTGCCAAGTTATTGGAGGGCAGAAGCAGCTCCCATGGAGGATTCCAGGAAGACGGAGCTCAGCAAGTACTGGGGGATTTGAATTTAGTTTAGAGGTCTGTATAAAGTCCCCGCGGTGCTTCAAAACCGCAGGTGGACATTTTATTTTATGACGAGCATGCATTCAGTTTCATTATGTAGGAAGCTGTGGATGAACTCCAGATTTCTGCCACAGAGACTCTGGGCGGGGGCGGGGGGGGGGCGGTGCATGGGCGCAGGCAGCGAAGTCTCAGCCTTGTATCTTCTTGAAACCTACAGTCAGATAACTGAAGGCTTTTTAACTCAGCAAAAAAGTGCTTCTGTAGGACTGTTCCTTTCCGTGGGTCTCAGACAGTAACAAGTGGCTTGGACAGACAGAGCCATTACAAGATGGTTCAGGGCATCTCTAGACAAATCAGTGATAAAAGGAGACCCAAATAGGTGTGTGCTGAGGGGGAGGAGGGTGGGAGAGGGGGTCTCCATTCCCTTTTGGATATCCCTGTGTCCTGCTTCCTGATCCCCGGGAGCCTAGAACTTCACACTGAAGGCTTCTGACCAGCTCTTCGTATCAACCAAGTCAGTGACGTGCCACTGTCCACCGTGCTGAGAGCTGACCGGAGGCAGTGTGGTCACAATTCTTAGGTTCTTTATGGTAGACAGTGGTAAGCACCAAGAAGTCCAAGGTGGAAGAGGTTTAATTATTCCCCCCACAAACTCATTAACCCGTTATAATCAAACCAAGTGGCAGACCAAATCTGTTTCCCCCGTTAATATGCATATATGAATGCAAACATTTATTAGAAAGTAGGCACAAAAAAGCTCAGAGGACCTGTTCTAGGAGCCCAAAGACACCTCAGGGCTCTGTCGTTTAAGGGATCTGGATCCATCTTCTGTGAAAGCTTTACTCAAGATGCACATGATGATTACTCATTGTCAGAACTTTCTTGTCCTTATAGTTGGTCCCAAGTCACTGTATCCTCTAAACTAGTCTTTCTCAACTGGGGCGATTTTGCCGCCCCCCACCCCGCCCAACCAGCAGACATTTTTCAATGTCTGGAGACATCATGGGTTGACAAAACAGAAGGGGAAGAAAGAGAGTTTCTACTGGCATCTAGTGAATGAAGACCAAGGATATTACTAAACATTACAAGGCAGAGGACACCCCCCAAGACAAAGAATTATCCAGCCCCAAATGTCAGTAGTACCAAGGTTGAGAAACCCTGCTCAAAGCCAAGGACTGGACATAAGGCCTCTAGATATTAAACCTTGGTTGTCAACCCACGATGTAAAAGCTAAGCCCTTGCTGGATTCTTACACCCTCTAACCGGGAGAGTACGGAGGTCTCTAAAATATTTTAACCAAATGCTCTAAATCAACATCCCTTCCAAACAGCCTTGACACTAATTAACAAACTACTCATTTACAGACAGGTTGGTAATTAGCTAAAGTCTGGTATTGAGCAAAGATTTGTGCCACCAACCTGCTTATAATATCTACATCTGGAATCACATCTGGATTTGAATTTTCTGATATATTTCCATCAACCATCCTTGGGTGTGGATCTCTGACTAAAATGATAACAGTATATAGGATGTAAGTTCAGCTCACACACACACACACAATATCAAAACCTATGCTGAGGGGCTTCCCTGGTGGCGCAGTAGTTAAGAATCCACCTGCCAATGCAGGGGACACGGGTTCGAGCCCTGGTCTGGGAAGATCCCACATGCCGTGGAGCAACTAAACTCATGTACCGCAACTACTGAGCCAGCAAGCCACAACTACTGAAGCCCGCACACTGCAACTACTGAAGCCCACGCACCTAGAGCCCGTGCTTCACAACAAGAGAAGCCATCACAATGAGAAGTCCGCGCACCACAGGGAAGAGTAGCCCCTGCCTGACGCAACTAGAGAAAGCCCGTGTGCAGCAATGAAGCCCCAATGCAATCAAAAATTTTTAAAAAATAATAAAATAAAATAAATTTAAAAAAATTTTTTAATTAAAAAAACCTATGCTGAGATAGTTTAAGCTACATGACAGACATCTCACCATAGTCTGTGTGTGCCAAATTAATGGATTAGGACTCACATTCAGAAAATTTAAGTATCATGTTTATAGTTGCACTGCTAGTTAGAGGTTAAGCAGAGACATCTCCTTGGATGCAGCTAAGACTCAATAAATCTCTAAAAGTTATTTATTGTTAGACTATAGCTTCAGCTTGACCTTTTGTTTATACTCCAATGATCTTAAAATCTTTTCCCTGAAAATTGTGAGCACCTATCAATTGCCGGGTTCACAAAGACAAATGAAATCTCCAGCTTAAAATTAAAAAAAAAAAAAAAGACTCATTTTACACAATAATTTCAATAACTTTTCCCTTCAAAACTTTTACAAAAACTTCTAAGTGACTGTATACAGAGTTTATGTTCCCTTGCCCTCATTTCTCACTTTTTATCTTTAATATAGATGCCAAAAAAGATGGAATTTTCAGCAAAGAGACAGAGGAAAGATATGGGTAAAATCTCTTGAAAACGCACAAGCTTCATTATAGCAACATATGTATGAAGAAAATGGGGAGAAAATGTGATTTACTTCTATTCTCTGAATGGAGAAATGGTGGATCCAAATGATTAAGGGGGCATTTTTCCAGTTCCCTCTCAGGATGAGTTGCAACATTGTAAGTCACTGTTGGGGACCCAGGAACTCCTGGGGTGCGCTATATCATTCTGGGCATCCTGAGACAGGGAAAAGTATGACCTATAGTTATGATATCATTTGAACTTATCAAAATGGGATGCTTGTGAGAGTGAAAGGGTGCTATTTATAATCATGCTAGAACAACAAAAGTAAAACAGGCAAGCTGAGACTTATGGTTGTTCTGTAACCCCAATTCTGAATCCACTGTTCTTGAAGGGATGTAAGTGATAGGAGCTCATCAGAAATACATGCAGGGCTTCCCTGGTGGCGCAGTGGTGGAGAATCTGCCTGCCAATGCAGGGGACACGGGTTCGAGCCCTGGTCTGGGAAGATCCCATATGCCGCGGAGCAACTAGGCCCGTGAGCCACAATTACTGAGCCTGTGCGTCTGGAGCCTGTGCTCTGCAACAAGAGAGGCTGCGATAGTGAGAGGCCCGCGCACCGCGATGAAGAGTGGCCCCCGCTTGCCACAATTAGAGAAAGCCCTCGCACAGAAACGAAGACCCAACACAGTCATAAATAAATAAATAAACAAATACTTAAAAAAAAAAAAAAGAAATACATGCAAACTCCCCAATCAAAGGAGAGGCAGAATTAAAGGCCAACCCTGGATGAGCAGAGGACTGGCAGGGGAGCCCTATGGGGAAGCAGGGCAGGATCCAGAACAAGGCTGTGAACACTGACCTTACCACACGTTTGCCTTGGACCAGCGTGAAGGCGCGAGAATGAGGCGGACAGCATCATCAAGGAGGTGGAGGACAAGTAAGTGAGGGCAATTCCGTGCCCCAGCCCTATCCTTACCTGCATTCATTTGTAACCCTTTGCTTTCGTTCTTTGCCTCCAATGACTTACAGTAATTAGAAAAGAAAGAAAAATCTGGTTATGAAGAGAGAAGGGAGATAAATCCATTGATAGAAAAATCAATTTTTGCAACTGAGCCTTACAAGAGTTAAAATAAAGTAGATGGCATCAAACCAGGAGAGCGCAGAACTTGGGAGGGAGCTGAAACACGAGGGTGTGTTGGAGTCAAGCAGAGAGTCATAAGGGGAAGATGGAGATTAATTCTGAGTGGCATTACCCTGCAGCGGTCTTAAGCGCCCAGTTCAAATCCTGCCTCTGCCCCTTTACCAGCTCTGTGACATTAGATAGGAGAACATACACTCCATAAGGGCAGGTGGTCATATGTGTTTTGCTTATGAAGGATATCCCAAGTGCCTAGAACAGCGCCTGGCAGAACACAGAGGTGCAATCTTTAAAAATCTGTAAATGAACTACTGGACAAGTTACCAGTGCTTCTGTTTCCCCGTCTATGTCATGGGTTGTCCCGAGGAGTAAATGGGTTAGTGCATGAAAAGCTCTTAGAGCAGTGCCCAAAATATGCATGAAAACAGTAAGCTGTCGGTATTATCAATACAGTATATGAAAGGAACAAAGTTGGAGATATTCATGGAACTCCCTGGGTGATGCTCTGAGTTCTTTTCATCACAAGTAGTTAAATCACAGGCATGTCCAGAGAAATAATTTCACTGGAAAGCAGAAGCTAGAATAAGGAATTCTCAGATTTCAAGCACTTGTTAGAGACATGAGAATTTATGTGCAAGAACTAGATGAACCCAAATCAGGAGACCGGGAATTTGGAGGAAGGCTTTCTAAATGTTGGAGCTGAAAGGACAGTGGCTTTCTTTGAGGCCAAGTCTGGGACCCTGTAGAACCGGAGTGATTTAAAACAGCATCTTGACCTCTCATTCTCGGCAAACTCCTTTTCAAAGGAACAATCTTGGTATACGTAGAAACACCCAAAATGAACTTGGGACACCTGTTAGCTATGAGGAGAGGCACTTAAAGGAACTGGCATAGACTCCCTTTCGGTCCACATTCTGGTCAAGCAAAATCAAACATTTAGCTTTCACTTTTGCATGACGTATCATCCTGCATACACCTCTCAACACATGTCCATTAGCTGTAAATGGTCCCAAATGTGGACCTTTCTGAAGTGATAACAGCAGAGCTATTAAAACAGTGACAGATCCTAAAAATATCTGCTACTCCATCCCCAACTTTCATTCCTCCCTCCCACCCCATTTCCTACCATCTTGAAAAACTCAGCTTCCTTCATTTGCTAGTAGATTGAAACTGCTTTATCTTGCCTTATTTACTTTGCTTATCAAACAAAGAGAAAATATACTAGTTAAAAAATAGCAACTAGAAAAAGGATAAATTGTTGAAGAGGTGCTAATCATATTTCATAATTCTCCTTTTCCAAAATAATGCTCATGGAGGTCAGAATCTAAATATAAAATGACCGCGTGCAAGAAAAAATGTTCAGAAGCTAGTGACCTCCAGTGTGTTTTATTAGAGTTACAGAATGGATATTGGAATACAAGTTAGTTCAACCACCTCTCATCCATGTATTCATTCATTCATATGTTCATCCAATCTTTACTGAGTACCTGCTATGTGCCAGGCATGTCCCAAACTCTAGGATCATAAAACTGAGCACAACACAAAGTAGAGCTCAAGGAATAAGCCTCCTAGAGCAAGTTTCTTCTGTAAAGGGCCAAAGAGGAAATAATTTTGACTTTGCTGACCTTACCGTCCCTGTCATAGCTACTCAGCTCTGCCATTATGCACAAGCAGCCATAGCCAATATGCAAACAGGTATGACTGTGTGCCAATGAAACTTTATAGACTCGAAAGTTGGCATTTCATATAATTTTCACGTCAAAAATATCATTCTTCTTTTGATGTTTTTCCATTACTGAAAAACGTAAAAATCATCCTTAATTCACACGTTGTTCTAAAACAGGGAATAGGAGTAGTTGGCCTGCAGCTTATACCTCTAATCTAGAAGTAAGAAAATATAGGAAAGCATGACTTGCTCATTGGCGACCTCAATAAGGCAAAAAAGTGTTGTGATTCAATGTCACCATGGGCCTATAACTTCTATTGGAAATGAAAGAATAAAGGAAGGCAGACTTTCACTTAACACCCTTTGCTCCCTAAAATCACACCTACAAGATCTCAGGCGCTGCTGTGCCCCCCTCAACCCCCATCCCCAAGAGAGGTCCTTGTACACCAGCCCACGGGTCTGAGATCATCCAGGTGGTTATGAACACTTGCCTCAAGACAGAGAAACACTGAAAAGTTTGGATAATACCTGACATTGTAATGAACTGGGAATACAAAGAACAGAATATGAATGAAAAACTTAGCTCGCCTAAGATTCTCAGAATTTTCATCTTGACCAAGGAATCAGATTTCTTAGGGAAAGATCCCACGCTTGATAGGCTCCAGACAGTGGACTGTGTCTCCAAATTAGGAATATAAAGAAGGAGAAAACCTTACTCAGGAGGGAGGTGCAGGGATTTGAGAACAGGGGATGAGGTTTGAGGTAGGTCCAGCAGGAGACATTCCAGGTGTGTCTGGAGGATAAACAGACTCCGGCCATGGTACTTTATTTTCGGCAGTGATAATGTTGCAGGAAGGGAGACCCCTTTCAGGACCCGAGAGCAGGCTCTTGACTAACGCTCAGAAATGAATTGTCCAAGGAGACACACGTGCTGACAAAGCAAGAGACTTTAATGGGAAGGGGCACCCGGGTGGAGAGCCAGTGGGGTAGGGAACCCAGGAGAACGGCTCTGCCACGTGGCTCGCCATCTCAGGTTTTATGGTGATGGGGTTAGCTTCCGGGTTGGCTCTGGCCAATCACTCTGACTTAGGGTCCTTCCTGGTGGCACATGCATCACTCAGCCGAGATGGATTCCAGCGAGAAGGATTCTGGGAGGTTGGCAGGACATACGGACTGGCAACTCCTCTCTCCTTTTGACCTTTCCCGAATTCTTCCAGTTGGTGGTAGCTTGTTAGGTCTGCGTTCCTTACCAGGACTTCCTGTTGTAAGATGGCTCATGTAAGATGGGCTGGTTACTACCAGCGTGTGTGGTCAGAAGATAAAGGAAGACCATGAAGGGTCTTGAATAACAGGATGAGAGACCTGGACCAGAGGAGAGACCCAAGAGGGTTTCAAGCAGGAGAATGGCATGATCAGGCCGGTCTGTGTTAAATGGGTCAATACTGGTTACAAGATGGAGAACGGAATCAAACGAGAATCAGAGATGTGACAACTTGCCTGTAAACTCTTCAGAAGCCACCACTGGGCTTTTAACAAGAAGCCAAGAGGAGCTGATGCCCCATTAGTCAGGAGAGAAGGAGTTGCAGAAATCTATCTATTTTCTAGCACTGGCGCCTCACTGGAGGCCCACTGCTGGGATTTGGTGCATAGATGAGCCGCCTGGGCTTGAAAAGCCAGGAATACCAGCGAAAGCGGGCACTTTTATTCCCCTTTTACAGAATGCTCAGGGTCACCTGGTTGTAAACGAGCAGGTCCCCTCCAGGGTACAGACCCCTCCCCCATATCCTCTGCTTTAGCTCCTCTCAGTAGTACCTAGATACAGTGTCTGATGCACACTCCTGAGTCGTTTTACAGATGCTAAAACCCACTCCAAATGGAAGATGTTAACTACTTGATGACCATAAGCCCCGGAGCCCCCAGGCCTCTTGGAGCCTCAGGATTGATAATGTGAACCCCCGCAACATGGCCCTGTTACCTCACCAACAACCAATCAGAGAACTAGGCATGAGCGGATCACATACTCTGCGATGTTCTTCCCTCACCTGGCCTTTAAAAATGCTTTCCTGAAACCCGTCAGGAAGTTCGGGTGTTGTGAGCACTGGCTGCCCTGGACTCCTTGCTGGGTGCCCTGCAATAAGCGCTGCACCTTCCTGCAGCACAACGCAGCGTCAGTTGACTGGCTTTCCTGAGCACGGGCAAGCGGACCCGAGTTTGGCTCAGCAACAGGCGGCTGAGTGGCAGAGTTAACATCCCAGCCAGGTGTGCTTGGGTCCAAATTCCGTCTTGTCTTCAGGTGGTCACACTGAGCTTAGCTCAACCAAGAGTGGCAACTCAGTGTATAAGGAACAAAACTGGGAAGGAAGGACAGAGTATCCCAGGCAATATACTGAAGGCTCTCGTTGATATTCTTCTTAGGTAGGCTGTGAAGGAGCACACAACCAGTTAGCCCGAGAAGCCACTGTGACATGTCAGCCATTTATCCCACCCTTCTTCATCTCAGCACGGAGACATGAAGGAATCCCCAAGGGAGGCTCCGTCTGGATGGCCACCACGGCCAGAATGCTCCACAGAGAGGGGCCGCCACACACGCCAGGCTCACACTTTGCCCCCTCCACTCAGTCCACAGACACCCAGTCCTTTCCCCAGACCCACTGCAGCCTGAGGGTTTCAAATGAGCCACAGGAAGAAAGCGCATTATTCAGAAAATGGGAAGCAGTAAAAGTGAATTCTCACCAAAAGGCAACTCCTCCAAACGCAGAATGTTCCAAAATAGGAACAACTGGTAAGTCAGAATAAGGGTGGGTGAACCCAGAGGCCATGGAAAAAGTCTAAATTTAAGAGAAGTTCAAGGCTATCAAAACTGTTCCGTCACCGCTCACGTGTGACTTACTCAGGGACATGGATGGGGCTGAGAATCTAAGATTATTCTCACTCCTGTCCAAACCTTTGTTTCTGTTAGACTTTACCACGTCCTGGAGGCTTGGGAGCGTGAACTAGTCGACATGGAATTACTTACGATAATAGTTTCCAGAGCGATTACATTATTTTTGGATTCTAAACACAGGTTTTGTTTCTAAAAGAAAACTATATCATTTGTTTCTAATACTTGCCTTTTTTTAATGCTCTTCTGGAGCTTTCTCCATGGAAGGAGGCAGTAGCAATAGTATTTTTCCTAAATAAAAAGCATCCAAAAGGCCATTTAGCAACTTATTATGCACAAAAGTAGCCATGTTAAAAAAATGTATAGGACTTCCCTGGTGGCGTAGTGGTTAAGAGTCCTCCTGCCAATGCAGGGGACACGGGTTCGAGCCCTGGTCCGGGAAGATCCCACATGCCGCAGAGCAACGAAGCCGGTGCGCCACAACTACTGAGCCTGCGCTCTAGAGCCCGCGAGCCACAACTACTGAAGCCCGCGCGCCCAGAGCCCGTGCTCCGGAACAAGAGAAGCCACCGCAATGAGAAGCCCGCGCACCGCAACGAAGAGTAGCCCCCGCTCACTGCAACGAGAGGAAGCCCGTGCGCAGCAATGAAGACCAAATGCAGCCAAAAATAAATTAATTTAAAAAAAATGTATAAATGTAGTCCTATAGTCCCCACATCTGAGCATGAAAGCCAGGATATATTAGCTTATATAATAGTGTCGTTTTCTTCAATTATCTTTTACACTGATTACTTGCTATTTTCTTACATTAAAATAATACTTTCTCTATGTGAAACATTTAAAACATATTAAAAATAAAATATAATTATTTAAGTCATATATAAGCATATATACATAACCGATTTATTTTTCCCCTTCCTGTTTCTCTAGATAGTAAATAGATAGATAGATAATTAATATTGAAGTTGCTATATCTAGATATATTGACATTGATATATCTAGATAGATAAACATACACATACATATATACATATATATTTTGTGTACTATTTTTACTTTAAATGTCATAGGTTTTATTCCTATTTTCATGACTAAAATCCATTGTATAATCTCACATAAATATGCTATTTGAACATACATTGCTGTCTGCATATTTTATGTGTTCTTTATTATAGGCTCTTAGATGGAGATGCTGACTTGTAGTTATAACACTTAAGGAAACCAGTACCTAGTGTCAAAGTGCTCTAATTCACACCCTCAAATGATGTGTGAAATAACCGTTCTCACAGCAGCCTTGTCATCATTGAGTGGTGTCTATTCCAAAACTGTTTATTTTCAAAGGAGGTGAATATTTTCATTTGCATTTCTTTACCAGATCTTTTCCCCATATCCATTCACAATTTGCATCTCGGGTAATAACTCATATTTCAAAGAGTCAGAATGGGTTAGATAGGACATTGACTGCATGGCTTTCTCGGGGTATCTACCATTCCTCAGGTCTGATCGTTTATTTGGTGAGTCCTTGCTGAGACTAAGGCTGAGCTCTCATTTATGTTCCCCATAAACCCCAAGAGACAGAAGAATATCACGAGGAAAAGGCATCATTGCACCCGTGCACCAACTTCCTTCTCTTCTGTGGCTTCAAACAGCAATTTTAACCCTCATCACGAGGAGCCCCTGGAGGCTGGATGGGAAGATCTGCCCATCACTCCCTCACCCATTGACTTTATTTTCACTCTCAGATGCCATGCTCATGTGCAGGAGGGACTTGGCGAGTGCTTATTTAGGGACTGAATGACCATGACTCCGTCCCCTCACTCGATAAATGCACGGCCTAGCAATAGAGATATAAAAATATATAAACCAGCACTTATATAAATACATAAGAAGTGCTATAAGAGATTGGGCGCATATCCGAGAAGCCTCACTTTGAGGCTTACTTGTAACAGATAATACAATAATCAAGCTAAACCTTAAAGAATGAGAAGGGACTGGCCATGAAGATGAGGCGCAAGCAGCTTCCAGGCAGAAGGACCACAGTGTGTTTCAGAAGGTCTGCACTGTTTGGGGTAAAAAGAATGAAGCATAGAGTCAATGAGTGGATGAAAATAAGACTGGAAAGAAGCAGGTGGAGGAGACGACGAGGAGCCTTACCCCTCATGCTAAGGAACCCATCCAGATCGCTCCTGAAGGTGACCAGAAGCACCTGAATGATTTGAGCAGCAGAACTGAAATTGATTGTGGCACCAGCCACAGAGTGGATTAGCGACTGGAATGTGGGGGTCAGAGAGGCCTGAGTTACAGGTAAAGGTGGATCTATTAACAAACAGACAAAGGAAATGATGGGTAAACAAATGAAGCTTGTAGTCAGTGGGCAGGTGGGTCATCATGGCTTAGGACAGAGGTAGAGGGGCAGATAAAGAGTGCAGTTTTAGGCACTGCAGTTACCTGCCAGTTATACGGAAAGACAGCCTGACCTACAAGTGTCACATGAGCAAGAGCAATCTATGCAAGCCAATATGAAAAATGACAGCTAATAGTGAGAAATTTTTAAGTTGCCTACATGTTTATAGTGCTTAGAGCTGGACAAGTGAGATTTCAGTGATTTATTTTCTTGCTTATCTTTATATGTATTTTATTTTATATTATAAGTCATATAAATGTTACTGTATATGTATCTTTAATTATTCTGCAGTGATATATATTACCAAAAATGTCAGTCTTGTGCAATTAAAAATAAAGGGGAAAATAATCATGGCCACCATTTGTAGTATCTACCGCTAGTTTTTACACAATAGCTGGGGTTTCACAGGTGTCTCTAATCCTCACCACAGTCCTATGAGGTCCTTACTACCCTCAGAGTAAAAAAGGAGCAAGCCCAAGTGCACAGACTAGTGTGGTAATTACAGAAACAACTCATTTCTCCATCCCTCTCTATACTCACACCCTTTGCAATGTGACTTTTAAGCCCCTCGCACCAAGGAGTCTGTTTCCCCACCTCTTGCATCTCAGCTGGTCTTGTGACTTTCTTTGGCCAAGAGAATGTGGAAGATGTGATGTGGTGGTTGGCTGTTCAGAGCTTGGGCTTGGAGATGCATCAGACACCTCTATTCTCACTTTGCAGTCCTCCCTCTGTCACATCAATAAGGACAGGCCAGAGTGCTGGATGAGAGAGAGATAGCATCCCAGCCATGTCCATCACCCCAGCCAACAGCCAGCTGACCCTTAAACATCAGACATGAAGTGAGGCCATCCTAGACCAGCTAGACGCTGGCTGACTTGTTCTCTGACATAGACTCCAGAGCAAACCCAGCCAAGATCAGGTGAACTGGCCAAAACCAGCAGAACTGCCCCACTGACCCATATTTAGTGGTTGTTATTTTAAGACACTTAGGTTGGAGCAGTTTGTTACACATCAATAGCTAACTGATACAATAGAAAGTGGAAGAGCTGTGGCTCCAGCCCAGGTCTAGGCTTCTCTGTGTGTCCTCAAGCCTTCTCTGTCTCCACAAAGCACTTAGTGACCTCGCTATAGGCTTTACACTGAATTCTCCTGCCCTGTCCCTCTCTCCAAGTGCTTTTCATAGGAAAGCACTCATTCTGTCTCCACTCGAGGTCTATTTTGGATTGCTGTTATTTAAATTTAAAGACTCCTCCACGACTACCTAGTGTTGTTTTGTTCTGTTTCAAATAATTTATCAATATAATTACGTTGCTGGAATGGAGAGTCTCCACACCTTGGTTTACTAATAAAATTAGAATAAACTTAAGAATATACTTCTTTGATGCCACCTTCACATATTTTATCTGGTTTTGTATTTATATTACTACGAGGTTAAAAAAAGTATCGCTATACCAATTTTACAGGTAAAACAAACAAAACAAACAAAATTCAAGACAAGAGATAGATATAGGGGACTTGTCTGGGATCAAACAGTGAATCAGACACCCTGCCTGCAAACTCAGCCTGACCTCACCACCAGACCATGAAATCTAGCTTCTGACCCAGAATTATTTAATCCAGCTGTGAGACTTAGGGAGCCATTTCACATGCTGGCTTTCTAGTTAAAAATAACAATTCATTTCCCATTGCATTTCAAATACTGCTAGTTTAACCAAGATTCTCCATTGTCTCCAGAAAGCATAAGGAAACTATCAGCCCCCAAAGAGTATAATAACCTTCAGGAGGTAGGCCACTGCCTATTTCCTTTGCCACTGGATCCCCAGACCACAGAAGAGGCATATAACACGGAATAAGAAAGTGCAGGTATTAAGCATCTAGGTACTAATTTCTTTAAAATACTCATTTAATCCTCACACAATCTTATTTCTTGCAAATTTCCCCATTTTATAGATGAAGCATTGAGTCAGGGCTTTATATACTTTTCCTAAAATAACTCAGAGAATGAGCGGTAGAGTCAGATTTCCAAGCCAGGATTGTTGAGGTCAAAATGGATGCATTGTTTTCCTAACCTCCCCAGAGTAACAGATATGCTTACCTGTCAGACAACCACTAGGGTTAGAGTCTAAAAAAGTGGCCTCAGGGTGGGAGGGAGGGATAGTTAGGGAGTTTGGGACTGACACGTACACACTGCTATATTTAAAAGGGATAACCAACAAGGACCTGCTGTATAACACAGGGAACTCTGCTCAGTATTATGTAACCACCTAAATGGGAAAAAAAATTGAAAAAGAATAGATACATGTATATGTATAACCAAATCACTTTGCTGTACACCTGAAACTACCACAACGTCGTTAATCAACTATACTCCAATATAAAATAAATTAAAAAAAAAAAAAAGAAAAAATATTTGCCCTCAAGGGCTATCTCTACCAGTGATTAAAAAATGAGGAAACAGGCTTCAGTTAAAGCAGGATAAGCATAATAAAGGTTATTTTAAAAGCTACTTACAGATTGTTACATTTTTGAGCCATCAGAGTATATTGCAAATTAAAACGGGATTTTCTGACTGATGGCTTGATTCTGTAGGGAAACAGCTCTGCGGGCACCACTGCCTATGGGCTCGCACCAAGGAATCTGTGCTCATTTCACACGGGGCTGGAGCACGACTGTAAGGCCAGATCGTTCCCATTTTGCCTCCTGATTTGCTCTTCATCCAGGCCTTTCCTAACATAGCGTGAACACAAAGGTCAATTTCCTGCAGTCAATTTGAAAAAGGCCAACTCTCAATTAACTTTGCAAAAGGGGTCAGAGGTGATGTGGAGAAATAAAATCAGCAAGTAACACAAAACACCCATTTCAGTTCCGAGCTCTAATGGCCACTGCTTCCCAAACACTGACCAGAGCTGCTAGCCAGTAGTAACTCAGATACATTTTGCAATCTGTTGCTCAAAATCGCCTCATTCTGCTACCCGCCTCTGGTGGACAGATCGATAAGGGAAGATGTGGAAGGCTAGCAACTGGAGAGAGAAGGAAAAAGCAGAAAAAAGGGATAGGGGAGTAATAGGCATGCTAAATATTATTTTTACAGTTATTATTATTTAGAATTTATTAGATTCTTTCCTCCAAACTCAAATAAATATGCACACTTCCTACTCATCTTTAATTGCCCTGCCAACCCTGCAGATGAACCAACATTTCACGCGCCAAGCAGAGGATTCTGCGAACTGTTGAAAGGCCACTCTACCCTCCCACACTGCCAAGGAGCTCCCTAAATCCAAACCAGACGGGCCCCTCAGTGGAGAGGTTCGCTGTGGTCTACCAACATTAAACCCCAAATGCTTACTGAGCCCCTAACTGTTGACATGGGGCAAACCCAGGGATTTTCCAGTACGTCACGCTCTCTAAAGAATGGTTTGGTCAACCTTCTTGAGTAAAGAACATGAAGCAGGGGGATGGGGAGTTGGTAAAAAGCACCATTCCACCTTTGATACAAATCCCTATAATCAAAACCATATTCAGCCAGCTCAGTCTTACCTCCAAACTCCCTCCGAGACGCTATAAACACTGGCAGACAATGCATATCATTAAGGTGGATTATGCCCTCGTAAATGTTTGTTTCCATCTGCTAGTTGTTTTAGCAAGTATAGGGAGATTTCTTGTGGTCAGTTCGGAGCACAAGAGGAGGGATTCCCAAATCTCCCGAAAAGCAGCTCAGGAGTATGGCATGGCGACAGTGCTGGAGTGTGCAGCCTTGGGAAGCAAAGATGGAGCTCAGGGTGTGTTTTCCAGCCTTAATTGTCCAAGAGCAGGCTGGGTACAAGGGCAACATGACCAACTCCCCCTTTTTGCTGTAAAGAAACACTGAGAGACTGTGAGCATTGTTGTCTTTCAATACCAAGGGGGGAAGTGGGCAAAAGAAAGTCAGAGTGTTCTGGCACCAGAATAATTTCTCCATTACCTCAATTAGTTCCAATGATGTGGAAAAGTTCTGTCTGGAGAAATCAAACTAAACGTAAAATCACCGAAGCTCCGGTGGTGGTGGCGTAGGTGTTGATACAGGCATTAGTCAGCAATACTGATTGCAATGAAGTCACTCAAGGGCCCTGTCACTAGAACCCAGGCAGAGAAATAAACTCATTAGATCACCCCTTTTAGTGAAACATGTGGTTTTCACTGTGGCACCAAAGCCACCTGGCCTCGACCAAAAGATTTAGCTGTCTGCCCTTGGAAGGCACAATTTACTAAGGTGTCTGGTAAAGAAATTTGGCTAGGTAACCTTATTATTTTCTGCAGAAACATAAATAAGTCTTCTTTCTCAAGAGCCACATTTGCCATTAGTTATGAGATGTTGGATTTTCTTTAAGGAAGTAACTGGTTCTTTGTGGCCATGGAGCACAGAATTGAGACTGAAAGGAAGAGGCTGTGAGAGAGATGTGGGCTTAACACAGGGAAGACTCTGTCATGCTTGAAGCTGGGCATAAGCCTCCCATGTAAGATGGATATTAAGCTCCCCATTGGGTGTTCAGTGAAGGCTGCGCCACACCTGCCAGGCACAGTACAGGGAGGATCCTTGCATTTGATTCTTGCACTGAATGATCTAAAAATCAACTTAAGATCCCGTTAGCAGAAGGAATTGGGAGAAAAGAAAATATACAGCTTTCTTTTTGCATCATACATATTCTCTGCCCCTCTTCCCTACAGAGCCATAAAGTAAGCCTCTAGACTCTCAAAAGATGTTCTCCTATATATAGAGTTATGTTAACATAATATGTATTCCTTAATGTTCGGAAGAATTTATAAAAATTGAGATGCCCACGATGAAGAGTAGCCCCCGCTTGCCACAACTAGAGAAAGCCCTCGCACAGAAATGAAGACCCAACACAGCCAAAAAATTTAAAAAAATTAAAAATATATATATATAAATCAAAAAAAAAATTGAGATGCTCTGTGATGGGTTGAACAACTCTCTTGGTGGTACACTGATCTCCCAGTCTAAGCACAACCTTCTTCAAGCACTTATTTTGATGAAAGGTTGATGATGAGCACAACAGGAAGATGAATGGATGGATGGATGGATGGATAGAGAGATAGAGAGATAGAGAGAGAGACAGATAGAGAGATAGAGAGATAGAGAGATAGATGGACAGACAGATAGATAGATAGAGAGAGAGAGATATAGATAGATAGAGAGAGAGAGAGATAGAGAGAGAGAGATAGAGAGATAGACAGAGAGATAGAGAGATAGATAGACAGACAGATAGATAGAGAGATAGATAGAGAGATAGACAGACAGAGAGATAGACAGAGAGATAGAGATAGACAGATAGATAGATAGAGAGACAGAGAGATAGATAGATAGATAAGTAGATAGATAGATAGACAGACAGAGAGATAGACAGACAGATAGATAGACAGACAGACAGACAGACAGACAGATAGATAGATAGATAGATAGATAGATAGGTAGATAGATAGAGAGATAGAGAGATAGAGAGAGAGATAGATAGATAGAGAGATAGATAGATAGACAGCCAGACAGATAGATAGATAGATAGAGAGATAGACAGAGAGATAGATAGACAGAGAGATAGACAGATAGATAGAGAGATAGATAGAGAGATAGAGAGAGAGAGAGAGAGATAGATAGATAGACAGACAGATAGATAGATAGACAGAGAGATAGATAGATAGACAGAGAGATAGATCGACAGATAGATAGATAGATAGAGAGACAGACAGAGAGATAGATAGATAGACAGAAAGATAGACAGAGAGACAGACAGATAGATAGATAGACAGAGAGATAGACAGATAGAGAGATAGATAGATAAACAGAGAGATAGATAGACAGAGAGATAGATAGATAGAGAGATAGACAGAGAGATAGACAGATAGAGAGATAGATAGAGAGATAGAGAGATAGACAGATAGACAGATAGAGAGAGATAGATAGAGATAGAGAGATAGAGAGATAGACAGAGAGCTAGATAGATAGATAAGTAGATAGATAGATAGACAGATAGACAGATAGAGAGATAGACAGACAGATAGATAGACAGATAGATAGATAGAGAGATAGAGAGATAGACAGATAGACAGATAGAGAGAGATAGAGATAGAGAGATAGAGAGATAGAGAGATAGATAGATAGATGATAGATAGATAAAGAGATAGATAGATAGAGACAGACAGATAGATAGATAGATAGTAGGGAGATAGACAGATAGATAGATAGATAGAGAGACAGATAGATAGATAGAGAGATAGAGATAGAGAGATAGATATAGAGAGATAGACAGATAGAGATAGATAGAGAGATAGATAGATAGATAGAGAGATAGAGATAGAGAGATAGAGAGATAGATAGATAGAATGTATTGTCCACTTCCTGTGTGCTCAATGATTTATTATATCCCCCCAAAAAACACACTTTGGTATTATACCCAGGTTATATAACTGAAGAAACTGACCCAGAGAAGTTGAGTAACTTGCCCAAAATAACATAGCTAGCAAGCGGCAGAGACAGGATTAAGCTCAGGAAGGAAGAGACCCCCAGCTTCAACCACCCTCTCACACTGCCTCTGCAAGCCCACATCAGGCCACAGCTTAACTGGCCTTGGATAACCTGCTTTGAATGACTTGAATGTTAAGACCAACATCAAGGAGGGGTCGAGGCCCCTATTACTTTATACATCATAGTGTAGAGATGGTAACTAATAAATGGCTGACTGATAGAATTTAAAATGTCTCCTCAAAACAAGTTTCCCTTTTTTTAATGTGAAGTGGTACATACCAATTGAATGTACTGACAAAGTTGGCATTTCACACCCTGATAGGAAGCCCGAGCCGGGTGGCTTCAGCCCAGTCCCTGAAAACTAGGAGAAGAGTTAACAGTGTCATGAGCCTCCAAGGCACATTGTTAAAGAAGCCAAGTTCAGAATTAGTTGAATTATTCCTAAGTATGTTGGAAGCTCCACGCCTAGAAGCAACTTCTTCTCCCTTCAAATCAAAAATTTTATTGGATAGATGAGAGTGATGAACATATTACTCCTCCACTTGGGGATTTCAACAACGTGGAGATGTTTTTGAAAATGCCATTTGAATATTCCAGTTCCTAAAAAGAGATTAGCTTTCACGGCTTGACATAGACTAGGGCCCCGTGCAGGAATCCAAGTTAGACAGAGTCCCTCATCCATGGTTTTCCCTCCGATTCCGAACTCCATGTTAGTGTAGGTTTGCTCATTCAACTAGTCTTCATAATGCTAACCATCTTTCAAATTATAAACAATGAGTCTTTATGAGCGAGAACAATAATTAAGTAATCATTCTATTGTACATTACTGAGTAGAAAATTCCATAGAGTCTATCAAGAAAGAGCTATTTTAGTTGTGTTTAGACTAAAAACTTGATTAGCTACGTCAGTGTTAGAATGGGGGTTGCAAAAATAAACAAAAGCTGCAGATTAACTGGAAATGTCAAACCAGGCTTTGATTTCCCTATTCCCCCACGCCACTCTTTCCCGACAGTCCTGTTGAGGGCATCGCAATGATTTTCATTATAGATGCTAAAATATCTTATGCTATTTTTACATGGGTCTCATCACCCTCAAAGGTTGTAAACAAGAACCACATCAGCCACTGTGAAGTACAGCATGATGAAGAGCTTAGGTTTACTCCATGAATGAAGAACCTAGATTCAGACACTGATTCTACCCACATCTGCGTGATCTTGGGCAAGTCATTTAGCCTCTCTGAGTATCTAAAATGAGCATAATAATAGTGCCTATCTCATCAGGCTAGTGAGAGAAATAAATTGATATTTATTAAAAAGCACCCAGCACAGTGCCTGGCACAGAGTGAAGACTTGTAAGTGTGAGCTATTCCTATGATTATATCCTCTTCCACAAATGGTTTTGTACTGAGCACTCAGTAGAAGCTCAATATAAAAGTGATAATTTGTAACATGAGGGAGACAATAATCACAAATTAGACTACAGTGCAGAGTAATTCTGGGAGTTTAAAATTATTTTATTTTTTAAAGTATCTCCCTTGTTACCCAACTCTTTCCCTGTCTTTCTTGTTCCCCTATTTTATACTTTGCTCAAGGCATCATTTACTGCTCCAAAATATTAGACTCTTATAGGTACTCAGAAGCCCCAGGAGAAATGGAATACATTTACAGACCCATAAACAACTAAATTAGTGCTAGAAATGGGAAATATAGTCTATAGTTGGAGAGTGCCCAATACATAATATGTTGTGGCATAGAAGAGACTTCCTTTTTGGTGGCTGGAAAATCTATTTGCTCTAAGTATTCAATTTTTAAATGGATAATAAAAATAAATAATAGGCATGCTTCTGCTTAAATTGCACCTTTCATGGAAGATCTCAAGGAGTTTTTCAACTGTTAATTTATGACCTCTGGGGAAAAGTAGGTGACAATATCTTTCCTCCTCAAATGGAAAAACAGATGTAGAGAGGCCCAAGTGACTTGTCCAAGGACACAAGGCAATCCCCAGCTTCAAGCAAATCAGCTCACAAAAAAGAAAATGCAGAGACACTCTCTTTAAATGATTAAAGCCCATATTATTTGACTATAATACCAGAGATGCATTCTAACGTGGGTTGTACAACTGTCATACAACTAGTACTGTTTTCATTAGTATACCACTTGTCTGTACGGAAACCCTGAAAAACAAACTACCTCAAAAGCTTAGCGGTGTATATTGGCAAATATTTATTCTTGCTCACGTATCTGCAGGTGGGCTGGGAGTCGAGTGCCTAGGCCGAGCTCGAGGCTGAGTTCAGCTGGGCAGCCTGAGAAGCAGGTTAAGTCTGGATCTTCTCCCCATGCCTCACTCCACATGGAGTAGGGGTCTAGCCAGGGCAAGATCATCTCAGGGCAATGGCAGACGAGCAAGACAACAAACCCCAACCACACAAGTAAACCATGCCATTTCTACTAATCCTACGTACCAAAGCAAGTCAATGACTGAGCTTGAATAAAAGGGTGGAGAAGTACACTCTCCCCACCATGAGGCTGAAAAGCCACATGGCCACGCCCCAAATCAATTTCCTTGGCAGTGCAACATCCCCATGAAAGGGAGAGAAGGGAGTGAACACTCTTAAACAATAATCTAATTTACCACCATCAGCACTTTATCATTAGTAATATTTCAAGACACTTTGTATGTGCTGAACTGTGGCTGCTTCACATGTTTCTATAATTTCTACTGGACCACTGGCTTGATCCCTGGCTTGGAAGGGTGTATCTCATGATACCAAATTAAAAATGCTAATCAGAGATTTAAATCACCTAATAAGGAAATAATGCCCATTCATTTACATGAAATTGTATATGGTAGATCAGCGTAAATAATTTTGGCTTTTGAGTCTATTCACAGACACTCTTTAATCCCTGAGATTTCCAAGTAACCAGGAATGTGTGACATCTGTAAAAGGTGCCGTGAAATATCTTCAGCAAACTGATGCTCACTGCAGATGAGCTCCTGCTCACTAACGGCTCTACCTCCATAAAACCTCAGAAAACTCAAGAACTCCAGGATGCCACGCGAGGATTCTTTCTGGTTTGCTGCATCCTGGTACAAATCTACATTCCCTTTAAAGTCATTTCCTGCTACCTTTGCAATTCTCCAATACTCAATTTGTTTCTCAACCTAGACCAAAATTTCCAGCTTTAATATTCATTGAGGATGAGACATTCTCTCTCATCTCTCCCTCTCTCTCTCCCCTCTTCTCTCTTCCTCTCCTCTCTCCCTCTCTCTCCCTCTCCCCTCTCTCCCTCTCCCTTCTCTCCCTCTCCCCTCTCTCCCTCTCCCTTTCTCTCCCTCTCCCCCTCTCCTCTCTCCCTCTCCCCCTCTCTCTCTCTAGCCCCCTCTCTCCCTCTCTCCCCCCCCTCGCCCCCTCTTCCCCTCTCTCTCCCTCTCCCTCTCCTCTTCCCCCCTCTCTTCCTCTACTCTCTCTCTCACCCCCTCTCTCCCTCTCTCCCCCCTCGCCCCCTCTTCCCCTCTCTCTCCCTCTCCTCTCTCTCTCCCTCTCCTCTTCCCCCTCTCTCTCCCTCTCCTCTCTCTCTCTCCCCTCCTTTCTCTCTTTCTCCCCTCTCTATCTCTCTCCCCCCTCCCCTCTCTCTCTCCCTCTCCCTCTCCTCTCTCCCCCTCCTCTCTCTCTCCCTCTCCTCTCTCGCCCCCTCTCTCTCCCTCTCTCTCCCCCTCTCTCTCCCTCTCTCTCTCCCCTCCTCTCTCTCTCCCTCTCTCTCTTTCACTCTCTCTCTCTCTTTCTCCACAAACTACGCAGAGCCAAAGAAACATAAAGGACTAGGGCTCCTGTCTAACTTGAATTTTCTAGACAGTGATGAGATTTAAAGAAGTTGCAGTCACTATCGTTCAGCGATGAGATTTCAGGCAGTGAAAAGAAGAGCTGGCTGCACCGCAAGGCCCCTGCAGGGGCAGCCTGGCTGTAAAGGGCAAGAGGGAAAACTGGCCGTCCCTCTCACACTATTGTGAAGCCCAGCTTTCTCTCCAAGGTAGCTGAGTCCTCTCCGCATCACTGCTGACCCATGCCTCTGGGCTCTATCTGAATCACTTTCCTTTCTGGTTACATCTGTAGGTTCCTGCAGGGAGAAGAGTGGCTCCCACTGATTCAGGACTATTTCTCCAGGTGATATATGTCACAATTTTCCATGCTTTTAACAAGACTCAATTAAAAATTAATCAGCCCAGCATGGTAATTGGAGAGGTAATTGTTTCTTTTCCCAACTCCATGGCCATAGGCTAAAAGCACACCCAGAACCTAAATTAATCATCTAATTGGGATTTTTCCATACTCCAGCCTCTCAGCCTTCCAGGGGTCCTAGCAATGTGCTGCCTGACCTCAATAATTAGATTGCCCCGGTGCCCATGCGGTGGCTTTCTGGCCTACTTTCCCTTCCAACTCCCTTTAGTAAAATGGAAAATAACCATGTAGGCTGTTTACCTGGGCCTTCTCCAATGACCAACAGCCTTTATTTTCAGAAGATAGAACAGCGGTCACGAGGAAATACTGAAAACAATGGGGCAGGTTAATATATTCAACCTAGTTTGAAATAGTAAAAGTTGGTTTCAACCTAACGGCAGTCCTGGATTGGTTAAATAAAGCATGGTCTATTGATCCAACATGTAGTCTATTCATGCAACATGAGCAATAAAAAGATATGCGAAATGTTATGTTTACAGCTACAGAATGTTTTCCACATCAAACCATATACATCGTCACTTAACACTCACAGCAATTCTGCAAATTAAGTATCATTCTCCCTTTCTCTCTGTCTCTCATTTTTAACAAATAAATCTATTGAGCAAAAGAAATTAGGTTAATACCAGAAATATCTGTGTGTTGACACATAGTAGCTAACACACACACTACCTTTATACTTTTGATGTAAGAAATACGTTTTGTTTACTCTTCCCAAATTCAAGATTAACAGCAATCTTTTGGTTTCTGTAATGAAAGAAGGTGAAGGCTTACATTTTATTTTTCATTTTTTAAACCTTGACAGGAGTCTTGTGCTTTCCTAAAGCGATAGTATGAAAGAGCCTATGCATCTTATTTTTTCTTAAGCTGCTACCTGGAAAAAATTAAGCAAATTTTTTTCACTATGTTCTTCACATAGGTTCATCCACCATACACCAGAAATCAAAAAAAAATTTTTGGAGGATTTGGAATGATATTTAAGTGGAAGATTATTCTTTATATATGGAATTAATATTCAGAAGACCAACCAATGTTTGAGTCTCTTAAGACAAAGCTTAAGTTCTCTTTCCTCTATGAAATTGACCATTAAAAAAAAATGTATCTTTATCATACATTGTTCTGAGTACACTCATACTATAAATTTATACCTTCTTACAAACTTCTGCCATTCGTGAAAGCTTTGGATCTCCAAAGACATATCTGTCACCTTGTAGGTAACTAAGAAATTAATTTTAATTGAATTGATCTAACCATACCCTTCAATTTCACACCAATAACTAAGTATCTTTAAATGATACCAGCAATATATGTGTTTTTTCAACTGTAAAATAACATGCACATATTAGGTATAAATATTAATAATTATAGACATTATTATAGGTGTATAAAGAACAGTGCCAATTCTCTTTAAAAAGTCTCTGTTCATCAAAGAAGCAAATGAATAAGGTAGTGTACAAGTTTTATGTGTTCTGATACTTGAATCCTTACATTGGAACTACTACTCAAGGGCCTTACTTCCATTACTAAAGGGTCCTAGCTGTAGAAAAAATGCTGATAGGCATGCCTCTCCATCCCACTAGACACATTTTTCAAACAGGTAATTCTGCTCTTACTAGCCTCATCTCAGTCCTTAATAAGACAAGCATTTATACTGACAAACCACAGTGATATTGCACTTACTCTAATCATGACAAACAATGCTTAGAAGTTTCAACAATATTCACTTTACACACATGTGGAAGGTGAGAACAAATCCAATTTTTAATTTACCTCATTTATTGTGTTCTGTAAAATTCAGTGCTCACACTGTCAGTTCACAAATCTCATCTGAACAAAATAACTTATGCAGCTGCTAATGGCATATTATAGATGGCATCGCTATGATTCTCCCCACTACCTGTTAGTCATAACAGTCCCAGGGCTTTATTAGCTATCTCCAGGCAAAGCATCTCCCTGGAAAGAAAAATTTGCAGCAAGCAGGAAGCTCTAGCCTCTTCATGTTCATCTCAGGAAAACTCAAGAGGACTCCCAAAGACCTCTGACCTTTGCTCCAGGGTCGCAGTTGCCTTAGGGGCTCTTTCCCCTCTCTCCTTCGTCCCTCCCTGTCCAGCCTCACCTGTGATCACCCAGGGTAGGAAGAGATGAACGCCCTCCTGGGCTCTGATAACAGGGTTGCCTGACTGTAATTACAGGCTTTCGCTTCCCAGCTATCCAAATGACAGTCACAATCGAGACTGAAACTCCTCAGTCAGATGGAATCAATTACTGAGCAAAATTGGGAGGTTAATTTTCCTCAGAATGAGGTATGCCTTTTAGCATTGCCATCTCTTTCACTCCAGCTGGTGGCTTGTTTGGCTGCATTGTTCTTTGGCCATAGGAACAAAGTTCCATTAGGAAGGATTTCCAAAAGAGTTGATTTGAAAAGGAAACTCCATCAGCCCCCAAACTCAATACACCCTGAATAGAAGGACTGTTAGTAACCAAGCAGCATGGATGGCTAATCACTAGAGTTCACATTTGATGGACATGGGGTTAATCCAATAGGAAGAAAGAGAATTTTCCAGTACAGTACCATTCCCTACTTGAAGTTTCCCTGGCTGTAACGTAGCAAGACTCAGAACTGAAAGGAGCCTTCCCTTTTGGAAACTACAATGAAAGTAAACCAATTCCCACATTAGAATAATTTTCTAAGTATGATAAAGCATCTCTTTAAAACCAAATAAAACAAAACAACCATTATTCATCTTCTCCAAATGGACTTGCCTCTTCTGAATGGCTTAGTAGAAAGGTCAAAATAGCTTCCATGTAAAGGTGATAACATAACAATCATGATAATAACAGTGACTGAAATTTATTCAACCTATACCATGTTGCAGGAAATGATAAGTATTATTTTTTATTTTTTTCATTAACTCTGTCCCCTCAAAACTGTCCTAAACTGAGGCACTGAGAAATTGGATAACTCGCTCACATTTACCTGACTATTAAGTAACCAGGCCAGAATATGAACCCAGGTGACCTGACTCCAGAGCCTACCATTTAAAATGTCTCCACTTGGGGCTTCCCTGGTGGCACAGTGGTTAAGGATCCCCCTGCCAATGCAGGGGACATGGGTTTGATCCCTGCTCTGGGAAGATCCCACATGCCACGGAGCAATTAAGCCCATGTGCCACAACTACTGAGCCTGCACTCTAGTGCCTGCGAGCCACAACTACTGAGCCTGCATGCCACAACTACTGAAGCCCGTGCACCTAGAGCCTGTGCTCCTCAACAAGAGAAGCCACTGCAATGAGAAGCCTGCGCACCGCAACGAAGAGTAGCCCCTACTCGCCGCAACTAGAGAAAGCCCGCGCACAGCAACGAAGACCCAACACAGCCAAAAACAAATAAATTAAATAAATTTTTTAAAAAAAGACTAAAATCTCTCCACTTGATAAACTATATCACTCCATACGCTCATAAGTCCCCAAAAAGGGAGATACTCTCATCACTTTCTAGGTGGGGAGTTTGAAGCACAGAGATATTAATCAACTTATCCAAGTTTAGATATCCTACAATAAATCAAGTTTCTAATCCACGTCACGTCTGTCAGACTCAAAAGCCTGACCTTATCCGTTAAAAACCCTGCAGAGGCTTTGCAAAGAGCCACTTTTGCAAGGTCTTGGGTCATAGCTAAATCTTTGGTAGTGATTATCAATTCTAATATCATTTGTTCTTCCATTAATCCTCTTTAGGACTACAGCTAGATTAAACTTAGTGGATTTATATGATTCTTAAGATAATATTATATATTTATATTTTATCCCAAATCCGATATAGATGTTTCCTTTACACCATCTCTTTTAAGAAGACACTCCATTAAGTGGGTACACACTTCATCAGGAAACAGACTTCTAGAGTTTGAATAACTTGTAATACTATCTTTGGAATTAAAATTTGGTGTCATTTCTCTTACTGAAACCCCATATCCCTATAGTATCTGATAAATTTAAGGACAGGCACTTTATTACTGCCCCTCAGTCTCTGGGTCAGAAAAATGGGCTGGTATCTGCTGAACGTATGCCATTTATTAGAAGTAGAGCTTGGTTGGTTCATTCAATCATTCAGCAAACATTTCTTGAGTTTCTACTGCATACCAGCATGGTAGCATGACAGTAGACCACAGCTAAAGTCTTAGAAAAGGATAGACGATGTCCCTGCTCTCATGGACCCTATATTCTAATGATAAATGCAGCAAGAGCATTTACAAATGACGTTTACACTTTGCACACACCCGCTATATTATGTAACACGGTGGGAAAATTAATGGCAAATAAGTTAGTGTTTTCTGGTTACAAGTAAAGTAAGCTAGATTTTTTTTTTCTTTGCCTAAGCAGCATATCATGCTAAAAAAGGCATTTATGAATATATGAATGTAACCAAGGGGAAAATAATCAAAACTGAAATAGATAAAACAGATAATTTTTCTTTCATTTTGGGGAGTGGGGAGTGGAGGATGTTATTTATTTTACAGAAGGACTCTTTACAGTTCATGTTGACATATGTGGATCTTCAACTTCATGAAGAAATATTACTGCAAAGAAACATGAATAACACAGACTCACAACTACTACTCATTTAAAACCAACTTTAGGGACTTCCCTGGTGGCGCAGTGGTTAAGAATCCAACTGCCAATGCAGGGGACACGGGTTTGATCCCTGGTCTGGGAGGATCCCACATGCCGCAGAGCAACTAAGCCCGTGCGCCACAACTACTGAGCCTGCGCTCTAGAGCTCGTGAGCCACAACTACTGAGCCCACGAGCCACAACTACTGAAGCCCGCGCGCCTAGAGCCCGTGCTCCGCAGCAAGAGAAGCCACCACAATGAGAAGCCCGCGCACCGCAACAAAGAGCAGCCCCCCGCTCACTGCAACTAGAGAAAAGCCCACACACAGCAACAAAGACCCAACGCAGCCAAAAATAAATAATAAATAAATAAATTTAGGAAAAAAAACAACTTTAAATGAACTTTAAAACTTCTGAAGTTAAACAAATAGAACCATAATTTTATAATTATATATGTTATATATATATACCATAATTTATATGTGTATATATAAATTATAGAATTCATTATAAGAATTTGATTCACCAGCATAATGTTCTAGATCCCGGATTTCACAAAGTGAAGCTCATCTCTATTGAAATGATGTCCGAGGTGATACTATATTGAATCAGCAAAGAGGACGTTCTGTTCTCAGTAGACACTGAGAAATAGTATTTGATTTAAGCCAAAAGAAACACACACACACACACACACACACACACACACACACACACTTCTTATACCCCATAATGTTTAGATCAGCATAACATGATTTCTGGATTCAGAAGGGATAAGATTCCACATGGCTCTGGATCTCCATTCCACGTTTTTTCTTTACTCTTAACTCTGGCTTTTCTTCTCATAGGCTCTGTTTTCTTCCTTGCAAAAGGCAGCACCTGATAAGAGCAGGAACGTAGGCACAGCTGCAGGAGCACTGGCCTTCCCCCAGTTACAGCATCTTTAGTGTGTAGGTATAAGAGCAGATCTTGTAAAAGGGGCTTTCTCATTATTTTGTGGTCAAAAGGTTTCATACACTATTTTTTTTTTTCTGCTGCTAAAGCTTAGAAAGGGTGGAAAGCAAAATATTTTGATAATTATTCAGGCCATCAGGTTACATAAGAGGTTCCATAGCTTTCTGCATCAAACTTGAACAGTTGAAACCACAAATTCTGTTTTTGCAGCCATAAAACATTTGTGGCAAAAAAAGAGAAAGAGAGAGAGAGAGAAAATAATAAAATCCATTTTCCATTCGCTTGAAACTTATAAAATTTAATGTGGTGAAAAATGACAGTTTATTCCCCATAGGAAACTGCTCGGAGCCATGTTTCACAGGCATGGTGTGGAGACTGTAGTACACATTTGCAGTCCTTGAATACTGCAAGAAATTGCATGCTGAAAGAGGGTGTCGCAAGGTAAAACATCTAAGTGGCAAGGTATATAAGGCCTTGATCTAAAAGGAAAAGATTTGCTTCTTCACTAAAATCATTAAGCTGCCCCTCTCCAATAAACAGGCTTTGATCCCACAATCAACTTGAGAAAAAGATGCAGGTAGACACACATCTATGTGTAGTAGATGTGCCCACAGCAGGACTGAAGACATTTTGCTCTTTTTAGTAGCTGAATGAGGTTATCAGAATGGAAAACATAGAATTATTTTTTTAAAAAGATAAGGTGGCAGTAGTTGTGACCTCCACAAAATATAGTATCCACATAATATTTGTCTTTTTATTATGTCTTTCTAGAAGCAAAATGAAGGCATCCAATGGTAAATAGCAAGAATATAAGCTCCAGCTCTGTAAGTAACTGGAGAAATAGCTGTAGATTTGTCCTTTAACTCAACTGGCCTTGACTCCTTTCCTGTAAAGTTAACAGTTGGACTAAGTGACTTCTAAGCAAAATTTTAACTAAAATTCTATGGGAATTTTAAAAAGAATAATTGTCGAATCAATGGAGCACTGAACTAAGTAACAAGTAGCCAAGCAACTGAAAACAAGAATGACTTTGACCATATCTGAGTGAAAGAGTGTTTCATGTGGTTTGTGGAATTTCTGAGTTCCGCTATTGCTGTAGGATCTTTAATGTTTGACTATGTATATCTGTTATCTATTGCCACAAAGATGCTGTCTAATAAACCACTCCAAAACTCAGTGGCTTAAAACAATAAGCATCTATTACTGCTCAAGGGTCTACAAGTCAGCTGGGCAGTGCTGTTGATCTGGACCAGGTTTGGCTGCCCTCAGCTGGGTTTGCAATTCACTGGTGGACCAGCTGGGAGATAACTGGGTCTAGGATGGCCTCATTTACATGCTTCATATTCACTGTCTGGTGACTGGAGTGGCAGAGGTCACACAGCCAAATGTCTCTCATCATCGGGGAGAATAGCACAAGCTTGTTCTCACGGCGCATGGGATGGGCTCCAAGAAAGAGAAGAGACACAAACAAGGCCACTTAAAGCATATGCTCAGAACTGGCATGTTGTCACTTTCACCACATTCTACTGGTGAAGGCAAGTTGCAAGGCAAGTCCAGATTCCAGGGATGGGGAAATAGAGACCGTCTCTTGAGGAAAGCAGGTGTGAAGTCACATTGTAATGTATATGGATTTGGAAAAGTATGAAGAATTAGGAACATTTTGACAACTGACTATACTTAGACACTAGTATGGCTGAAAGTATGATCTTTATTTTCTAATGGTAAAAAAATATGTCTCTCTACTTACTTGGTAGTGTTATGTAATTTCCCATTGGCATAGACTTCCACTGACTTTTTTTCCTACGTTAGCTACTCTACTTACCACCATTCACTACCATATTTGGTCAAATCATCAAATTTGGGGCTAATTAACCCCAACGTCATTATTGTAACATTTACTATCTACTTCCTTTTGGATTAATGGTGAGGACACCTTCATCACAATTAAAAATATGTAAATATTAATCTAAAAGTGGTCCTAATCTAGTTATTATACAGAAAAAGATAATAGGGAGGGTGGGAGGGAGGGAGATGCAAGAGGGAAGAGATATGGGAACATATGTATATGCATAACTGATTTACTTTGTTATAAAGCAGAAACTAACACACCATTGTAAAGCAATTATACTTCAATAAAGATGTTTAAAAAAAAAAAAAAGAAAAAGATCCTTGCATAGCCTGGAATCTAAAATATTATAGTCACAACTGAATTCTAGAGATATGAAAAATTTGAGATTATATATACTAGGTACCTGCTATTCTTTGTTGATCATTTAATTTTTCTGAGTCTCAATTAGCCTTTCTTCAGAAATAAAAAAAATCCCCCAAATTTACTTGTCAATTTTAAGCGGACTCAGTTTACCAACACACCTGACTAATGTTGCAACCTCTGTAACTTACTGAAGTCTTAGAATATATTTTTTTTAATATTTTGAGTATTCAAAATATCTAAATAAGTAAAAACACCCACGTTATATAGATTGATGTCAGTATGTGGCTTTGAAAAAACTAACCAGGGAGAAATCTTTAGCTGCACCAAAAAAGAATAATTTCATTCCATAAAAACTTTATCAGTACTTTTCTTATAATATGCCTGTGAAAATACTGAGAATGCTTTTTCATACAAATGTTTTCTAATACCGTATTTACTCTCCACTAGTCATGTTTAAATCCTGCCTTATTATCCTGGTAGAGTAAATCCTCTTTAAATCCTGGTAGATTAATATGACTAAAAAGAGAGAAATACTTGAAATCAAACACGGTAGAGCAACTTGGTAATTCTTGTCTCATTTCCTGTGTTATACGAAAAAATAGCTGGTAAATAAAAAAATAAGATAAAATACTTATTATAGTTCATACACATTGTGCCATAGAAAAATGTAATTGACATACAGATGTAGACCATTGATTTACATTTTAGAATGAGTTCTAGTGATGTTTATAGGAAAGAGATTTACTTTTATGCTCAACATTTCCATAAACCTTTCAGAAACTTCAAATCATTTAAAGATACAAGATGAAGAAATACGTTAGAAATTTCCCAATAATCAACCACAAAATATAATATTACCAACTTAAAACCAACATTATCCCCCCCATTAGAATTTGGCACATTTGAGCATCAGATACAATTAAAAATATTTTTGAATATAACTGAATCTTTTCTATTTGAGAAGAAAAATGTAATGCTTGAAATACTAGCTAATAAGCAAATACAAAAACTGAAAAGTAACTAAATATAAGACAGAGACACCCGGAATAAGCAATGTCTTTAGCATTTTAAAAGCTGGTCGATATTAAAGCCACAGTTTTTTTGTGAATGCAGATTTGTCCTAAGAGTATTTCCAGTTGGCAAAGCAGTGACAAGGTGCATATGCTTTTTCATACTTTTTGTTGTTTATACAAAGCTATTTTGGTTGACTCCACACAAATACAGGGAAACAGAAGCTTGAGGCCACCATTGGAATTATTCAAAAAACACAAAGAAAACCCATGTATTTCATTCACACAGCAATTGGGGTGAATGTGGTTTTTGGCCAACATTTTCCAGAAAACCACTTAGTCCCACAAGTTTCTTCTGAGTCTAGACGCACAGATAGAATCCCAGCTGACGGGTTTCACTCAGTCTGGAGATACAGACTGGTCCAGGCTGTACAGGCAACATTTTTCTGAACTCTTGGAAGATCAGAGGAGGTTTACAGATAATATGGAAACAGGAAGCACTGAATGCCTTTCAAATTCTAGTAGAGCAAGGAATCCAGGCTGACTCCCTCCAACTGCTCAGGACTGTGACAGCATCCTTGACTGTTTCTCATGGTCCTTGTTATACTCACATCCCTGTACGATGCTCCCTGGGCTCACATCCAGACTTTGCTATTCATGCCCAGTGGGATCCTGGGTAAGTCACTTAATCATGCCTTACCTCAGTTTCTTCACACATAACATGAGGATAATAGTATGTAACTCATGTGCTTATTAGCAGAACATAAGATTATACATACACATTTGCTTACCACAGTGCCTGGAACACAGCAAACACTGCTGAGTTCGAGATGTTAGCTACTGAACTGCTCTTCATCATGTCACCATCATCATCATTAGTCATTTGCAACCAAACACATATAAAGAAGTCTGACCATAAATCTGACATCAACCTTACATATCACATAAACTGCTTATTACTAAGAAAGGAATTCTTAGAGAATTCCTCATATGGAGAACTGCCTTTATAACTCTGGGTTCCAATGCTCATCCGTGGCAAATCATTAAAGGGGTCTGAGAATCCTATCTTTCAGTCAGGCCCATCCTAAACTCTGAAAGCACCATTCATCCCTGGAGTCATCAATCAGTGTTTATGGAACACCACACCAGACAGTGATGGAATTAAAGAAGGAGGAAAGTCCCCTACCCCAGACAGATGCATCACCCAGAGAGGAGACAGCCATATTCACAAATAATTACCGTGCATGAATGCATTGCACTAGCCTCAGAAAGCAGCAGGGCAACAAAGAGGAGGGTACTTACATTATGCCTAAGGGGGCTGCAGAAGGCTTGACACAAGAAGAGACACGGGGTCCAAGTTTTGGAAGATGAGAAGAAGTCAACGAACAGAGAAAAGGAGGGAAAAAAAAAAAAAAAAAAAAGGGACTCTACATATGGAGTAGCAGATACCAAAGGGTTAGATATATTGCAGGGATCAAACAAGTAAGTTTTGAGTGGGAATTTTGGGAATAGATCTCTTCCCTCCCCTATTATGCAGAAAGTGAAAATGACTTAAAACATAGACCAGAGATGCCCACGCAAACCTCAAGCCTAAAAAAATGACCCCCAAAATAGCAAAAAGAAAAATAATACTTGCTTAGATAACAGTACATTTTACTTGCTCTTGGAAAAAATAAAATCTCTCTGTGAATGCCTTCTCTCCACAACCAGATTCTTTTTCTTTTTAATGGACCAAAGGAAACGAAGTAATATTTATTGTGTCTCTTGCATTTGCTCCTTACGAAAATGGCATTAGCCTCATATGGAAACACTTTGACAGGCCCCTGAAAATAATTCCTTAACCACAAACATGTCTTCTACTTGTCTGATCTCAAATCGTTCCAAGGGAGTATCACAATTTCAGGTCAGGTTTAAGGATATGGCAGGCACTATCAGTCCATTAAATATGAATGATATACGAGGGAGAGGGCAGAGGTGTCGGCACAGGGGGCTAGACCGCTGCTGGGAGCCCCATCCCAGGTCCCGTAGGGTGTCTGCCTCGTTGGGAACGTTCCAGTCCCACCTGAAGACACTTACCAGCAGCTCCTCAGCACAGATGAAGGGAAGAACAATGGACCTTCTCTCTGTGTTCATCACCCAGATACCATCTCGGAACCTCAGTGGAGCATGATTATTAGGAGCAAAATAACACAGATAGGGTTTCACATCCAAGCTTCGGATGTGGGAGTAACAAAGATGCAGGGACACAAACAACCGCTCTCACCGCGCTCCACCCCTCCTCGCCCCCTGCATCCACCTCGGTGTTGCTCTTTTGCGTCCAACTTCTAATTGGCAGACACTCGATCTGCACAACCGTTTCATTTTCGGAGCACACAGGCCACTGGAGACCGACTGATACGTGTGGGAAAGTGGCGCCATATTACTCGCACCTGCTGCGGGAGCTGCCCATCACCCTCCCTTCCTGCAGCTCCCATTGTGTGCCGCCTTATTCTGTTTCAGTAGCAGCAGAAAAGGAGTCAAAGTAGCTGGCATTCAACATGAACACATACAAAAAGGAGGCCAGAAAGCTTCCTTGTACCTCTTTCCCTCCCAAAGCCTGCCCAGTGGCCTATTTCAACAGTAAGTGTAGCAATCCTATCTCTTTTCAGAGCTACAGCATGTAAGAATCAGCAAAAGGCAACAACACAGGCATTTATTTGGACGGTCCATTGAGCATGGCTGGTGTGAATCCGCTACACACACACACACCACACACACACACACACACACACACACACACACACTATTCATATTTGGTATCCTAATTCAAAACTGTTCCTATTTAGTATCCTCAAGTTGACCATATCTGTTACTTTAGTGAAAGTAAATAGATTTGAGATCAAAGGCAGCAGGGACTTTTAACTTCCAAGGGAATGGGCTGCAATACCAATAACCTTTCACAGCAACCTCCTTGGAATGTCGACTGAAACTGAATCACGCTACATACAGATCTTCACGACAACAATGGAGAATACACTCAAATCCAAAAGAGACGGGAAAAGAAGCACAGCAGCTACGTCTTGAGTAACCGGGCAGCAAGGAAGCAAGACCAAATTGTGAAGACGGATGGCCCAACTGTTTAGTTGGTGTCCATTACCCTGTGGATACTAAAATGTTAGACTATAACCGCTCTGTGGTGGTAATAATACATCATAAGACCTGGAAATGGAAAAGGCCCATTAAATCATCAAGTAATGCCTTTGCCAGCACAGAATGCACTTCGCAGAGAATATTCCTTAAAACGCCCCTCGGGATGTGCTCCGAAGACCCAGTCATTTTATCCATCTCCGAAGAGCACAATCCGTCTCTCTACAGTATCCGATTGCTGTTATGAAATTAAACTTTGGCCTTAAAAGCATTGTTCCATACCCAACTCGTCCTTGGTACCAGGTTTTCATTAAGGACCAGTCATAGCCCTTGGAGGAGGCAGGAAAGGTCATTTTATCCATTCCCCTACCTCCGGGCAGGTCTTGTGTGAAATGACACCAGCCTGGCTCTTATTATAAAATTCCCAGAGCAGGAAGTTCTATAGCCCCTGTTGTAATAATGCTTTCCCATGACACATAACCCTCATGTAGAAAGTGTTTTCTACAGTCTAGACAAAATCCCTCCCACCACAGTTTAAAAACATGTTCCCGCAGTAGTGGAGAACTGTTTGTCACCCCCAATGCATTGTGTGGCCCTGAAGAGAAGGACAATTCAATAGCGCCGCCTCTATATTGCTTCTTGTAGCCTAGTCTTGATTCGAGCCAGGATTTTCATACCGGAGTTTATCAAAACAAAAGGTGATACGGGCTTTTGGAAGGCAAGGGTTGTTTTCCTTTTGGCTATTTACGGGCATTATTTTTTATTTTGATTAGTTATGTAAGCAACATTGAAAATAGAATAGCACTCTCCTGACTGAGACGATTCAGATTTTAAGTGTGATGCAAATCCATTTGATTCTTTATTTTTTCATATCTTATTTTATTACATTGAAAGAATCATAAAGAGATTTACTAAACCAATTAAATGTGTAAAATCAGGAGTCTAAAAACCTTCAAATATATTTTTTTTTAATTTTATTGAAGTATAGTTGATTTACAATGTTGTGTTAATTTCTACAAATACAGCAAAGTGATTCAGTTCTACGTATATATATTCTTTTTCATATTCTTTTCCATTATGGTTTATCACAGGATATTGAATACACTTCCCTGTGTAGGGCCTCGTTGTTTATCCATCCTGTATATAATAGTTTGCATCTGCTAACCCCAAACTCCCACTCCATCCTTCCCCCACACCCCCCTCCCTTTTGGCAACCACAAGTCTGTTCTCTATGTCTGTGAGTCTGTAAAAACCTTCAAATATTAAAATGTTCACCACACAGTATGCTAATTATACATCATTGCTATCTATTCTTCTATTACTTGAAATAGATAAGAGGACAGAACCTTTATTGGCAATCTCTTATCATCTTACTTTAAGTTATGGTAAGTAACTGAAAGTAATGAAATAAAATGTCTCTGCACATAACAATTTGTTTTTATTACCTTTAAATGCTCATTTCAAAATTTGTCCAGAGTAATGAAGCCTCAGTAGTCTTTCAGTAAGGAACCTGGAAATACATGACCTGAGTTTACGCTTCTGACAACTCTATTATCTGACTTTTAATCAGCTGGTTCAGAATATGCTTACCAAACAAGATGCTCTGAGGAAAGAAATCAGAATTGATTACTTTCATGATATTCTTATTTTCCCCATTTTTGAAAAACAAAATAAAGTTTACAAGAATAAGTTTATACTAAAATGTACGTTTTCATATTAACATTTACCTTTCTAAAAGGTATCACATTGATAAAAATGAGACAATATAAAAGAAATTTTATAATTGAGTCATTTAATTTCATGTTTATTTCAAATTTTTGACAAAATTTGAAAGCATTAAATTCTAGAGGGTAAAAAAGTGAGCTAGTGCCTTTTACAATACAGATGTCACTGTTTCCCTTACTCTGTCTTGTGTTAGAGAGAGAGAAAGAGAAAGGGGGCTTTTTCTTGAAGTTAGCAAGCATAGGAGTACTTCAATGAACATTCCAATGTAAATTTTCTAATAAAGTTGTCAAACCAGAATTTTTTCCCATATCATGATAAGAAAGGTTAGCCTTATGAAAATTCTTAAGATAGAGATGCCTTAACTCAAAGTAGGTCTGTAATCTTAACAAATATTATTTTATGTTAATCCAAGCAGGCAATGCTCCTGTAAGCCTACAGTGCCTGTATATGAGACAGCAGTACAAGTATCATGCTTGAGCCTCACGTTAAAATTTTAGGAGAACTTCCTTTTCAAGTCTCTGCCTCCAAAAAAAGACGCACCTTTTGTGGATTTCTAAACTCAGCCAGGGTTGTTGGGAAAACATTCACTTATCCACACCAACACTACCAGTTAACACTTTATTGAGTGCTTACCATGTGCTAAACACACCACATGTATCGTATGATTTGATTTTCATAATCACCCTGTGAAGTAGGCACTATCATGATTTCCATTTGCCCAAGGTCACACAGCTGGTAAGTAGCATGGCCAGGATTTAAACCTAACAGTTCGTCTGCAAAGCCCCAGGTTGTGTTCTGTACCAGGCTTTGCATATGAATCTCTTATTACTTTTACTATCACTCCACTTCCTTGTATCCAACCGATTCAACAGCTCGGAATTATTAGAAAAATGAAGCACCCAGAAAAGCAAATCAAATAGATCTGAAATTTAAAAAGGTATTTTAAAATACCTCTTTCACTCTCATGATCAATAAGAATGAGAGTGAAATTAACTCCCCCGGTGAGATTTGTTTTTCTTTGTTTAAAAACTGGAAGGCACCCAAACTGCCTTACAAATTCTGATCTAATCATCATCCTGTGAGTCTTTGGGTCACACAGAAGAAGGAATGAGAAGGAGACCAGCTTCCCATCCTTCTGCTAGGAATACTAACAGTAGCAGCAGCATTTAAATATTCCAAAGCCACTTCTGGGAAAATTTCTAAACCATCCCCACTCCCAAAAGAGTTCATTAAAGGACAGACAGAAAGAAAATAAGACAATCAGAGAGTAATTACAGGCATGCCATTTTCAGTAAAAATAATTTCTTATTTTAATTAAAGATTTTGCCTTTTTTGTTCAGTCATCAATCATTTCATGTAAACTGTAAACAGGAAGAATTCTATAATAATGAATTATTTTGGGGGGGTTCAGCTGAATATTGAAAAGTAGAGCTTCTGCATTTACCTTAGATTTTAAAAAAAGCACATAAATGTTATTAGATATGATTAGGTATTTTGTGACATAGGAAGTAATTATTTGACATAACTGGCAGTTTTAGCTGCTTTTAGAAAGTTTGTCTCTCTCTGTGGTCAGGGGCTCACTGTTAAGAGCAAAGGGAGAAGCTTCAAAGCATTGGTTTGGACCATTGGAAACAGATAATCAACAGATGATGGAGAGAAATGTGCCCACCCCCCTTCCTCGTTTTGTTTTTTTCCTTCTAGATCTCCTTGTCAAAGGATGATTGATATGTGTGGAGCAGCCCTTCAAACCCAGCCACTGCCTGAGGCACTTCCTATAATCAAAGCACACGCCCACCCAGAGCTAATTAGACATTAGATTAGTGTCAACTGATTGATTTAAAGCAGCCGTCTGTCCTCCCATCTCCCAGCACCGTGAGGATGGGGTTGGTCTCCAAAATGGCTCTCTCAACAGACAGGCGAATTATTCATGGGAGCTCCAGGAAGCAAGCCTAGAGATAATGAAATGCAGCTAAAACAGAACCAGAGGAACATTTCTAGAAAGAAAGCAACAGGGACGAGGAGAGAAAGAGGAACAGACAGAGAGAAAAAGAGAATGAATCATGTTTCCGAGAGCAATGAAACCCCTCAGTCCAATTTGTTGAGTTAAGTTAGAGAGAGTGTTTGTGATGTTTGAAAGAAAATTATTTGCAATTTAACCTAGGAGAGTTCTGAGTACATTTGGCTACAATTTAGATACCATTATTCAAAGTCTTTTCCCTTCACTTTTTTTCCCCCTTTATAAATATATGAGCCGGGAACATTCAAAGTTGTCTTAATGGATTAAGCAGAGAGAAAGCTGCAAGCAGCAAATTAAACATGAAATAGTTACAGCTGTTGGAACTGGCATTGGGCAGAGAGAGGTAAAAAAGTTTTCTCTCCTCACAGGATAAAGGCGACTTCACAAAACAACAAGCCCTTGCAGAGTTCAGATGCGCGTGCTTACAAAACGGTACCAGCGATCCCCTGACTTCTCAGCAACTACACAGTTGAACTGCTGCTTACTCTGCAGAGAAGCCCAAAGAGTTGTATTTCAACTAAAAAGTGAGCCCATTCCCAGAACAGACCACCAGACGTAAGGGGCCACCAGGGTCCAGTTTTAGACTTTCCATTTGTAGATTAACGGCCTTTTCCACTTGTTACGTCCGTCCTGCTACCACTGCACTCTGAGGTCAGGGCTGATCCAACACAATGGCATTATTTCTGACTATGGGACCCCGAGAGCGCTGTGATGGCAGCAGGAACATATAAGAAAGGGAGCGTCATCGTCCCTCAGTATGGGCAGGGATTGGTCCCAGGACCCATCCCCGCCACCTCCCAGCGTAGATACCGAAGTCCAGGGATGCTCAAGTTCATTACATAAAATGGGTTAGTACTGTTGGCCCCCCATCACGGGTCCCAAACCTGCAGATGCAGAGACCTGACTGTACCGGCTAATGGAACTCCAATTGCCTTCATATAAGAACACTTTCTTGTCTCCTGGATTGGAGAGGGCTGGAGAAAAGGAGGATGGGACAGCTAATGATCTGGGGGGAGGCACACAGAAATTGAAAAGAGCAATAATAGCCAATCAATTGAACTGATGTTCCAGTTACTCATTATGCCTGGTATTTTTTAAGTCTTTACAGCTTTCAAGGCTATATATATTACCTCACTCATTTCCCACAAAGTCCCTGGAAGATATATAAAGTATGTGTCATTCATAAACAGACTGGGTATTTCACTCGTTACAGACGGAATGATTAAGGCACGTTATTTCCCTCCCCTCAGCACCCCCAAGATGGTAGGAAAATTCAAAGGACCACTACCAGATCTGAAGACTTCTGGTTTCTACTTACTACTAATCTTACCAATATGCCACACTACCTTTCAACCCTTTGTCTTAATGGCATTTCACATACGCATTTATTTTCATTATTATTTTTAATTTAGATAGTCTATCTGCAAGCTTTCGAAGATTTGAAGAGCTATCCCTCTTAGCTCAATAACTGAATCAGACCATAAGGTGGAAATTTAGGAAGTCGCTAGAGATGATCTAGTGAATCCAGATGAGGAGATGCTGAACACTGGCTTAAATACAGCAGGGATAATTCAGATTTTTATTCTATGGAAGAAGACATAATCCACCTTCCAACTGATTTCCGCCAAAGCATCAAGGATGCAGGGAAGTAGGCGCTGAAAACCTAACACTGCACTCAAAAACATGTTGTGAAAACTCACAGAATTTTCTGGAGTCCAAAATGCAATCGGGCACCAGAGGAGAATGAACTTAACTGTTTTAAAGTCTGGACAATTCCATCCATGTCACTATTTTCCCCTGGCTTCCTCGTCTCCCTGTGGAGACAGGAATTCGGGGAACAGAACTGGAGAGCCCAAGAGGGGTGAGGCATACGGGAGAGAGTCCTCCAAATGCCGATTCAGCAAATTTTAACTTTTTCAACTATAAACCTTTCAATACTTCAGAATAAATCCTTCAATTTTATATGAGATTTCGGTTTCCGCAGCTGTAGATTTATGCAGTGTGCTAATAAGGCCAGGCCAAGAGAAGTGCACATCAACGATGTGACAGACAGCGTAAGGATGCTATTCGGCTTCACGCTGCAGACGTGCTCACTTAGGAACTTTCCAAATGGCAGGCACAGCCCCCTCTCGTTAATTAGCTGCTAAAGCAGCTGATCTTTTGCCATGGATGCATGTCTCCAACTGCTGGCCCTCGGCTGGAGAGATGCAGGAAGCTGTACACTTCCTCACCCCTGGCCTGGATCTGAGACTCACTGCAGGCCTGCCCTCCTGTGTGCCAAGTTATGTGCCTTGGTTGCTGGTGGGAGATGGAGCACTGAAATATAATATGCTTCAGGAGCCAGCTACAGTGACTGAGAAACTACTTAAGACATGTCAACGAAAACAGCCAGTAGCTTTTGACTACAAGACCAGGAAAGAGATAATAATAGGCCCATCACTAGATTGCCTTTATTGATGTGCTTAAGAATAAATTAACTAGTATTTTCTGAGAGTAATTGTGAATCAGGTTCTGTGCTAGTTTTCTTACAAATGTCTTAGTTAATCCTCACAATGACAGAACAAATATGTAGTATCAACTTGACTGCACAGAAGAAGAAACTAGGGATCAGAGAGGTGAAATGCCTTGCCTAAAAAGCATCCCAGGTATGGTATTCACTTGAGGAATACACCTGTCTCCTGTATCCTCAACATTGTATGGTCGACTCAAAGTAGAATGACAATTCCCTCAAAAATAGAAACGTGTAAATAGGAAAGCAGAGACTGTTCTCTAGCTAAAATCACTGGGAGAGACTCGAGTTGTTTCTCTTGAAAACCATGCAGGCTTGGTCATCATAGCTTCAGCTACACATGAGAAGATTAGATTTGTTAACAATGGCTGAGGCCATGATTTTTTTTTTTTTTTTTTTTTTTTTTTAGAATAAGAGGCTCTTTTCTTTTTTTTTTAATTAATTTATTTGTTTATTTATGGCTGTGTTGGGTCTTCGTTTCTGTGCGAGGGCTTTCTCTAGTTGTGGCAAGCGGGGGCCACTCTTCATCGCGGTGCGCGGGCCTCTCTTGTTGCGGAGCACAGGCTCCAGACGCGCAGGCTCAGTAGTTGTGGCTCACGGGCCTAGTCGCTCCGCGGCATGTGGGATCCTCCCAGACCAGGGCTCGAACCCGTGTGCCCTGCATTGGCGGGCAGATTCTCAACCACTGCGCCGCCAGGGAAGCCCGCCATGATTTTTTAATGCAATTTTAATTTTATCACAGTTGTACCTGCGTGAGTTCTATCTCTGGCCAAGATGGAGTAAAAGGGACCATATTTACCCTCTCACCTGAAAAAAATTTTAAAAATTGGGAAGAAAATACATGAGACGGTGGTCTTGAAGACATTGGACGTCAGCCAATGAACCCTGAGAGAAAAGAATCAACAAGGTGGGCCCTACCACTTAGCTAAGCTCACTGCCAGGAGAGAATTCGGGGAACCCATGTGGAGCTTAGCAATCTCCTTGACTTGAGGAGAGAGAAATGGGTTGTCTGGGAAGGTCAAGGCAGCTAGAGTTTGCAGCACAGAGTCTTCAAGAGGACAGAGAGGTACAGAGCAGAGAGCATCAGAGATGGAAGGTGTGCAGTGCATACATGTGAGAAAACGACCTGAGGCTGAGGAAAGAAACCCTCACAAGAGAACAATCTCTAGAGCTTGCCTCGGGCCAGGAATAGTTCCTGTTCCCACCAGCCAGAAGGAAATACTCATAGTTCACAAGTCACCAGGCGGAGTAAAAAGGGGGAAGTCAGCCCTGAACTAAATGCTGCTCTGGTCTTGCCTAATGAAGCTTAAAAGCATGACCCCAATGGATCAGACTATTTCCAAAAACTGTGTCTCAGAACATTCTTCTTGTATCATCTCTTGGATAATTTCTTTTTTTTTTTTTTCTGGTTGATTTACAGTGTTGTGTTAGTTTCTCCTCTACAGCAAAGTGATTCAGTTATACATATGTATATCCTTTTTCATATTCTTTTCTGTGATGGTGTATCACAGGATAATGAATATAGTTCCCTGTGCTTTACAGTAGGATCTTGTTGTTTATCCATTCTGTATATAATAGTTTGCATCTGCTAATCCCAAACTCCCGATCCACCCTCCCCACCCCTCCCCCCTTGGCAACCACAAGTCTGTCCTCTGTGTCTCTGAGTCTCTTTCTGTTTTGTAGATAGGTTCATTTGTGTCATATTTTAGATTCCACATATAAGTGATATCATATGGTATTGGATAATTTCTTTTCCTCAGAATATCTTTGGACCATCAACAGTTTTCTGAGACTAAATCTGCTGCCAGGATGTACCTGCTGAGAACTAGTCACCACGACAGAGTTCCAAAAATGTCCTTAGTCCTATGTTTTCCATATACAGCATAACATTATCCTTGGCTCCCGGTTCTGTTTGGTCTTCTCCAGAAAGTAACCCCTTGCCTCCTGTTGGGGGAGGGGGAGGAATATGGTGATAGAAGGTCGGGAGCCATATTTTTGTTTTTTACACCTTATCCTTCACTCCAGCACTCCCTGATGCCTTCCTTGGTGCTGCGTACCTGAAATTTACTATGCCTCATTAACATAAATCAGCTTATTTTTAATTGATATCTTCATCCACAGGCACATGGTTTTCAACGCCCTACCATCTCTCGAGTCATTTACCAAACTAGTCATTCAAGTCTCATCACCTAACTGCTGAAGAAGTTTCTAGTCCACAGTGTTTTCTTTTCCTGCCTTTTTAACCTCAGACTTTCTTTGAAATTATTTTACTGCCATCTGAGTAGGGTTTTAAGAGAAACATAGCTATGTTGTATTGCACTTATTCATACCATGCTCAAACAATGTTTAGCCAGAAGTTCAAGAGAATTCTTCTGAAACTGCCAGCAAGCAAACTGCATTCTGAAATTTGATGGCCTAGGTGCACACCCTTGTTTATCTGTTTGTTATCTCATTCTACTGATGGGAAAGCTAAGACTTAAAATGATTAAATAAGTTGTTCAGGTCACGAAATTATACTTGTATCTCACGGGTTTTGTGAGTATTAAATAAGGCAAATCACTTCGTACAGTTATTGTCTTATAATCAAGTAAAAAAAAATGGTTTCTCATGATTAAACATCTGGTCCTTACTGATTCTGCAACTTCTGAATTCAGCACAGGTAGGTGTGCAGGGAAAGTGGAAAAGACAGAAAGATCCTTGAGGGAAAAGGATGCACCATGCTGAACCAGGGAATAATGGCATTCCAGTGGGAGCAACAGTGACTGTATCCATTTGGTTATAGGGCAATAATGGCATTCCAGTGGGAGCAACAGTGACTGTATCCATTTGGTTATAGGGCAATAATGGCATTCCAGTGGGAGCAACAGTGACTGTATCCATTTGGTTATAGGGCAATAATGGCATTCCAGTGGGAGCAACAGTGACTGTATCCATTTGGTTATAGGTTTACATTTGTTTGTTTTTTGGATTTTTTTTTTTTAATATTTGTAAGTAGCCATGAAACCAAAATACGTTGTTCAATGATGAACTAGTAATTCTTTCAGTAGAGTAGGAATAATTCCTTCTAATGTGAGAGAAATAAAGTATAAAACTTTCAGTCATTCTTTGGCCAAATATCTTTAGAGTATACTAACGCTGCATTTAATTATACTTTCAGAAATCCCTTAATCTGTTACTTTTCTATTTTGCTGCTGTTGTTCTTGTTTGCTTCCAAGTAATTGCTAAAAGTTTCTGCCTGAGGTCATAAAGGAAGGATTAACTAGTACCAGCCTAGCCCTCCTACAGTAAACAATTAGAAAACTGGACAAAATATGGGAAACAGCAGTCTTCAGACACTGGGCAACAGATGGTACAGGACTGTGACCCCTACAAGAAGAGAAGCAAAGAAGGTGAGACTTGCGATGGCTTTCTGCCTGGAGGCAGTCGCTGAGTCATGGTTCAGGGAGGGGGAAACACAGGAACACAGGGGCCTCCTTGATCTGAAGAGACTGGAGGTCAGGCTTTAGAGAGGCTGAGGTGGCTGGAATCTGTGTAGCTGAGTACAGCAGGGAGGAGGGATCTACACAGAAAGAGTCCCAGAAATCTGCATGCGGTCCACTTGGGTCTTCGGCTACTTGTGGTTGAAGGGAGATCCACAAGGCTAAACCAGGAACCATGAACAGAGATAAGACAACTTATGGCAAGCTCTCTGGGAGAAAATAATTTCATTACATATATCTGACCAAAAAGTTGTATCCAAAATATATAAAGGACACTTACAACTCAATAATAAGACACGGGAATTCCCTGGCAGTCCAGTGGTTAGGACTCGGTGCTTTTATTGCCAAGGGCGAGGGTTTGATCCCTGGTTGGGGAACTAAGATCCCACAAGCCATGCGGTGCAGCCAAAAAAACCCAAAAAAACAGGACACGAGCCAATTGAAAATTGGTAAATTATTTGAGCAGCCACTTCGCAAAAGAAGATGTATGCATGACTGATACACACATACTTATTAGAGTAAGTATATGCTTATTAGACACCATGGAGTTGCAAATTCAAACCGTAAAGGAGCACTTCACTGTTGACACCACATACCCGCTAGAATGGCTAAAATTAAAAAGAATGGTGATAGCAAGGGTTGGAAAGATTTGGAGCAACTCAAACCATCACACACGGTGGTGGGAGTGTGCAGCCACTTTATAAAACAGGCCGAGAGTTTCCTGCAAATTTAAATGTACTCTGTGATCCAAGAATTCCACTCCTAGATATTTACCCAAAAGAAGTGAAAACAAAAGGATAATCCACAAAAGGATTTATGTGTGAATGTTCATAGCAGCTTTCTTCATAATAGCCCCAAACTGGAAACAATTTAAATGTCCTTCAGTGGGTAAACAGATAAATAAATTTTTATATATTCATACAATGAAATAAACTCAGCAATATAAAATAAGCAAAGTACTGTCACAAAGAACAGCAAAGATGTATCTCAAAATCTTTATGCTAAGTGAAAGAAGTAAGATACAAAAGAGTAGATACTATGTGAGTCTGTTTATAGGAACTACTAGATTAAAACTAATTTATAATATAGAGATCAGATCAATATTTGCTTGGAGCAGTATTGGCTGCAAAAGGTCATAAGGAATCTTTCTGAGGCAGATGAAAATGTTCTATATATACATTGATTTGGGTGATGTTTACATGAATATAGAAATTTATCAAAACATCAAACTGTATATCGAACATTAGTGGTAACTTTAGGTAACACCGATCTGCTCTGCTAAGGTCAAATTATTTTTTAAATATTTAAATGCAAATATTCCCACCACCTGATCCATTTAAAAACAAACTTTTAAAAAAAAAAAAGAGAAAGATTTAAAAAGCTTTAGTGGAAAAAAACAGCTGTATAACTCAACAATGGCTATCTTTAAATATCTACATTAATACTCTTCTCCAATCAAGAGTGATTTGAATTCTAAGAGAGAACAGAAAAGCTTTGGTGCACGGAGAACATTGGCCTATCAGAGCAACATTAGGTGCTCTGCTGAGCTACTATGGTGGAAATTAGCAAAATCAGGTAGGGTACCTTCCCAAGCTGAGTTCTAAACCTAAGGGATCGGGTGAGGAGTAAGAATCAGGAAACAAGTTCATGATCTGAAATGAAGCATATGCATCAAAAAGGATTAAGGTGAGAAACACAGTAGATCTGTGTCTGAGGAAGGGCTAAGACTAAAGTACTACTGGTGCTTCTTAGTAGAAGGAGAGGCAGTATCATGATCTGTTAGACTCATAAGCACAAACATGGTAATGCTAAAGAATCTTAGCCACCAGCACAGATGCCAAAGGGCTCTGATTACTGTATTTATCATCGGCAGCTTCTTTTCTAACACTTCTTTTCTAACATTTCTTGGTTTTGAAGCGCCACATCATTTTTTCCACTCTGAGGCTCTTGTACAATAAATCATACATTGCTTTTTTAATTTTTCATTTATCTTTTTTTTTTAATTTATTTTTATATTTGGCCATGCCACGCAGTACGTGGGATCTTACAAGGATCGAACCCGTGCCCCCTGCAGTGGAAGCGTGGAGTCTTAGCCACTGGACCGCCAGGGAAGTCCCCATCATAACTGTTTATCATAGACTCCTAGATGAAACCAGGGAGGCCTGTCGAGCCCAACCCAGACTTTCAGCATGGGAACACTTTCTCTGACAACTGGGCTGGTGGCCATCCAGTATCTGCCTGACACCCATGGGCTAAAGCTATGCGCTTTCCCGTTCCCAGGGGAACTGTGACTTTTCACTGACTTTACTCAGTCATTTCTTGAAAGTAGTTTAGGGAAGGGTCATCTTGGGCTTTTGTTCCTCTAGAAGTATTGACCATGGACCATTCCCCTTGTTAGGGTAATTTACATAAATGCAAAACAGGTAAACGAGGCCTTGGACAATTGGACATTTTCTTTAGCTATGAATTCCATTTAAAGGAAAGATTTTTTTCTTAAGGCCATGGATCATTAACATTTCAATACACCAAGCCTAGATCTGGCAACTTAAATTTTTCAGAGGAAAGGCACACAATCCAAGTGACTATCTTAATTACGTGCATCGGCCCAATTAATTTGTGGTGTATTTCAAGCTGAAACAAAGGCCCAGGAATGAGTCTTGCTGTCCCAACCTAGCCAGAAAATTCTACGAAGCCTCTCCCTCAGTCATTTCAGGGAAGAAAGACAATGGGTGTAGTTGAGCCCTCAAGGTCTTGGCAGCCAAAAGAAGTGGAGGGGAAGCTCTGCTGCCAAAGCTCGTATCAGTGTGGAAAATCACATCATAACTAGCTGCACTGAAGAAATCTCGAGAGTTGAAGGGGCAGACAGTAAAACATCTGATAACAGCAGAATTTTTAAATTGTCCTGAGGATGCGTTTTATTGTCTGAATCAACAGGTTTCTGAAACAAACTCCTCAGAGATCTTTACTGCCCTCTTGACTGTATGTGGCTCCTTTTTGCCTTTATAAGGCATCACTGATGGAAAAGCTGGATTCTAGGACGGTCCTCCCAGGAGCGTCTACCCACCTGCCTGTGTCCCTGTCCCCAGTTTTCTGTCCTGTTTCCGCCACCAGATTAGATCCCTTGCATGTGGCCACGAGTTTAAATCAAGCCTGAGCTTACTCTGTTCGACGCCCTCATTTGAATTGTTTCTACTGTATAACAAATCAGTGCTATGTAACAAATCAGTGCTATGTAACAAATCAATGCTTAAGCAGAATAGATGAGAACGCAGATGGCATGTTTAGTAAGGACGCTGAGAAGAATAACCTCAGCCTAAACACCTATAAAAATCCCCTCAAGTCTATTTCTGATGTCAGAAATTCCATCAGTGCAAGTTTACTTCTCTGGGTCAAAGCAGAAAAATCTACTATCATGCAAAGTGTATGTCGACAGATAATTAAATCATTATTAGTCATCAACCACTTCCCATGAATTTACCTATTCTAAATGTTTCCAAGGGAACAAAGGTCCTAAAGATTTATGTAGAAGAAGGTGAAAATATACACCTATGCACCAGCCAAATGGAAGGAAGCCAAGCGGGAGTAAGGAAATCGGGGAAGGTCAGGGCACTGAGGATCTTGGGAAGAGAAGCTCATAAAGAAAACTAAAAGGGAAAATAAGCAGTTATCCAAGGCCTCGGTTACCTGTTTTGCAGTTATGTAAATTACCCTAACAAGGGGAATGGTCCATGGTCAATACTTCTAGAGGAACAAAAGCCCAAGATGACCCTTCCCTAAACTACTTTCAGGAAATGACTGAGTAAAGTCAGTGAAAAGTCATAGTTCCCCTGGGAATGGGAAAGCGCATAGCTTTAGCCCATGGTGTCAGACAGATACTGGATGGCCACCAGCCCAGTTGTCAGAGAAAGTGTTCCCATGCTGAAAGTCTGGGTTGGGCCTGACAGGCCTCCCTGGTTTCATCTAGGAGTCTGTGATAAACAGTTATGATGGGGACTTCCCTGGCGGTCCAGCGGCTAAGACTCCACGCTTCCACTGCAGGGGGCATGGGTTTGATCCCTAGTCAGGGAACTAGGATCCCGCATACTGCGTGGCATGGCCAAAAATAAAAATAAACTTACAAAAATAAAAGATAAATGAAAAATTATAAAGCAATGTATGACTTATTGTAGAAGAGCCTCAGAGTGGCAAAAATGATGTGGCACTTCAAAACCAATAAATAAGACAGCTCTACATCTGAACTGGGATGCCTAGAGATGTCAATGCTAGGCTTTACTCTCAATGAATTTCCAGTCTGGCAATCGACAAGTAAACTGAGAATAATATGGAAGGAAAGTAGTTGATAGAGAAATGCTCAGCATGCTAGAGGAATCTGGAAGAGTGTCCCACACCCATTCCTAGGGAAGGCTTCCCAGGGCAGGTTCCATCTGAGCTAAGGTTTGAAAGATGAGGGGTTAGGCAGATCCCAAGTAGAGTGGAGTAAAATGCAGTCACAGGCACGGGCCGCAGAGCAGAGTGTGTGAAGTGTGTAAGGGGTGAGAGGTGCAGGGGCGAAGGCCAGAGAGGCAGAAGCTAGACTCAAAGGGTCTTCCTTATATGCCATGCTAAGGAAGTCACGTAAGCATGTGTCCATGCTTGTACGTATATCCTCCACCTTATTCCAGAGAAGATTTAAATTGGCTGTTGCTAAAAAAGCTTGAATTGTATTATAAATGCAGTTGAGTATAATTGAAGGATTTTAAGCAGGGAATGACATGCTCGGGCATGCATTTAAGAAAGATTACTCAGGCAATGTAGAAAATAAATTGAAAGGGGTACAGGGAAAGGGGCAAGACTTCAGGCAGTTAAGAATAGAGGCAATTACAGTAATCCAAGAAAAAAAAAATGATGCAGGCCTGAACTAATGCAATGCCACTGAGAATGGAGAGGAATGGATAGATTTGAGAGGTACTTAAGGTTGGGGAGAATAATTTCTAAACTAGTGGGCCTAATGATACTTAACGCTAGGGGGGTAAACTGAGTAGAAAGAAATTGCTCACGAAATATGTCTTGATCAGGAATTTGAATAAGGGAGACAAGTTATCTAGACAATTTGTCTGATATTAGAAAGCATTTATAGTGTAGAAATATACAGTTTCAAGTACTATGAGTTTACTTTGAATTTCCAGTTGAATCATCAGCCTAGTTTCTTTTAAGCATAGCCTTATTTCTTTTCAAGGTACAAAATTCTGAGATTGGCCAACTGACCCAACCGCTCTTGAAATGACTTAGCGCATTTCTCAAAGTTGCTGTTGCTGGTAGCGACCCCTCAAGATATAAAAACACATCTCACTGTCATGTCTAGTTTCCAGCATGCAGAAACTGGGGGAGGTGACTTTTCCCTGGAAGAGAAAACCTCTTCCCAGTTAAAGCAAATACTTCACAAGAAATTTAACAGTCCAGTAACTTATATTAGACATTATGAGTGACAATATCTAGCACAGAACCTGGAATATAATTAGTTCTCAACTTCCCAGTTAAAGCAAATACTTCACACAGAAATTTAACAGTCCAGTAACTTATATTAGACATTATGAGTGAAAATATCTAGCACAGAACCTGGAATATAATTAGTTCTCAGTCAGTACTAGTTGGATCTGAAATCACTTTTTAAGAAGAATCTTAAAAATTATCATGGAAACAACTGATTAATACAAATACAAAGACTCCTGAAGTTCACTATGACAGAATTTGGCCTATAGGGAAATAAACTAGGGTGGAGGAGGAGGGTGAGAATGTATTGGTTAAAAAGGAAGAAAGAAAAGTATGGTTTTTTTCTGAATAACATGATTATCTACATAAAAATGACTCACATCAAAAAAAAAAAAAAGAAATAACAGATTTGAAGAAAACAGAATTTTAAATAAATATACAGAATTAATAGTTGCTCTGTATACATTGACAGTAACAACTGGGGGAGAAAAGTAACATCATTGGTAATCTGTATTTTATTCACCTCGTTTTCTCTCTTCTGAATCAATATATCAATATACCAAAGACACATCCTGTTGATTTTAGAAGCCATTCATTCACTTAATATCGTTATTAATTTATATGACAAATATTGCTGAGCTGCTGTGGTCAGCACTGGGGAACCCATGGCATGTCCCTGTCATCATGTCTTTTCTCCAGTTTCCAACAGCAAGTTCCTCATTTCAATTTCAGATCTCACCAGAAAGGCCTTTAATATCCATATCTCTGCCACCATTCGGTTCGTGATGACATATGTACTCTCTAAGACAACAGAGGCTGCCTCTATAGCTCTCTTCCTTTCTCCTTGAGCTCTCACGAGAACTGCCTTTAACAGGCTTAGTAAACTCATGCTGCCACCAAATGAAATGCCCCATAAAAGACATTATTTCAAGATCAGGAGCAACTTAAATTATTAACATGTTAACAAAGTAACCTAGGACTTCTAGGTTACTGAAGATGACTAACCTAGTAAGATGACTTACGTGCATCTCACTGGCTCAGACAACACTCTTCGCAGAATATTGGTTTAGGCAGAACTGCTCTCTTACTAAATGTAATACCTCACACTTCTCTACTTTTGGTCAAATTCACTCTGGATTCAATTTGAGGACATCTAGTGTAAAGGGATCACAGTCGTGTGGACACTGACCTTCCTCTATCTGGAAGAGCAAGGATGACTGCACTGACAGAAGCATCATCATTTAAAAAGAAAAAAAAGTGTGGATAAATTAAGTTTTGAGCTGTCTTAGCAGAAGAAAATGGAATCTTCTGAAGCACAGAATAAACTAAAGACAAGACCCTGTGGACAAGCCATGGGGAGAGGCTTGTGTCACAGCAGTGAGGGGAGAACCGAGCTAAGGGTCCCTGAGAATAATTCAGAGAACGTATGTAATGAACAGGACACCTGGAATCCAGCCCCTGCTCCCCCCACTAGTTAACTGCGTGGCTTAAGCAAGTCCCTTAACCTCCCAAGTTTTGATTCCCATTTCCATTAAAAAAAATAAAATAAAAAATAAGGATTAGATTAGATGGCTTTTAAAGATTATTTTTCCTAGTTCTAAAATTCTACAGTCCTCAATACATTCAGACTTCCTTTCACATGCTCTGACTCCTAGAAACTCCACCTTCTTTTAATAAATTCTATTGACTTGCAGGTGGTTGGACTATTAAGAAAAGCAAATTGTTTAAATAACGTCTGACTTTTTGACGGCTTGACTCTCCTAACGGGCCATATATATAACTTTTTTTTCCAGGTAGTGATTTTTTAGGTACATCAATCAAGTAGCCAGTATTTATTGCATGGAGCTAATTAACTTTCAAAATGACATTTTCATTCGCAACGGGGGTTGAGATTTGAACTCAGCTCTCATCAATGGAAAGCAGCTGCACTAATAACCCAAGCCCCCTAATTCTGCCAGCTTACCCTCACCATAAGTGTGTGATTAATCACAGGTTTAAGGGAGTTCTCAGTTACTGTGAAAACAAATCATTACCAGAAACTGGCATTCCCAATTTATTTTATTTTTATTTTTATGACTTATACCCTATTCTCCATATTTTCCATATGTTTTGGGTCCTTTTCATCCATTCAGGACCCTGTAGAGAGGCTCAGTTCACCCCATCTCTTATTGGGTCATGATAAACAAGAAAATTTTGTTGTTTTCTCTTCACTTTTCCATTTCAAAGGGTAGTAGAAATATGAGTACTTTCTAGGAAGAGGTGAGCGAACAGTGTGGGACAGAGTGAAGACAAAGATAAATGGCTTACTCGTCACATCAGGTCCATACAGCAAACACAAAACTTCACCCTCCTGTGAGATCCAGAGCTGTGGGAAGTGAGGAACTTGAAAGTGGACAGAGGGATCTGAGAGTGGCTTATCTTTACCAAATTCTCACTCACCTTTTTCCCTATTATTGGAGAAAGTTATATAAGGAAATCTAAATAAACAATTTAACCTCTCGGCTCTTGTTTGGCAAGCCCCCAAAATGGTGAGAGTAATTTGACAAAGTTTGGAGAGCATTTGAGGGATATTCTTATTAAGTTTATTTGGGGGCACCGAGGCACACATCAAGACTTGGACTCCAAAGCAGCGAGAACTGCCATGGGAACTGAACTGAAAGAAACATACCATCCTCGGGCTTCCCTGGTGGCACAGTGGTTAAGAATCCGCCTGCCAGTGCAGGGGACATGTGTTCGAGCCCTGGTCCGGGAAGATCCCACATGCCGCAGAGCAACTAAGCCCGTGCGCCACAACTACTGAGCCTGTGCTCTAGAGACTGCGAGCCACAACTACTGAGCCCACGTGCCACAACTACTGAAGTCTGCATGCCTAGAGCCCGTGCTCCGCAACAAGAGAAGCCACCGCAATGAGAAGCCCGGGCACCTGCAACAAAGAGTAGCTCCCACTCACCACAACTAGAGAAAGCCCGTGCACAGCAATGAAGACCCAATGCAGCCAAAAATAAAATAAATGAAAAAAATAATAATAAATAATGAAACATACCATCCTAAGATGCCAGGGACAGGGGAGGCATTCAGTGCAGTTAAATACAAGCCTGCATCTGAAGTCACAGGCTGCAGCCTCTGTTAGTGGCCTTTCATGTTCTATTGAGCTGCCTCTCAAATCTGCAACTCAGTGTAGGCCAGCATTTCTGGTTGTACCAGCAGGAATTAATTTATTTGACAACAGTTAACAAGTCTCTCCAGCAATATCAGGTAGGCTGGCTAGTGAGAGAGAGAGAGAGAGAGAGAGAGAGAGAGAGAGAGAGAGAGAGAGAGAGAGAGAGAGAGAGAGGGAGGGAGGGAGGGAGAGGGAGAGAGAGAGAGAGAGAGAGAGAGAGAGAGAGAGAGAGAGAGAGAGAGAGTGTGTGTGTGTGTGTGTGTGTGTGTGTGTGTGTGTGTGTGTGTAACTTACGCCTTACACTCCAAGATCTCCCCTGTCCTTCAACTTTGTGAGGACACCTTTCAGTAAATATCTACATAAATTGCCTCCACCCCCCATCTTATGAGAGAGACAAGGGCCTCTCTCCTAAGATCAGTGGGCCTTCTAAAGGAACGTATGCTTTCTCCACGTTCCTGCTGTTGCTGAACTTTCCTTTGTTTCATTTCTGTCTCACAAGAGGGTTCTCTTTTCTCTGCCTTGAAAACACATCCCCCATGCCTTGCCTTTCCCCAAATATCATCATCCTAAAGCCAGTTCTGTATGATCAACACATAAGGAAGTTTGAAGTTAAACAAGCTGGAAGTTAAACAATGAAACAAGATCGTTTCATTGCAAGATATCACAGTGACCAACCAAGCATGTCCCTGCGTGAAAATTCCATTGGCTGATCCCACATCAGGAAGTTTCTCACCGGCTATCTCTTTGTCTTGTGCTGCAGCCACTGCCCTGTTTTTCCCTTCCTTCTTTCTTTAATGGCTAGCCTCAGTTTCCTCCTGCTCCTGTTTTGTTTCTCATGCAAAATAGCGCAGCCCCCCACCCCCTCCTTCAGAGGCTCTGGCCCACCTTAGCCCATCCCCAAACTCATCTAGGGTGTTCTCGGAAACAAAATGGGTTTTACTTTCTCCATGATCAAATTCTTAGGCACGTGAAACTTCCCCACCAGTCTCTGCAAGTAAAGAAGAAGAACAGGAAACGCCATCTGCCCATATGGATTATATGAGTACCCTCAGGAGGCAGAACTGTCCAGAGTCAGGTCCACTGGTATTGTGTTTTGTTTTCTTTTTTTAATTTTACTTATAGTTGCATTTAAACTTAATACCCTTGTGTCAGTACATTCATTTATAATGTCAAATGTAGTATTCCAAGCTGGTTAACAAAGCATGCTTTTAGGTCTTTCACGACTATCAAATCTGTCTACATTTATTCTTTTTTTTTTAAAGTTTTTATTTTATATTGGGGTGTAGTTGATTTACAATGTTGTGATAGTTTCAGGTGTACAGCAAAGTGATTCAGTTATACATATACATGTATCCATTGTTTTTCAGATTCTTTTCCCATATAGGCCATTACAGAATATTGAGTAGAGTCCCCTGTACTATATGCTTTGTTTTATTTCTAACAGTATATCTTGTTGGCCACCTAACATGACTCTCACAAGTGCTCACACTTTTATGTTCTCTCCCTCCATCTGTCTCTGTCTCTGTCTCTGTCTCTCTCTCACACACACACACTCACTCACTCCATCCCTCACATATTCTCTTTAAAAGCCACACAGTGGTAAATACAGAAACCAATGAAGTAGTCAATCAATCCTTACTCTTCCCGGAGACATGGAAAAAAACATGAAAGAGGAAAAAGAAGAAAGTCAAAGAAAGCAAGAGACAGGAAGACAAAAAGCAGTAGTAGTAAGAGGAAAAAGAAAAGAACAAGTGAAGTAGGTGGTGTGTTTGCCCGTGTGATCGCAGGGGCTCAAGGAAGTGGACAGTATGTGAGTCCTAACGGAGAAAGAGTCCTGTCCTGGGAGCTGTGTCTCCTGCTCTTCAGCTCAGCCCTGCAGTCATCCAGAGTGAGGGGACAATATACAAACACACACCCACGTGCACAGCGAACATGTCCACGGAGAGACACAGACTCACACATATGGCTCTGCCTTTTGGGTGGCAGCTGCCCCCTCTTCCCCTGCAAAGAATGACAGAGGGGAATAAGGTTACTGGGATAAAAAAAAAAACCAAAATGCACATGCCACCAAAAACTGACCTTCCTTTTATATGTGGTTTTTTAATTTATTAAGGCATCGTAAGAAATGTAGCTGCTTCTCTATGCATTAATAAACAATAGATTTATTTTTATGCTTTTCCTCTCCTTGTGGCACAATGCAGATCAGAAATGGGGATGGCTCAGAGGAGATTGAGAACATAAAGGTCAAGGTCCACAGGTCCAGGCTGTTCCCCGGGAGGTCTTTTCTTGTAACATTTCCAGCCTTTAATTCACCCTTCTGAGGTTTAGCAAGGTTGCCAAAGTAGCCAAAGCCGAGGGTGTTAATATAAACCAAACCTCAGGCCCTCCTGGTGACTCCAGAGCTCTCACGTGGTCCCTCCACCCTGAGTCGCCACCACCCCTGAGACCATGGCTTTGGAGAGGGTCATGCCCACAGACACGTCTTTCTCTGTGTGTGACCAGCCTCTGCCAACTTGTGGTGAGACCTTGGATTCCAAATGTAACCAATTACAGGAGTCCCCATCCTGTGGCTGAAGGCATCTGTGTGTGGGAGTCTATTCCCTGGATGCTGGGATTAGAGACCACTGGGCTCCCTGGGACATCTGGAAGGGAGTCCTCCTGGAGCTGCCACTTACCCAGAGGACCATTATCCTCCCCTCCTGCCAGTATCTACAACTGCCTCTTTCAGATGAAGGTCACTAAAACCATCAATCACCAAGAAGAAGCTTCTGGGCCACCCACTACCCATCATTTCTTTAAAGCAATTGGACACCACAGCTTCCAGGGAAATAGGGACAAAAGAGAAAATGACTGAGTAGAAATAAAAAACAAAATTGAGAAGTAGCTTGAAAACTTCTCCCTAATTAGATGGCAACATTTTTTCAAGTTCATCCTGAAAATTCTGAAGTATCTATTACATCCCTTTCTTTTTCTCCAATTCCATGACCCTTTCATTATCTTTCACTCGGATTCTTGTAAAATCTTTCTCAGTGTTCTACTTTCCTCTAATATCTTTGTCTTCCAAATTATCCAGCTATCTTTTAATTTTTATTTTATATTGGAGTACAGTTGATTAACAATGCCATGATAGTTTCAAGTGTACAGCAAACTGATTCAGTTATACATATACATGTATCTATTCTTTTTCAAATTCTTTTCCCATTTAGGTTATTACAGAATATTGAGCAGAGTTCCCTGTGCTATACAGAAAGTGCTTGCTGTTGCCTAGCTATCTTTCTGAAAACAAACATCTAATTATGTTTCTTGTCTTTAATGGCACTCTCTTCTCTATAGCCTAACATGCAAAATATTTACATTTCCCCACCCATACTGTTATGTCCATGCCAATATTCCACTGCATGTTCTATTGCCCCTTCTGGAGTGTTCTTCCATTTCTTGTATTAGCAAAGTGCTAATCCTTCAAAGGCCAACCCATTTGGTCATCTGCTCTGTAAGGTTTTCCAAAGCCCTTCAGACAGAGCTACTTCTGTTGTAAACTACTGACATCTTAAGTTGATAGTTTGGCTCCCATGATATAAAATATGCTCAAGGAGAGCACAGACCACATTTTTAGGTCTTAGTATAAAACATGACACGTAAAAGGTGTTTAACAAATATTTGATAAATATCTGAAAAAAATGAAAAAATGAACAAATGACTCATTCAGTGTCACTAATGGAGAGCACATGTAGCATGGCTAATGTAAAACAGTGACTAATCCACACACAATTCTGTGCATGTACATACATATGTAGGATGACACAATTCATATAGATACATATAAAATCCAATATTCCTTAAGTATATACATGCCACATGCAATGGTCATTTTTTTTTTTTTTTTTACTGGAAAATATGCCCTAAAGATCTTTTTGAGTCAGGCCTTCCTGTATTTATTTGCTGTTTTTGTTTTCTTTTTGCTTTTCTAATTATTACTTTGGATTCCATAGACCAGATATATCCCAGATATTTTAGCTGTCCTCCCTGGCTGAAAGATGTTTAGGTGGATTCTAATTTGTTTTTTCCATCATTAGGAGCAACTGCTGTTGTGAAATGCTTGAACAGATATGCTTCCTTGTGCACATACACATGTTCTTCTTAAGGGTAACACCCAAGAAGAAGAACTGCTAAGTCACTGGAAATGCACATTTTACATGTTAATAATTCTACTGAGTTACCCTACATATTGGTTTACAAACATAGCTACTTGCATATACCCTCACTAACACTAGACACACTGAGTGAGTTTCTTTCTTTCTACTCTTCTAATCTCCCGTTTCACCCCGACTAAAGTCCTCACTGATATATCCTGAACATCTAGTTTCAGATATTTCTTTTTTTTTTATAATAAATGTTTATTAAACTTAGCGTTAAGTTTTCAAAATATTGTTGCTCATCTTAAGTTCTTCTATCTCATTACTTCCTTTGGATTCATCTTTCTTATTGCTGGTGTATATCTTCTTGTAATTCTTTCAGAATGTTTACAGAAGTTTAACTGTCTTCTTACCCATATGTAGAAAATAATCTTCTTTTCGTACTCATGCTAGAATAATAGTACTAGGTATAAGATTATAGGTTGAAAGAAATTTTCCTTCAGCATTTTAAAATTTAAATTTCCTCCAGCATTTAAAATGCTCACTGTATTCTTACATCCAGTGTTGATGAAAACTCTTGTGCCAATATGATTCTCCACCTATTGTAATTAATCTGTATTTTTTTCTACTCTGATAGATTTTAGGATGTTTCTCTTTATACTTGATGTTCTAAAATTTTAATGCAATATATCTAAATGAAACAGTAAATGTTGGGAAATAATTAAGAAACTCCTAAATATTTGGATGTTTTATGTTAGGTGGATAAGCCATCTAAATGACTAAATATTTATTAGACTTTATTTTAGATTAATGTAAAAGGACATAAAATAACTGAGTCCTGGTTCTAGCTCTGCACTAATAGGCTTGTGACTATTGTCTGGGTTTAAAACTTCTCTGGGCATCACTTTCCTCTTTCCTCACAGATGAAATAAGGAGGTTATAGAAAATGTCTCTAAGATACTTTTCAGTTATATAATGGTGGGATAGGAACTCTGAATGTTTATAAACTTTAAAAGATGTTAATTTTTTCTTCTTTCACAAGATGATATTGAACCTAAACTATCCCAATGATACTACTACTTATTAGAACTATTTCATTAAAATGATGTCTGGAAATGTAATACCTCCTAACTCCCTTCCTCGAGTCCCTTTTCCCTGCAACTACATTTCTTTCGAAAGGACGACATTAAAAATCAGACTACACACGTGTAGGAATGTTGTTAAATGTTTCTTTTAATCTTAGAGCCACAGTAGAAGGGAGTGTGCGTAGGTCAGTAAATTAAAGAAGGATTCTATATGAGATGCTATATATATTCCAACTTTTGCCAAAAGGATACTTAAAACACTCACAAAGGGAATTCTAGAAAGCCAAAGGTTTCTCCTTCCAAAAGTCATGGGAGCCCTCTGAATTAAAGCTTCCGACCTCTGAGTACCAGGCTGCCCCTGATTAAAAACAAATGGAACATGGGCTATGGAGCATAAGCCTACCTGATTTATGGCTTGGAAAATTAAGTTACTATTACTTATGGAGTTTGGAAGCCAAGGCCCGATGCAAGAGCTAATTGAGAGTGGAGAAGGGGTATATGCTGAAATTGGGAAAATATATTTTAGAGAATGGCTGAGTGAAGACATTAGGGTATGTAATTAAATGGCCTTAAAAAAAAGTCACACTCCCAACAAGCTCTTATATCAAACAATTGGAATGTGTTGGTTTTATTAACTGGTCTTCTGACATTAGCTCCATCAGGCTGGTTACTACTGAGTGAACTTCACTTTTGACTGACTATAGTAAACATATTAAAACCTTCATTACCAGGTGTCTTACAATAATGGAATATTCGTCTGGGAGAGAATTTTGTGGTAGTTCTCCAGTAATTAAAGACTATTTAAAATCCAGGCAATTACTAGGTTTTGGTTAGCTATACAGATGTCTTCTTCCAGGTTTTCTATAGTCATAAAAGTATATGCTGATGGTTTTCTGACTCATCAAGTGAATTCCCAATAAGCCCTAGGAAGGAATTTTATTTTCCTAAGAGTTAGGGACCAGGAAGTCCTTGTTCTGAAAGGTCAAAGGCTGGAAGGCATGGGAGGGAATGAAATTATGCACAGCGTCCTTGCCGTCAGCTCCCAATCCACTGTAAGTCCACCTTCCAAGCAGCTTAGAACGTTGCAGGGCAAGGAACTAAAAAACTAATTCTTTCTTAGAGTTGGTCTGTGACTACATCAGTGATAAAATGGATGACATATGTAGAGACTTTTTATTTTTAGTGGCCAATCAAACATTCCAGACTGATTGCTGTGTAATTTGTTAAAACAACTACTAAAAATCTTTGAAATTGAAAGCTGATGCTATCTAATCACAGGAAAGATCACTTTCATTATCATTAAACTTGGTTACTGAGGAAATATGTATATATACTTATTTAAATACAATGAAGAGCTATTTTGTTAATTGAAAGTCATTTTTTCTAATTGAGACCATAAGAGAATATTTCCCCTACTTACTCTTTTTTTTTTTTTTAATTCATACACTTTATTCTATAGTTGTGGTTTTCATGCAGGGGTGATTTTGCCCTCCAGGGAACATTTTGCAGTGTTTGGAGACATTTTTGGTTGTCACATCCGGGGCAGGAGGTTGCTACTAGCATCTAGAGGGCAGAGGCTAGGAATGCTGCTAAACATTCTATAATGCACAGGACATCCCCCATAACCAAGAATTATTCAATCCAAAGTATCAGTAGTGCCAAGGTTGATAAAGGTCTCTTTTGAGTAGGGTTTAACTATTCAGCTTGTAGAGCATTAATTAATTCAATAAATAATAATCCATGGACACATAAAGCATATTGGGGAGATTACTAATTATTACTCTAAATGGACTCGAATTATAAAAATTCAATTTACACATAATTTTCATGGAGCACATTTATTGTTGAAAATGAGATCTAGATTTAGAGATTTAAACCAACCAAACACCAACAAAAAGAAAACCGAATGACGACACCATCTAGAAGGGAAGCACCTTTTCGATGCCTGACCTGGCACTTTGCCCACGATAAGAACTCAACAAATACCTGATGAATGAGTTTTTGTTTTTTTTTAAATCAATGTTATTTAAAATATCGAAGGATGCTTAGTGTATAGCACCGGGAACTCTACTCAATACTCTGTAATAACCTATATGGGAAAATAATCTAAAAAAAGAGTGCATATATGTATATGTATAACTGATTGACTTTGCTGTACACCTGAAACTAACACAACATTGTAAGTCAATGATACTCCAACAGAAATTTTTTTTTAAATAAATAAAAAATAAAGTATTGAAGGAGAGGTCTTCCTAAAAATTTACGCAACTTCTTAATAAAGATCTAAAATGCCCAACAGGAGAAAAATTCTTTCCTAAAGAAACAAAATTCTCAGTTTTCCCTAATGTAAAGAAGATCAATTATTTTAAAAATTATTTGGCTTTAAGGATGCAGACTTGGTTGAAATAGTAGAGAGTTTTGTGGCATTTTAGTCTCAGATCTGGCTCTGTTTCAGTGAGATGCACTGACTGTTTCCAGATACAGAAATATGTGTGTGCCCTTCAGAGGAACACTCCACTATAGTTGTCTGCTCTCCCCAAGCTATGCTGTTTCTCAAGTCCCTCAACTTCAGCTCACTAGCCCGAGGTAACAAAGATGTTTCACACCGCTAATTAGGGGCTGGCAGGTAACCCATCTAACCCCTGAGATGGAAAACACATGGTTAATAAATTGTTTGGTCACACTTCCTGCCACTCTGACTCAGAGATGCTCACACATCAACTGCCCATCCACAAGTCTCTAACCTTTTGCGTTTTCTGGTCAGGAATTTGGAGGAGGGCAGGGAAGCCAGAGAAACAGTGACAAAAAGAAAGAGGTCCCGAGAGACCCAGAACAAGAGAAACCAAATGTAGACCAGAGCTGGGATAGAAATTTTCAGACTTTTGCTGAAGTTTTTCTCTCTCTCACACTCACACAAACACGAAGAGTGAAATGTCATTTAACAAAGAAATATTAATTAATCTAGCTAGATGTACATAAGTATATGTAGAAACCATCTTTCACAATTTCTTGGTCATCTTGTTTAAATTACTGATTTCAGACTAGCATAACTTTCCATTATTATAAAGAATTTTTAAAGGTTATAATAAATAAAAGAAGAATATTAGGATAATAAGGTTGTGAACGGAACTTAAAGATGTGTAACAAAACCAAATTCCTCTCTCTCTCCCCCCCTCCCCCTCCCTCTCCCTTTCCCTCTCTCTCTGTATACATTTGTGTGTGTGTGTGTGTATTCTTTATTAGACAGAAAAACATTATACTAGCATTTCTTCCTATGGTCAGTGATATTAGTCATTTTAATTTCTGGCAGGCCAGCCTGTACTTGGAAATAAATTAATAACTGCTTGATGAAAGTTAAGTATAATTTAAAGATGAAAAATAACTATATTGAGAAAAATGCATCATGTAAACTTAGAGAATTTTTAAAAAGTGGTTTCAGAAACACAGCTGAACCTAACTTCACTTGTGAGCCATGGCATGGAGCACTAAGAAGGGTCAGTGGGTACTTATTTATTAAAAATGAAGAAATCAAATTGATGCTGTGAGCTGCTAAGTCGGAAAAGAAAAAAAGAAATCCAACATAATACCTGCTTGTTTAATAAGTTCAACCAATGTGAAATTGCTGAGTTTATAGGTCAACAATAAATGTCAACAATTTTACATGGTTTAGTTTAATAGCATCATATGCACAAAAACTACTTAATAGAACAATTTAAATATCTCCCCTTACTTCCCAAATTATCTGTGAAAGAAAAGCGTGAAAGTTAAATCCTGTGTTCCCCTACCATCAGTGTGGGGTGACATCTTAGAAATAATGTCTTCCTCACTAGGCATCTAGAATAATTTTCACTTCAAGAAAGAACCCATCATTTCCGGATATGCTGGGATTATGTGGGAAGTGGGGCTGGGACTCCACAGCCGTAGGCAGACAAAGGTGTGGGATCAGAACAAAGGGAACCAGAACAAGAAACAGTCACAGTGCCGGGCTCCATTCTACTTTCTTGACATACATTTACTCATTAAGTCTCACAAGCAGCCAATGAGGCAGCGTCATTATCAGCCCATTTTATAGATGTGGTAACAAAGGCACGGGCTGGTTAACTAACTCTGCTATGGTCACACACTTGTGGAAGCAGAGACAGAACTCACTTTGTCACTTTTCCCAGGTACTATATTCCTCCCCAAACAGCACTCTGTCCTTCCTCGATGCCCTCCTTACTCTGATTTATGTTCCTTTATGGCATCGATCCCCACTTCATGAGCAAATTGGCATGGGCTCATATACTTGTTGTCTGTGTCTTCCCTCTAAATGCAAGGTGCCTGACTATATCAGCTGTGTCTGTTTCATTTGCTGAGGCATAGTTTGTTGAGGCATAGGAGACACTAAATAAATAGTGGAATAAATTACTGCGTGAATGAATGAATGACTGGTGTACTCTACCCTAGACTAAGGAACAAGGAAGGAGTCAAAACATCAAGTCATTAAATTAAAAGTAAGTTGCTAACGAAAGGTAGACCCAGCATAAGGGATTGGGGACCAAGCCTGAAGACATTCCCAGGAGCAGCCTTGGGGGTGAGCCTGAGGAGAGCACATTTTCTGACCTGCTTGGTGGGGAACACAAGGGGCCCAGCCAGGTGGGTCAAGAAAGTGGGCCACTCTTTCCCGTGTGCCTTGTCCGTTCCACCACCACCAGCACCATGACTACAAGTTCTCTTTTCAGCTGCTTTCCAGCAGAGCCGATGCACTGAGTCATGTACAGTCTCCCTCTGATGTGTTTCCAAGAGGACTGACCAGGATTCAGGCTTTGCTCTGTGGCTCCAGATCAAAAAATTTCCCCATGAAATCCAAATAGCCCAAACAAGGATTGAACGCATGCCTTGGTCCTTATTAGCACCAAAAGGTGGCCAAAGCTACCACTGTGGAGAGGGAAGTAGAAACGAAACCGGGTGGAAGATTGCACGACTGCGTGTGAAATGCTTCCATGAATTTAAATGAGAGCTGTTTAAACACATTTACACTTTTATGGATAACGGCTCCAGCCGCTTACAGCAGCTGCATAAAAAGAAAACAAAATCAGTGTTAGACAAAATAGGGTCTAACATTTTTAGACCCTAAGAAGAGCATTTTCTTTTGACACGGGCCACTGGGAGGAGTCTAAACAGCAGCAGTTAATACAAAGTGGGATGAGTTATTCTGAGGTGTTTTCACGGAGAGCCAACGCCAGTACAGGCTCGACTTACACTCACCTACAGGTAGGTACCTGTGGGGAGGAGAAGGAGCCAAAATTTCCATGATCGTAGTCATCCTTGCATAGCCCTTTATCCCCAAGAGGAGGAAATATTACAAATGGAGGAATTTCTTTCATTTTTGTTTAATAACTTTATTTATTTATTTATGGCTGCGTTGGGTCTTCGTTGCTCTGTGCGGCCTTTCTCTAGTTGCGGCGAGCGGGGGCTACTCTTCGTTGTGGTGCGCAGGCTTCTCATTGCGGTGGCTTCTCTTGTTGCGGAGCACGGGCTCCAGATGCGAGGGCTTGGCTGCTCCGCGGCATGTGGGATCTTCCCGGACCAGGGCTCGAACCCGTGTCCCCTGCATTGGCAGGCGGATTCTTAACCACTGCGCCACCAGGGAAGTCCTGGAAGAATTTCTTATTCCTCTCTTGGTTCAGGGTAAGGAAGCCTCCATGTCAGTCCAACACAAGCATATATGGAGTCTGGGATATATTAAGTGTGGAGACTACATTTCATTCCTTGATACCATCCCCAGTCCCAGACTTGGAGCACTCACGGGAATCAGCACAAGGCAAGGTAGGGTCTGGAATTCACTCCATGATCTACACATCCAGCCATTGGACATTCAGCAAACATCCACTGAGCCCCCATTAGATACCAGCCAAGCACATCCTATGCTCCTAAGATGCAAAGATGACTTAGGCAAGGTTCTTACAGTCAGCACTTTACAGTAAAATGTTACAGACCAGTTCAGAATTATAATCAAGTCTGCTAAGTGCTGAGATAAAAGTAAACATGGGAACGCATGGGGACACAAACGGAAGGGCAAGGATGCCTGGGTGGGGATTGAAAGTCTCAGAACCAGACGTCCAGCTGGAACACTTTATAAAAATACATGTCTCTGAATCTGAGAACATTCAGGGCATGAACACTACAGTCTGCCACACTCTCTACCCTACGCAATCAACCTTCATCTGTTTGAGTGGTCGTTGCTGGTGACAAAGTGACCTCTGAGAGAACTGGCTGAGTTCACAAGGGAGTGAAGAAGTGGCATTCAGGCTGGCTCAACCTTGACTGTACAGTAGCCATGCTGATGAGGGAAAGGGGCCTTAGGAGAGCAAACCATCTGTGAAATGGAGTAGATGCATAAAAATGAGCCACTACTGGAGAAATCACAAGGAGTTGAGGATTTCTGAAGAGGGACGAAAGAAAGCATCTTAAAGAACAACTAAAAATTTGGAGTGACTTTTGAAATATATATATATATATATATACACACATACATGTACAGTATATATATATATATATACTGTACATGTATGTGTATATGTAGTTAATATATATACATATATATATACACACACACATATATATATATCTTCAAGTCCATTGGTAATAGAACTCAAGCAAGGAATTTTTTTTTTCTTTTAGTACAGGGTCTGGATCGAGATTACCAGTTAAAACACAAGATGTCCAGTTAAATTTCAAATAAACAATTGTTTAAAATATAAGTATGTCCCACATGTTAGATGGAACATATACTAGAAAAAAACATATATGTCCCTAAAATCGCATGGGACATACTTACACTAAAAAAAATTGTGTTGTTGTTGCTGCTTATCTGAAATTCAGAATTAACAAGAGACCCTTTATTTTTATTCACTAAATCTGGCAGCCTTAGCCTGCACACTTGAAAACTCCCTCAGAGTGTTCCTGTTTCCATCACGTAACTTGCAATCCAACAGGCATTCAGATGCTTTCAGAAAGCTGGGGGGAGTTCTGCTGAGCGCACAGTAACTTCTTGTAGCCCACATAACTCTTCCTGCTTAGTCTGTGACCCCTTGTCCACACAGTAACTTCTTGTAGCCCACATAACTCTTCCTGCTTAGTCTGTGACCCCTTGTCCACCCTGATATCACCCCTTATTTGCATCCCACTCTCTATCCTTGGGCCACTCTCCCAGACATCCTGAGAGCAGGTTAAGGAGGAGCGTGGGTGGTTGAACAGGGAACCCTGAGAATTTGGAGGCTGAATGAGAGAGAGTAGGTAGGTAGAGAGAATAAATTGTCCACAAAGTCAACAGCCTGCTGGTGAAGCTCAACAATGACCATGTTACTTTAACACGAAGGAGAAGTGTGGCCCTGGACTGTTCAAACGCCATCCCTGGTCTGGTCTATTGAAGGAAGCCTACAGAAGAGAGCTGGCCGAGAAGTCCATTCTTCTGGATGCAACTCAATTGCAGCACAGACGAGTTGGCTCCTCAGGATGTATTTCAGCCAAGTGCAAGCACGTCATTCCTCACAAGCACCCGTCACCAACTTCAGGATGCCGTTGCCAGCAGTGTGCCAAGCGGCTGACGCCTTTACAGCGACCGTTTTCCGTCTTTTCTCTAGTCCAGCCGCGGAGCCTTGAGTCAGGGTCATCGGAGCTGTGTTCAGAGTGGGGTGAGGAGGCACTCAGAGCGCACCGGGCATTCCGGCTCGATCTTCCGATGTGGGATTCAAGTTTTAATCTGATTTGACACAGTTATTTAGGGAATCCACAGACTTGTCATGAGGCAGACGATTAAAGCGGAACTAAGGGATTTCGGCCTGTCTTTGTGAAGAAGATTAAAAAAAAAAAAAAAAAAAGTTGGAGGAATTTACTTTGTTTCTCCTTTTACACACCCCACACAAGAAAACTGCACTATAGACACTTGGCAGTGCTCTGAGTTCCAATAGCCAGGCAAGGCATGGAAAAAACAACAGAAAAAGAGACAATAAAAGATCTTTTCTCACCAAGTTGTTAGTATAAAATGCACTTTTTTTCTTGTCTTTGTCACTAGCCAACTTTGTTAAAGGAGTTACCAAAAACAGTGAAGTAGAATTATTTCTCTTATCCAAAGAGTCCTTATAAGTGATAATTATGGTAACAGGTCAATAGATACAGCTTTAGGGATGTAGGACCACAAGAAAAGACTGTGTATGTTCTGTGATTCATTTTCAAGTCCAATTCAAAACTGATCTTGAGTGAGATCCATTTTTACTGATTTTAGCTGTAGAAACGAAGCTTATGCTGACCAGTCTCTGGAAGGCCAATGCAGACGGCATATTGTTTCCCAGTTTCAAGAGAACTCTGCTACTGAAGGTGGTTTAGCTGGGTGGGGACAATCCCACCATAAAAACCAGAGTAGCCTTTACCCCAAGGGAACGTGTGTCTGTTGGTGTGTCACTTGGTGCTTTCAGATGGTTTTTTGTTTGTCATCATACATTCTCGCAGTCTTCTCAGGAACTGCGGGAGAATGATAAGATAAGACCAAGTTCCTTACTCAAATAAGGACAGGGTTCACCAGCTTTGGTCTCCAAGATAACTTTCTGTTCCAAGTCCAAGAAAACACCAGGCTTCAAAGATCAGAGAATCACACTCATCCCCCCACCTCCTAGCAACCCTGGGAAACCAGGCTGTTTTGTATGAGGAGCAACCGTTCTCACTAGGATACCAGCACTGCAACTTGAGGTTTCTAAGGGGAGAGTCAGTAGTTTCGTGAACCTCTGCAGCACGTGGAATGGGGTGGCGGGTGGCATTTCCGGAAGTCCTGACGTCCCAGGACTGTTTTTCATAGCAGTCCTCCCACTCCTTGTCTGAGAACTTCATTGTGCCCCCTGCTGCAGAAGCCCCAGAGACCAACAGAGAGATGCTGTTCTGCCTTGGGTGTACAGACTTCCAGGCCTTGTGTTCTGACCTTGGGCAAATCACATAAAATCATGGGACCTGGTTTCACGGTCTATAAAATTGGATTAATCCTATGTGCTCCTCCCAGCTTCATAGGGTTGTTTTAAGGGCAAAATGTTGAGATCATCCACTTAAAAGCACTTAAAAGTAAAAATTAATGCAGTGTAGGTATTAATATCGTAATTGTTGTCATCATTCTGATAACAGGATCACCACCCTTTTACTGTTGTCAGTGGATGTTGTGAAGTTCCCCCCACATACGCACACCCTGCTCCACAGGCAACAGATACGCTCCCACCTTTGCACTGACTGTTCCCTCTGCCTGGAACGCTCCGCAGCCCCAGAGCATCACTGCCAATGTCCTCTCTCCTTCAAGATTCATTCAAATGCCCTCTTCCCAGTGAGAAGTGCTCTATTCTATTCAAATTACAACGTACCCCTCCACCCGCAGCATTCCCAGTACTCCATGAACTGCCACATATTTTTCTATAGAATTTATTTCTTCCAACCGACTATGAAGGCTATTATGCTTAATATAATTCGCATATTGATCGATATATTAAATTGGCATCATAACTATATCATTTATTATGTTGATGATCTATTGCCTCTCTCTGTTTCACAAGGGCTGAGATGTCTGTTTTGCTTATTAAAATATCCCAAGCTTATTTAGGATAGCCCCTGGCACAAAGTAGACATTTAAAAAATGTTTGTTAAATTAAGTAATTAATTGAAAATAAACCTGTGGACATCCATTGTACATCAATTCCGTGTTCCTTAGCCTAGAGTCCAAGGGCAAACACGACCTAATCTACCTTTTCAGTATCATCTTCCTCTTCCCTTTTTTTGGTTTTCCCCTTTGATAAACACATCCAGCTAATGTGGATTATCTTCAGTTGCTCCCAACATCCTACAGAATTGTATTAACTGTCCTTATCCTGTTTCTTTTGCTTAGAATGCCTACTCTCAAAGTGTTCTCATTTCAAATCTTATTTATCTTTCAAGTTCCAATGTTCTTTCCTCTATGAAGCCCTTCCTGATTTTCAAATAAGGACATACCCTTTCCTTCCTCTTAACTCAGCATGTGACTTATGCCTCTAGTGTGATCATTACATTTACATTGCCCTATATTTATTTGGGGTGCTGTTTCATTTGCTAGGGCTGCCATCACAAAGTACCACAGACCAGGTGACTTAACAACAGAAATTTGTTAAGAATTTATTTTCTCACAATTCTGGAGGTCAGAAGTCTGAGATCAGGTGTTGGCAGGGTTGGTTTCTTTGGAGGCCTCTCTCCTTGGCTTGTTGATGGCCGTCTTCTCCCTATGTCTTCAGATGGTCTTTTTTCTGTGTGTCTGTGTCCAAATTTCCTTATAAGGACACCAGTCATATTGGAATAGGGTCCACTGTAGTGACTTCATTTTTATTTAATTACCTCTTTAAAGACTCTATCGCCAAACACAGTTATATTCATATATTAGGACTTCAATATATGAATCTGGGGAGACAAATTTAGCCCATAGCAGGTATGTACCCTCAAGCTACCCCAAGGGACCTTACAACCTACTCCAGGTTGTTAGCTGTGAGTTTCTTCCAGACAGACACTTGGTTGTATCCATTTGTGTAACTCCCAAGCAATCTGGCATAGGTTCAGACCTACTGGCTCTCAAAGACTTTTGAGTACACCATGTTTCCGAGCACAGTCTCACAGAAACCAGAGTGTCTGATGAAGACTGTCATGACCCCCTCCTTCCCTGCTCTTCGGATCAACTGTCAAATCAACATGATCCCCTTGAATTTTTCTCAATTTTGTGCCTATCCCTTTTCCTTTTCCCCCCAAGTTTGCTCTCCTAAAGATCATTTCCCAGCTGAGGAAAGATTTGCTTCTTCAATTGCTCTTTGCAAATGAGAATAAACTAAGTCTTCGTTCTGCTTGTCAATAACTGAGCATCCTTGTAACTTTCAGTGAGGACAAATCTTGCATAAACAGCCTCACATTGTAATCAGTAAGGTATAGTCAAAACTTAAGGCGACTCTCTACCTGAACAATGTTCTAACTAAGTTAGCACCTGCCTAGTTTGTATTCAAAATAATTGATTTTGGAATCAACTGTTGTGTTGATTTGGAAGCACATGATATCTTTGACAACCTCTACTTCAACTGTAGAATTTCTAAAGCTCTCTCCAAGCCACAAGAATTGTGTATATCAGTCAAAATGTAAAAATGCTCTTGCTAATACAGGATTCCAACTTCAGAAAACATTAGTTGAGAGAACTCTAGAAAAGTGTCTTAGGAGATTGACAGTAATGAATGTTGTGAGCCTGGAAACACAGAGAATTCTTAATTTTCCAGAAGATGGCTGATTTTTACAGTACAGGTTAAAGATCTTCTATGTAGAAATTCAGTCCTTAATTAAATTCTTCAGTTTGCATTTGTGAGCAAAACTGTGATCTCGTGTTACTGAAAAGAACACACACACTCTCTATCAGTGAGACTGAGGGGCACAAAACTAGTTCATTAGTCTAAAAAAAAAAAAGCAGATCACTTGTAATTTTATGCTTAAGGAATAATGTCATCAAGCAGCTATCTCTAAGAAATTAGAATACCCAAAATCTCTGAAATTAAACAAAATAATCCTTGCAGTACCTTTTAAGAAAAGGAAGTAGTGTTTTCAGGAAAAAGAGGACTGAATTAGCTGAGGAAGTTTAAGTTATAGCCCTGTTTCTAGCAGGCGTTTGCTGTGTGAATTGGGATAACTCACATATCATTTTGGGGCTTCAGTAGCTTCACCTGTCAGAAGAAAGGGCAGATGAAGTGATAACCATCCTTGAGGCAAGGCTAAACTGTGAACTTTGGGGAACTTAAACTTTTCCATGAATTCGCGTTATACTTCAAAACCTTCCTTCAGTTCCTGGAAGCTCCACTGACTATTCCATGGGGTGCTCGGGTTGGACAGAGAAGAAACGCCAGGAATACACAGCACTGTACAATGATCAGACAAAATGTCTCAGGTGCACCATTTCTGTGAGGAGCCGTGATTGTGGACAGTATTCTCTGGTCCTCCCCGTGTCACCCACCTGCTGGAGCAGAGACACTCAGACCGTTCATCAGGAGGTCCCACATTGACAACAGTAAACACCCACAAGACACTGCGATGATGAAAGCATGTCAATAAAGCAAACATATCTCCTTGGGTCACACTATGTCACTCCCCAGCTATCTTATTAGGCGTAATGTGTAAAATACAAAAACGGTAAAGCTGCTGAAAGCACATGTCAAGTTCACACAGTAAACAAATGAAGAGGAAAAATGACTACTTTTTCACAAATTCCTAGATAAATGCAGCATGTGTCTTGCATTGTTTAAGCAACCTTGTCCTAATAAACCCAAATTTTTACAAATGTATTCCAATGGAAAAAATCTCCTGAGTATCCCCTGGGCAAATGCCAGGAGCCACTGTTGTAGATATTGCCTAACAGCCCCTAGAAAAACCTGCCAGTTTCCATTCCTAATAGGTTGAGCTGTAGACAGAAGACCACATCACCCAAGGAACCTGCCCATCAGGAAAAGACCAAAAACTGCTCTGATTATAGTAAGGTCTAATTACTTACAGAATTGTACACCAGAGTGGTATTTTCTTTTTCCCACTTGGCAAGTCTCATTATACTCTAGGTATGCAAAGCAAATTGGGTTATTGATGGTTGCCCTACCAAAGCTTTCAAAAACATGGAAACCCAGAGACTCTCATTAAGTTACAGATCTACTAATGGAATCCTGCAGGCTGGTAAACTCCAACCTATTAGCTATAATATTGCTATTGTTATAGCAATAATAGTAACAATCCTGTGCAGGACCTAGCAACCCATAATCTACTTTCTGTCTTTATACATCGACCTTTTTTTCATATTTCATATGAATAGAATGACATAATATTTATAATTCTATCTGTATCATTTATATATGACTTCTTTCATTTAGCATAATATTTTTAAGGTTCATCTGTATGTTTTAACCATATCAGTACTTTCTTCTTTTTTAATACCAAAGAGTATTTCATTGTATGGGATATTCTACACTTTATCTATTCATCAATTGATCGACATTTTTAGGCCATAATGAATAATGCCTTTTTGAAGACTGCTTTCATTTCTCTTAGGTAAATACTCAAAAGTAAAAGCTGTGTCATATGGTAAATTTATCTTTAAGAAACTGCCAAAGTATTTTCCAAAGGGACTGCATCATTTTATGTTCCCACCAGCAGTGCAGGAGGCTTCCATTTTCTCCACATCCTCACCAACACCTGTTATCATCTGTCTTTCTTATACGAGCAGGAGATTTGAAACTTAGCTTACCTTTGGGTTCACTGACAACTGGATATTCTTCATGTGAATAAGTACACAGCAAAAAGTGTCATCGATAAATTATCATAAGTGTACGAAGGCGTAAATATCTGTTGATATTCAAAAATCATTTCCTCTGTTATATCAAAAGACCCCAATTACAACCTGTCTTTTGATTTACTATTTGAAAATAAGTGGTTGTTCTTTTCTCTCTCTCTCTTAACTATTGGATCACCTCCAGGGTAGCCTAGTATGAAAAAACTTTAATTGTAGCCAAGAAAAAATACCCCAGGAGTGGTGAAAGAAGAAATGACAAACCAGAGTTTTTCAGCAGACACACAAAAACATTACGCAGCCTGACGCTTCTGAAAAGGAAAGGGAAACAGCTCAAGACCATAGCAGCAAAAATTTCGGCTACTGAGCTTTGGCTTCTCATTTCACCAGTTCCCAGTGTTTCTACCAAAATGAAAAGGTTAGTCATTACTCAGTGGAAAATTTTGTTGAAGGGAAAAAGTATATACTAATGGAATCTGTTGCCCAGACTGCAAATTACAAGTGACAATTAACTAAGACCCACAACACATGCATAAGGCAGTTCTACCCCCTATCATAGCAAAGCCTTGCTGAACCTCGTTATTTCTTAGGATGTAACATTTTGGGGAGGGTATTGGGACATGGGAATTTCATAAGAACTTTTACAACAGATAAAGGCCATATATGCACTTTGTGGGGAAAGACTTTTCCTTTTTTAAGCTACTTAGAGAAGTAGCAGAATAAATCTAATGGATTTGCCATATGTTATCAAAAGCTCATTCTCTACCAGCATGGATTAAGAGAGACTCTTCCCACTTCATTTGAGGACATATAATTTTTTTCTTCTCACTCATAACACCCAACTTGGACCCACAATGAGTGGCAATAGTGGCAAACTTTATAGTTTGCAATTCATCCAACGCACACGCATTGAACATCAACTGTATGTCAGCCACTGCATTTCCTGAAATTGTCAGTTCAAGTATTTTTTATAGCATTGTCACCACATTAAAGCTGCCAGCAGTGGGTGATGACAGAGTTGGGTGTGGGAGATAGAAGAACCACAAGATAAAACAAGAAATTAAATCATGGAACCTTGTAAAATAAGGGAAGCCACTGACCAGAGAAATTCTAACTCCCATTCCCTAGGATTGTGACATCATTAGTCAATCCATTCAGTACGTTGTTGACGTTCGGGTGTTCTCTTCCCCCCAAATCCAGAACTTTTCCAGGTTCAGTCAATGCCCGAGCCATCAGGCCAAGGGCTATTTTCAGCTGCAGCAGCTCCCTTGTTTTGCGAGCAGCCCAGACAGGAAACCACCCAGTCTGGGAGGATTCAGTTAGGTCCCAAAAGAGCACATACTCAGGTACAAGACCTTCAAGGCAGCAAGGGATGTTGTGGTTCATCACCATGCACCACTAAAGAGGTGAACAAGCAGGCTTTGTTTCTCCAAGGGATTAACACTGTTTTACACAGACACACACACACATATATAATGATATATGTATGTAAATATGTGGCATACACATATACACGCACTTGCATGTATGTATATGTATAGATGCATATGTGTATATGTATGTAAATATAGGATACATATATACACATATATATTTGTAGTATATGTATATATGTATATACATATGTGCGTAAATATATCACACATATACACATGTATATTTGTATGTATGTGTATACATATATATGTATGTATACATATATAAATATATGAGGGGTGGATCTAAAAGGCATTTTACAAGTCCCCCTGTTCCTCTCCATGTAGATCCCCCATGGATTTCCACAGGGAACTTGTGGAGACCTTAGATTTAGTCTTTTTTTTAAGGAAGATGTTTCATTTTGACTGAAAGTGCCAATGGTTAAAAATTAAGTAAGTGTGAGGGGAGAAATATACATCAGATTTTGTAGACAGAAAAAAAATCTGTCATATACAGAGTTCTGGTCAGAATTTGGAGAAGTTCCTTAAGGTGAGCTTGACTTATTCATCACCTCCCAGGAGGCTCCAGTTGGTAAGTCCACCTGGCATTCCTGGTCCTACAAGTGCCCACAGTGGCTTTAGAGAGAAAAGAAGAGAGCAAAAGGGCAGAAGGACGCATCAGATCACCCAAAAGCATGTGCAATATTTGGGACATACTTATACAAAAAAATTACTCAGTTTATCTGAAATTTAAGTTTAACTGGGTTTCCTGAACTTTGTCTGGCAACCCTATCATTGGTACTCATCACTCACTCATTCCTATGCCTTGATTTCTTCATGGTCAGTCTGTCTTTTTTAATCCTTACTTCCCCCTGGGGCACGGTCCACAGCCGGGAACAGGATAATCAACTAACGTTTATTGGATCAATGGATAGACCCGTTACTAACATAACCCAAATCATTAATTCTTATAAGCCCCACTATCTCATATAAAATGGTCAAACTGAAGTTAATTGAGGAAATAAATGTCAATAAGAACTTTCAGATGCATGACTTCATACCAGACTATTAAATACAATAGTTAGTTTCTACAGTTGGCAGGTTGGTACTTGAATTGGGATGAATTCCTCCCCAGAGAGGAAACCAAGAAGTTCCATTCAACCATGGGTAGCTACCATTTATTGAATGCTCACTATGGCCCAATATATATTTATATGAACATTTAACTTTCACAGAACCCTACAAGGTAGGAGTTTAACAGGAGTTTCTTAAACAGAAGTTTAAGAGGAGTTTCCTCTTTCACAGATGAGGAAAGTGAAGCACAGAGAAGTAATTTGCCCAAGATCACACAGCTGTTAAGACAACTGGAATTTGAACCCAGGCAGTCTGGCTCCAAAGCTGGTATCCTACCTATTCAGCTACACAGTAGCTCAAATAGAATGATACTATGTATCCAACTATGCTGACTCGATAACTTTTGCTTCTGGAAATAAGTGAGTTCTTACTGTCCATGCCCTAGCCTTCTTTCTCTACTACCAATAGTATTCTTTTTCTTTTTTTTGGGGCGGGGGGCGGTGTGGGGCGTGCCATGCAGCACGTGGGGTCTTAGTTCCCTGACCAGGGATGGAACCTGTGTCACCTGCATAGGAAGCATGGCATCTTAACCACCGGACTGCCAGGGAAGTCCCACCAACAGTATTCTTGAACAGACTTTGTGTGGGTCTTTTCCTTCTACAACTTCTCCCTCACCACCCACTTCTATATAACTCAGCCAATACTGCAAATGGCTTTCCAAAATGGTGACATCAACATACAAGAAGAATCTCCCAGTGCAGTTAGGCCCCAAATTTAAGAGGTTATCAAGGTAACGCCCCGCCACCAACTCTCTGCTCCAGAAGAAAGGACAGGGTAAAAAAGTAGGTGCAATTAACACAGTATAATAAGGCTTCTTTTTTGAAATGTATGCTTGTTGGGTGGAGAGAGTGAGGATTGGGGTACAGATTTCTCAGACTGGAGATTCATATCCAATAGACAAACCCAGAAAGTTGGGCATAATTCCTTTTATTAACGATGACTCAGGTCATTTCTAGTGACTCATAGCATCTACGTTTGGGGCGACAAGGATATTTTTGGAAAGTTCCCTAAAGTCATTTCATGTAGAGGACTATATAAATATTAGGCACCATGCTATTTTATCTGCATTTGATAGAGATGTAATGTGTCTTTATTATCCAATTTAAAACTAATATTTTAGGCGATGACAAGCTGAGAAGGCTGGATCCACGGAACTGGAACTGGAAATTTTCAACTGGGAAAATCTAATCCATTTTGACTGATGGCTGGAAGGAAGAGGGGTAAGGTTGAATCGACACTTTGTAAGGACAATTCATCAGCTGTAATAAGCCAGTTTCAAGGGGAAAAATAATGTGTTAAACCATGAGATCCTCCAGTTAGAAAGAAAGAAAAAATACTACAAAAGGCCAATACAAGTCAAATTTCCAAAGAAGGCTGCTCAAACTATATCCCAGGAGTTTTTTTCAGAACTGATTTTAAAGAAAACTAATAATTGTCCATCTGACATGGAGTAAAATTCTCACCAGGCAGATAAGGATAGCCAGAACGATACTTTTCTTTCTTAAGTGTCTTTGAATTTCATATCAAAGCCTTTCAGTTCAATTTATAATGAATGTTTTAATTTTTGTTCCATCATCTGCCCACATCTACCCACGCATCAGCCCACTAGACTTGGTGTTCTGGGGCTCAGGAAACACAGCTGAGGGATCTAGCACTTGAGAAACACTGAAAACCATTGGCATTGCCTTTGGATACCAATGCCCTATGTTCCTAAGTTAAAGTGCCAGAAGCCTCAAACCCACGTGACTCTTGACATTCTAACTACTGTTAGGAACAAGAGGAATACCTGCTCTGTTTCACCACCATCATCCAGGCCATAGAGTCTTCTCAGTGGATACAAGAAAACACCACACATGGCTGCAGTGGGATACGTAGGCCAGGTGTGGAGACTTCTGGGTATCACCCAGGTGTGCTAAACCATTGCACCTCATCAGGATGCAAAACCTCATTTTGCTCAAATCACAACTCTTGGTTTATCTCCTGGGTGGAGGGGGAGGGGGAGCACACAGACGAAGCTCAAATAATAAGAATGCAGAAGCTCTGTGCCTGATCTACCCTCTTCGAGGTGAGGGAACCCTTTGGTAACCTTACCTAGGCAGGTCTGATCTGGGAATACTAGTCTTTATATGTTGGATCTGAGGTCCTCTCAAGTCAAGATGATCACCTCATTGAGAAATATCAAGAAAATTTCACCCAGAAAACACTGATGAAGCAGTGTGGGGAAGGAGAGGGAGGAAGGGAAAGGAAAGAGGAAAGATGAGAAGGAACAGGAGTAGGAATAAGAACAGAAGTAGGACTAGGAAAGGCAGAAGGGTGGGGAGAGTTAGCTGAACTTGCTCTGATTGAGACTCTGAGCCTCTGCCAGCCCACGAGAAGCTTGCTGCTGTTGTTTTTAAGGCTCCATTTCATTAAGACCAGGAGTTGGGCAAGGTTCCCTCCTGATCGCTGGGCCAATATGCTGCTCTGTTATTGCTACCATTGAGAAGGAAAGGGAAAAAAACATATTTGGCATCCCTGCTTAGACAAATTTACATTTCATTGTGGAAGATTCCTGTTTGTTCAACTTTACTCAATTCCACTCTGTTCCAGCCAAATAACCCTTTTATCCTTCTTCCACATTTTTGTAGAGAGAGGAAGGAAAAGAGAGGAAAGAGAGAGAGATTGGGATAGAAAGTGCGCGCACGCGCGCGAGAGGGGGAGAGAGAGAGAGAGAGAGAGAGAAAGAGAGGTGGCAGGGGTGGGGGTGATATGAATGAGAACACGGGCTCTTAGGGTCTACCGAATTCTTCCCAGCCCCCTTTGAAAGTGGGATATTTCCTACATGTGTACAAAGAATTGGAATTTGGATTAAACTGTTTCTTGATTCATCCATGGTTTCAAACAGAGAAAAAATAAGGTCCCAATATGAATTAGTTTTTTTTTTAATAAAAAATTTTATATGAGGTTGAATTCAACGCAAGCAGGACTATTTTGGTCCTTATCCAAAAAATAAGCTCTTATTTATAAAATGCCTAAGGAACCTCGTTTTAGAGCAGCTGTATCAATCAGACAGTTCAATGACTTGAACCTTGAAAAGAAAGTTAACAGGCTAGACCAATGGGAAACAACAGTCATGCCTCTCACGTGCCTTAAGATCCCGTGATTAAATAATTCATGGCATTTTGCATTTGCCAGCGGGACAAAACTCCCTATTTCAGGATGAGTCTCCCTTGTCAATCTGCAAACCACAGAAAAAGAAAGGCAGCAAACCTGGACAACATAAATCTCATAAGTTAGCACTAGCAAAGACTGTAATATTTAACCAAAAAAATCTAAATACATAACGTTGGATTATAAGACTTAAGTTGAAACCAGGACCAATTGCCCAAGTACCTTATCAGGTGTGATCCCAGCCCTGAGATGGAGGTACAGTGAAGTGAAGTAAGTGAGCTATAAAATCAGATCCTCTGAGCACGCAAATCCACCCTTCTCTGGTTCTTATTCATTTGGAAAAGATCTGCTGCATTTGGAATTATTTGACTTTAAAAAGAAATTGGTTAACTACCGACTTCATTTTCTCTAAAAGTATAGATAGGTCAGTACACATGTATAGTTCTGCAAATACACATTCCAAATAATTTAGGAAATGATATCATTAGTTTAGCACGGTGGTTGCAGTCACTTAAAAAAAAAAGGAAGAAAGCTCTTACTGCCTGTTGCCTGTTTCTGACTATTTCACAAGGAATTGAAAGGACTCCATATAGGTTTGCCCTATTAATGCTTTCTGCTTTGGAAAATTGAACTTCCTTCGTCCTGATCAAAAACAATGAAAATTGATTTGGCCAAGTGTCTGGACTGTAGAACATTTCAGAAAAATTTTGGATGCTCTCTATTTGTTCTATACAGACAAAACATGATAATGCAGAGGGAAAAGAAGGAGAAAGGAATGGCAAAGAAGCACTTGAAAAGATGTACCATCCTTGGGGCAGGGGGAGGGAAAGAAGAAAGAAAAAAGAAAAGTTACATTATGACACAAGAAAGAGGTGATGTATTTCCACCAATCACTGTCAAGAAATTCCCAGCTTGGGCTTCCCTGGTGGCACAGTGGTTAAGAATCCACCTGCCAATGCAGGAGACACGGGTTCAAGCCCCGGTCCGGGAAGATCCCACATGCCGTGGAGCAACTAAGCCCGTGTGCCACAACTACTAAGCCTGTGCTCTAGAGCCCGCAAGCCACAACTACTAAGCCCGCGTGCCTAGAGTCCGTGCTCCGCAACAAGAGAAGCCACCACAATGAGAAGCCTGCGCACCGCGACTAGAGAAAGCCCACGCACAGCAACGAAGACCCAATGCAGCCATAAATAAATAAATATTAAAAAAAAAAAAAAAAAGAAATTCCCAGCTTGATCCCTTCACCATAGCTCTATGTGTGTGGCTTAAATCCAGCCCCTGCACGCCATTTATCTAAGGAATGATTCCACCCCAGGTCAAACCCAAGCTACACGTAGCACATGAGCTGAACTTAAGAGAGCTGGAAGAACTCACTTTGCTCTCTCTTCTACTTGATTCAAGCTAAACCCCCAATTCTTTTCATTTTCTTAGGAAATCCTGAAGAACTGACAGGACAATCACACACTGAAACCTACTGCATGCCCAAAGGATGTAAACGGTAGGCACTGTACATTTTTTCCCCTCAATGCATTTGACCATACAATAGTTAAAAACTTTTCTGCACCCATACTCACCTTAGCAGAAAAATTGCAAACCAGAAATTCCAAAAGAACTGGCACTTAATTGATAGCAGTAAGTCAATGAGAGAAGTGTGAAGTCTTGTTTGGATCAAAACTTTCTCAGGATCAGAGGCCCACACCACCCCCAACTAATCCAATACTGCTGTATGCTGAACAAAAACAAAACCAGAAGGACCCCACGCTCTCACTGCCGAGGGCCTGGCTTCAATCCCTGGTTGGGGAACTAAGATCCCGCAAGCCGCAGGGCATGGCCAAACAAACAAACAAAATGAAAGTCTGAACAAGTTATTTCTTGGATGCCTACTGTTCCAAGCATCGTGTTGGCTGCTGAGAAAAAAGCTGGTGAACAAAACAGACGCACTTATTGTCTTTATGGAGTTTACATCTAGAAGGGGCGAGAGCTAATGATCAAATAATCACCTAAACTGTGCCAAGTACTATAAAAGGAAAGCACTGGATATCCTGCGAGGTAGATCGGGGACCCTGACTTACATAAGGCAGGAGGGTGAAAGTATCAGGGGACGTCTGAATATGCCGTTGCAAAAATCTCATTTTCCACAGCAGACTCAAAATCACACAGTCTCGGTGAGCAGGGGGTGGAGGTCACTTGATTCATTATATGTTTCTGCAAGAACATTTTTTTCCTCTAGGCTGACAGGATGCAGCATTCTTTGGAGAAAACAGAATCCACAACGGGAGACCAGAAGGAGGCTACTTAAACCGGAAGTCACGGGGTAACTCTCAGTGAATTTCTGCCATTAGGTGGTAAGAGTTCTGGTTATGTCATGGGGAAGGGACACTGGGAGACAGAGACAGAACCTCACCTGGAAGCCCCAGTGCTTAGGCAAATGCTTTCAGTCTTTAGGACAATAATCAGGAGCCCACATCCTGTTTTCACCCAGGCTCTGAACTCATCTGCATAGCCAGACCAAGTCAGAATGTTCCTCTCAGCCCTGGGTCTCTGTACTAGGCTGGGGACTATTTTAGTAGCCCTTGAAGCATCACAGGTCAACTACAAATGACATTATGCAAGAGGGCCCCAGCTCCAGGTGTCTGTGAAAGCCTCATAATTGGCAAAGGCTACTTTGCACTTTGAATTTTCATATGCAGAAAAAATATGAAAATCCCTTTCCCCATCTTATCAATAGAAGAACCTACATTAGAACTCAGGCTTCCTGATTTCTTGCCCAGAATTCTTCCCAGTCTTTGTATCTGTGGGTAGCAGAGGAAAAAAAAATGTACTTTCTCCTTTCCAAATTTGAGGTTTGTAAAATATTATGTGCCTTGCTCAAATTGCAGTGTCACTTTATACAATATATCTGTATTATTAAAAATTGACCAAGTTAAATGACTGGTAAAATATATGGAATGGCACCAAACAACTGCAGGGTGGGTTTAAATGCATTTCCAGTACCTGACGTCACAGAATCCCTCATGAGAATCAGGAAAATGGTAAGGTTATACTTGCCATTATAAGAGTCATCTTAAACATATGCAAAGTGCATTTAACCTAATACAAGCCATAGGTGGAAAACCAGTTGAGACTACTGTTTCATGTGACTGCCCTATTAAGTGCACTGAGAAGAAATGATATAGAATCACAAATTGCAGACCTGGAAACATCATCCAGCATAACCCCTTATCAGGTACTGAAATGCCTGTAGTGATAAGGATCTCACTATGTAGTGATAAGGGTCTCACCACCTCTTAAGCAGTCCATTAAGCAGCTGTAATTTGCTTCAATCCAGAAGCGAAGAAAGAAAGAGAGAGAGAGAGAGAGAAAGAGGGAGGGAGGAAGGAAGGAAGGAAGAAAGGAAGAAGGAAAAAAAGAAGGGAGGAAGGGAGGAAAGAAAGAGAGAGAGGGAAAGAAAGAAAGAAAGGAGGGAGGAAGGAAAGGAAGGAAGGAAGGAAGGAAGGAAAAAAGAAAAGGAAGGAAGGAAGGAAGGAAGGAAAGAAGGAAAGAAAGAAAGAAAGAAAGAAAGAAAGAAAGAAAGAAAGAAAGAAAGAAAGAAAGAAAGAAAGAAAGAAAGAGGAAATAAAGAATCTCCAACCTACCTTCAATGTAAAGAATCGACAAGTTACCAAGAATACAATACAGCATTTTACAAGGATAGTCAAATAAACAAATCATCTGTTAAATCAATGAAACATTGCCTTAAGGAGGAGCAGAGTCAAGGTAGATCTAATATACTAAGTCACTAGTTTAGCAAACATTTATTGAGTACTTATTATATACCTAGCACTGCTCTAGGCATTGAGGATAAAGCAATGAATATAAAACAGACTATGTTCTGGCAACTTACAGGAATAGCTTATACAAGAATATCTTATATAAATAAGTAATAATGAGAGCAAGCACTTCTGGAGTACAATGTGGCAGATTTTCTTCTGAACGTTTTATGTACGTTAACATGCTTGATCCTTATAATGACCCTATGTAGGAGGTACTTTTATTAACCCTGTTAAATTTCTATATATGTAAAGTCTAACAACTATCCTCCAAAGTCACATGGTAGCATATAATGGAGACATGTGCAACCAGGCAGCTTGGCTTCAAAGCCATCACGTTCGGCTGTCTTTTAGAAAGAAGTGTGTCTGTTGGGAGCGAGGGCAGGGGTGGTTTGTTAAATCACAGGGGAAATACTGATGCTATGGGGTGGATGTCAACTTTAATTTTAGGGGGAGAATCTGTAGATGCCTCCTGGAACGAGAAACCCTAATCTGAGACCTGATAGTCCAATAGGAAATAGATAGTTTGCTGCAGGGAGAAGGAGTCCAGGGAAGTGATTCCAGCAAAGGGGACCTCAAGTGCCCGGACCCAGAGGAGTAAGACAACATGATGTGAGCCAGGAATGGAAGGATCACCATCTATCAGGATCCCCAATGGACAGGTCGTAGCTCAACGGTGACGCAACTGAGGTGAACTCATTTTTGTAATTACTGTTTTCACTTGGCTCACTCCTTCATTCGTGAGTGAAGTAACTATGATGTGTCAGTCACTGCACAGCAGCTTATCCACAGTTCCTTGCCTCTAAGGTGCTCCTTGTTCTAGATGAGGTGATGGCATGGAGGACCAAGCCATGCTCAACTAAGAAACCTAAATGCTTTCAAGATGGAAGGCAATACTGTAAAAGTGTCATTTCTTTCTAAATTAATCTAAAATTAATATAGATGATTAATACTTGTCCCATCAAAATATCAAAGGTATATTCTGAAACTTGAAAGAATGATTCTGAAGTTTATTTTGGGAAAAAATGTGCAAAAATAACTAATAAATCCCTGGAAAACAAAAACCAGCAATCTGCATTAGAGAACAACTAGATAATAAAATGTATCATGAAGCCATAATAACTTTACACAGTGGTGCTGGTGCAAGAATAGACACCTGGTCATCTCATACAGTCAGCCTGCACTTAACGTGAAAGTTTAAAGGTCACTTAAAATCTCCAATGATATGTGAAAACAGAATGCCATTTTAACTTTCCCTTCTTTAATTGCTATTAAGACTGAACATATTTATTGGCCATTTGTATTTTTCTCTTTGTGAATGGCCTTAAAATTTCCCTGTATAGACGTTTCTTGACTTATGATGGGGCTATATCCCAATAAACCCACCCTGAGTTGAAAATATCATTAAGTTAAAAATGCATTTAATATATCTAACCTACCAAACATCATAGCTTAGTCTAGCCTACCTTTATTTTTTGAATTTTATTTTATATTTTTTAATACAGCAGGTTCTTATTAGTTATCTATTTTATACATATTAGTGTATTTATGTCAATCCCAATCTCCCAATTCATCCCACCACCACCACCCCCCGCTTTCCCCTGCTTGGTGTCCATACATTTGTTCTCTACATCTGTGTCTCTATTTCTGCCTTGCAAACCGGTTCATCTATACCATTTTTCTAGATTCCACATATATGCGTTAACATACGATATTTGTTTTTCTCTTTCTGACTTACTTCACTCTGTATGACAATCTCTAGATCCATCCACGTCTCTACAAATGAACCAATTCCGTTCCTTTTTATGGCTGAGTAATATTCCATTGTATATATGTACCACAACTTCTTTATCCATTCGTCTGTCGTTGGGCATTTAGGTTGCTTCCATGACCTGGCTATTGTAAATAGTGCTGCAATGAACGTTGGGGTGCATGTGTCTTTTTGAATTATGGTTTTCTCTGGGTATATACCCAGGAGTGGGATTGCTGGGTCATATGGTAATTCTATTTTTAGTTTTTTAAGGACCCTCCATACTGTTCTCCATAGTGGCTGTATCAACTTACATTCCCACCAACAGTGCAAGAGGGTTCCCTTTTCTCCACACCCTCTCCAGCATTTGTTGTTTGTAGATTTTCTGATGATGGCCATTCTGACCGGTGTGAGGTGATACCTCATTGTAGTTTTGATTTGCATTTCTCTAATAATTAGTGATGTTGAGCAGCTTTTCATGTGCCTCTTGGCCATCTGTATGTCTTCTTTGGAAAAATGTCTGTTTAGGTCTTCTGCCCATTTGTGGATTGGGTTGTTTGTTTTTTTAATATTGAGCTGCACGATCTGTTTATATATTTTGGAGATTAATCCTTTGTCCATTGATTCATTTGCAAATATCTTCTCCCATTCTGAGGGTTGTCCTTTTGTCTTATTTATAGTTTCCTTTGCTGTGCAAAAGCTTTTAAGTTTCATTAGGTCCCATTTATTTCTGTTCTTATTTCCATTACTCTAGGAGGTGGGTCAGAAAAGATCTTGCTGTGATTTATGTCAAAGAATGTCCTTCCTATGTTTTCCTCTAAGAGTTTTATGGTGCCTGAACTTACATTTAGGTCTTTAATCCATTTTGAGTTTATTTTTGTGTATGGTGTTAGGAAACGTCCTAATTTCATTCTTTTACATGTAGCTGTCCAGGTTTCTCAGCACCACTTACTGAAGAGACTGTCTTTTCTCCATTGTATATCCTTGTCTCCTTTGTCATAGATTAGTTGACCATAGGTGCGTAGATTTATCTCTGGGCTTTCTATCCTGTTCCATTGATCTATATTCTGTTTTGGTGCCAGTACCATATTGTCTTTATTACTGTAGCTTTGTAGTATAGTCTGAAGTCAGGAAGTCTGATTCCTCCAGCTCCGTTTTTTTCCCTAAAGATTGCTTTGGCTATTCGGGGTCTTTTGTGTCTCCATACAAATTTTAAGATTTTTTGTTCTAGTTCTGTAAACAATGCCATTGGTAATTTGATAGGGATTGCATTAAATCTGTAGATTGCTTTGGGTAGTATGGTCATTTTCACAATATTGATTCTTCCAATCCAAGAACCTGGTATATCTCTCCATCTGTTCACATCATCCTTCATTTCTTTCATCAGTGTCATAGTTTTCTGAGTACAGCTCTTTTACCTCCTTACGTAGGTTTATTCCTAGGTATTTTATTCTTTTCGTTGCAATGGTGAATGGGATTGTTTCCTTAATTTCTCTTTCTGATCTTTCGTTGTTAGTGTATAGGAATGCAAGAGGTTTCTGTGCATTAATTTTGTATCCTGCAACTTTACCAGATTCATCGATTAGCTCTAGTAGTATTCTGGTGGCATCTTTAGGATTCCCTATGTATACTACCATGTCATCTGCAAACAGTGACAGTTTTACTTCTTCTTTTCCAATTTGTATTCCTTTTATTTCTTTTTCCTCTCAGATTGCCGTGGCTAGGACTTCCAAAACTATTCCAAAACTATGTTGAATAATAGTGGCAAGAGGGGGCTTCCCTCGTGGCGCAGCGGTTAAGAATCTGCCTGCCAATGCAGGGGACACGGGTTCGAGCCCTGGTCTGGGAAGATCCCACATGCCGCGGAGCAACTGGGCCCGTGAGCCACAATTACTGAGCCTGCGTGTCTGGAGCCTGTGCTCCGCAACAAGAGAGGCCGCGATAGTGAGAGGCCCACGCACCGCGATGAAGAGTGGTCCCCGCTTGCCACAACTAGAGAAAGCCCTCGCACAGAAACGAAGACCCAACACAGCCATAAATAAATAAATAAATAAATAAATAAATAAATAAATAAATAAATAAATAAATAACAAAACAAACAAAATAGTGGCAAGAGTGGACATCCTTGGCTTGCTCCTGATCTTAGAGGAAATGCTTTCTGTTTTTCACCATTGAGAATGATGTTTGCTGTGGGTTTGTTGTACATGGCCTTTATTATGTTGAGGTAGGTTCCCTCTATGACCACTTTCTGGAGAGTTTTTATCATAAATGGGTGTTGAATTTTGTCAAAAGCTTTTTCTGCCTCCATTGAGATGATCATATGGTTTTTATTCTTCAATTTGTTAATATGGCATATCACATTCATTGGTGTATTTTGAAGAATCCTTGCAAGGATTCTTCAATATACGCAAATCAATCAATGTGATACACCATATTAACAAACTGAAGAATAAAAACCATATGATCATCTCAATAGAGGCAGAAAAAGCTTTTGACAAAATTCAACACCCATTTATGATAAAAACTCTCCAGAAAGTGGGCCTAGAGGGAACCTACCTCAACATAATAAAGGCCATATATGACAAACCCACAGCAAACATCATTCTCAATGGTGAAAAACTGAAAGCATTTCCTCTAAGATCAGGAACGAGACAAGGATGTCCACTCTCACCACTATTATTCAACATAGTTCTGGAAGTCCTAGCCACGGCAATCAGAGAAGAAAAAGAAATAAAAGGAATACAAATTGGAAAAGAGGAAGTAAAACTGTCACTGTTTGCGGATGACATGATACTATACATAGAGAATCCTAAAACTGCCACCAGAAAACTGCTAGAGCTAATTAATGAATATGGTAAAGTTGCAGGATACAAAATTAATGCACAGAAATCTCTTGCATTCCTATACACTAATGATGAAAAATCTGAAAGAGAAATTATGGAAACACTCCCATTTACCATTGCAACAAAAAGAATAAAATACCTAGGAATAAACCTACCTAGGGAGACAAAAGACCTGTATGCAGAAAACTATAAAACACTGATGAAAGAAATTAAAGATGATACCAACAGATGGAGAGATATACCATGTTCTTGGATTGGAAGAATCAACATTGTGAAAATGAGTATACTACCCAAAGCAATCTACAGATTCAATGCAATCCCTATCAAATTACCAATGGCATTTTTTACAGAGCTAGAACAAATCATCTTAAAATTTGTATGGAGACACAAAAGACCCCGAATAGCCAAAGCAGTCTTGAGGCAAAAAAATGGAGCTGGAGGAATCAGACTCCCTGACTTCAGACTATACTACAAAGCTACAGTAATCAAGACAATATGGTACTGGCACAAAAACAGAAACATAGATCAATGGAACAAGATAGAAAGCCCAGAGATTAACCCACGCACCTATGGTCAACTAATCTATGACAAAAGAGGCAAAGATATACAATGGAGAAAAGACAGTCTCTTCAATAAGTGGTGCTGGGAAAACTGGACAGCTACATGTAAAAGAATGAAATTAGAATACTCCCTAACACCATACACAAAAATAAACTCAAAATGGATTAGAGACCTAAATATAAGACTGGACACTATAAAACTCTTAGAGGAAAACATAGGAAGAACACTCTTTGACATAAATCACAGCAAGATCTTTTTTGATCCACCTCCTAGAGTAATGGAAATAAAAACAAAAATAAACAAGTGGGACCTAATGAAACTTCAAAGCTTTTGCACAGCAAAGGAAACCATAAACAAGACGAAAAGACAACCCTCAGAATGGGAGAAAATATTTGCAAATGAATCAACGGACAAAGGATTAATCTCCAAAATATATAAACAGCTCATGCAGCTCAGTATTAAAGAAACAAACACCCCAATCCAAAAATGGGCAGAAGACCTAAATAGACATTTCTCCAAAGAAGACATACAGACGGCCACAAAGCACATGAAAAGCTGCTCAACATCACTAATTATTAGAGAAATGCAAATCAAAACTACAATGAGGTATCACCTCACTCCTGTTAGAATGAGGATCATCAGAAAATCTACAAACAACAAATGCTGGAGAGGGTGTGGAGAAAAGGGAACCCTCTTGCACTGTTGGTGGGAATGTAAATTGATACAGCCACTCTGGAGAACAATATGGAGGTTCCTTAAAAAACTAAAAATAGAATTACCATATGACCCAGCAATCCCACTACTGGGCATATACCCAGAGAAAACCGTAATTCAAAAAGACACATGCACCCGAATGTTCATTGCAGCACTATTTACAATAGCCAGGTCATGGAAGCAACCTAAATGCCCATCAACAGACGAATGGATAAAGAAGTTGTGGTACATATATACAATGGAATATTACTCAGCCATAAAAAGGAACGAAATTGAGTCATTTGTTGAGACGTGGATGGATCTAGAGACTGTCATACAGAGTGAAGTAAGTCAGAAAGAGAAAAACAAATATCATATATTAATGCATGTATGTGGAACCTAGAAAAATGGTACAGATGAGCCAGTTTGCAGGGCAGAAGTTGAGACACAGATGTAGAGAATGGACATATGGACACCAAGGGGGGAAAACTGCGGTGAGGTGGGGATGGTGGTGTGCTGAATTGGGCGATTGGGATTGACATGTATACACTGATATGTATAAAATTGATGCCTAATAAGAACCTGCAGTATAAAAAAACAAACAAAACAACTAATACTAAACTTTCATTGGGTTATTTGTATGGAAATATGTTAATATAAATGTTTCAGACATTACATGAAATTCCTAAAAATCTTATATTTGTATTTGTATGGAAATATGTATGGAAACATGTTAATATAAATGTTTCAGACATTACATGAAATTTCTAAAAATCTTATATTTGTATTTGTATGGAAATATGTATGGAAATATGTTAATATAAATGTTTCAGACATTACATGAAATTTCTAAAAATCTTATATGTTCTGGTATAATGTTATAAGTCATAATCCTAGTTATTACTTTAAAATGTATATCTCAGAAATAACTAATTTTCTTGTCAACTGCATTATTATGAACTTTCATCAAATCTTTTACCGTGGTCATTTTTAAGTCTTTTGTCATTTACAGACAGTTCTGGGTGTACTCTGATGATTTTGCAAATATGTTCCTATAAAAGGGTTTCATCTTCAAGAAATTCATGGAAAAGACTCTGACAAGTACAGGTTTCTGGTAACTGACTGTACTGCTGAACTGAATGAATAAGCATTTTCAGAACTCTGATGAAAAACTGATGAACTCATAAAAGTGCTAACAAAAGATCAAGATGAAAAAAAACAATTAATTACATGGGACTGAGTGAACTGATGAGGATGAGTATAATTTTTGTGACTTTCTGTCTGAATTAAAAGAAAAAAAAAAGTCCCGCAAGGACTCAGAGGCAAAGAATATACAAATCAATTTCCACTGCAAAGTAAAGGAGCTGTTACAGTGGAGGATTACTGGACTGAATGTCAATATTATGACATAGTATGAGTGTGTTTCATGTTTGGTAATTGCAATCATTGTTGTTTTTGTTGTGGTCATCCATGTACAATGCTTGGTGTCAGTCTATTTATCTCTTGTAAAAATAAAATACAGTGTGTGTGTGTGAAAAAAAACAAAACAAAACAAAAAAACAAACAAAACAAAAAAAAACAATAAAGTTTTATCAAGTGTAAAAAAAAAAAAAAAAAAAAAAAAAAAAAGAAGTCTCCCAGCTATGTATTCATTCATAACACTAAATCCAATGTCTGTAACTCTCCCTCCCTGGGACTTGATTGACTTCTCTCCTCAAAGCTTCTTCCAGGACTGGGTACCCAGCAGAACCCTGGGTTACACCATGCAGTATATTTATCTAATGAAATATGAGCTCTGGATACAGTGAGCCATGCTTTGCCACAGACACCCCATCCATCTGCTGAAAATAATCAATCTCGGAAAATAAAAGTCCTGGGAAAGTTAAAAATGGGTACATGCTGAGGATTAACAAGGGGTTCAAGGGCAGAACTGCAGTTATTTTATTGACTTGGAATCAGTGCCTGGGGAAGGGATTGGGCTAAAAAATGCATTTGTCATGTAAAAGCCGGGGTTGCCTACAGGCAACCACACAGGTTACTCAGAGTTGCCTCTCGGATGGAAATCACACAGTTGTCGTGGCAGCTGATCATTCCAATTTCTGGACAGACTGATGCCCCTGGTTGGTCGGCTTAGTTACAGAACCTTCATGCCGTCCCACGGCCCCACCCTTAACCTTTGCTGAAAATAGTGTTAATAACAACTACCATAATAATGGAAATAGCACATAACATTCACTGAGTGCCTATGACGTGCCAGGAACATTTATGAAGATGTTTCAGATTCAAAAATCTCATGTAGTCCTCCTAAAAACCCTCTGAAGTAGTTATTATTACTCCTGGTTTACGGATCTGCACATAAACTGAGAAGACACGAACCCAGTGAGCTCTGTGACTGCAAGCCCAGCCCCTCCGAGTGCAGCAGCACACTGGTAGACAGTTAGGAACGACTGGGTGTTTGTCCCTGTGCAGTCCATTGTTCTTACTGGAAAAACACAGGCTATCCCTCAGCTTTAATAATGCTGATCTCAGATTGATAGGCTAGTAAGCTAACCAGGATGGGAAGAAAGGTTTTCCATGGCATCATCTGGAGTGGGGAGGATGAAAATTCTAAGGTGGCTTCCACACGTTATGAAGCTCAGGAAGGGAAAGCACACAGCCATGCCCATCTCTGCTTTGGGCCAGGCTGGCTGCAGGCAATTGCCTTTCTACCCTTGTTCCTGGGAAGACCTGCCAGAGCCACTGCACACTCCCGAGACTTCCTAATTTAGCTCTAAACATATTTATTCCTGAAGAAAAGAATCAGGTTCAGATGGGAAAGTATGTACAAAAAAAAAAAAAAAAAAAGAATGAGAAGCACTTGAAGCGAAAAGGGAGAAGTAATGTTGCAATGGGCTCCCTAAATTTCACCCTGGATAAGAATGTAAGCTAGTCTAGAGTCAGCTACACTTAAGTGTGAATGCAGACTCTCTAATTTGGACAAAATAACTTTTCTCTTCATCTGTAAAATTGGGTTAAGACTAGAACTTATTGGGTCGGGTTGTTGTCTGGATTTAATGAGTTAAAAAACATGAAAGAGCTTGGCATGTAAAAAGGACTCAACATAGGACAGCTGTTACTGTCACCCTCACCCTCAACATCATCTGCAGCAGCACCACCATCCTCATCCTCATCATCCCCATCATCAACATCATCCTCATCATCAGCTTCATCATCATCATCACCATCATGTTCTCTCAGCTCCCCTTCAGCATCCATGATGCTCCCTGCACCCTTACCCTCTCCCTACATCACCGTCTCACACCCTTTTTTTAATGCAGAAATGGCAGTTGGGCTTATGATAAATAGGAGAGAATTGGCTTTCCTCTTTGCTTTCAGATATGGCCAATAACCAGTGATCGTATTTTCACCACTTCCTTATCTGAAGTAGAAGCAGAAAGAATGGAATCCTGAAGAACTAGCTATTCTCAACCCCATTTTTTTCCCTTAATTAAAAACCACAAACAGCTCCTAACTTTGCATGTCAGCCACACACATCCAGGTGTCTGATATTTATGCTGAGGGACCATCTCCTAGAAAGGCTTTTTTTCTCTCTTACAGAGGTTGCCACCTTCAATGGGCTTTTAATAGTTTCCCATACTTTTCCTTAAAACTGGTAAATCAAATTGTTGAAGAAAATTTGGAGGAAAAATGTAGTCTGGCAAAATACAGTTTCTAAGAACCAGAGCTGGAAGTCAAGATGTTTGGCTTGGAATAACAGGGAGGGACTTAAACAGAAGCAAAGTGGGCGGGGGTGGGGCGGGCACTAGCTGAAGAGAGGTTACAGGACAGAGCAGGGAAAAGGGTCCTGATTCCCTGAAAGCCTGGCTGAGTTTCTAGATGTTTCCCATCCTGCTCCAGGAAGGTACTCCACTAGAATATGAACCTCCTTACTCTCTTACAAATCCATAAGCATAGCCTCCTGATCGTATGTGTACAAACTGGAGCGTCACCTCCAAAGCCTTCATACATCCAAACACTGTCTTTAGAAATGGGGTCTACAGAGAGAGACCGAGTAAGCCAGTGCAAATAAAAATTTCAGAAACACAATCCAAATAAAATAAACCCCAGGGTTTTCCTCCGTTGACCTTGAATCGCAAATTATATTTCTTATCCCACACAGACAGACTTTTCCCTGCACAGTCCCAGAGATGAAGCCCAAGTGTCAGCTTCAATATTAGAACTTAATTCTACATTTCCTTCGGCGGATCACTAATTCCAAGGTTCAGCATGCCTGAATGTTCTGTGGTTGAGTAGATTTTAGTGGTCTTTAAGAGATTACCTCAAATGCAAAAGCCTCTCAAAACAAGACCAGAAAGATTTTGAAAGAAAAGAAAAACACTTCCAACTGCTTTATAATTTCGCTTTCAAGAATTTAAATTTACTTAAAGCCATATTTTCGAATCTAAGTTGTGCCAGGTTTCAGGCATGGGAGATGTCCTATTCTTGGTTTGCAGACAACGTGTTATCGACCGAGTATTTATCGAGTGTTTTAGTCATGCACAGCAGTGTGCAAAGGCAAGCAGAGACCTTAATAAAGAGGAGACGGCTCTCTGCCCTCCGGGGACTTACAGTTTAATTGCAAGCCCTTTGTTTTATGTGCTGTTGCTGTTTTAGCTCCTCTGTACATACAGTTGTTGGACATACACATCATCGAAGACCGTCTTATTTCAATTCATTCAGTTTTGGAGAATGACTTCCATCACTGACCATTCGGACCTCCTCTACGCATGACAGCGTTTTAACCTGAAGTTGGTGAAATACATTTCGTTTCAGAAAGCGAGGGGTGCAAATGCATACGTAGAGGGGACACGAATGAAGTCAAAATCCAGGCGCAAGCCCTAAGGAGGACTGGAGCAAACGAGGTCTGAATGGAGGTGACGGCAGGCAGTCGTGCGGAGGAGAGAGGCAAGAGCATCCATTCCACGTGAAGAAAGCAGCAGATGAGTCGCGCAGGGGTAAAGAGCCAGGTGCGCGCCGCGGCCGGGAGCCCAGGGGACTGGCTGCATTCTTTGCTTTGGCGGGCTCAGCGTCGTGTGGAGATGCTTTCAAATTGAACTTTGAAGTGTAGGAAACAGAAAGTGTTTTGTCCCCTTCGGAGAGTGTCCCATTTTCCACTCAGGCCCAATTTGCGTGCCACAGTCCTGAGTCTGCGATCTTCCTCTCAATGGACGCTTATGTTCTCGCCAGGAAGGGCAGCCCTTGCTAAATGTTATGGTTTGGAATGATCCTTCACAAGGATGGAAAACCGAGTTAATTCAATTAAGGCCCGGGGTCCTGGGCTTTGAACCAGCCACAGTCTCAATTTTATGAGAGGATGAAAAGTTAATTATTTGCCGAGTTGGAGCGAAGTCCACTTTGAAAATCCCTTTCCAAAAGAGTCATTTCCACGTCAGCTTCCCTGTGGAAAATCAAGGCAGGTTGAACCAGGGTCATAAGGAGACCTCGGGAGCTGGGTGCTCAGGTGGGGGTCCCAGGCTCTCCCACCCCCTGCCTTGCCTCTCTGCAGCCCATATTCAGAGGGCTGGATGCATCTGCAAAGTGACCGAAGCTTATGTTTACTCCCACAGGCCACTTTGAAAAATAGAAAACAAAATCCAAGTTGAATTCAGAAAGTCAAGTTTTTAGGGTGCTTTTATTTAGGGCAAGGTCTTAATAATTCATTTGATGGGGTTTTCCTTTTCTACGAACTGGCAGCTTCGCTGCTGTTTTTAGTGTTATTATTTTATTTAACTTTAAATGTTTAACTTGAAACGTTAAACACACATAGGTATGCATGTAGATATAATAACTATGGAACAATTCCAGGGATGTTGAAAATACAAAGAAAGTGAAGATTATCCATAAACCCACTGCCCAGATAACTGGCTAGTGGTTTCCGTGTGTAGTATATGCTTCCAAAACTTTGTAGCCATGTGTCTACAGATAGGCACACACACCACATAGTTAAGCACACACACACTCAAAAAAAATCCTTATGCTACCAGTTTTGTTTTCTATTTCACAACCATATATCATAGATATTTCCATGCAAGTTGGGAGAGCAGAAGGGTGAAGTGCATGGGTTCTAGAAAGGAACTCTAGAGTGGACTGCGAAAACTACCCAACCTTGTTAAGTCCCAGTAGAAATACAACCAATCAATGGTGTGGTTCTGAGACTTACAGGAAATACTCTATCTAAGCCTTTTAGTAGTTAAACTTAATAAATGCTCATTAAATATTAGCTATTGTCTTAACATCAGTGCATATAGATTTGTGTCTTCCTTTATAATGACAGCAAAACATTCTATTGTATTTATGGACGTACCACCATATTTTAGTATGTCCTTCTTGATGGCCATTTATGTTGTTCCTAATTTCTTACTCTCCGAGATGGATCTGTGATGCATATTCTGTATACACAACTTTTGTGGCTTTGGTGTTCATGTAAGAACCCAGAAAGAAATGTTTTCTGAAAATAAGAAATATCACCTCCCCCCCCTACATACACACACACACACAGAAAAGTTACTTTCATCTTACTAATGAGTTTACTTAAGTAATCCCAAGGAACACGCTGGAGATGTTACTACAGGATCTAAATCAAAGTAAAGGAACATTTTCAAATCAATGTACTCCTGGCAAGAAGCGTGGATGTGAAGTAAAGAGCCCCAAGTTCTAACTCTCACTTTATTATCAACCCCAAACAATGCCAAACGCTCTAGAACTGTTTTCTCCTTAGTAAAAGAAGAGGTTAAATGAAATGAACTGGAAGTTCTTTTCCATTTGATTATATGATTTATACTCTGTCAGTATTGCTTGTGGGATGTCTGACCATTGACATTATGAGAAAACGTAAGTCCTAAAAGAACACTGGGCCAAGCCTAAAGGACATCATCATACTTCTTTGCATTCAACTCTAATGAAATGAGATGAACCAAAATGCAAAAGTGACTCTTTCCTTTTATTCCCATGCTTTTATTCCGATACATATCAATAAAAGAAACTCATAAAAATGGAAAGACCTTAGAAACATCCAGCAAACAAATTATTCAGTCTTATCATGTACAAAAAAAGAATTTCAGGGCTTCCCTGGTGGCGCAGTGGTTGAGAATCTGCCTGCCAATGCAGGGGACACGGGTTCGAGCCCTGGTCTGGGAGGATCCCACATGCCGCGGAGCAACTACGCCCGTGAGCCACAACTACTGAGCCTGCGTGTCTGGAGCCTGTGCTCCGCAACAAGAGAGGCCGCGACAGTGAAAGGCCCACGCACCGCAATGAAGAGTGGCCCCCGCTTGCCGCAACTGGAGAAAGCCCTCGCACAGAAACGAAGACCCAATACAGCCAAAAATAAATACATAAATAAATAAATTAAAAAAAAAAAAAAAGAATTTCAAAGAGCAATGGGGGACATAAGAAAGTTAAGATATGATTTCTGCCTTAGCATTGCTGCCACGTGGTGGGAGAGAAAAGCCATGCCCATACAAAGAGCTCTGAAAATAGAAAGCTTGATTAGTTATGAATTGGATGCCCTTTTTTGTTTCAAAAAGGGTTTATGTCCGTTTAGAAAACTGCATATAATATAAAAAATTAAAATGCATTAAAATAAATTAGAAAGACAATGCAAAACAAATACAAGCATAAGATTAAGGTAGGGATAAGCCAGATTCATTCAATAAAATGCTATATACTACATCTTTAACTAAGCATTCTGGCAGCCAGTGCAAAGAGGAAGGGCTAGACAAGGAAAGATAGACATTACACGGTTACCAGGATCATCATAACAGTAGTTAAGGCTTATAAAGGGCTTGCTGTGTGATACGGCAGGCAAGAAATATCCTAAGACTTTTACATATAGATTAACTCATTTAACCTCATGATAAACTATGAAGTAATTCTATTATTATCCCCAAACTACACTGGAGACACAGACTCAGAGTGGTCAGTTAAATTACTCAGGGGCAGGACTTCCCCGGTGGCACACTGGTTAAGAATCCACCTGTCAATGCAGGCGATACAGGTTCGATCTCTGGTCTGGGAAGATCCCACATGCCGCGGAGCAACTAAGCCCGTGCGCCACAACTACTGAGCCTGCACTCTAGAGCCTGCGAGCCACAACTACTGAAGCCCGAGCACCTAGAGCCCGTGCTCCACAACAAGAGAAGCCACTGCAATGAGAAGCCTGCACACTGCAACGAAGAGTAGCCCCCGCTCACCGAAACTAGAGAAAGCCCTCACGCAGCAATGAAGACCCAACGCAGCCAAGAAATTAATTAATTAATTGATTTAAAAAAAAATTACTCAGGGGCACGCAGCTAGGCAGTCCTAGTTAGAGCTAGCATTCAATTCCAAGCGGTTTCCCAAGTCACTAGATTGATACCCCTTCTCATTCGACTCCTGGGCTATGAAATAAAGGGAGAGGGTTTGCAGGTTTTTTTTTTTGTTTTTTATTCCTTAGACTTTCTTAAGCACTCTTCTTTCTCTGGAAACTAACATGCAAATATATATTTATAATCAGAAAAATTAATATACTTACAAAAATAAACAAGGCATGTTAAACTTAGGGATCAGTCAGTAAACTCACCACAAGACACAGCAGAGGGAGTCACCTGCTGAGGAGGGGTGGTCAGGAAGGCTTCCTGGAAGAGGTCAACCTCAAAGGATTGGGGAAGCATCTCAGGAAACAGGAATTGTGGGTAAGCTAGTGTATTTTTCAGGATCTGTTGACAAAATTGAGCTCCTGAGCAATGGTTGCTTGTTTCCACAGAACCCAAAGACTCTGACCTTCCAATACTGATAGATCAAAGAGAGAAAAATCAGTTAGAGCCACATGTTTTCTTGGCATGTATTGTCAGATACCCACAAAGACCTCAAATTCCTTTCAGGAAGATGGTAATTATGGCCTCTGTGTTGTCTTCTTTCTCTCCTCTGTTTTTCTTCTCACTCATTTATTCCTGAAGTCACAAATCCACAACTTCAGATGAGAATGACATAGCAAGGAAGGGCGGGAGGCCAGGATGGGGAGAAAGAAAAAGGAATAAGGAAAGTGGCCTTTGGACCCTACTCCTTGGTCATTCCTGCCAGAAGACCCCATTGCAAAGATGCAAAAACCCACCCTCATTAACAGCCTGGTGACAGATATGAGAAAGTTCACCCCGCTGAAGCCACTGGAGCATCCTTGTCTCTGAGAGTCCCAGGCAAACAAAACCCCGCTAGCAGATATTTTCAGAACACTCATTTACTCCAAAATCAGATCAGCGAAGGGTTGAGAATATTCTCTGGGAAATCTGCTCAGCCTTTAAGGAGAGGGTTCTAAATGCAGTCATTGATGCAACGATTAAGGGGAATAATTATCTCTTCCCTTTCTTCTGCCACAGAGAATTGCTAAAGGCCAAGAACCGATTAGTGCTGGCTAACAAATCCTGCCCTACCCCTACCCTCACCCCGCCGGCCCCCGCTGGCTCCCACTGGCTCCCAAATGGAAAAGGGCAGAATATTTTTCAGCTGAACTAATTCATGAAGTTATAAAACTAGCAGCCTTGTTTACCATTCACCATTTGGGATTTAAAAACTCAAAAATAGGAGATTAGACAGATTGGCTTTATTTACCGTTACTACAATTAAATAAACAGCCCCCTGTGTGAATTAATCGCCTCACTGCAGTCTAAAATAGTGCAAGAATCTAGGCGAGATTTTGAAAAATGTTGAGACTGATTTGAATCAACTAGGAATTGCTAATGGTTTTTGTAGCTTTCAACTCCCTCCCCCCAAAGCAAACACACACACACACACACACACACACACACACACACACACACACACGTCTAAACTCAGGAATACGGTTATGTCAGTTGTGTCTCCGTGGGTTAACCTTGATCTTGCAAAATGAAGATTCATGTTAGTCTTGCACTGTTTTCCTTCTCAACATGGCTAAGAAGAGACAAAGACTACAATGCAGGTGATCTTCTCTTTCCTAACCTTCAAACTTACGTTTTATGACCTGCCCAGTGTTTATTTCATCCTGAGATCTTGGACCAGAGCCCCCAGTGGTTGCCGGAACAAGACATCAGTGTGACAAAAAGGGCTAAAATTTACATGAACATAGAGAATCTTATTCTTTAGGAAAACTCTAAATGCTTCAAGACTCTACCTAAGAAAGATAGAGAATAAAAGAATAGCAGCGTGTGTGTGTGTGTGTGTGTGTGTGTGTGTGTGTGTGTGTGTGTGTGTAGGAATAGTCATTCACATTAATTATTAAAATTTTTATTTTATATTGGAGTATACTTGATTAACAATGTTGTGTTAGTTTCAGGTGAACAGCATTGTGATTCAGTTATACATATACATGTACCTATTCTTTTTCAAATTCTTTTCCCATCTAGGTTATTACATGGTATTGGGCAGAGTTCCCTGTGCTACACAGTAGGTCCCTGTTGGTTATCTATTTTAAATATTTTAATTAAAAATAAAGATGAGAGAAAAATTATACCAAACCATTAAGGGAGAACATGCACTGAGGCACCAGCTCTGCAGAGGTGGCCTTATGATCCAGCTATGGGACGGGTGGCACTGAATTCAATTAGCTCAACTCTTTTTTAAAAAGGAATGGAAAACCTTACAAACCACAAACAGTGCATGCGATAGTCCTGGGGATTATCGAGGAGAAAAAAATGAAAGAAGAACAAGTTAAACAAAAACTGTGATAGACTGGGTAATGAAGGAGAGTGGATGCACTCCATGCAAGCCCCAAACACAGCAGCAGGTGGAGAAGATGTTGACTTTATTTAGCATTAATTGCAGGAAAGGGTCTATAAAATGTGGTCAAAAATTATTAAACCCCCAATGTTATGCCAACATTATGCCATCCCCTGTTCCAAGGCAGGTGTATTATTCCTGGTCCCCAGGATTAAAGTAAATCATTGCTTTTCCATGTATTCTGAATATTGCATTTCGTTATTTTTTACTGCCCTGTTTCTCGAGGTTTTGTGGCTTAATAGGCACTGTTATGGATAAAGTCAACGTGGGTTCCATGTTGGGGGAGGGAACGTGGGATAAAGAATACCAGAACACCCCTTCAACACTCCCTCTACACCCTTCCATTCCTAGGTGAGCGTTCTCTACATACATCTCCAGAAACTTCTCTGGGGTGAAACATACTTCCAGCGACAGCCACAGATAAATCTCTTGCATCCCACTGACATTGGAATACGCACTTAGATTCAAGAGAGGTCCCTCAAACTACTCACTCACCCGTAGAAACCCAGGTTTGCTTACTTGAAGCCCAAAACTTGGTTCTAGAAGCCACAAAATGATGTTAATCATTTCAAACAAAAGATGGGTTGGGGGGCTTCCCTGGTGGCGCAGTGGTTGAGAATCTGCCTGCCAATGCAGAGGACACGGGTTCAAGCCCTGGTCTGGGAAGATCCCACATGCCACGGAGCAACTGGGCCCGTGAGCCACAACTACTGAGCCTGCGTGTCTGGAGCCTGTGCTCCGCAACAGGAGAGGCCACGACAGTGAGAGGCCCGCGCACCGCAATGAAGAGTGGCCCCCGCTCGCCGCAACTAGAGAAAGCCCTCACACAGAAACAAAGACCCAACACAGCCAAAAAAAGTAAAAAAAAAAAAATTAATTAATTAAAAAAAAAAAAAAGATGGGTTGGGGTCACCCACAAATCCCAAAGGAGTCAAAACATACTTATTAAATCTCAGTTGAAAAGTAAAACATCCAAGTAGCGTTTTGCAGTAGGCTCTCACTACCAGCCAGGAAAAGATTCACAAAGACCCAGAAAAAGGTAACTCTGATAAACAACCTACTGGCAGAGTCCAGACAGTTTTCCATAAACTATAGTTTTTCCGTAAGCTATAAGAGCTCATAGATGGGTTGAGAAAAATAAAACAATTAAAAACATTCTCATAATTCATTTCATGAGATCGACGTGCCCGCGGACCACCCAACTTGGGCCACCGGGAAATAACGCTCAAGCTACTGGAAAACGGAGCCGCCTCCTCCATCCCAGCATTCCCTGGTCTTGGACATGACCGACACACTGCCCCTTCAAGCTCTTTCTCACCACCCTCGCCCTGCAACGTCCTGTGTCTTTTTGTCTTTAATTCACAGAAAACAAAAGGACAGGCAGTCACTGAGAGACCTGCTGCCACGTCTCTGCTTCCCAGAATGCAAAGTGACGGGCAGAGAAACACTCGGAGAGCGGCATCCTGGTTACAGCACGGTCAGGAGCGGTAGTGGAAGGTGCACGGCACTTGTTCCCAAAGCCAGGTGCCATGCAGAGGCTGGGGGAAGAGAAAGTGCGATCATGCTACATCACTGTTTCCCAGCCTTTTTTTCCCCACTATCACCCTCTTCCAAGAAAACTTTTTTGACTTTTTTCCTAATTGCCCCTCTTCTACATGAAATTTAGTGTCACAGACATACTGTGTATCCATTTATATATTGTATGTATATCTGTGCTTTATATATTCAAAAGAAGAATGTTTTCTTTCTCTTTCTTTTTCTCTCTCTTTCTCTCTCTTTCTTTCTTTGCTCTGGCCTAGAAAGAACAAATTATCACCCCCTTGGTAGTGATATCGTTCCTGTTGAGAATGCATATGCCAGCTACTACCAGCTCCTTAGATCCTGGGAGTACAGTTATGTGCCCACTGCAATTTTTTTCCCCTATAGAGCAGGGCTTCTTAACTTCTGAACCCTTGATCTTTGGGCCAAATCACTCTTTGCTGCGGGGGCAGTCCTGGGATGGTAGCATATATAGCATTATCCCTGGCCTCTAGATGCCAATAGCACTTTTATCCCTCATCCGCAGTTGTAACAACCAAAAATGTCTCCAGACCTTGTTAAATGTCCCCTGGAGCATTTATGGGGACAAAATGCCCCCTGGCTGAGAACCAGTGCTCCAGGGGAGAGGGATACAGCAGTGAGCAAGGCAGGCAGAGCCCCTGTCTGTTTTGCTACTAAACAGTTAATTAAGTTTAACAGCCCTCAGTTACTTTACCTCTCAAAAAAATTAAATAATATCGAAGGTCCTCTCCAACTTTATTATCCTATCGCAAGTGATGTTTCTGTGTGTGTTTTTAATTGAACAAACTTGGGCTATTTAGAATGGCTCTTTTCTCCCCTAAAGATTTGAACTGAAATCACATACACAATTAATTCCACTTTAAACAAAGCTCAAAAGCATTTATTGATACTCTTCCAAAATTGGTTTGTGAGTGATTTTATACAGGGAAAGTTATGCAAATATCATCTCCTTGTAGATTATGGTCCTAAGCAGGCAACGTGGGGTCTTGTAGAGAGCAGAGCAGAGCAACATACAGAATCCAGCATACAGTAGATGTCATGCTTTATGAGTATAAAGCCATCAAAGAGTGTAATAAAATCACATTGAGCCTCGTTAAAGATTTTGTTGACATTTTTTATAAAAGGAATCTCTCTCTTCTCCCCCTCTCCCTCATTCATTCATTTCCTCTCTCCCCCTCTCTCTCTCTCTCTCTCATATAAATTGATGTTCTGCAACTCAAAACCCAGGACTGAATTAAATGATTGTAGTGGGTGATAAAACAAGATCTTATATTAACATGCCGCCTCGTATCATCACAAGTACTTAATTCTCACACACAGAAAAAGTCTTATGATGTTGACAGCGAAAAAAGTATTGTCCCAACTTAAGCAGTAATGTAAAGAAGAGAGGCTTAGAAAAGTTAAGTGATGGGAATAGAGTCTGCTCCTAGGCCCTTTATTCAGGTTATGCGGGAGCCCTTTGGATGATATTGAAAATTCCCTAGCCATTCTTGCTACTGCCAAGTTCTATTTGCCCCAGGTCACCAAAATATTATACTCCTGGACTTAGGAATAAACTCAGAGTGTCTCTGAGTGAGAAGAGGATTGAGGTCAGTTTTTATACCATTCATGTCTCTTCAACCTAGGAGATTAGGTGATATCTCAGTGAACTAGGGGTGAACGTTAAATGATTCCTTTTTTTACCACCTGAAGCAGAAAATTCTACCTAAGTACGGAATTGACTTAATGAGAGGGTCTCAAACTGGATCTAGGACCCATTTGCATCTTGGAGTGCTGACATGCCCTCTAGCTTGATGTTTTCCGTTGCAAAACCATCATCTAAGAGATGGGTGACTCACATGCTTTGGAATCCCTTAAGTAACTGGAGAAGGACACTGAAGATCAGGATGAGTCCCTGATTTTTTAAACTAATGACCTATGTTCCTTGGATCACTGTCAGCCCTAGAGTAAACCAAAGAACTACTCAGGAAGAGACTACTGTTTGTTTGGTTGGTTGTTTTTCTATGTAGATAGGTAATGGGAGGCTGGCTTCTCTTTTCCTTCAATTTTGATGGCCAAATCATCTTGAAAGGAGAGGCTATTTTAAGTTCTTAGAACTTAAAACTCCATTTCCCATTTTGAGGCTGGCTCAGTATCCAGGAAACGTATAAATATTATCTGATGACTTGTTCCTTGACGGAAATGATCGAAGAAATTGAGGGGACCCCCCCCTCCCACCCAGTGTCATATTCCCATAGCCACCAGACTTGATCCCCTGTTGGCAAATTCATCTATAAGTTAGCCAAGTGCCTGCTGGGGTCAACATCTGGAGAACGTTGCCAGAAAGCCTAAATGGTTATTATCCTATTTTGGAATCTTCTCACTCTCTGGCCCAAAGTTAAAATAACTGGCTGAAGAACCAGGAACTTCTCCTAAAGAAGCATCCAAAGGGAAAGCCAAGTAGCTCATAAAATCTTACCCCAGTCTGTAAAACAGTGAAAGAGACACTTAGCATAGCATGTTGCTTCCCTGGTTTTCGTTATTTTATGAGGTCTCAGTAAGTTTCCCGGGGCTGCTGTAAAAAAAGATTTCTTTTTAGTGTCTTGCTAGACTAGATTCCCCCAGCCACCATGCTCTCAGTGCCACCTCCTCTCCATGCCTCCCCTCCCTTTGTTTGGTACACAAAAGTTCTTCCATGTCCCATGCTCATTCTGTCAACTGACGGTTTTTTTGGCACAAAATGCTTCTTTTCTCTCAGTGTTCGCTGCTGATGGGGCTTCTCACAGTTCAAATTATAGGTCAAGCAAGGCTCTATGTTTAGGGTTTTATTAAAAAATGAAGGGATTTCCCTGACAGTCCAGTGGTTAAGACTTCACCTTCCAATGCAGGGGGTGCAGGTTCAATCCCTGGTCAGGGAGCTAAGATCTCACATGTCTCGGGGTCAAAGAACCAAAACATAAAACAGAAGCAATACTGTAACAAACTCAAAGACTTTAAAAATGGTCCACATCAAAAAAATCTTTGGGACTTCCCTGTTGGTGCAGTAGTTAAGAATCCGCCTGCCAATGCAGGAGACACAGGTTCGATCCCTGGTCAGGGAAGATCCCACGTGTCGCGGAGCAAGTAAGCCCGTGTGCTACAACTACTGAGCCTGCACTCTAGAGCCCGCGAGCCAAAACTACTGAGCCTGCATGCTACAACTACTGAAGCCCGTGCACCTAGAGCCCGTGCTCCGCAACAAGAGAATCCATTGCAATGAGAAGCCCACGCACGGCAACAAAGAGTAGCCCCCGCTCGCCAAACTAGAGAAAGCCCAAGGCGCAGCAACAAAGACCCAACGCAGCCAAAAATAAAATAAATAATAAATTTATTTTTTTTAAAATGCAGTATGGTAACATCTCATAATCATGGAAGGTGAACGCTGGGATGTTCCTGAAGGAATGGATTTCCCCAGGTGCTGGTTGGGCTGAGATGAACCTCAGCTGTCCACCTCCTCCAAGAATGGTTTCCACTGAAGAAAGATGCCTCACCCAAGGCTGTGCTTTCTTCCATGGCAGCTCACATCCAAGAACTGACTAATGTGAGTTATAAAGGCCCACTTTCTCTAACTCTGGACAACTCAGAAGACGCTTCTCGCCCCAGAGCTGCCTGTGGTGTTGGCTCTGCATCGCAGCCCAGCTTTTCCTTCTGCCCAGTTCTCCTCCCTTCCTTTCTCTGCCACAAGATGCGAACCCCAGGAGCTCTCCCTAAGAACCGTCCTGCACACCCCCTCTACGTGGGAGCCAGCCTCCCAGGGAACTCTGACCGTGATGCTTGGTGCCAGGAACGGGCTGATAAAGCAGGTGCCAAGACGGACTGCTGGAACTTGATCACCTGGCACCCAGCTAACGATGAGGACCCCTTACTGGCACCATGTGAAGCACGATGGAGCAGTGCTATTGTTAAAGGCCCGCCAGGGGTGGACGGGGGAGGCTCTATCTGTGAGCCTGCGTGAGACGGTGCAAAGTATTAGACGTTTAAAATACAGGAGGAAGAGCAACTAGAGGGAGAGCGCAGTGGGTTGGCCATTGCTAAGCTTGACTGACACCCAAGGAAATGGAAACGCTGAGTGCGATGGGTCAGCAATTAAAAGCTATGTGGGGAAACCATAAAAGGTCCTTGGTGGCACAGACAGAAGCTCGCCCCCCTCCAGAGGGCAGACAAAGCAGAGGACTAGGCCAAAGGAGGTTAATTCCCCGTCAAGGCAAGGAGACCAAGCCAAGGCCAAAGCCTTAGTTAAAAAGGACGGGGCCTTGACTCTTGGGATGGGGACATTTGGGGTAATGATACCCACAAATATTTCCCCCCCTCCAGATTCTCCTAAGCCCTCTGAGTCTGCAGAAGTCATCCACAACTCCCAGTGAGCTAACGTTTGCTCCTTGCCTAAAGGCAGTGCCCGGGCTTCTTCCCTGCAAGACAACATGTTCCCACCTTCAGGATTGTCCCCACCTCCTGTCCTGGCCACTGGAGTGACATCTAAGGACGAGGCACAGCCCAACCCAACCGAGGAGGAGCTGGGTTTGCCAAAGGGGGGAAAGAACTGAGCCCCAAGGGGGCTGGGGACCCGCCAGCACGCCCTGCCAGGAGCCGGGACAGCGCTCACGGGGCCGGAGTATGAGCACGCTAGACTAAGCGCGTAGAGCGTAACACTGGATAAAAGAGAGTCCTATTGATGTGCATGCCCTTTCCCCCCCAAGACAGGATTTAACCATCTTGTCAATGACTGTGGGAAATGGCATGAATGCATCCCACGAATGGCTCCCGGATGTATGGGGAAAGTGACGGCCCCCCCTACTAAGGCAGGTAGAAGTACCAGAACTCCCATGGCAAACATGGAGGAAGGGATAAAAGGCCGGAGAAGGGGACATTCTAGAATGGCTGAAAATCCCACCTGGGAATAACGTTCACGGGGCAGCCCAGAAGAACCAACATTTTCCAAAGCAATAGGAATGTTTTTCTGAGAGGGGTACCAGCCTAAGTAGGTCAGGGATGGCTCTGCTCTCTAGGACAGGGTCCTCAGGGGAAGATGCTGAGAGAAAACGGAGCTCACTAGTTGCAATGAAATGATAAAACCTCTAAATAACAGTGGCCAGATTACAATGCTTAACCGCCAAAAGCCAAGAGAGTATAATTATCATAATGAACAGTAAGGAGAGGGAACCACCAAGCCAAAATGTTAGCTCGGCCCCCTTAGTGGCTGTGAAACCTTGAGCATGTTAGTTCATATCTCACCAAAAGATGTATATTATCCCCCGTCATGATCACTTTGGATCAGATAATATCTAAAATATCTTTCAATCTTGACATAACCTTGCAGTCTATGATGGTAGCTACTAGCCACATGTGGCTATTTAAACTAACAGTTTAATTAGATTAAATTAAAATTCAATTCCTCAGTTGCACTAGCCACAGTGTTCAAAAACTCACCTGGGGCCAGTGGCTACCACAGTGAACAGCACAGATACAGAACATTTCCATCATCACAGAAAGTTCTGCTGACAGCACTGCCCTATAATACTATTATAATATATCCCAGTCCTTTTAGGTTCATTTCACACATACATACACACACATAAATTAAAAATACATAAACTAAGAGCTAACAGAGTATGAAATCAACCATTCATAAGGGCTCAGCACTAGGAAATTCATACATAGTATCTCAGTTTCATCACACAACATCCCTATGAAGTTGATATTAGGTTCCACCATGTATGGATAAGGAGTCTATTTAGTTTCCTAAAGTGATTAAGACCCTTACCCCAGTCATACAGCTTGGAGGTGGTGGAGGAAAGATCCAAACTCTTCTCGCATCCTCCTACTTAAGCACCATCCCCTACTTTCTTCCATCAGGCTTCAGTGCTGATGGTAATTACAACGTGACTGTCTTCTGAATTCCAACATGACAATTTGTAGGGGCTGCGGCTCAAGTAGCTAGTAACCGGTTTGCAGACCCTTGGAGGCAGAGACTTGCCTAGTTTCTTAGTTCTTAGGGCAGCATATTGAAAATAAAGGGAGCATTGCCTGCAAATGCTCCCTTCCCTCTGGCTTTCAAGTTCATTATTTTTTTGCCTCAAGCTGACATTTTAACCACTTTGTGCACATCCCTCCCCTGATCTTCACACATATCCTCTTTGTTAATACTTTTTTTTTCTATACTGCAGTCTGAAAATAGCATAGATGTCTGGATGCTCTTTTATTTCATTAATGTAATAATAGCGTAGATGTCTGGATGCTGTATTACTCCATTAATTTAATAATTCTAATAATATTCTGCTTTCACCCTACATGCTGCTTTCAGAGTACACATAAGTGCTTGTGTTTGTGGTGAAAGAAAACTACTCACTGTTAGGACTGGAGGTTCAGAAGAATTCCCTGACACGGGCAAGTTGAGAACTGAATTTTATATTTTGGAAGGAAAAGGGGAATTCCCAGGTACGAGTTGTGAAATCTGACTGACGGAAGTTCAACTGGCTTTCAATATTTTTCGAGGTGAAATGGTACGGCACATTTTGAGGGACAATAACGTTGCTTAAAGGCAACCTGGCTTGGAATCAGAAGACTTGTGTTTCGGTACTAACTCTGCCACGCATGCCTGTGGGACCTAGACAGGCAATTAAACGACTGAGTCTCACTCTCCTCCTCTGAAAATGGTAACCACGGTAATCACCAGCCTTACCTTCTGTACTGGATGCTGCGGTATGTGGCCCAACTTACCCCTTTGTGACCAAGGAAATTATTATCCCAGGTATGAGAAGTGCTGTCTGTTTACAGCTCACAGACCAATCTTGTCCAGGAATTGCCTTTAGCCCAAAGGAGACACCTTACCCAGGTTTATGCACCACCCCAAGAGCAGCCCACATTCAGTGGCTAGGGTATGTGGTATACCAAGGTCCAGTATCCTTATCTGAACTCAGGACATCTCTGAGGGGCCATTCTGGCTCCAGACCTCCCCGTAAGATCAGCCAATGCCTGTGTTGTAATTACACTGCCATTCAATGTCTCCCTCTGCCCAATCCTGCTTTCCTCACTCTTTTTGGGTGGTTTCTTCAAGAGCCCTCCTGAATTAATCACACGTAAGCAACTCTACATCGCAAAGTCACCTGGAAGTCACCTGGATCCATGACACATGCCATAAGAGTTTTGTTTCTTCACTCCCATCCCACAAACATCAACCCAAACATACTATTAAAAGTATTTCTTGTGTGTTTTTACACTGAAGCATTTTGCTTTGAAATACACAAACTAGGAGAAAACTTTGAAAGGCTTAACTCTTTATATGCTGGTGAAATAACTGTAATCTGGATACAGCCATTGGAATGGTTAATTTCTTGGCCATTTTAGTGGGATCTAAGGTTAGAGTTAACAGAGCATGACCTGCTTTAGAACTTTAAAACAATCTCATCAGAAAAGGTTTTATTAATATCGCCCAAGACACTTCATGCCACCCACTTTCCTCTTCACAATGTCTCCCCCAATACTAACAGTCAAAATGAACCATTCTTTCCTTGCTGCTTCTGTATCATTCTGTGCAAGTTGGGCACAGTTATTCGTATACGTGCTCTTCTTCCTTACTGGATTGTGATGCTCTTTTAAGTCAGGGACTATATATTATTCATATTTTATCCCCCCAATGTCAAGTACATTACCTTTCACTTAATAAGCTGTCCACAAATATTGGCTGAATGTCAATTTGGGTAGTTATATTTATTGTAGTTTATATGTATTTATAGGCCAAATTTTCTTCCATTTTCTCTGAAGACTACAGGAAAGAGAAAATGTCTTAAACTGAAGCCTGAGAGATTTAGGTATAAAAGCTGTTTTTATAGTTGTGAAGTTTGTTATATATTAAAAATGGCTACTAACACCCATACAATTATGGCCAGTTGATTCTTAACAAGGGTGCCAAGACCACTCAATGAGGAAAGAATAGTCTCTTCACCAAAGGAAGAGAAAAGTGGAAGGAAGTGAAACGGCAATCTACAGAATGGGAGAAAATGTTTGCAAATCAAATATCTGATAAGGGTCAAGTATTCAGAATATATAAAAAACTCTTACAATTCAACAACAAAAATATAACCAACTCTATTTTAAGATGAGCAAAGGGCTTGAATAAACATTTTCCCCCAAAAGATATACAAATGGCCAAAAAGCAAATGAAAATATGCTCAACATCATTTGTCATTAGGGAAATGCAAATCAAAGCCACAATGATATAACACTTCCCATCCACGAGGATGTCTAGAATTTTAAAAACTAACAAAGATAACAAGTATTGGTGAGGATATGGGGAAATTGAAATCTTCACACAGTGATGGTTGGAATGTAAAATGGTTCAGCCACTTTGGAACTGTGGAAAACAGTTTGGCAGCTCCTAAGAAGTCAAACATAGAATTACTACATGACCGCATAATTCCATTCCAAGGTATATAATCAAAAGAACTGAAAACAGGAACTAAAAAAAAAAGTACATAAACACACATATTCACAGCAGCAGCACCATTCATAATAGCCAAAACGTAGAAAGAGTGAATAAACAGGTAAACAAAGTATGGTCTATACATACAATGGAATATTATTCCGTCATAAAAAAGAACGAAGTACTGATACATGCTGCAACATGGATGAACCTCCAAAACATGCTAAATGAAGGAACCCAGACACAAAAGGTCACATATTGTATGATTATCTATTAAACATCCAGAAGACAGAAATCCATAGAGACAGAACACAGATCTATGGTTTCCAAGGGCTGAGGGGCAGGGGAAACAGGGAATGACTGATTAATATGTTTTATTTAGGAGCGATGAAAATATTATGGAACTCAATAGAGGTGGTAATTGCACATTTTTAATGTAATAAATGCCACTTCAAAATGTTAGTTTTATATTATATGAATTTATATAAAAATTTGTATAAAAATAACCTCAAAATTATTTTTTTAATGCTTAAGTAGCGACTACTAAGCTTTGAAATGTCTCCTGTGTTAGCCCTCTAGACCTTACAGGATTGTCTAAACATATCACTGATCTTAAGTCAAGGGACTAAGTTATTTTCCCTTCCAGGTTCTTTTTAAGTTGGCAGATAGCAGACAGCAGTATTATTCATCAATACCTTCTTCTGTTCTATTTTGGGGTATCTATAGAATGATACTTCTTTGGTGTCCCCTTGAATTAAGGAAAGCCATTTGACTATTTCGGTCCAGGAAGCTTTAAGCAGAAGTTACTTGTGTGATTTTGAGTGGTAAGAAATTCTCCATGTTCTCTTCCTCTGCCGTGATAACAGGAAAAACAAAGCATGGGTTGACATGGAGGTGTTACAACATAGAAACCTTCTGGAATGCTGAGCTCTTGATGGAAGACAGCTTTTCCACACCCAACATCCGCTATAGCCTAAGACTGTTGGTCACAGGATGGGTGCAAGTGGCTTTATGCTCCCTTGCTGAGATCTAACACGAGAAAGAAAAAGCTCTCTCCAAGACATGAAATACAAGTTTTTCCTTTTGGTCTAACCTGAGTTAAGACAGGTCATACCATATAAGGGACACACTTACTCTAAAAGAATTATTCGTTGTTTATCTGAAATTCACATTTAACTGGGTATCCGTATTTTATCTGACAACTCTAGTCCTGATTGACTTAGACTAACACAAAATGTCCTCTAGAGGGAGGCAGGGAGGACATAGGAACAAAATTGAGCTGCACGTCTGTCTGTCTCATTTTTACAAAGGAAGAGGGCAAGCTGGATGCTAAAAATGCAAACATCAGCATATGCTACACCAGATGTCCATTAAGGGATTTTCGAAGAGAAATTCCAGGATGAGTTGCTTTATCCAACAAATAATCTCAAGGCTTAAACCCTGGATTAGTAAGTATTATAATTCAATCCAATTGTACAAATATTTATTTAATACTTTTTATCAACAAGGCGCTCACGAAGATTCCGGAAGCCCGTTGAGTCTCTGCTACCAAGGTGTTTCTGAAGTAAAGGGGAGAATTAAGTAAATGCAGGACCAAATGTGAGGGGCACCATGAGAAGGATCCAGACAGAGAGCCATGGGCCTCCAGGGCTACGCTTTCCTAGAAGGGCCAGCTTTGGAAACGTGTTAAAGGATAATGGATAAAAGGCGAGATGATACGGAACTGGGAGATAAAAGCTAGATGGAGAACGTAGGGCTAATTTTTACAGAGAAATTTCAATCCAAATCTGAACTCTCCACACGTCATGCAGTTGAACTATGGTAAAGAAGATTTTGAAGCAGTGGCATGGCATGATCAAAGCTGAATTTTGAGAAAAATCAGTCTGACAGCACTGTGTGGGAAGAACTGTAATGGAGAAGAGAAGGGAGGTTGAGAAACCATCAATGGAATGGTCCAGAGCAATGCGATCAGGTCCAACACCCTCTCTTGGTAACTTAGATTTTGTAGAGGTTACTTTACCATCTCAAAATGAAATTCACATAGAATATAACCTGCCTACAAACATAATTCCCGGAAAATAAGCATAATGCCCTAACTGTAGCATAAAGAAGCAATGAAGTGACTATTTTATAATAAAACACAGATTCTAGTACAGGGGTCATTAAACTACCAAATATAATCCTCGACCTGTTTTTATGTGGCTCTATGGTCCATAAGATAAAGTGTTTTATTTTCATTTTTAAAGGTTTTTTAAAAAATGTTTATATAAATTCTTAAATAGCATCCTTGATGCCCTCCTGGCCCTCAAAGCCTAAAGTATTTACTATCTGGCTCTTTACAGGAAATGTTTGCCAACCTCTGTTCTCAGGAATGGCTATATAATTAGCATGACCCAGTGAAAAGTGAAAATGCAGGCTCCTAATAAAAAGTATTAAGGGTTTCAAGACAGAGATAACAAAGCAGTCAACCAAGCGTAGGGCCCACACCCATGAAGCCAACCCTGCCTGTTCTAGTATATAAATACTCAGATGCTCAGTACGCAAATACTCCACCACAAACGTAAGGAACTCGTCAGACGTGCGTCCCCGTGAATACACCAACTGCAAGCGGGGACCAATATAAACAGGGCCCTGCTCGCTGTACTATCCTGCATAGCGGTCCCAGTACAAACATGTCTATCAACAGCTCAAGTACCGTGATGGCGCTTCCATTTTTGATGTGATATTTCTAAAATGACAAACAACTCTTGGGGAATTTTTGAATAACGTGCAATATAATCTTTTAAAAATGTACGTGAAAGTTGCATTTCGGGGATATTCGTAGAATGTTAAAAAACATAAAGAACTGTACTTACACGTGCGACAGAATTAGCTTCGAGGCTCCGATATTAGTAAGTTTTATATAAATGTTCAGTGAAAGACTCAGGGTAATTCTTTGCTGTGAAGCACTGGCCAGCACATTGCTGAATGAACAGCATCACTAACCGCTATGTGCTCAAAGCTACTCGTCTCTCCATGGCCCCTCATACTGTAACACCCCGAAATGCCTTCAGGCATTTTCAAACCACCCTTTAGGAGGTGGCACTATCTGAGCTGACAGCCATTAGAGAATCTAATAATGATTAGATACTGGATGGTAAGGGTGAGATATTGTAGAAATGGAGTTTTTGGCCCTTAGCTATTGGTTGGAAGGGGGAGAAGGTAAGACGGAAAATTTAAAGATGAAAAACATGACCTCATGTGCTAACACAGCCCTTTTAAATGTACCAAATCAGAATTGCTTAGGTATCTCACTTTCTCTTTGTGACATCCCTTTGAGGTAAGTAGGACAAGTGCTAATAACATCAGGATCATAGACCAATGTAGAGTTACCTATACTCAGCATTTTTTAATCTTACATTTCACAGAAGGCAGATTCAGCATGAAGGTTAGTTATTAGTCGACCTAGTAAATGTTTTTATTAAAAATGTATATTCATTTCAGAGCTAATTATCAACACTCATGATACATGAGACGTACAGAGAGGAAATGTACAAAAGAACAGTCTGAGACCTAGGAAGAGCAGGCAACTCGCCCAAGTGCCCATGACATGTAGGCGGCAGAACTAGGCCTGGGATTCAGCTTTTACGATTCTTCATTCTGTATCCATCCAATTTTCTTTCCCTCATGAGGTAAGCTAATTGGCCCAGTACCTCCTTTGGATAGAAGGCATTTCGACGTGCAACTTAGAAGAGCAAGGAGAACACCATCAAAAATGATGACATCCAATTCTCTTCCAAGTCTTAAAAAGGCACTCACTTGACACCCCTCTCTAATTGAAGGAGAGAGGGTAGTTCACAGACAGCTGGCAGGATCTGAAGGCCAGTGAATCCCCATGAAGAGAGTATTCATATCTGTACTTACGTAGAGCCCGAGGAAAATACAGAGAAGTGAGACACTGGAGTGTTTTTAAAAATTGTTATTGTTGAACCAGGCCCAGAACCCCACTACAGAGCATATAGGTCTGGAAGTTGGCAAGACCCAAAATTAATGGTATCGCCATACAGTTATATATAATAACTTCTTAAGCCGTGCACCAGGAAGGAGGCTCATATAGGGTAACCACCTCAGCCCACCCATAAATAACCCATGTTAATATCGTAAGAGAGGTCACAGACCGGAGTAATGTGCTGACGTCTGGCTGCTTCTGGCAGGATAGCCGGTAGGGTCTAACCAGATGGCCGTTAATTAGTGGTGGCTGTCCCAGCAGAGGGCAGCTTGGGCAGGAACGGTTATGTGGACTACCCCCTCATGCCTGGCTCCTAGAACTCTTGGCATAATGTCAGAAACGCCACTGTGGTTGCTGCCAACAGGTCTGAGGTCACCGATGGCAGCCTCTTGTGCTACCAAGATCACTGGAGGGAGGCCTCTTTGGAGCGAGATCTTTGCACCATCAGCAAAGATGCCATGGTGCAAACAGGCTGGGGAAATTTGGGAGAGGGATGAAGGTGGAGAGAATCCGTGGAATACACCTGCCTTCAGGGGAGCTCCTAACTGGAATCTTTGGGTTTTGGAGCTGTGATTGCTGCTTATTCTCCTCGAACTCAACACACCCTGAACCCTTTCAACAGTAGGAAGAGATACGAATTAAACTAGTTTCCTACTACATCTGAGTTAAATGGCAGAGGAAAATGCCCATAGGTCATTTTTAAAGAGCCAAGCGGCTGTAGGATCACAAGTTCTATTGCCCAGATATACAACAATCAGGCTTCTGTTCCAGATATAAAAAGAACGTGACTTACTGTGTCCAAAATGGAACACAACAGCGAACAAAAATACGTCTTCAATTCTCTAGGTCCCAAAAGTCCAGAGAACACTTGGGCCCTGAGCAGTGAGGCAAGCTCCTCTTCTGAACTGAAACAAATAAAATAAAATAATAAGATATTCTTGTGTCCCTGACCCTGAGCTGGGACATGTGAGAATGGGAAACATCATGTGCCTTCAAAGCTAGGTTTGTTGTTGGCAAGGCCCAGAGCTAAGCTCTGCTATCCACAGTAAAAGTGTGGATTGCCTTCTGGACAGGTGAGCACTGGGCCAATTTCCTGTTGGGTTTTTCCACTGATGGCCTTGGAGTTTTACGTTCCAGTATGTGATGGTAGTAAGAATCACACTTAACCAACTCAGCTTCCTCAAACTGAGTAGAAACAAAAGGGAAGTAGGATAATAATCTTCTGTGTCTTCAGAGCTTTAAGTAGATGGCTTCATTCACTTGTCTGGTCCCTCAATATCTTGCCTGACAACTTTCATAGGTTCATTCAAATGCAGTTTCCAAGACTGACATGGTTTGCTCCATTACACAGAAATCCTAAAAGGCCAGGAAGAATACTTCTGCATGCAACTTGGGGGATGCTATGTTGCCAGGATGAGGGAGATATCTTCCCTCTAGCGTGAAGTGTATTGTATAAACACCTAGTCATAGAGATGAGGCCTTCTATTTCAGAGGAGGGAACTTCAGGAAGTCTGAGGGAGCAGGATCAAATCTTTATGACCGGGAGCTTTGTAAAAGTCATGAGACTTTGGGGAAGTATATAAATCACAAGAAGAATCAATAAGAAAAAAAAAAAAAACCTGAAGTTTCCCATATATACATATACATGTAATATTTCCAATCAAATATTCTCACATGGGCTGAGAATACCCTGGATAGGAAAGATTGCAATGATTCAGATGTGGATTTCATGGATTTAAGCTGAAACTTATCTCATGTCGAAAGTTACAAAGGTAAGCCCCACGGCCCAGAACATTCTTGATTGCCTGAGTGCTTTCATTATTCCTCATTATTGGGGTAAACCAGAGAGACAAACAGATCCTGGTATGAGTTTTGATTCAGCAATTTATTGACTCTGTGACTATGCAAGTCTTCCTCTGTTAAATGGGAATTATATATATATATTTTTTATTTGTTCATTCATTTAATTGATATTTAGTGTATGCCTTTTGTATTTTGGGCACTGTTTATGATGTTAGAAATGCTGCAATGAACAGCAGCAACAAAAGACAAAACTTCTTCTTTCATGGGTCTTACATTCTCGTAGGGGAACTAGATAATAAATATATTAAGTCAATATATAACATGCAAGTAGTGGTAAAAAGGCAAATAACACAGGGAAGAAGGATAGAGATTAGGGGGTAGGAGTGCCATTTTAGATGGTCTGAAGAACAAATGCTCTCTCCAATAAATGAAATTCAAGCAAGCATCAAAATAGTGATGGAGAGGTCATGAAGATATCTGGGAGTAGAAAATCCCAGGCAGAAGAAACAGCAAACGTAAAGGTTTGGATGCTTGATGTGCAGGAAGAAATTCCAGGTCAGTGGAGCAGAATGAGCCAGTGTCCGAGGTCAGAGTGCAGGTGGGGACCAGGGCCCATGGAGCCGCACATATATTTTTCCTCTGTGATATTCAAGTGAAAGACGTTATTTCCATGTGTTGGTGACCCATAAAGCTCGGAAGCCGCGAGCAGAGCTAACGTTTCTTGAGTGCCTGCTCGGTGCCAGGTCCTGCCCGAGTGCTTGCCTGGAGTCACATCACTCACCCTTCACTGCCACCTTCAGACGTAGGTGCTACTATTATCCCCTTTTACAAGTCAGGAAATTTAGGCTTAAAGGTTAGACAGTTTGCCAGAGCTGCCCTGCTGGTAAGTGCTAGAGATTCCAAAGTAAACACGAATAAACCACAAAGAGGTTATAAGGCTCACCCTGCTGTTTGAAACCCCCTACTCCGAGACAAAATTCCAGTAGACTTCGGCTTGGCTCTGCTCTTCTTAAGCAAGGAAGCAAAGTAGGGGGAAACCAAGGGATGGACCCTTTGCAAGAGCCTGCCTCACTCCCCAGACGTCGCCCTGGCTTCTAACCCTCATTCACAAGAAACCTCCGCTCTCTGCTGGCCCCTCGGTTTATGTTTCCCCTGATGCTGAGGATCATGCTGGGTGCTGAGAAGCCCTCGGCATCCTTCTCCTCGTGGGTCAGAGGTGGAGGAGAGTCTGGGCTGCAGTGCCAGCGACCACACCTCTTTGTCAGGAACATGTAATTAAAGAAGAAAGAAGAAAAGGGGGAAAAAAAGAGGGAAGAGCGAGCCACCCACCCCCAGTTTTCTGAAACACGCATTCATGTGCACACATCCACGCAGAAGCCAGGAGACGTCCATCAGCCGGGTCCTTGGGATTCTGATGAAAACATTTTCCACCTGGCACAGTTAGGCATTAAACACCCCTCAAACCCAGCCTGAGACTTGGATCGTCAGTGGAGATATTTTTGAAAGCATGACACAGAGGAGTGTGACACACTCGGCTTTCTCAGTGGGTGGGTAGAGTGTTACTTCATGTTGTTCTTGTCACTCAGCCCAGCATTAAAAGTGTGCACTTTATTACTGCACAGAGAATGCTCTGCAGCCTGGCCCAGCACAGCCTGTTCCCAGCGAGGGGATGGCAGCCCGGACGGGCGCAGGAAAGGGGGAGCAGAGAGTGGCTGGGGACACCAGCTGCCCTCCTGGGTTCCCCCTCTGTGCCTTCAGTTCATGCTCAGTAGGGTATGAAGCGTCCTACTGCTTTTTTTGATACTCTGTATCCCACAGTTGCCGTCCTTGGGAAAATTCTAGATATTCATATATTTAGTGACACCTAACTAATTCCTTAAATGGCTATTTTTTTTTTCACTCTCTTGTTCTCCCTCTTTTTCCTAATGGGAGCTTTTTCCCAACATCACACATAAAGCTTATGGTAGAATTAGGACTAAGTTTCTGTGTCTCACCGCTTATGTGCAGAGGTGTTAGTCACCAAGGCGCTCACCACTTCCTTGGGGCAGGTAGGACAATGATATACCAAGGCGGGGAGGGGGCAGTGGGTGTGTCTGCCCTTGGACACAGACAGTAAAAAGCTGAACTGAAGGTAGAGAATTTAAAGGCAACAGAGAAAACAAGTGACAGTCAATCTGCTTTTCATTGGCACCTTGCACTGGTGATTCTAAACAATTTCAGTGGTGAAAGACTCCTCCCAATCTGAGAAGACCACTCCCACCATCACTCCCCACCACCACCCTTTGGTGAGCTACTGAGTACCAGGGAGATAGAAGACTGGTTTGGGGGAGAATATTTTATTTCAGCAGAAAACCAGGGACCTCTGGATGGAGTTCTTCTTTTCCACTAAGGGGAATCAGTACTTATTTTTTCGTGGATGGCAACCTTATTTTATCTGTTCACCCTAATAGGAATATAAACAGCACTGTTTGAGGAATGATGAGTAAAAAAAAAATGCCCGCACAAGCAGTGTGACAAAGTGGAAGGATTAAAAGGTGGATCTCAGCTCCCACATTTAATCCAGTAGCAGCAAGACTGTCTAGAGTTACTGCTAAAACAATGCTCATGCTTAATTAAGCCCAGGCCAAGGCATTGTTGCCATGCCCAGTTTAGAAGAAAGGTCTGCAAACTATGGCCCACAAGCCAAATCCAGCCCAGGCACTGTTAATAAGTGTTAATTAATTCAAATATTATCTGTAGCTGAATTAGTGCTGCAACAGCAGAATTCAGTAGTTGTAACAGAGACCCAAGTGACCCTCAGAATCTAAAATACTATCATACGTGTTTTAGTCAGTTCAAGGTGCTATGTAACAAGCATGTCATAGAACAGGGGGTTTAAACAATGAACATGTATTTCTCATGGTTCCGGAAGCTAGGGAGTCCAAGATCAGGATGCCAGCAGGGGTAGACTGTTGATGAAGGCCCCCTTCTTGCTTTACAGATGGCTGTCCTCTCACTGTATTCTCACATGACAGAGAGAGGGGAAGAGAGCTCTCTTTTGTGTCGCTTCTTGTAAGGGTACTAATCCCATCATGTGGGCTGCACTCTCATGACCTAATTACTCCCCAAAGGCCCCATCTCTGAGTATCATCACATTGGAGATTAGGGTTTCAGTGTATGAATTTGGGGGTGGGGTCACACAAACATTAAGTCCCTAGCATGGCTCTTTATAGAAGAAGTGCCCACCCCCTGCTCTGGAATAGTGCAATGAGCTGCTAGTTGGACCTGCTGCGTCTTCTCTTGGTTGATTACAACCCATGCACCAGGGAGCCAATGTTACCTATAAAACATAAATCATATCACGATACTCTCCTGATCAAAACTGGCTCCTGGTTTCCCATAACAATGAGACTAAAACGCAAATTGCAGGCTCACGCAGGCTGAGAAGAGCCTTCATCATCTGGCCTCTGTCTAGAGTCATAACTCCTCGGGCTATTTTGAGTGCTCTGAACTCGCTCTTCCTCCTCAGACATGACATGTTCCTGACCACCTCATGGCCTTTACGCTTGCTCTGTTCTCTGCTGGAAGGCTTTCTCCTCAGATCCTGCTGGAGCTCAGGCCTTCCTATATTTCAGGGAAGTCTTTGCTTCACTGTCACTTTCTTAGAGAGTCTGTCCTTGATCATGACTAACAAATAATACTTCCATCCTTCCCCTCCTTCTGGTACATCCTATCCCTACACCCTTTATTTTTCTCATAGCATTGATTAGTTCCTTCCATTAATATGAGCTGCAGAGAGACATGCTGATGGATTTGTGTGTGCAACAAGAGGAAAAGAAAGGGTTCAAGGATGACTCCTATATCATGCTGACGTCATGAACAGCTGGAGAATGGTGACACCAGTTACTGAGATGGGAAAACCTGTGAGAGGATCATATTTTGGGAAAAGTGAGGGAGGGAAAGATCAAGATGTCCATTTTGGACGTGTTATATTAAACATATCTATCAGCTGTCAGAGTGGAGATGTCTAGTAGGCAGTTAGATATATAAGTCTGGAATTCAAAGGAGAGATGGGGTCTGAAGATAAAAATTTGTAGGTCATCCACATATTGATGATATTGGAAGCCATGGTCTTGGCTGAGATCTGCAAAGGTAGTATAGACATACAAGAGGGCCAAGGGCTAAGCCCTAGAGCAAATAAATATCTAGAGGGTAGAAAAAAAGAGGTGGGGCAAAGGAAAGGAGATTAAAAAAAAAAGAATCAACTGAGGAAACAGGAAAAGCAGGAGAGTATAATATCCAAGAAGCCAAGTGAAGAAAGACTGCTATTCCAAATGCTGCTATAATCTCCAGATGAGAATTGAGAATTCATCTTTAAATACAGCCAAGGGCTGAGACAAGAGCAGGAAAATGGGGACAAAAGGCTTGTGGGAGAGGACTGAGAAGAATTTATAAGGTGAAGATAAAGAACTGGAGTATAGGTAACAATTTCAAGTTTTGCTATACGACAAAAGAAGACAAAACAATAGCTCGAAGATGTTACCAAGGAAGGTGCAGATTATCTAGAATGGGAGATACGCTGAAGCATTTACAGGCTGATGTGGATGAGACACTGGAGAGTAAAGACAATACTGAGGGACGGATAGATCATCCTGGAGAGGAGTCTCTTTGTAGGTAATTCAAGATGGCATCTGGTGCCCCAGCAACGGAGCAAGTCTCCGAGGGGAGCAGGTGACGGCCTGCAGGGAAAGCAGAATCCATGGGTACTAAAGGAAGTGGCAAGTGACCCATTTGGAGATGGATGAGGAAGTTCTCTTCTACCTGCTTCTCTTTCTCAGTGAATAAAAGATGAGTTCATCAACTGAGAGTGAGGGGTGGCTGCAAGAAGAGAGGAGATGTGAAACCGTGGCCTTGGAGAGTGGGATTGGGATGTGACCGGGGGAATGGAGCATGGTTGCCAAGCAGTGCTGAGGGCCCGGGTGAGGTTTGTGGTCAAAAACGAGCACGTGACAGCTCTGCTTTATGCTTCCCTCCTGCCACATTCAAACGCTCTGGTGCAGGCTGGGAGTCCATGGACAGCTGGGTGGAAGCAGAGCAGGAGATTTTCGGGTCGATCGGCTGGAGGGAGAGATAGGAGTTGAGAGTTTATGCAAGGCAGTGACGATAAAGATGGAAAGAAGGGAATGAAGGGCACGAAAGACTGAAGGAACTGTGCCAGATGGAAGAGTCCGTGGGTTAAAAGTCTCGGTAGGGTCAACGAATTGCTGAGGTCAGGGTAGGAGAGGGAATCAGATGGGAGACAGCAGGTGGTGGTTGGAAAGTGAATCCTTAAAAATGAGATTTGGGAAAAAGAGGAGTTACTGACTGGCTGGGTGTGGCCCTGGAGGGAGAGGCTGAGGAGGCGTAGAGGACGAGATCATTGGAAGAGAATAAACCCCGAACCCTAGAGACCTGAGTAGTGAAAGCCTAGATACATGATGATTGAAGCACCAAGTATGGTAGGTAAAGGTGAGCCAGGTGCAAAGCTTCCTGCAGATGAGGGGGTGATGAGACAGTGGCAGTGGTTAGCTCACCAAGGGAGGGGGGGTTAAGGGCACATCGTCTGATGCGATGGGCATCAAAGGAGCAGGGATGGAGAGAGTGATGGAGATGATGGAGAAGTATCTGGAGCTTGGAATGTGGAGCAAGTCAGACACAAAATCCCCTTCCAGGCCCTGTGTCCGTCGGGAGAAATGAAGAGCCGCTACTGGAGAAGGTTGAAAAGGAAGCCGTGACCTCGAGGGGAGGCTGGTTTCAATTGCATCAAGCATTCAAAGAGAACGTTCTTAGAAAAGGGTAAGGATATGGGGTATTTTGACAACGAGAGACCCGCAGTTACAGGGCACAGTGCAAGGATTTTGAGGGACTGTTCGAATTTCTCCGTTTTTTGAAAGATACTGGGGGGCTACCCTGGTGGCGCAGTGGTTAAGAATCCGCCTGCCAATGCAGGGGACACGGGTTGGAGCCCTGGTCTGGGAAGATCCCACATGCCGCGGAGCAACTAAGCTCGTGTGCCACAACTACTGAGCCTGCACTCTAGAGCACGAGAGCCACAACTACTGAGCCCACGTGCCACAACTACTGAAGCCCGCGCACCTAGAGCCCGTGCTCCGCAACAAGAGAAACCACCACAATGAGAAGCCCGCGAACCTCAACGAAGAGCAGCCCCTGCTGGCCGCAATTAGAGAAAGCCTGCACACAGCAATGTAGACCCGACGCAGCCAAAAAAGAGAAAAGAAAAAAGATACCAGTTGTATTGAATTAACACTCATCCTAATGACTTCATCTTAACTTGATTAAATCTACAAAACCCTATTTCCAAATAAGGTCACATCCTGAGGTACTGAGGGTTTGGACTTCATATCTTTTGGGGGGAGACACAGTTCAACCCATAACAAGGCCTGAAAGCCTGAGTGACAGCGGATGTTCTTGTAGGCGTGGACTTTTGATGGTAAACTGCAATGGGATGCATGATGGAAGGAATCTTGATGGTTTCTTGGGTGGGTCAGCAGCCTTCTTCTTGGGGTTGCTCTCTGAGAGTTTATAGGACAAGATTGGTGGTATCACAACAGGGGAGTGGTAGGATCACCAAGGACACATTAATCCCAGAACTACACAAAGGCCGGTGGGACTTCCTTATAGACAGCTGTGAGTGGGCTGGTGGTAGGCAGTGGGTCTTATACTGCTCCTCTCCCTGTTCACTCTGCTTACTATATTTCAGCTTCAGTGCTTGATCTCTGTCTCCAAAAAATACCTAGATTGTCCCAGCCTCAGGGCCTTTGCACTTGCCATCCCACTGCCTGGAAACTCTTGTCTTGGATCTTCTCATGGCTGGCTGTCTTATCACAGAGAGATCATCTCAGAGGCCACCTGCTTAGAGAGGCCTTCCCTGGCCATCATACCTAAAATACCATCACCTCCTTCACTATTTTCTTCAGCATTTTCTGAAAAAGTACCATCTTCACATTATTCACTTTGTTTAATGTTAAGTTTCCCCAACTAGTCTGTAGACTTCATAAAACAAGAATATTGTCCATTTTTGTTCACCAATGACTCCCCAGGGTGCAGAACAATGCTTAGTGTGTGTAGGTGCTAAGTCAGAATAACAACAGCAAGAATAAGAAGAGCAATAGTAATAATAATATTTGACTGATGATAAATATACACGAAGCATAAGTCATTTAACCTCCCTCAACCTCATTCATAAATTAAAGACTTTGACCTAGGTCTTATCTTTAAGATCCTTTCCAATCTTATAATGCCAGTTATATAACAGCCTGATATAATCTGAAAGACCCACAGGAATGTTAATACCCAATGTACATGCTAACGTCTCAAGGCCAAGAGAAGAAAGTTTCCATGCATTATCCCTTGAAAAAAAAGTATCTTTATCAGGTCAAGATAACTGATCTAATGTGAGCAAAGAAGGGTTTTACTGACACCTTTTCTTCCACTTCACATTAATCCTTTAAGCTACAGCTCAACTATGTGCTTAAAAGGTAAGGCCAGGAAAAAGATGGTCCCACAGGTGCAGCTGTGCTGACTCAACCACCATCTTGGACCTTGGGGTGAGTTCCATTTGGTTTTGATTTTTCTTCTCATGTGCTTAGACTACATGAATGGGCCTTCCTAAACTGCAGAAGTAGTCTCATTCTAGCCACAGAGACCTTTATCGATTGATCTTAGTCCAATTTTTTGTTAAGAAGTTAAAAAGAACCAATTTCATCCATTTGCTTCTTTCTGCAGCCATTATTAATTTAGCGCCTACTGTGGCCCAGGTCTTGCCCTAAGGAGGTGGGAATTCAACCCCTCTTTCAAGCTCTAAATGTTTAATATTCCCTCCCTTCTAAAGTCAGTAACTGAGCATAGGTCATCTGGTGTCCCACCATCCTATTCACTTATTCTTTGGCAAAAGGATTCCAACGCCTGAAGAGGTCGTTCAAAATAACAAAGGTCACAGTTATTTGGCAAAAGTCTCGCCCTCACTGCCTGTGGTCCTATGTTTCCTCTTTCAGTTTCCAATTCTATGTTCCATTTCACTGCACGACAGGGGTATCTTTCTTCGCCCCAAGTCACTGCAGCCTAACCTCCCCTTTTCCCTTCCTTCCCCTGAATTCCACCAGAACCCCCTCCTAGGCAGGTTAATGTGCCTTTTGGGGTCGTAGGATCTTTATGAGGCTGAGAGGTGGAAGCCCGCAGCCAAGCAGCTCTGCTGGATGGGAAGCTCCGCAGTAGGAAAAAGGCAGGAAGAGTACGGGAGGCGAAGCCTGCCTTTTCTGATGACTGGTCTAGGGCTTCTCACTTGAACTTTTGGTTTTATAGTTCTATAAAAGGCAGCTGACAAAAGAGATCCCGTTTTGGGAGGGTCCAGCTGGCTGGGCTGAGCTGGGCGGGGCAGCCCCAATATTTGAAAGCCAGGCCTGATTTTCACCCATGATGTCAGAGAGGCACGTGGTTCCCAGTGAGCCAGAGGGTGGGAGAGCAGACGGCCCCAGCCCGCGCCCTGCCCCGTGCCAGCAGCAGCTTCCAATGCTGCCTTCCTGGCACGTCTGCAAGAGCCTTTTCCTCCTCGGAGACGCTGCAGAGTTTGGAAGGGAAGCTCCCTCGCTCAGCCTGTGGGTGTCTGCTGGGGCAGGAGAGCCTAGAGTCTCCCTCTCTGGCCTCCGGCTACCCCACGTCCAGGCTTGGCCCTGCTCTCTGCTTTCATTTCAGCGGCGGATTCACTTCGGGGCTGGCTGCTCTGAGGCCCCAGGCCCCCACGTCCAGATTTGGGGAGCCAGCCTCGGCCTCCCCCTCTGACTCAGAGGCAGACACTGGACAATAGCACTGCCCAAAGGGAGGAGTGTTGGGGGCGGGATTTTTTACAAACAAGTCCAATCGGGGGAAATGATGGAAACCTTTTTTTTGCTTATTCACATCAAACTACTCCATTGCACCGGCCCGAGCCCTACAGTTTCCTGTGGACAAAGCAGGTCGGCTCTCCAAGCCCTCAGGGGCTGGGGGTGAAGCAACAGCTACTCGCTGAGCCCTGACTCTTAGGACGTTCTTTCTCCCCAGCCAGGAGAAGCCGCTGCCCAGCTCCAGGAAGATCCTGGAGGAGGGAGAGCAGGAGGGAGCCAAGAAGAGCAGCTGCAAGGGGCACTGAGTGCTTACTTTAGGATTCTCGATTCTCAAAAGGGCACAGGAGCAGCGGAGGGGCTCTGGCAGCTCACAGGTCCCACCATGGGTCAAATTTGCAATCTGCGCACTCAGCGTTTTCCTTTGGAGGCTGCTCAGATTCACCCTGCGAGGCCTGGCAGCAAGGGCAGGAGAGCAAGGTTAGAGCCAAACTCCACGTAGCACTGCCGAGTGGCTTGAAGTACTAAGACCACCCACCTCCAGCAACAATTCTCATGCTGTGCAATTTAAATGTGTTCCATGTTTCCTCAGCTTTCCTTTGTGCCATCCAGCCACACGTTATGCCTGCACCCATTTACACATGGTGTCAGATGTCATGGTCAGGACCTACTACCAGCTGGATATCAGTGCACGGCAAAAAGACAGCCGGTGAGGGAGCTGACATCACACGGCACTTCGTTGACTCGCTGATGCCCCAAAGACCAGGGCTCTCTGAACAAAGCTGTCCCAGGGGGCAAAGGTATTAGAGGGAAGGTGGTTTCCTCTGTACCATGAGGGGCCGGCATGAGGGTGGCCCCTGGTCCTCATGGCCTATGACTGAGGATGCAGAAGTTCCCAAGACGGTCCCCTTCTCTCTGATAGAGAGGGCTCCAACAGGAGATAAATGTAAAGAAATCTCTCCCACAGAGTGAAAACGAAGCTGCTTCTACTCGAGGCAGGGAGGAAGGACACTGCCACCTGCCGCACATCCCTTATTCGTATTCCTCCCTTTTCTTCTTTTTGCTTTCTCCTACTCATTTATTACTCATCAAATATTTATCGAGCACCCGCTCTGGATCGATTGATATCCTCCTTCTTACGAGGCACTACTGTATGGTAAGTATGTAAATCAAATCAAATATGTAATGCCAAAAAGAAAATAATCTACAGCAAGAGAGCAACCCATGGGCTTGGGGAAAGAGGAGGTGAGGTGAGTTGTGGGGTGGGTGTGCCGTAGGTGGGAGCAGGCATGGACCTCTCTCTTCGGCGATCTTGGTGAGGCCACAGAAGCTGCTTGCTTAGGTAACATCCTTTGCAAAGCACTTTTTCATTATCTCATGGACCCTTACCACAGTCCTAGAGGATAGGACCATGGAATTCGTGCCCATTACAAAGATGAATAACCTGAGGCCTGCAGTTAAGTAAGTGGACTCTTTAGGCCAAATATTTAGTTATTGGCAGAAAAGGAACCTGACCCCAGAACTTAGAGTTACTACACAAGGACTCCAGCAGCTATATCAGAACAGATACATATAGCTTCATCAAGGGGTGTTTATTATATTTTTTTCTCAATTCATATCTTGGTTAGTGTCTTAGCTCAGGCTGCTACAACAAATTACCATAGACCAGGTGACTTAAACATTTCCCACAGTTTTTTGTTTGTTTGTTTGTTTGTTTTATTTTTGGCTGTGTTGGGTCTTTGTTGCTGCATGCGGGCTTTCTCTAGTTGTGGCGAGCAGGGGCTACTCTTCATTGCGGTGCGCGGGCTTCTCACTGCGGTGGCTTCTCTTGTTGCGGAGCACAGGCTCTAGGTGTGCGGGCTTCAGTAGTTGTGGCTCGTGGGCTCTAAAGCACAGGCTCAGTAGTTGTGGCACACGGGCTTAGTTGCTCTGCAGCATGTGGGATCTTCCCAGACCAGGGCTCAAACCCGTGTCCCCTGCACTGGCAGGCAGATTCTTAACCACTGCACCACCAGGGAAGTCCCAGCAGGCAGATTCTTAACCACTGCACAAGCAGGGAAGTCCTTTCCCACGGTTCTGAAGGCTGGTTAGTCCAAAATCAAGGTGCCAGCAGATATGGTGTATGGTGAGAGCCAACTTCCTGGCTTATAGACATTCGTCTTCTTTTTTTTTTTTTTTTTTAAAGAAAGGGTTTGGACCTTCATGATTTTTCCTTTTTTTTAATTTATTTATTTATTTATGGCTGTGGTGGGTCTTCGTTTCTGTGCGAGGACTTTCTCCAGTTGCGGCAAGCGGGGGCCACTCTTCATCGCGGTGCGCGGGCCTCTCACTATCGCGGCCTCTCTTGTTGCAGAGCACAGGCTCCAGACGCGCAGGCTCAGTAGTTGTGGCTCACGGGCCTAGTTGCTCCGCGGCATGTGGGATCCTCCCAGACCGGGGCTCGAACCCGTGTTCCCTGCATTGGCAGGCAGATTCTCAACCACTGCGCCACCAGGGAAGCCCCTCGTCTTCTCATTTTGTCCTCACCTGGGGGAGAGCAGAGAGAGAGGAAGCAGCTCTCCCGTGTCTCTTCTTATAAGGGCACTAATCCCATTCACGAGGGATCCACCCTCATGACCCATTTGTCACCCAAAGGCACCACCTCCTAATATCATCATATTGGGGGTTAAGATTTCAACATATGAATTTGGAGGAGGGGACATAAACATTCAGTCCCTAACAAGTAGAGATAAAACTGAAAAGATCATTCTAGCTGGTCCAAACCTTCATGTTGCCTGGATTTGAAGTCAGAGAGATGGCAGCATGAAGACTTTATCCCACCGTTGCTGGCTTTCAAGATGGAGAAAGACCATAAGCTGAGGAACACAGGCAACCTCTAAGTCGGAAGAAGCAAGGAAGTGGCTTCTCCCGCAGAGACTCAGGAAGGAACTCAGGCCTGCCAGCACCTTGACGTTAGCCCAGCAAGACCCATCTTATACTTCTGACTTTCAGGACTGTAAGATACTAAATCTGTGTTGTTTTAAGCCTCTAAATTTGTGATAATCTGTTACAGAAGACACGTGAAACTAATACAGATAGACAACCTTCAGTTTGGATGACTGGTTAAGTCCCCACTGGTCACATCGTCAGCACGTCCGTGTGTTATTGTATTGTGTACAGGAACCACCAAACAAAAAAAATGGCTATGAGGGCTCTGAGGATTTCTCTGTCTAATTCCCTCAGGCTACTTAACGGAGTCTCCCTTTGCCATGCTCACACCAATATCGGTGAACCTGCCCCCTCTCTGCTTCCCTCCATCTTTTTCAACAGTGGTTCCCCACTGAGGCTGGTACCATGTGACAGGGCCCAGCTGTGGGGCATATAGATAGGGTAACAGCTGTGCACAAGTGACCTCACTCATATTTATTGGCAAAATGTACCTTCAAAGAGTCACCACTAGTAAGAAAAACAAAAACAAAAACCCCACAAAGTCCAGGGCTTCCCTAGGAGGTCAGGACCACAAACATCTAAAAGGAAAGGTTGCTTGGACCTGAACAAGCTCATGCCAAGACTTCTCCACCTACCCGTGGGCAGAGGTCATCCTGATGTGATGCTAATTTGGACAGTCAAGTAGCGGCTACAGGTAATCATTGCCCCATCTGTGAAACTCATGGGAAAAGGCTCCGTTGGGGTGGGGATGGGGATGTGGAAAACTCAAAGTTCTTTGCCTGAAGGGCCATGGAAGCAGTCTGTGAGTCAGAACCACGGAAAGGCACTTGGCAGATAAACTATACTCCAGAGGAGGGCTCCTTGCTTACTGTTTCCTTTTAAGAAGATATTCAATTTCGTAACATAATTGTACTGATGGGCATCTGAGGGTGGGGATTGTCCTTGCTCTCAGCATAACTTATTAAAAGAGTTCAAAGCCCTGATTTGCTTCCCACCTCTCCCTGGTTGTATGTTCTCTCTCTGAGCTCCATCTTCCTACCTCGAAAAGGGGAGATAATAATAGCAACCTCACAGCGTGGTTATAGGAAGATTAAACGAGTGAATGGTTGAGAAATGATTGGGTTTGACGTATATACACTACTATGTATAAAATATTTAGATAACTAATGAGAACCTAATGCATATATAGCACAGGGAACTCTACTCAAGGATCTGTGGTGACCTAAATGGAAGGAAATCCAAAAAAGAAAGGATATATGTATACGTATAACTGATTCACTTTGCTGTACAGCAGAAAAACATTGTAAAGCAACTACACTCCAATAAAAATTAATTTAAAAAATGAGAGAGAAAAAAAGAAAAATGAGTAGCACATTACAGACAATCAATAAATACTGATTTCCTTGCTTTACCCCTTCTTGACTGCATCAGATTAAGTGATATTATCCATATTGGTCCTGATCCCCCAACTGGGGACTAGGCTTCTGCTTTCAAAAACGACCACACTTAACTCATTCCTAAAGTGGCAGAAAGTACCGTGTTTTAAAAGTCTACAACGAGAGATACAGGTTCTACAGTCTCCCTCCTCCGGTATTTCCTTCTGATCTTCTCAAGCCCACTCGTTTCTATTCCGTCCTCAGCAGCAGTGACACAAACTGGTTCCCACCTTCTGTTTACAAATAATTCAGCTCCTTGCAGTTTCTTCAGACTGGTCCCTCCATGTCCCATGGATGGCATTTGGGAGGCTCCTCCCTGAACGTATTTCTTGACTGGAGTGTTGTCAGTGCTCACACATCCACATCCTCACGTCCACTGCTGTGCTATGAAGAGATTAGTTCACCGGGTCTCCTTAACACAGTCCTTCCCTCCACATTTTCATGTTGGAAGGACGCCATGATGCTTTAATAAGGGAAATATGTCCCTAAGACCTTCTCCTCTAGGCTTCTGGTGACCCAAGCCTGGCAACACGGAATGCCATTTACATCTGATGACTGGTGCCTTGGCTTAGGTGAAACCAATTTCTAGGAGGCAGAAAGCCAAATTCTTGGCCAGGCCCGGGGCAGGCATTCCATTCTGTTGTGTTTACTTGCCCAATAAACCTTCTTACTGGGGGTAGAGATGACTCTTGTTGGGGCCCCAGTCCCCAGAACAGGAACAGAAACCTGCATAGACTTCTTTTCACCCGTGCCCTGAACTCTCCCGGACCCACCAGAGGTAGGAAAAAGTGAGCAGATGGGAAGGACTTCCTGAAGGCTCTAAAACTGGTGTGGGTTCTTGAGGTAAGATCTGCCATCAGCTTGGTCCCTGGTCTGGCTCTGCTCAGTCATCTGTGGGGCCTTTTCTGGGCCTTCGTTTCTCCTCCATGAAGTGACAAGGGCAGGATCCAATTATCCTAATGGTCTAGTCAAGCTGTCAAGACTCTGTTTCCTTTCTCCCATTTTCAATGCTATGGTGACACCTTTTTATCCCAGGCTGTGAATGGCACTACAGCAGTACCTAGAAAAATACTTTTGGTATATTATTAAATGTGTTTTATTTTTCGGTGCTAGCTGTTCCCCTGTTTACGTGGAATTACTTCTTCAGGGAAACTGAAGTCATTAGAAATAATGACGATTAGTCAGTCAGTGAACATTTACTAAGTGCTACTCCGGGCTGGGTCCTTGGGCAGAGGACAAAAGGCAGACAGAGCCTCTCCCTCAAGGAGTTTATATCCTAATGGGAGCAGACAGAAAGTAAACATGGAAATAAGAATAAGAATAACATAATGAAGTGCTCTAGGGAAGAGAAAATTGGGTTGACTGGGGAGGTACTATTAAGAGCAAGGGCTCACTGCCTGACAGGCACAGAAGCCAGCACTATGGCAGCAGCTTTTGAGAAAAGAGCTTTATTGCGAGGTGGGCCAGCAAGGAGACAGGAGGCAAGGCTCCCAAATCTGTCTCCCCGATCCAGGGTTCACGGTGAAATCTAAGAGGTTAGGGGGGCTGAAGCTGATTGATTGACTAGTGTCAAATCCAGTAATCAAGCTACTCTCGGCCTGCTGGAAGCCAGATTTTCCTTACTGAAGAACTTCTCCCTTAGTCAAAAGCTACGGTGGCAACATTTCTATAAAACAACTCAAGGTTTCTGTAAAACAACTCAAGGTTTGATTGATCAACAACGTATTTAAGGAGGCGAAACCAGCTTAAGCTGGTCAATGTTTTCGAGCTGTTCCGACACCACAGCCAGGCTGGGGGAACAGAGAAAGGCCCTTTAAGAAGAGGCCATGTGAAGAGCAGATGGAAAGGAAGGAGCGTTCCAAGAAGAAGGAACAAAAGTGCTCAGGCTTGATGTCTCTGAAAGGCCAGAAGGAATCCAGAAAGATTAGCAAGGGCCAGATCACGAAGGCCTTGTTGGTGAGGGTTAGGAGATTAATTTTAATTTGAAGGGTTTTGCAGACTTGAGTGATGTGAACTGAGCTATTGAACTCCAGAAGAGTCCATGCAATCCTAAGTGTAGATAAAGTAAAATAATTTATCACCGCAGCTCAGTGGTAATCCATAGGAAGAGCGTGGTGGATGTTTAGTAGACAGAAACCTCATTCCAAGTTAATTCGGCAAGTCGGCCTGGGAGGGCTGAGACTGGAGGATGTGTCCCACTGATGAAATGGGGGGATGTCGGTAAGCCAGAGTGAAGGATGCACTAGGCTCAAGGTGTGCTCGGGCGACGGAGTGGGATAAGGGAACACAGGAGGAGACAGGTAAATGTGCCTGGGAAGACACCAGAGGAATGGAAGGACTCTGGTGGGGATAAAGAGGGGAGTAGGCTGGGGACCCCTGGTTTCTGAAATAGAGGATGAGAAGTTTGTAACATGAGAGAATTAGGATCAACAAAGACCCCACCTCCCATCTTTTCCACTCCTCATAGAGACCTTACACATAGGAGACTGGCTTGACCTTAGACTAGAGACTCATTTCCCCCGACCTTGCTTTTCTCATCAACTCTTTCCTAGTTAAAAGAGTCAACATATGTTTGTATTTTTTTCTTACCTCAACATATGCGATTTTCTAGGTATTCCTTACCGATGCTAATTTATATTAGAAAATGTTAAGTTTGTCGGTGATTATGAAAAATAATATCTAAAACAATTTCTAAAAACAGGAATAATAAAGCCAATCTTACTCCTTCCAGTCAGAGGGTATTCTTAGCATTTGATACATTTATTTCCAGTCCTTTTATGTGCATATGCATACATTTATGTATTTTCTGTCATCGTTGGAATAATATTGCATATTCTTTTCCCTATGAACTTTTTCTACATAAATATGCCTTAAACTCATTAAGTCAATGGCTGATAATATTCCTTTGTAAGGTCATACCAGTATTAATTTAACTATGTCCTTATTATTTCACTTTTAAAAAGTAGTTGGGGGGGCTTCCCTGGTGGCACTAGTGGTTGAGAATCTATCTGCCTGCCAATGCAGGGGACACGGGTTCGAGCCCTGGTCTGGGAGGATCCCACATGCCGCAGAGCAACTAGGCCCGTGAGCCACAAGTACTGAGCCTGCACGTCTGGAGCCTGTGCTCCGCAACAAGAGAGGCCCGCGCACCGCGATGAAGAGTGGTCCCCACTTGCCACAACTAGAGAAAGCCCTCGCACAGAAACAAAGACCCAACACAGCCATAAATAAAATAAATAAATAAATATTTTTTTTTTAAAAAAGTAGTTGGGATTTGATACATGTTATTACTATGTATTGGTCTTTATAAAAATTTACACATACCCTCACGTTGAATTGTCACAACAGCCATACAATTAGCTGGGTACTATTTTTAATTCCCATTTTACCGATGAAGAAACTGAGGCTTAGTGAGGTTTGGTGGCCTGCACAAAATCATCCCAGCTAGTAAGAAGCAGAGCCAGGAATATTATTACTTCAGGGAATATTCTCAGCTTTATGTATTTGTATCTGCAAACAGTTTCTCAAGATCGCATCTCAGAGGTGGAATTTCTGGATCTAAGGGTGTAACCTGTGCTTTTTTTTTTTTTTAAGGTTCTAATGCACAGTACTAAATCACTTTAGAGCATCACCCCCAACCAACAGTATATGAAGCTGTCCACGTCATGACATCCTTACTCCAAACACTGTGACATGATTGTGGTTAATTTTGCTGTTCTTTGATTGCTCACCTAGTGAGGCTGAACTTCCGTTTTTTCATATGTTGATACTTTTGTATTCTGCTTCATTGAACTGCCTATCCATGTCCTATGTCTGTTGTCAACTGGGAGTTTTTCAATCAATTTGGAAGGACCTTTTGAGTACTTACAGCATTATTTTTGCTTTGGTATATTTGTGTCAAGGGTCTCATTTTTTTTTTTCTCAATTTGCCTTTTTAATTGTGGGTTTCTTTTTTTTTTTCATGTAGAGCTAGATTAGCAAATTTTTTCTATAAAGTGGCAGAGAGTAAATATTTTAGACTTTGTGGGTCGTATGTTCTCTGTGGCAACTACTCAGCGCTGCTGTGGTAGCCAGAAAACAGGGATAGATGTTACATAAACTTACGACGCGGCCGGATTTGGTTCATGGGTTGTAGTTTGCACACTCCTGGTGTAAAAATATGTCTAATATTATGTTAGGAAATCCTCCATTGCTCCTCTTTGAGATTTCCTTCATTCCTTTTATACTCATAACGCAGATACTTGATAGGCACCTCCTGCTCTGTAGAGACTGCCAAAAACCCACCCAAACTCTGGTTTAGAAGTTGGTAACGGTTCAACAGCTTGCTCCTCCTAGGCACTCCTTTTATCTTCCCCTCCACATACATCATGATGTCTTCCTTGGCTTTGCTTCCTTTTGCTTCTCTCTGGGTCTCCCTTCTCCCTGCCTTGTTGTCAAGGAAATTCTCTTGTCCCCCACAGAGCAGTGTTTATTACCCAGCCCCCTTTACTGCCTCCCTTCCTGCTTCATGAACTTTCTCCAACAAATGAGTTCCATTCATAAGTGGAACTGTGGTGAATAAAATTTTCCCCATCTCATTATACACAGACAAACAAAACCAAGCTCTTGATCAGAGATCTATCCATCTCTATTTTATTTTGGCTTCTTTTTGCGCATTTGACGATCTAGTCCTTTTGGTCTTTAGATTGCGGTGTACACTTTAAGAAACCATGCCCACTTTATTTCAAATAGTTAACCACTTATCCCCAAAATATAGACTTTGGTATATATAGAAGAGAGAGTTTACGATTAAATTTGGCATTTAAGATTATAGGAGAAAGAATCACTAAATAATGCTGGGACGTCTTCCCTGCGCCTCCTCTCTGCCTATCAGTTCTTCTACAACCACCAGGCTGTTGTGATTACAATCTGTTCTAATAGCTCTTAAAAAAAATCTCTTGGCTACCTGTACCATTCCTGCTTCCAGATAAATGCTACATTCACTTTTTCAAGGGTCTTTTAGCCCATATTATTAGGATTTTTATTAAAATTATTTAAATCATAATATAATATCAGAAGAATGTATATCTTTATACCATCTGATCTTCTGACCAGGAATATCTATCTAAATCTTATTTGGTACCTTTTTAGGAAATTTTCTTTAGTATTTATCCTAATTAGTATCAAAAAAATTCTTAAAGTCTTATTTGAATTGAGAATTTTGAAAACGCTAACACTATTAACTCACAATTGATGATCTAGGAGCACAGTTTACTAGCATTTTCATGTGTGATTTTTACATCAATAATCATTTGTGAATGGATCTTTCATTTCCTTCTATAAAAACTGTCTGTAACTCTTTAACGGGTCTTTGTTCTCTCTCCTCCATATCAGTCATTTTCCTTTTTGGCTTTTCTCACTCTCTCTAACTTTTTTTCTTCATTCTGGGAGTTTCTTAAGTTTGTTCCACGTCACTGATCCTATTTCCTACAGCATCAAGTCTATTACTTACCATGTCCAGGACAGACATTTTTTAACATTACATGTTCTGTTTCTTTGCAGTAATTCTATTTCTCTTCATATCCTTCCTTTATATCCTCTGTTCATTTACTTTGTTTTACTCAAAAGATACAAAAATGACTTGGACTCTATGAAACAATAAGGAAAAAACCAGGAGGAGAGAACAGGTTGGAATGAAAAGATTGATGGAAAAAAAGTTGGTTTTATTTGTTTATTTTTAATTCTACTTCTTATAGAAGGTAATTTTCAGAGACATGCTTTTCTTTTAGTATTTAGGATAAAGTTCTGCTTTCTTAGTGTTGATTGTTTTTCTCCCATGGGTATAACGTTGACTTCTCTCTCTCTCTCTCTCTCTCTACTTGTCCTAGAAGGAAGAGAGTTTTATCCAAAAGGAACATTTGCAAATGGCTTCTACATTTGGACCCTTCTTAGCCTCTCATGCTGTTCACTTCTGAGCTCACTGAAACTGTATCTTACCTGGAGGATAAGTTGAAAAAGTCAATGAATCCATGAATCAATGAATTATAAATGGGAAGGCAAATGAACACATTCCTCAAATCCCATATCCAGAAACATGAGGGAGATTCCCGCCAAGATGGCCACAGCTGAGACCTCCACATCTGCGGCTACTGAGCCCTGTCAGCCACAGATAGGGGCATTTGTTAAAGGCTTCTCTGAGATGTCAAAGATAAGTTCCACAAGGCTTTACAGCAGGAATGCACAGAGCCACAGGAGCCTGCCAGAACTGTAGGAGGCATATACACTCTGCCCTACAAATCTTGTTTCCAAGCACAAACGATGCAAGCAGCAACTCAGCCTGTGACTCAGTGATTCCCAGCTGTGTGGGTGATGATCACCTGAATCCCAAGGTTAGACATGGGCCACAGGGCACTGAGGATTGGTCTGAACAGCACAGGTGCTTGGCAAGAGGGCAAAGGACTCCTGAGAGGAGGTCTCTTGGGGATCCAGGGACAGGCATGGGAAGGTTAAGATGGATGGGAGGGAATGAATAATGAAGCACCACACAACCACTTTGATCCTCTTATCCAGCATTAAATCATCCTTCTGAAGGGCAGGATCACAGCGTGGTGAAGAGCCCAAGGTCTGCCTCTGACGTAGTAACTTCTATTATTCAGCCATCTTGGTTCACCTCTTCATCAAGGCTTGGGGAGGAGGACCAGCTCACCTGCTTGTCACTAGGCAGGGTCATGTGACTAGTTTTGGCCAATGTGCTGTGAGCAGAAGTCATGTGAATATAAAACTGCTGTTGAGAGACTCTTCAGCATCCCCTTCACTGTCATGGCAATCAGGAGGGAATGTCCCAAATTATGACATTTCGAGACGGTGAAGCCTCCTTCAGTCTGGGTCTCTGAGTAATTATAAGGGTCTGTAGTATACATGAGGAATAAATGTTTGTTACTTTAAGGCATGGAATTTTTAAGCTATTTGGTGGGCTCTGAGGGTTACTGATGACCATGGCATAACCTCGATTATTTTGACAAATATATTCTCTTATTAACTGAGTGATCATGAGCAACTCTCTGAACATCTCTGAGTGTCTATCGATTTCCTCAGTTATCAAATGGAGAAAATTGCAGCATTTGCCTTAGCAAAGAGATTAAAATACGTACTGTTTGCAAAGTGCTAACCAATGTGTCTAGCATGTAACAAGTGCCTCACAAATGTTACCTCTTAGCCTTATTTGATTCTCCAGGAGAGAGAAAGTAAAATGAGTATTCTTCTGTCCAAGTATCTCAGTTTACATGTGAAAAGAGAAAGAGAGAGAGAGAACTTTGGAAACATCTCATTTACAGAGCAATTAATGGGATCCTCATCCAAACAACCAACACTTTACTGCCCAAGTCCCACATGCCAGTGTGTTCAAGGTTCCACGAGACTTGAGCTACTTGAGCTTTTTAAAGGTAAACATCTAAGGAGAATAAAGGTTCAAACTCCCCAGGACAACATTCCCACATGTCATTTATGTTTATCTTCCTCTTCATTATGTCCCAGGATGGTAGTGGCAGACCTCTGGGAAAGCAGGATTGATTTCTAGAGGCTCTGATGTTCTCACAGCAGGGAGGGAAGCTGACCCAGGGTGTGGCGCCCTCTCCACACACATCCTCCTTGGGGTGTCTCAGCATTCCAGAGGTGTGCTTAGGTGAGTATCACTCCACCCATGGGGCGTCTCCTTGGCCAAGCCTCCTATGACCCAAACCCCATAAACAGGATTGTGCAGTGGCAGGAATGATGGGGATGTATTCAGCATCCTCCATTGTCTCCCCCAGTAGACTGCTGGATACATCTTCCAAGGACAATCTACCTTCAATTAAACCACCTTTCTCCAAGCAATTCCTTGAAGGCCTCCTACTCAAATACCCCGCGGGCTCAGGCAGGCTTCCTGGATGAGGACTGACACCATCGCAAGCCAGATGTGGTGGCAAAAGGGCCACAGAACATCCCAGCACAAAGCAAGGGGAGGCCTCGCACTGAGGCTGCTTCCCAGGCATCACACCCCGGAGAGCCAGCTTCTCAACAGGTGTTGCTCAGGCTCGTCCCACATACAATCACGTAGTGGAGTCACCGGTGTCTCAAGACAACTATGCAGTCCTTTGAAGCTAGTGAGGTTGGTCAAGCTCAGAATCCAAACCTCTTCTCTGGTGGGGATAATAAAACCAAGACCAATTCTCTCTAAACACACATCCAGCCCCCCAGAAAAACACACAACCTCCCATTTCCATCCAGGTTGGTTTGTCAACATCCTCCCCTGTACCAGCCTATTCTCACTGGTCCTGAAATTTTTTCCAGTGAGTGAACATCCAAGGACGACTCACCTCAAGGATCAAAGACAAAGCCTACTTGCAGAGCTGGGAGGAAAGCCATTTGCATATGACATTGGTGGATGCACTGGACATTGGCGACAGAAGGGTGGTGTGTGTGTACGTGTTGTGTGCTGTGTGCAGTGTGCAAAGCCTGTATTTGTAGGTCTTTCAAAGTGGCTGAGCCAAAAATGGAACTGTTGAATCCCAGGCAGTTTTTTTCAACATTACTTCAAAGGGAGCAACATTTTTTTAGACTCTCCACAAAAACTGGATAAATGGCACTATCGCCCTGATGCTATAAATACTGATGCTGGAGGCTAATCTGAAGACCCTGTCCCCACTACTGCCCTCTGTCTACACTTTGTGACTCTTGTAGATATGTGTCGCTCTACTCCGCTCTCCTCTGTCAAGGATAGAGAGAAAATGATGACTTTTGCCAGCAGTCTGGGCCAAGTCAGAAAACCTCGTCAGTCCAGACTGGGAAGTCCCCAGTTGTGGAGACGTCGAGCCTGGAAGCCTAGGACAGCAGGGGAGAGAAGAAAAAGAGTCAGTGGATACATGTGTATTTCTTGATGCCCTCTCAGGCTCCTAGTTGTTTCTCTTCCTCCACTGGAAGAACACAGACTAACACTACATTAATTTTGGGACATCTAAAAGGACATAGCTCAACCTAGTTTCTATTTTATGGACTCAGTCCTCCATGAGCCTCACAAGAAAGTCCAGAACTATCCTGGGAAAGTAGAATGAGGAAGATCAACTTTTGTTTGTCTTCAAAATCCTCATTTTCTTACCTCACCCATATTGCCTCCAAGAAGCTAAAAGATATAAAATAGTAATTGATGGGCTCTAATTTATCTTCTAGTTCTAAAAGTCTGTAACCCTGGATTTAAATGATATTAGGATCATCTGTATCTGTAGGCCACAAACTAGCAATTAGCCATTTGACATTTCTCCCTGACTTCCCAAAGATAAAAGCACATCTCAAAGATAAAAGCAACTTGATTCTTCCTTGTTAATACTGTTTATCTAGGGTTAAACCCCTGAAATGGGTTTCTATAATTCATAGAAATCATTTAAAAATCCCAGGTAACCAGCTTCCATTGATCCAATAAGGCTTTTCCACTGGCTGCCTCTAGTGTCCAGAAGTCAGTAAGGAGTTCCATCATATTTCCTTCCTGAACTTTCTGCCAGTTGGTTTTACAGGTGGAGCCCCCATTACCTACAACATTGTGTGCTAAGAGAAGGCATTTCTATGCAGATACACTTTTAGCTACATTGAATCTATCAGAGAAGGTGCAGGTTTTCAAAGGGAAAAGCAGTCTTTGACTTATAGAGGTCATTCCTACCCATGTTCAAATCCCTGTAACAGAAATAACAAACACTGATCACCTATTGGGTGGGCTCAAAGCAAAATTTTGCCTTATAGATTTTTTCCACAATACTTTAACATTTCCTCTGTCTTCTAGCCCCCCAAAAAAGCTATTATTTTAAAAGGGAACATTTAAAAAAAGAGCAAGCAAAAGGCAAGCTTCCTCACTCTCCAAGCCCACTCTCAGTCTCTGAAGTGGCAGGGAACTCTCTCATCAGAGTCTCTCGCACCACCACCACCAGCAATGTTCTGTGGATGGTACATCACTTACTTCCACGCTGAAACTGCAACTGACAACTGCTGAGGGCACCTGCCAAAGGGTGTGTTGCAGCCAAAGGCAGAGTCCACACAGGAATCCTGTTCTCAAACTTGGGGACGCGGAGATGCCACTGGAATTTGCCTAAAGGCCAGAACCAATCATAACAGAACTCCCAGTGGAAAGCTCAAGATTTCCTACAGACTGCTCTCCCAGCCTGCTTCTTGCAGAAAGATGCTGTGGATATCAACGAAGGGACCCTGGACATGCTCTCTCTGTCAGAATCTGCCACCCCCAATGGCAAGATGCTTCCATTAATTCTCTCACTTCTTATTTTAAGATTGAGGAACCCATCTCTCTAGTCCATAACACTGTTTGAAATAGTCACTTTTAATATACCTCCTCCTTTATTAAGGGTGTTTATTTACTGACCTCCTACTTATTCTACTTGACACTGTCTTCACGAAAGTACACAGAAACCAAAAATATCAACATCACAGAATTCTAGGCAAGTTTAAGACAGGAAAGCTTGATTTAATTTGGTGTGTTACATCAATTTAATGGGTGAGAAGCATGGAATGAGTTGCAGAAAGAAATCAATCAGAGGATTGATGGAGAAACCAGGTTGCCTTCCAGGCCCTTCCAAGTGAGTGAGCCCACAGATTGGCTTTACTGTTTAGTTTAGACTAAAGCACCACTAAATTGGCAGAAGGACATAGAAAGACAGCACTAAGCAGAACTTCTTTTTTTTTTTTTAATAATCTGCAATCGTTTTTTATAATTTCAAAACCCAAATTATCTAATTTGGGGGGATTTTGATAATTTTTACACGAGGAAGGAGATTCCTATAAGTGATACAAACAGATGATTAGTACTCCAGACAGTTGACACATTGAAGATAAATGGAAGATGGCGTCACAGAACTTAACCAACTTGGCTAAAGTCTTAAAAGACAACAGAGACAGTTGGAATCCATCCTAAACTCACTGCTCACAAGAGTTAAGAACCAGTATCTGCAGAGGTATTCAACAGGTTTAAGACCACAGCCTGCAGCTTCCTAGAACACACAAATAGCTTCTTTGCTTACCTAAGTGGTGCTAGACTGGGCAGGGTAAGACAGTAGAATAAGATGTTAATTATTTGAGTAAAATAATGAGTCAAATAGATTGTAGAATGTATTAATTGCTCACTTTTTACACCTAATCATCATGCACAGACAGCATGGCCAATCTAAAAAAATTCTGTGTTCTCCAAGATTCCATCATTAACCCATTTCTCTTTCTTACTTTTCACCAAACTAGAGTGCCTAGAGATGATATGCACTTTTTTGAAATGCGCGGAGCAAGCCAGGTGTAAAGAGAGGCGCCTGGTTGCTTATGTTGCAACTAAGAATGATGCTGCCACCTTGCATTGCCTTTTAACACTTAAAAATGCCTGTCTTCACAGCAAACGTGTGGGGCAGCTCGTTTGAGACTCTCTGCTTCTAACACTCTTACTAGGAAAATGTAGCCATATCCTCAGCATTAACTGTCACCTGTATGCTGTTGGCCGACAACTCTCAAATCTATTGATGCTTTTCCAGTCTCTGTATCTCTGCAGAGTTCCAGGGCTACATCTGACCGTCTGGTAAACATCTCCATTTAGGTGTCTGACAAGCACTTCCGAATCATTGATCTCTAAAGCCAAAATGAAGGCTGCTCCACAACAAGGGAAATGAGGGCCCCATGACGTATATATTAAGGGAAAGTCTGCAGTTTGAAAAACATCCAAATCCTTACCCTCTCCAACCGTGCTGTACAAGGTCCGTTTTCATCTCCCACTCACTACTCTCCAGGCATGTGGGCCTTTCTGTTCATTTACTGCCCAGCTCATTTCAACCACAGGGGCTTCACACTTGCAGTTCACTCTTCCTAGATGCTTCTCTGATCTTGGCATATCTAAGGTCTGATAAGCATACATATCTCAGCTCAAATGGCGAATCCTTCAAGAGGATTTTTCTGATCTAAAAGGCTCCTCTTTTCTCACTTCCATTCTCTATCACTCACTGGGTCCTGCATTCTGGTCTTCAATATCTAAACTTCTTATTCCTTCTTTAAATCTTTTATTCCCCAACCATGTGTGCAGGATCTCTGCTGCCTTGGTCATTACTTCCCTGGAAGAGCATCTGACACATAGTAGGCATTCCCTAAATATCTGTTCAACAAGTGACACCATGAACCATCATCCCCCAAAGACCTGTTCTTTCATCTTTTCCTCTTCCTTGCAAACATCATGGCCATTCACCTAATTACTCAAACCAAAATATCATCCTAGATCCTTCCCTCCTTCTTATTCCCATTAAAATCACCAAAAGGAAAAAAATTTACCTTCTGAAATACTTCTCAGCCCTAAGCCCTCCCCACTGCCACTGGGCCCTGCCAGAGCAGAGGGACTGCCCTTTGTTTACACAACTATCACCCTCGGGCTCACCACCCCCACCCGACTGCACCTTTCCCATTTACCCCTAGATCTTTCTAAATCCTGATTTTGATCATATCACTGCTCTTCCCAATCCTTCAGTGGCTCCTCTTTGCCTAAGGATACAATGTGAGTTCCCTATTATGTCCTGGAAGATATTTCATGAACTGGGTTCTATTTGCCAGGCCAGCCTCTTCTCCTACCATCTGCTTATTAAGTTCAAGCATAGAGCACACGCTCTCCCTCCACCACCTGGTGGATGTTATCAGGTGCTCTGATTTGCCTAAAATGCATGGACCTGCTGTGTGACAAATTGACCCTAACTAGCAAAGGCCTAGCTCAAGCATTTTCCAACTTGTCTGGATACATCTAGGTGCACCTCACTCAATCTCGCCTCCATTATAGGGTTTTTCACACTATTAGGATACTCGTTTTGTGTGTCTGTTGTCTTAGGTGATGAGGTCTTTGAGGGGCTGTGTCTTCTTCACTTTCGTATTCTTAGCACCTAGCATAGGGCCTAGCACTTTGAACTTTTTGTCCTTGTTGAATTAACAGGTAGAGAGATGTCAATCAGTCTACAGAAGTAAATTCTTGTGGTGAGTTTTAATCAACTATAATCCTCTGGAATTTCTTGTTGACTATTGGCTGCTGACAAGGAGCCATTATTCAAATGCTGAAAAGATATCAACTCCCATAAGAGTATCTGTTTCAGGCTAGGAAGGTATAGAGGTCTCCAGTAATCACTGCAGAGTGTGATGGAGGAGCCACACCCAAGCCCTGCTGGATCTGAGCCCTCCTTACTTTAACCACGTGAAATACCATTTGAATGGAATTCGTTTTCCAAGTTTCTTCTATAACATAGCCATTCATGCACTTTTTGCTTTTTCAACAATGAGAGGAGACTTCTGCTTCAAGCCCTGATGGAGTAGCTGGTATTGAAGTTGTTCTTCCCTGTAAACAATGAAAGAATTGGCCAAAATATATAAGGCACTTGTTTTCAGGCATTGGCAAATAGGAGATTCCTGAGATAAGGGAAATGCATGAGGTAAACCGCATGTTCACCTGGGCTCTCTGCCGGGGTACATTTCCCAACCATGGCACAGGCAGGTAGAACCCAAAGAGAATGGCAGTCTTGCTGAGCTGAGGAAGCAGAGATCAAAGTTTAGGAATGCTAACACAAGTGCCAATTTCAGGGCAGGGTACTGGAAAGGGTAGAAGTACATGGGTCAGCAGGGAGTGAGGAGTGGTGTGAGAGGTCTGTGTAGGGTTCTCTGCAAGACCTTAGCCAGGGGCTGGGCTGCAAATGTGCCTGATGAGATTCCATGAGGGCTTGTAGAGAGAAGCTGCGTTAGGGTTGAGAATGGAACGGAGATCCTAGAGGTCACACAGTACGTGGAGACACTGGATTATGATCCCATCCAGAATAGAGAGACACTACTAACATCTCAGGCATGCAACTGGACGCCAGCGGGTCCATTCCTTAGATATAAAGCCCATGATTTAGAGCAGGGATCAGCAAACTATGGCCCATGGACTGACCACATAGTTTTGTTAATAAACTGCTACTAAAACACAGTCATGCTTATTTGTTACATATTTTTATGACTGCTTTCATGCTACAATGGCAGAGCTGAATAGCTGCAATGGAGACAATATAAATCATGTGCCTTAAGTATTTATCATCAGGCTTCTAAAGAAAACTCTGCCAAGCCTAGCAGCAGAGGGAGGACTGCCCTGTCGAAGCCGAAACCCAACAGGGTCAAGGAGAACCTCCAGGGCACTATTTGCCTGCCAGGACATACCCTAGCACGCTTTAAAGGAAGAGAATATAATCCAGGCTCCTTACAATGTATTATCTATACTATTCCTCAGATGATTAAAAAAATACTACATGTGCAAAGTAGAAGAATGTGACTCAAAATCAGGAAAAAAAAAAAAAAAACCAGATTGCCCTTGCAGTGTGGGTGGGCATAATTCAATCTGTTCAGGGCCTGAGTAGAACAAAAAAAAAGGCAAAGGAAGGAGGAAATTTCCTCTTTTCATTTCTGGACTGCTGTTTGAACTGGGACATTGGTCTTCTCCTGCCCTTGGACTGGGATTTACACCACTGGCTCGCCTGGTTCTCAGGCCTTTGGACTCAGGCTGGAATTACATCACTGGCTTTCCTGGGTCTCCAGCTGATAGATGGCACATCATGGGACTTCTCAGCCTTCATAATTGCATTAGCCAATTCCTCTTAATACATCAGTCTCTCTCTCCCTGCCTCTATCTGTTTGTCTGTCTGTCTCTCTCTATATATATAGATATATATACACACACACATATACTAATAAGTAGACATAAATATATACATATATATGTATATACAGGCACACCTTGGAGATACTGTGGATTCAGTTCCAGCCCACCACAATAAAGAAAATATCACAATAAAGTGAGTCCCACAAATTTTTTTGCTTTCCCAGTGCATATAAAAGTTATGTTTTTACTATATTGTAGTCTATTAAGTGTGCAGTAGCATTATGTCTTAAGAAACAATGTACATACCTTAATTAAAAAATACTTTACTGCTAAAAAATGCTAGCCATCATCTGAGCCTTCAGGAAGTCATAATCTTTTTGCAATAGTAACATCAAATACCACTGATCATAGATCACCATGACAACTATAATAATAATGAAAAAGTTTTAAATATTACCAAATTATTACCAAAATGTGACACAGAGATAGGAAGTGAGCAAATACTGTTGGCAAAATGGCACCAGTAGACCTGCTTGACACATGGTTGCCACAGACCTTCAATTTGTAAAAAACGCAGTATCTGTGAAGCACAATAAAATGAGGCTTGGTTTCTCTGGAGAACCCTGACTAACACAGTTCTTATAATTGTACCATAAATGAGGTGGTACAACACTAATTCTAAGTATAAAAGCCAACACAGGAAATAAAATGGAAGATAAAAATATTCAATTAGGGGCTTCCCTGGTGGCGCAGTGGTTGAGAATCTGCCTGCCAATGCAGGGGACACGGGTTCGAGCCCTGGTCTGGGAAGATCCCACATGCCGCAGAGCAACTAGACCCGTGCGCCACAACTACTGAGCCTGCGCGTCTGGAGCCTGTGCTCCGCAACAAGAGAGGCCACGATAGTGAGAGGCCCGCGCACCGTGATGAAGAGTGGCCCCCGCTCGCCGCAACTAGAGAAAGCCCTTGCACAGAAACGAAGACCCAACACAGCCAAAAATAAAAAAATTTAAAAATAAAAAAAAATTCAATTAGTCCCCCCCACCCCAAAAAAAAGAAGGGAAAAGAACACAGAAAGAAACAACATATGGGACAATTTGGAAGCAAATAGCAAGATGATTGACTTATATGCAACAAAATTAATAATAATGTAGGATGTGAATGGACTAAACACTCAAATTAGAATGTTTGTTAAACTGGATAGAAAACCAAGACCCAACTATTTTCCATCTACAAGAAACTCATGTAGTTCTCCTACATTTTAAACAAAAAATTGGCGTAAACACCACCAAATACACATATTCAACATTTATATCTGTAAACACTTCTTTAACAATTGATTTGCTTCGTTTGTTTATGGCTTATGAATAAAGAACTGAAGTGCTACTACCTAAGTAACCAGATAGGTAGATGGAGAGATAGATGGTAGGTAGATAGATCAATTCCCCCGAAAAATTAATGAGTGTACTATTTAGGATCTCTATCTTCAAACTTCCAATAAATCTCTTATGGCCCCCAAACACACACCCAACCCAACATATTCTTTTTTTTTAATTTACATGTCTTATCTTCTCTCCTAGACTAAAAGCTCATTGAGAGTTCAAACACTGAATAAATATTTACTGTTTATTCAGTAAATATATCAGGCATTGAAGATATACCTAGGAACCAGTTTCACCAGATGCTTACAGACTAGTGGAGGGAAATGACAAGTAAGCAGACGATTATAATAAGCTTATTATAGATATGACAGATATCGGATGGATAAACAGATGAGAAAGAATGAATGGACACATTTCCCCAATTTGGTAGTTTTAATTTCTAAATCAAGTCCAACCACGGGCTGAACAATCCCGAGGCATCTCCAATGCAGTGGCAGCTGGCAGAGAAGAAAGCAAAATATCAGGCAGGAACTAAAACCCCTTAATAGGATTTGCCCTGAAAACCTGGCATTTCATAAAGCAACAAAGTAAAGGCGTTCTACCCTCTGCTCAAGTGGAGCACAAACAATATCTTTCCAATGCATCGTATGAACCATAATGTCTTTGTTGTTCTTTACCCTTAATTTAATTGTAAAGAAATGTGGTACCACATTTTGTTCCATGAAGAGGAAACTAATCCATGTATTCTGCCAGCCAACAAAAACAACTCAACGTGAGGTCTAAACTTCTGATTATCTGCATTTCCCCTAATTCTAGGTTTTATTTTTAAATTTTTTTTGGAGTATTTGGCGTTAAATCAAACTGAAGTCTAAAAGCAGGTCTTACATAATACTGCTACTGTTGTTCATGTTAGTGTAGGAATCCAGCAAAAAACTTGAAAGAACATCAATTCACCACGATAGGCTCTGGCAGTGACCAGATAGCAAGAATTCAATGTCACCTCCTGTAACAGGACCCAGGGAACCAACATCATAGCCTTATAAGAGAGAGACCGAGGCAATCAAATAATATGGAATTTGGAATCCACTTATCTAAACACACAGTCTTGAGTATTTCAGGAAGGGTCAATTAATTGACTTTAAGAAGCCAATTAGCTTTGTCATCTTTCAGCAGAACTGTTCATACCTTATCTCAATGAAAACATTCTATAAGCCCCTTACATAGTACAGTGATCTGTAGGACAGATACTGTCCTTTATTGATTGCCTTACCCAGGTACCCACCCATCCACCACCCTTCCATGCCAGCCTGCCCTTAGTTTGTTCAACTATGCATTCCTCCAACATGTGACTCAAAGGGGATGAATACTGATTATTCCTACTCAGTCATGGTAACCCTTTTTCTCCTTGAGACTGACTGGTTTGAAAAAGGTCACGTGACCCATTTCTCACCAATGAGATGTAAGAAAAGTCTGAAAAGGGAAAGGTTTCAAGGAAAGGTTTTTTGTCACTGAAAAGAACCATTCTGCAAAGGCCCTTTCTGCAGCATGGTGATGTGTCTGTCTGTGACGTGTGACACTGCCACAGCCATCTTTCAAATGTGACAAAGATAATAAGCTAAGGATGATAAAGCAGTCAGAAGGAACCCAAACCCATGAAGACCATCCCTGAGCGGAAGAATTCATCAAACCTGCATTTCCCTATCACAGGACATTTTATTATATGACTTTATAAATCTTTCTTATTAAGATAGTTGTGTCATAATTTTCTTTTTCCTGAGCCCAAAGGGAACCTGATATGTCTCTCTTTTTTTCCATTTCTACGGTGATCACTGATTCAGGATTGCAGAAGACCAAAGATGAAAAGGGGCACTGGAGAAGAATATGTGGAGGGAAAAGGACTTGAGTTACCATGTGAACTGAACTCCAGGTGTGATATCGCCCCTGAATTACTTTGTTCATCTGGGGATAGTCCACCAAGTTAGCACCCTCCAGTTTGCATCATAACCCACAGGTTACTAGGCAGGAATAGAGCACAGGCGTTTAATCCTAAAGCCATGTCTTTTTTTTTTTGCAAATCGGTGGACCAAGAGCTTGTTCAAACTTCTGGAGTATCCACATCCCACTTTCATCTCTTTCAGCTTCAATAAGCCAAACTACGGTTCACAAATAAGCCTGATATTTGAGAAATAATTGCTTTGCTGGCCTTAATGTATAATAACGGCAATTTTTAATCAAGATCCTCCATTCTCAGCTAATATCTAAAGTAAGCAATAAAGTTGCTTGTGAACCAAGCAATATAAGGACAAGACCAACAAGTAATTCTGTAGTCATTTTAAATATAAAATCACGTAAATTCGCTTCAACAGGCGTTACAAAGTGGCCTATTATGTGATCAGTGTGGTTCCGGTCCTATTAGTCCTTTGATTCATGTAACATTTGAACATAATCCCTGCCTTTAGAATTCGTATTGTCTATAAGGAAAGAGAAAATAGGTGCGTGTCAAATAATTATAAGTAGAAAGAAAGCAAAAGTGTTATACAGTTCATACTATATACTTAAGTGTGAACAGAACTATGAGTAAGTGATGGGTCATAAAATGCAGTTGGCGAGGGAAAGCTTTTTGAAGGAGTTAACTGTCGAACCAGATTTCAAATGAAGTAATGAATATAGATTAAAGACACTGACTGGCCTGGGTAAGAAAAATCAGTTCCAGTAAGTGATCAGCTACGAAGCAAAAAAAAACCAAAAACCAAAAACTCAGTATATGCAGGGAATGGTAAAGAGGACTTTAGTGCCTAAAACAAAAGTGGCCACATTTTGAAATACTGAAATATGAGCCTTGATTTTGAACTAATATTTACTAGCATACTGTATGCTAAGTTTATATCTACCTTATTTCATCAACTCTCGATACAAACATATAGGAAAAATTCAGCCATGAGGAAACTGGGGCTTAGTGAGGCTGAGGTCCTTGCCCAATTGGGCATTGCTGATAAGAGGTAAGTCTCAGAATCCAATTTATTTCTCTCGGACACTAAAATTTATGCTTTTTTCCATAGGACCTCTGCCTGCCAAGGTACACAGTTATCAAGGGCCTCAAACACCAGGAGGAAAGAAGAAAAACAACAACTCTATTTGATCACTGATGCCAAAGAAATTTCCAGAAGTAGTACTAAGTGGAGACATCTCAATTTGCCTCCCCATTTCCATGTGAACTGTACACACAAAGCACTGCACTTTAGATGTGTTACTACTTTCCCAGACATGACAGATGGCTAGTTTCCTTTCAGCATTTTGCAAGGCAGTGTAAGACCATTCCTTATATCTTGTCCTCCTTATGTGCTGTTTCTTCCTCATGGCTTCTTAACATCTCAAACTTTTCACTTTTTTTTCCTTTTTTTTTTTGTAGGCTGAGAGGAAAAGTCAGTTATCTTAACACCATCTGGAATCAGCCATCACAACACATTTTTAATAATTTAAAGAAAGATTTGTCAGTATGTTCATGAAGACAGCATGGCTGATGAAAACATGTAGGGGAACTCAGCCCAGGTTATCTGAGTTCTGGCCTCAAGCCATCTAATAATAAGGGTTGTCTGCAAAGGCACAGTTGTTGTAACTCTTCAAGCCATTATACAGACATGAATTGGAATAATACTGGAAGACAGCTGCTGTCACAGAATTGAACATGTAACATAGGATAAAGTTTGCCTAGAACCTACCCATTAAAAGTATTTGTTTTTCTGGAAGGAAGACATGAGATGGAAGGAATTGGGGGTATAGAAGAGTGGTTACTGATATTTGTGTGTGAAACTCTGTATTTTAAATAGCTTTTTCATTTCCTGCTCATTCCAACCTTTTAGTTATGGTATTATTACACCCATTTTACAGAGGAGAAAAATAAGTATCAAAGAGATTAAATAATTTGTCCAAGGTCATGGATTAAAACCTAAATTGGGGGCTTCCCTGGTGGCGCAGTGGTTAAGAATCCGCCTGCCAATGCAGGGGACATGGGTTCGAGCCCTGGTCCGGGAAGATCCCACATGCCATGGAGCAACTAAGCCTGTGCACCACAACTACTGAGCCTGAGCTCTAGAGCCCATGAGCCACAACTACTGAGCCTGTGTGCCATAACTACTGAGCCCGTGTGCCACAACTACTGAAGCCCACGCGCCTAGAGCTCCAAAACAAGAGAAGCCACCGCAATGAGAAGCCCGTGCACCGCAACAAAGAGTAGCCCCCGCTTGCCGCAACTAGAGAAAGCCTGCATGCAGCAACGAAGACCCAACGCAGCCAAAAATAAATAAATAAATTTAAAAAACATTTTTTTTAACTGAAACAAAAATAATAAAATGACCTAACATCCAAGCCAACGAACCATCAAAGGAAACACTTTGAGAACTTTTATTCAGAGTAATAGAATATACAGAATATGCCTTTTCATCCTATCCCATGTCCTAAAAGAGTAATACCTGAATTTACCAAAGTAGTCTTTAAAATCTGAACTTCATTTATAATTATTATAAAATATTTTCTATATTCTCCATGTTGTACAATAATAACTATAGGGCTTCCCTGATGGCGCAGTGGTTAGGAATCCGCCTGCCAATGCAGGGCACACGGGTTCGTGCCCCAGTCCGGGAAGATCCCACATGCCGTGGAGCGGCTAGGCCCGTGAGCCACAACTACTGAGCCTGCACGTCTGGAGCCTGTGCTCCGCAACAAGAGAGGCCGCGATAGTGAGAAGCCCATGCACCGTGATGAGTGGCCCCCGCTCGCTGCAACTAGAGAAAGCCCTCGCACAGAAACGAAGACCCAACACGGCCATAAATAAATAAATTTATATAAAAAAAAATAATAATAACTATAAATGGAGTATAACCTTTAAAAGTTGTGAATCACTACATTGTACACCTGTAACATATATTATACATCAACTATACTTCAATTTACAAAATAAAATCTGATACTTCATTGCAGTTTGTCTTCAAACATTTCATCTTCTTTAAAATCTACTACTACTTGACTCGGTGCTGCAAATGGGACTCAGAGCACCCTGATGAAATCCAACCAGTCACGTTCCTGCAGGTTGGTCAAACCCGCAGCACACGTATGAAAGTTAAAACCGAAAAACAACTAGCCGTGGGCTTCAGGTTTTGAGGAACAGTACAAGAGATCCTACAATGGGGACAAAACTGGTGTTTATATGCAGTTACCATCAAATGGACTAACAGCACAGGTCAGCATCCTTTTTTTTTTTTTTTTTTTTTGAGTTAACAGCTCAGACCCTTGATTATATAGAGGGTTGCATCAATCTACCACAGATGGACTGAAGAAAACCTGTTCCCGAGAGCTACTGGTTTCAAATCAAACTCCGGGAGCAGTTAGGAAGAGAGCAAATAGAAGCATTTGGTTTTCAGGAAACAATTTCTGGTCTGTCCCATTTGCAAGCACAGAGGCAGCAAAACTGAATCTTACAGAGATCTGGTTGTGGGGTGTCGGGTGAGAGGTGGACGGGGGACCAGGAAAAAGCAGTCTGAGTATGAGACCCCCTGCAGTTGGTCAGATTCGATTGCTAAGTCTCAGGAAACCCTGAACTATTTCTCCTGGAAATTAAATTGAGATTTGAAACTAATGAGGGGCCGAGGTATAGAAGCGTGTTGGATAGCATGTGCTGCTAATTATTTCATCCACAGGAGCCAAAGGGACCTTGGGACATTTCCATTCAGCCTATAAACTAGGGAAATTAATCCTAAAAGCTTGAAGGAAAAAAATTAGAACACCAACATAAAAGCACAGATATTAAATCTGCTGATAATTTCTCCTCATCTTTCTGGGAGGTTACATAAGGCCAGGTGGAAATTTTCAGTTCCAATTAAGGTCAATCTAACTCTTTTGTGAAAATCTGGATAGGAACAAAAGGATTGTGCTAAACGGGGCCAGTCCCAGACTGCTCTAAATATTTTCACATGAGAATTCAGTGTTCTGTGGGTACAATTCTATTTTCATAGGGAAAATAGAATTCCGCTTTTCTAAGGAGCAGAAGGAAGTCAATACATGTTATCAGGAGCTGTGCTATCTAGTCAGTCAAGTCACTAGGCTTGGGTATCCCCTAGGTACAAAGTCCTGTTCCCATGACAACGGTGGAGATGGGGAAGCTTTGGGAGCTGGAAGGTAAAAGAAATAGGGAAGTCAGTTTCACTGTCAAAGAGTTCCAAGTCAGGTAGTATCTACAACACGCAACCCTTTGAAAAGTATAAATAAAATAATTATCTTGGCTGGCTGTTCCCATATCAGGCTGATTCTTCGCATCACCAGTAGAACTTAAAAATGAAAGCCAAACAAACAGAAGTTCTGAGTTCCATCCTCAGATCCTGCTTCGTTAAGCGGGGGCATCTTTTAAGTTTTCCTGATAATACTGATGATCAACCAGTTTTGTGAAATGTTTACCTAATTTATAAAGCATCAAACATCTAGGAATATGGTAAAATTTGAAAGATTAAAAAAAAAAATCCTTCCAGATAATCATTAACATGTAAAAAAGCCCAAATCTAGAGGAGTAGACAAAGGTAGGGTCCACATGGGTGACAATCCCATAAACACTTAGCAAATATAATCTTTAAGTGAAAATTAATATGCTACATGCCACATGTTAAAAGAGCAGTAATATATAATATATACACCTGGTGTAAAGAAGCAATCAATAATTGCTAGCCACCATTATCATTATCATTATAACCAGCAGTATCATCGCTTATGAACTTTCTAGGGCAGGGTATGGCAAGCTTTTTCTGCAAAGAGCCAAAGAGTAAATATTTTAGGCTCCGTGGGCCATAATGTCACCGTCATAACTATTCAGCTCTGCTGACAGTTGGTCTGGATCACAAAAGCAGCCACAGATAGCACATAAATGAATAAGCATGGCTGTGTTCCAATAAAACTTTATTCATGGCAACTGGAATTTGAATTTTATATAATTTTCATGTGTCATAAAATATTATTTTTCTTTTCAACCATGTAAATATGTAAAAATCATTCTTAGCTTGTGGGCCATACAAAAAAACAGGCTATGGAAAGTACAAAACTGTTACTTATAGACTCTCTGTTGTACAACAGAGCTCTAGAACATATTTATCTTGCATGTCCAAAATTCTGTATCAGTTGAACCACTTCACTTAAATATCTGTTAAAAAGGCAGAACTCACGTTAGGTGTTCTTACTCCAAACTACAAACACACACACACAAAAACACCAAAAACAGCAACACCACCAAAACAACAAAGTGCCACAAGGAAATTTTGGAAGTGATGAATATATCTATTACCTTGATCATGGTGATGGTTTCATGAGTGTTGGCATATGTCCAAATTCATCAAATTGTACACAGGCAGACCTCGGAGATACTGCTGCTTCGGTTCCAGGCCACTGCAATAAGGTAAATACCACAATAATGTGAGTCACACGAATTTTCTGGTTTCCCAGTGCATAGAAAAGTGATGTTGACACTATATTGTAGTCTATTAAGTGTACAATAACATTATACCTATAAAAACAATACACATACCTTCATAAAAAATACTTTATTGCTAAAAAATGCTAATCATCATCTGAGGAGTTGTAATCTTTTTGCTGGTGGAGTGTTTGCAATATTGTGAGAATTTTCAAAATGTGACCCAGAGACACAAAGTGAGCAAATGCTGTTGGAAAAATGGCTCCAACAGACCTGCTTGACACAGGGCTGCTACAGATCTTCAATTTGTAAAAAATGAAATATCTGTGAAACATAATAAAGCAAAGCTCAATAAAATGAGGTATGACTATATTAAATATGTACTATTTTTTGTATATCAATTATATCCCACTAAAGCTGTTAAAGAGAAACAGAGACAGTGGGCCCATTTTGGCCCACAGACTTTAGTTTACTGTGGCCACTGGGTTAGAGCCTAACTCCCCATTGATGGAGCAGTCTGCAAAGAAATGATTACACACTGGAATCTGGCATCTGTGAGCAGTTGGTTCCCCAATGGCGCACTGGGTGTGTGCACTTTAGCAATGCACCTGTCATTCAGAAGGAAAACCTTGCCATCTTTAAAGGTTTTCCTAACCCCTAATGCAAAGAACATCTGATTTTCAGAACGATGTAAATCCAAGCTCTGCCTGCCAGTAAATTCATGTACATCATGTTAACATCAGGTTTATATTAAACATTTACATTAAGGATTGGATTGGAAGATGAAATTGTTTGCATACGTTCCAACCTCAGGGGGAACGGCCCCACCACTCTCCCTGCCAATGGCGCTGCATCAGACGGTGACCCATCTGAGAGGTGGGTGAGACACCAACTCATGGTCCTTGGTGAAGCTGGGCAGCCTCTGTCCACTCTGCCTGCGTCCTTAACAACTGCCAGACAAGCTGTGAGCTATACTGCCAGACGCCACCGGGAGACATTTAATTTATGACAACAAAGATAACGACTTCCTTTAACGCAGAGATTCGGAATGGGTGTCTTTTTCCCAGCACTGGAATTTTCCTCCCTGCAAAATTATTCACTTTTTTGTTATTTTGATTCAAATCAGTCAAATGGCAATGCTGGATATTGTGGGGTTAAGATCAACATTTGAGGGGCTTCCCTGGTGGTGCAGTGGTTGAGAATCTGCCTGCCAATGCAGGGGACACGGGTTCGAGCCCTGGTCTGGGAAGATCCCACATGCCGCGGAGCAACTGGGCCCGTGAGCCACAACTACTGAGCCTGTGCGTCTGGAGCCTGTGCTCCGCAACAAGAGAGGCCGCGATAGTGAGAAGCCCACGCACCGCGATGAGTGGCCCCCGCTCACCACAACTAGAGAAAGCCCTCGCACAGAAACGAAGAACACAGCTATAAATAAATTAATTAATTTTTAAAATAAATAAATAAATAAACACAATGTTATCACACAATTTAAAAAAAAATCAACATTTGATTGTGTAGCTTACATTTTTTGCAAGAGATTGTGAATTGGGGAGAGACCAACGGTGTTTCTAAGTCGGGTTCCTTAAGGAACACTGTTGTCTTTCTTCTCTGAAATTCAGACCCAGAGAGACTGCATGCAGGAGTAACTGGGCTTTGCAGTCTCCCTTGGGCCAGTTCTCCCTGCCATGAACCAAGAGTTGCCCAGGATACTCTAACAAGCAAATGGTCTGCAGAACAAATGTTTTTGTGGGAAAAAAAACAACCACCACGGACGCCAAGTGAAGTGGCTGGAGAGGAGTGATGTTGTTAAAGTGTATGATTCATTAAGTCTTGTCTGAGTGTCAGATGTTCAGCATTCGATGCTATTGCTTCCAATTTAAATCATTTTTAAAGAAGTGCCGGAAAAGGTGCTGAAAGGCACCTCACTCTGTTCCCGCACTTGAAAAACACTGTCTGCTTGTGCGCTGTGGTAAAACTTTGCATTTTGGCTAGACACCCTGTGTGAAGCTATGTTGGAGCTTGAACTTTTTTTTCTTTTTCTGTAAGTTTGTACAGTCACCCGAAGGCAGGGAAGAGAACGCAGTAGTTCCACCAGCCAAAGAGTCGCTCCTGATGGCATCTGCGAAATTAAAAGAAAGCGCTAAATGGAACTCCCCCTCTGCAGGGAGAAATCCCGGCACAACCAACCTCCAAGTCCGCACAGGATCACCTCTAAATTGTGCAGGGCGTGTGCTTTTCTGCCTGGAGTCCTTGTCTCCCAGAACTCTTTTCAGAACCCCTGGAAAGCCTGGAGCTGCTAATGGTGGTTGATCATCACCAGTCAGGCGTGAGGCTAATGTTGCTATCACCCTGGATTCCTGTCAGTACCCAGTGACGTCACGGAGACTCTAAACTGGTGGGGTCCTTGGTACCCACACAAATGTCTCCGAGGGTCATCATTACCACTCCCGCCTCACACAGAAAGGGAGGACGCATACCACATGGATGAACCTTGAGGACGTGATGTTAAGAGAAATAAGCGAGTCACTAAAGGACGAACATGTATGATTCCACTCATAGGACGTATCTCACTATAGTCAAATTCAAAGAGGCAGAAGGTAGAATGGTGGTTGCCAGGGGCTTGGGCGGGGGCGGGATGGAGAGTTACTGTTCAATGGAGAGGGGGCTGCAGTTTTACAAGATGATAAGAGTTCTGGAGATGGATGGCAGTGATGGTTGCACAACAGTTGAGTGTATTTAATGCCATGGAACCATACACTTAAAAATGATTAAGATGGTAAATTTTATGTCATGTGTATTTCACCACAATTTACAAGGATGATGCAGGTCAGAAAGTGGCTAGGAAAGTCCCAGTTAAGACTCCCAGTTCTTCCCCAGATAAGAGGGAATTTCATCCACAAATGAAATGTAGTTTTCAGGGATATTCATTTGAGATCTGGGTCTTCATATTCTTAAGCATTTTTGACAGGGATGTTATAAATTTTATTAGAAGTGCAGTTCTTGCTGATAGAAGCTTCTCCAGTTTCTCAGATTGTTGCCAACACAGCCTTCAGCAGTAGGCTAGAAAATGTTAAAGACTTAGCTGAAAAGTTATGGTGGTGTGTTTCCTACAATTCAAAGAGAACACAGCTGGCAGCTGACTGGAGCTGGCGTTTGGTTGGTGAGTAGACAGACACAGATAGATAAAAACGCCCAGACCATTTGAAATATAACTGCACCAAGAAATAAAAATGATGGGTAATTTGTTTATCAATGTATAGATTTCCAGGTATTTTCACAAACATAAATCACATAGTCGTCACAACAAATCCATGATTAATTGCCACCACTGAAGGCCTGCAATGTGCCAACTGCCATCTTCATCAACTGCATTATTTCATCTTCAGCCTAGATTAAGAGGTTTAAAGGGGCCAAGATCATTCGGCCTAGTAAGTGGACGGGACACGATTCTGACAGGATTGTTTGTTTGCTTGTGGTAGCAGTGTTTCTTTAGCCCCAAACTCTGTTTTTTGCCTTTTTCCCCTAATATAAGTGTCAAAGAGCAAAGGGAAGAAGGATAGATTCGTAGGACTCTGGGTGATAAATGGATTTTAAGCCTTCAAATAAGCTGGAATATGATTTCATTGATTCCCATCACTCCAAGGCTTTGGGAAATATCCTTTTGGTAAAAAAAAATCACAACCAAAACCAAGGCCCCCAACTAAAGAACTCACGGTATTGAATACTAAGATGTTCTTCTTACTCCCACTGTATCAGCTTTCAGCAGTGTAACTGCTGTGTTACATTGAGCAGAAATAAACACAAAAGAAAACGTAGCCCCCGTTATCCCCACCACTGGATGACCAATCACTGTGATGGTTGCCCAACTGGTGTGCGCCACCATCCGAAAAGTGCAAACGTCACGTCCTTGCCCTCTTCTCCTTCCTGTCCTGAGTGCACATGTCCCCCTAAACTTATCTTTCCTACAGAGTGACTACAGACAGATATTCCCAAGTCACAGACTCACTAAGCTGGAAGGAACCTAAAAGCAGACCCCTGCAGGTCTGCCCTTAATCCTTTCCAGACAAATGAGATACAATTTCAAAAGATCTTCAGGAAATGCAAATTCCCCTCCCTCTTTGGTGACCTGTTTTGAAGCTTTACTCCTATGATCAGAAAAACCTTCATTATCATTACTCTCAAGTTCATCCTGTTACAATTTCCCCTTCTTAAACAAGTGGTGTGTCCAACTTCACAAAAACCTCTCAAACATAAAAATGAATTTGTAGAAAAATAGACGAAGTTGTCGTGGATAATGTACCAAGTAATACCATATTTTACAAAAGGACACAGAATAGAGAGTTTTTAAATGATGCCTCATCCTAATATCTTTAAAGTATGATTCAATATAGGAATATCTGTGATATAGAAAACTTCACAGAGACAATTATTGATTCAGGTTAAAGACCTCTGCACATATGAATACATTTAGACGATGCTATCTTGGTGTCAGTTTCATCTATCCCTATCACATGCTTGCGTAAGCAAATAAAACTTCCTAGATATATCCACATTGATTGGACTTTGCTGGTCTTGATGCATTTGCATCTGTCCGTGAATGAGTCCATTTCAAGCTCACGTATGTGTCTGTGCATGGGTAGAAAGATAAGCTTAGCAATTGTGTGATTTGTTTCTGCTTAGGCAGTAAGTTACTAATCTCGTGATTGGAACCAGATTTGTATGAATTAGGAGTTGAAATTGGAACAGTCACTGCTGTGTGCAGGATGTAAAGTGAATAAAATGAATGGGGTATTAACCTTCAACCACTGAATATTAATCAGCTTTTCATAAGAAAGAAAACACAGAGCTTGCCACACTAAATATTTTCAGCGCTTATTGACAGGATATGATTTCTTTTCTTCCTTAGCCCTGTTACTTCCAGTCAAGGACTGACCACCGGACAATGGTCAAGTTGACCTGGATTAATGTATGATTTGAAAACCCCAGGTACCATGGGTAAGTCAGACTCTGTGAATGTGTGGGACCTGATGAAATGATATGCCTTTATCAAAAGCAAGGCTGTCTTTCAGCCACTCCTGCAAACACAGGCCAAACTTAGCCCAAAGGGAATTCAAAGAAAGACCATGGACAGGAAACCCTGATGACCACAAAATGAACATGTAAAAGGAATACATTTCCCATTGCCCTGGAAAGGACTTGCAATTGGGGAATGATTCTGTTTGGATATTTGGATGAGATCTACATCTACCCCAAGAAGGATTAAAAAAAGAAAGAGTCATGTAATACTGGAATCTGGGTGAAAACAAAACCTGTTAACACTCCTTTTTTCTTATGCAATATTGCATTTGCTTCTGTTCGAGAATGCAAAGTCTTGCGTTTATGGCTATTTAATGATAACATAGCATATGTATATCAATTTCTACATTTACCCTTATCTATCTATATCTCTATTAATCCATATCTCTATATATAAACAAATAGAAATACATATGTAGTATATATTATCTAACCAAAGGCAATGAATTCTTATCTTTTGAAGATATTTTGAAACAACATACTACATTTAAACATTATATGTCTATGTCTCTAAAACTACTTATAGTACTATAAAGAACATATTTTGTGTGGCTAGACTTAAGGGGCAATTGGGCTCAAGTTAAAAATCTAAGATAAAAACAGGAAGGATTTCTTCCATACCCAGCTCATGCAAAATCTCTTCAAACTTTTCCTCAAATGTATTCTCAAATACTCAAATTTTTAAAATTTATTTTCAAAGTAATACTTCAAATGAGCGCAGTGTGTATTTCTATGATATTATATTATTTATAAGTCAGTAGGTACCTCTCAACCTCAAACATAATAGAGTAGCGTTAAGTAAATTATTTTCCCCCTTGGTGATCTCTCTCATTTTATTTCTTTTTCCAACAGGTGACCCTTTCTCTGCCTGTACCACTGAGCTTAGATCCCCAGGGCTCTCATATGCTCTCTGCCAAAAAAAATTCTAATCCTTGATCTCTAATACTGAAGTAACCTCCTGCATAATATCCATTTAGCACGGAAATAACAAAAAGTATTCTACTCCCTTTAGCTGGTAGTGACACCCATTAGGCTACTTCTATAGAGATGCTGATGACTGATAATAGCTTTCTGTCACCACGCAGGACAATTTCTTAGGCAGAAGTTCTAAGGATGCCTTCTTTTCTCCCCCATGATTTCTATACCTCAATCACTCAAACACTAATCTAGGTACTGTTGTGAAGTGACTTTGAAGAGAAAGTTAAGGTTACTAATCAGCTGACCTTAATGTAGGAAGAATAGGCTGAATTATCCAGATGGGCCCAATGTAATCACCTGAGCCCTTAAACACAAGGAAGGCAGACCAGTCCAACAGAAAGGATGCAGTGGAAGAAGGAAGCCCAAGAAAGGAGGCCAAAGGGGAGGTCAAAACTTGAATTTTGACTTGTCTTGATGCTGCTGGCTTGGAGGAAAGAGGAAGAGAGCCATGAGCCAACGAATGCCAGTGACGCCATGCTGACAGCCAGCAAGGAAATGGGGGCCTCTCTCCTGCAACTGCAAGGAACTTGCCGCATGAACTTGAAAGGGGTTCTTCCCCAGAGCCTCCGGTAAGGAACGCAGCCCTGCCAACACCTTGATTTTAGCCTGGTGAGACCCATGTTGGACTTCCGACCTATAGAAACTATGAGATAATAAATTTGTGCTGCCTTAAACCACTTAGGTTATGGTAATCTGTTATGGCAGGAATGGAAAACTCACACAGGCAATCACCAAAGACTCTTGATAGGAAACTATTCATCCAAATGAATAAATCTCAACTGCGCTCCAGAACAGCCTGGGAAGGGAATAAGTGTTGGGGGGAGAGAAAGATAATTGTAGATAGGGCATTCCTAAGTCCCATCTCTAAGTCTACCTGTATTTACAGTTGCTTTCAAGAAACGCTACTGAAACGAACACAATATTGTAAATCAACTATACTTCCATTTAAAAAAAAAGAAACTATAGCTCCTCACCTCAATATCCTGGCTAGAGTGTGGTTAACTCCTATAATATAATGTTGGCAAAAAGAAGAACTATGCAAGCGTGACATATAGGTAATAGAAATCAGTGGTGCCTCCTGTTGGTTTTCCTACATATTTGGTCATAGCATCTTAGCCAGTGCATTTCCCATTGAAGATCTCTGACTCCCAGAGAAGTTAAATGGCTTTACTACGATCATATAGCTGGTCAGAAACCTGAGTTTAAGTCCTCTAATGTCTTACCCTAAGTTTCCCATATCATTTCCCTGATTCCCTACTTATTATGAAAACTGGCTGAAATCTAAAAAGAACACATTTAATAGGCCACAAGAAAGTATGTTGTGTTAGTACATGTAAAGGGAATACAGGCATTTACCTGGATCATTTGCAGCTCAAGTCACATCATCAAAATGCAATGCTGGTTGTCTGACTCATTGATAACTCAGACAAAAAATTACCAAAGTATCCAGATACTTGGGATGAGGAGGATTTGGTTTAGATTACCTAAACCGACGCTTCAATAATTCGCTATTGCACTTCTCCCAAGATCTCATGACCACTCTCAACACTAAATAGCCCTGTTACTAACAAGCCTGAGTTTGCCTTAGCAGATAATATCAATTTGTAATCCTGGAAGGCAAGTTGAAAAGCCCTAGGAAGAAACTGGAATGACTCAGCATGCACGTTGAGAATGGAATCCAGAAACTCAAGATGCAAATGGCCAGGTATTTGAAGGGAGTCTTATTCGGAGGCTGTCGGTCCTGACCCCCTTCCCCACCTCTCTTAATTCCACTGGCATTGCTAGCATCCTCCCTTTGCTCTACTGGGTTTCTCCCTCTCTGTCATTCTCAACCAACAGCCAAACACCTCAAACCCCAGAATCCTGAGGCAAATAACTGCTCCTGTCTGCTGGGTTTCAGAACCCGACCACAGATCCACCCCTATTCCAAGTCACCTCATCAAAACATCCAGAGCCGGAGGAAAATTCAGGTGGTTTCGGCTGGAGCTGCTTATGAATCTCCTGGCTAAAGCTATCCAGCACATGGAGGGACCCCTAAAAAGAGGAGGGTGGAAAGGTTTATACAACATCTTGGCTGAGATCATAAACAAGTGGAATGCCCCTCCCCCCACTTTTTGGAATGAGATCCATAAAGAAGCAAAATGATCTGGAAAACATCCTTGAAATAAAATGGATGTGAAATGTCCACTTTAGGCATTTCTGTAAATATTTAAGCTTTAGCCTAAGAACAGCATCTTGGTCTATGAGAGCCTTAAATCTCTAGCTGAGCTTAAGATAAATCCTTAAACTGATGAAGAAAAAAGTATAGCCTCATTGGAGATTTTTATAAGGAACAGAGAGAAGGTACATGGATAAAGGGGAGTAGATTCAGACTTCCCCCTACACTGTCCAATTCTGAACATCATTCACTCTCTATCAGTTTAGAAAGAGCTGCTCATGGAGGGAGAAGAGGAGGGTAAAGAAGGGTGTCTTGATATTTATTTTTGTCCAGCGGAAGCCACATAAGGCTACAGGGATGCCACCATTTATTACCCTCTGGTCCTCTCTACGTTATGATTTGACAGTCTTTGGAAAGCAGGAGTAAGAGCACACCCTCAAGCAATGTCATTGGCAGGCTTAGACCTCCAGCCCTCACTCCCCATCATACACCACCCAGTGATTATCTCCAACGCGTTACCACCACTCTTCCCGTCTCAGAGACACACAGCTACGAGAGTTGACATGCCTGGAAATAAAAGTGTAGCCTCTTGTGCCCTATACTACGTCCTTTCTATGTCACTTTAGGAGCGACATATTTCCGTGACTCTGAAAAACATCGCTCCTAAAGTGAGAGGTTATAGAAAGCTGCCTGATTTGAAAGACACACATTTACTCAAAGTGGAAGTCCTCCTCCTCGTCCAGAAAGGGTATGGAGTAGGCATGTTCTGTCCTTGGGTGCACGAGGACTTAGGAAGGGGAGGAGGGAGCGAAGGTCGGGACACCTCTCCAAAGGCTATACACTCCCATTCCAGAAGGAGACACCTAGGATGATTAAAATACTGTTTGTGCAGCTGTCACACAAACGTTTCTTAAAATTCCTATTCTGTATCCCAGGATTTAATGCAAATTGTTCACATAACAGAGGGTCAAAATGATAATTGAGATGCCATTAGCCAGATGTGTTGGAATGAAATTTCTCCCACCCACCCCCCAAAATTATCTGAATAATTTACACATACATACATAATCACCTTACTCCAGTGGGAAAATAGTATACCCTTGTTTATTTCCCCTAAATACCTAGACTTTCTAACAGTGTTACACCCAGAAAGTGCCAAGTCCAGAGAAGCAAGTAAGATAACTTTGTGAGGCCAAGCTGTCTCTCTCTTAAACGCAGACAGAATTAATTTGTTTTCATTAACTCGTTATCAAGTTACTTAGATTCCCAGTACAAAACGTATTAAAAAAAGGGTGGGGGGGAGGGTAGTGGTGGTAGATTTTCAGGAAATAGCAAGTTCTTTTTCTACTGAGATAGAAATCATTTGGCAAGCCAGGGTGAAATACTTCTAGTTTCCAATAGAAAGAGAAAAAAAAATTTTTTTTAGAAGATGCTAATGAACCACAAAAGAAAAAGAAGGAAGTATTTTTTAAATGAGACCTCACTTTTGAAAACAGCTCAGTTTGCAACCAATTTTTGACGAAATGTCAGAGTTAGTCCTTTGGGAGCTATGTCAGAGCTAAACCAGGCCTTCAGATGACTGCAATAAAGAAGTGAGCAATTCAGGTGACTTTAATTAAAGGGTCCAGGATCATCAGAACTGACCTTTCAGACACAGCCTTTCATCTCCAAAAAGGATGAAGCTGGTAAGAGCCAGTGATATGGAGCAAAGGGAGGGGCCTTAGAGCCTGGGAGCTAGACTGCACTGTGGGGTAACTGTGTTGGGGGGACTTGGGGGGCTGCTGCTCCTTGGGAAGGCATTTTGTTTCTTACAATTATACATCTGAAGGAAGGGGGATGTCCCACAGGCGAGGGGAAAAGAATGAAACCCACAGATGAATCCCAAGGTCCACTTGCCCTTTTAACTGGATGTCTTAGAACCCCTTGGCCCCCAAGGTGGTCACCTTCATCTCACTCTCCAGGACTCAGATGCTAATATGAAAAGAGATGGTCAACAGGAAGGGCTGGAAAAGGGATGAGAAAAAGGGAAGCCAAGAGCCAGGGTAATCTCCCTGCAAAGTACCAGCCCTTGCTTGCAGCCATAAGCAAGGCCGCTTAGCTTCACTCTGAAATGAAGACAATACAGATGTCAACGCTGCTTACAAAGCTGCCCAAGAAAGCAGCCTGGAGACTATCCGTGGAAGAAGTCGTCAGCCCAGCTCCTCTAGAGAGAAGACAGGCCCTCATCAGTTGGGACTGAGAGGGAGGCAGAAAAGGAGAAGTAGGGTGGACGGGAGGTTGGGGGTCAGCAGATGTGGGCTTTAATAATATATATTTAGGCTGGACAAACAACAAGGTCCTACTGTAGAGCACAGGGAACTAAATTCAATATCCTGAGACAAACCATTATGGAAAAGAGTATGAAAAAACGTATACATATATAACTGAATCACTTTGTTGTACAGCAGAAATTAACACAACATTGTAAATCAACTATACTTCAACAACAAAAACAATTGATTAAAAAAAAGAAAGAAAAGGAGAAGTGGGAATCAGTGTCTGGAAGAGACTGGGGATTGTGCAACCTTACTATTCGTATGTATCCAAATAGAGGGAGGGGCTACCAGCCTTTCCTCCTTCCCTTCTGGGAAGGATTAAGACATTTGGGGGCCCCAAGCACTGAGAAGATCACTGTCCTCCATATCCCTCTGTCCCTCTGTCTGTTTGTCTATAAAATTGTGATTGCCAGGCTGTTTGTTCCCCAGGACACTGGGTTTCCTCCTTGCACTGCACATGGTGGAACTGCCAATCCTTACATCCTTGAAGTCGGGTATGCCGTGAGATGTGCTTTGGCCCACGGCGTACGAGCGTAGGAGAGAGGCCTTCAGGCGGAAGATGAACACAAGCCCATGCTGCCTGCCCCGTACCACTGCAGCCAGGCTGTTCCAGCAGGTGGCAGGCCCACCAGGCCGCTTCCCTGAGTGAAGACAAAGTGGTCCAGAGCCACCCCACCCACCGCCCCCGGCCCTGCAGGCTGACCCGCAGCGACTAGTCGTACAAATAAATAATATGCCTTTGCTATTTTCAGCCACTGAGATTTTGACATTGGTTTTTTTACTGAAGATACAAAAATGTAAAATAATAGTAAGTCCAAAAGATTTCTTTCCTTAATGACTGCTTGGGTAATTTGGCATTTCCATGAAATAACCGAATTCTTTCAAAAATGCCTCCCTCTTTTTATGTTTATGCTGTTACAGGGGTGCATTAAGCATGTGCCTCATCTGTCTATCAGGAAATCTAATCCTTCTCATCACAGAAACTCTGCCCTGTGGTAAAGCACAGCAGACTAACCGGACTATTTTAAATACTGTGCTGAGACTCCCCCACTGTCATTTACCAGCCACACGTCCTTGGAAAATTTGCTCAAACTCCCTAAATCTCAGCTTTCTTGGCTATAAAATTAGCATCGTCATTTCTATCTTTCCAATTTGCTGTGCCATGAGGACAAGTATACAAATGGTAGGGACTGGCCCCAGTTCCTCTCCGTCAGCAGAAACGTTACCTGACTCTCCTAAGGAAGCGTTGCCACAAAAGGAGGGTGACAACACCGACTCCCCACCTAGGGTCAGCGTTAAAGACGCCAGTCAAGCCAGAGCTCTTAGCGGGTGTGAGCACTAAGTACGCAGCCGTGGATGTAATCTCTGTGAGCATCATTATAGTAATGAATTGCATAGGACCTACTGTGTACGCAATAAATCTCAGCTGCTTCCCTTGCCCTTGGAGAAAGGGCTCTTCCTGTCTCGGAGTGGGGTTATCTGGAATAGCATTATCAATAGTTAGTCAGCAGGGTGGCCGACAATCTACTCAGAAAAGGACTCAAAAAGTCTCTGCTTTAGACCCATTTATAGCGAGACATGTCTGCATCCTTAAGATGCCCGGTTTTTTCCATTCTGCAAACACATGGCTTCCATTAGTTGACTGATACTGACACATCCAAAGCTTCCAAAGTACTCTGGGCCTCTGATGAGTGAAAGGTTTGCATGCCCAACAAGGAAAAGGCAGGCTCTGCAGAATGCTGCCAGGAGCAGGGCAGCAGAGGTGCCAAGTGTAGGGAGGACACCAGATCTGGCTCTGTTTTTAATGGCCATCCTGTCCACACCTGAAAATAAACTAGCCACACCTGGTGAGGTTCCCAATACTCTGCAGCTCCAACGCTGATGTCACTGTGCATGTACAGCCTTCATTAATCAGAGTGAGTGTGCTGTGTGCACGTGCTAAACAGAGACGGGGGAATAGTGAATATCCTGCACTGTGTGCGCCATACCGTCCCCGCTGAGCGTTCTAATCCAAAGCAAACCCAAGCTCCAGTGTCGCGCTCCTTTTATTTTGTGTTCTAAGGACTTCGTTGTTTGGCCGGCTTCTTAGAAACTGGCCTGAATTCTAATTAGTTTGCAGTTAGAGGTTGCATAATGGTAACTCAGTCCTCACCTAAACTTTATCATCTGTTTCCCATCTTCAAAGCTGCACGGTCCACTTTTGTCCTGCGCAACAGTGATGCCAGGGACCTCATTTTGTGTTTTGTGTCTCATAGCAACGGTGCTATTAGAAAGGGGGGTAGAGGCGGAGGCATCACAGACCTGAGGAGTTGGGACAGTTCTTTGCTCTAAATTTCATCCCCAAGGGGATGACTCCAAGGAAATAAGGCTTTGTGTCCTTGATTACAGAGGGGACCTACTTAGGGTAGTCCTGTTACCGCTCGAAATGTCTGCAGTTTCAGAGTGTGCAGCACAAGTGAGCAAATAAAAGTGATGAAAGAATAACGAGGGCACATGTATCTAATATTTGGAAGCTGACGTGTTTTCAACATGTACAAAATCATACGATTCTGTCAACAGCCCTGCAAGTTAGGTGAGCAGTTACTATTAGCCCATTTTACAAGTGAGGAGAGGACTGAAGGAGGACAGCCCACCTTGATTTGCATCTCAGCTCCACCCAGCTAACTCTTAAACCCCAGGCTAGTTTCTCCATCTCTCTGTGTCAGTGTGTCTTCACCTGTGAAATGGGGGGGAAACAACAGTTGCTACTTCTTGAGTTGCTACTAGGTTTAATGAGTTAATATACGTAAAAGGGCTTAAAGATCATTTGTTACCTAGTAAGGGTTGACTATATGGTGGCTGTTGTGATTATGAGGAAAGGTATAAAGTTGAAAATCTGGGGACCCAAGAGGATTAGGGCTGAAAATGTCCATGGGAACAAGACTTGAGCTGAGATGAAATCCCCATCATGATGGCACAGAGGAAACAAAGACAACAAAACGCCCTTATTCGTAGAGCTGTTCAATACCTAACTCCTCTATACCCCACGTTCCATCCTGGAATGTCCTCAGAAAGAGATGACACAAGTTCCTCATGGTCCCCAGTAAGACTCTGACCAAATCTGACAGCTGGTTATGGGAAACTGTATTTCCCTCTTGTTTTACAAAAGCACATCCAAAATGTATGGGAGGGGAAAAGAAAAAATAAAGATAAAAGTTTGATCCCTTCCAATCCATTGGCTAAAATAAATATTTTGTGTGCCACATACCATGCCATATATGTTGCACACATCTTCTTATTTGTTTCTCATAAATAGGGTAACCAACTGTACTGGTTCATGCAGAACTGAGGAGTTACCTAAAACCTGGGGTTTTTAGAACTAAAACTGAGAAAAGCCTATGCAAGGCAGGACCGCTGATCACCAAATACAACGCAAGTACTCTATCCATCCCATTCTGCAGGTGAAAGAATGGAAGCTTGAGGAGTCCCAAGGTCACACAGCTAGCCAGTCTAGTTGGGATTTTTAAACCATTATAAGATACTAGTTAGAAAAAGCCTCTTCCTGTAGGGCAAAGTTGTAGCACATCAGCAAAGGAGCAAAACAAGCTGTTGCTCCCTTTATTAGAAAAGGGTTAATATTCTCCAAGACTGTGTTTCTCTATTGTTGATGTTGTTCTTTTTCTTTCTATTGTTGTTAGACTTTCAAGTGATTTGGGACACTATCTGAAATGTTAATTAACAGACTTTTGTTTCTTAACCAGTGCCATTCTATCTTTGCGGAAAAAGAACAGTGACATTAGCGTTACCAACTCCAATAGAATCAAGACTTGATTCCCTAAGAGAAAAAAATATACGATAGAATCCATCTATTTCCCCTTCTATTTCTCCCTTCAAGGGAGATCTTAGCCAGCAGTGACTTTCTGTGAATTATAATTTCAGAGGCCACCTGTAACTCTCAAAAGGCATTATCTTAGCTCCTACACACCTTCCAAGTGTATTTCAAGGTTACATTTCACTGACTATAAAACAAGCTCACAGAGTGGGATCCATGGGTTGTGTGAACCAAAACAGTCAACATCTCAAGTTAGGAGGCCCAGGAAGAAAGGTTCCACATGGAAAAGGATTTTCCAATTTCCCAAATAACTGTCCATGAATGCATTTACTTAAGCAAGAGCTAAAGTACATTTCAAAAGAAACCAGTGATCATAGCTGTAAGATGAACACTGCATACATTTAAAGGCTACTTGGGGACACTCTAAAATCCCAAGGCAAAATTGACTTTCTTGATTTGATGGAGGAAGAGGGCCAACTGGGAGATTAGGCTGATTCTGTGTTTCATGAGTCATTTTGTCTGTGGACATGCCTCACAAATTAAAACACACATAAAAACTCCCTAGGTGTGAGGTGATTAAAGTTTCAAATCTGGTCATTTGAAAAATCACAAAAGTGTTGGATAAAAGCCATGCTGTTTTGAGGACTTTATTTTTCTTTTTAAAGTCCTGGGAGTTGCTGAGCTTATAAAAAAAAATCCTTGGTTCCAATAAAAAGTGAGGGCTTTTGGAGAGAGTCATTCTCTTTGATATCAGATGTATTTTAGTCTATAATTTTCCACTCTGGCTTATGTGACTGTCTAGGCTTGAGTCCATCAACTCATTTAATCTCTGATTTCATAAAAAAGCATGTTTTCTGTTTATCTTTGTCCAAACTGAGTGCAATCTGTGCTTTCTAGTCCTTCTAACAATCCCAACTTTCCAAATTTCGTATCAGAATGCCTGTGTGGCATGGTAAATCTATGCTTGTCTTGACAGGTTGGAAACTGCATGCTCATAGTGAGAAAATTAAGTTGCTACTCCCAAAGACACCCACTTACCAAACTGTAATTTAAAAGCAGATCATCATTTTAATTTACTGCAAGTAAGTGAAGGGGGAGGGAAGAGAAGTTAATACAAGTAAGTGCTGAGCTACAAGTCCCAAAATTAATGGGGAAAGCTTTCCCCCAAACGTTTCATTTTCATATACAAGCTAGTTACTGAATTGGAGAAAGGTTAGCATTCAACACAAGCTCATTCGAAACCAACCAAATCCAGAAACTTGAACTGAATTCACTTACTGTTACATCCCTCTATTTCTTGAAGCTGAGATGACTGATCGTATTTCAGGGAGAGTTCGTAGCCATCTGGTCACAGAAGCTGAACATTTTAATATCACATACCACCTAACCTCACATACAGATGAGAACACTGAGGACTGTCTTTTGTTACTACTAATGATCCTCATTTTGTTACAATTTGGTCATGAGTTTATAAAGACCTATTTCACTTTATTATACCCATCATCACACCAAAGAGATTTCCAACATCTAATCAATAAACAAAAGATAATAATAATTTTATGGTCACAAGCATTTGCTTCCCAAAAACACTTGCAAAATTCTGTCCGTTTCTCAATATATATTTAGGAGCTGTCTTTTTTTTTTTTTTTTTTTTTTTAATTTATTTTTCCTTCTGCATGTATTTATTAAACTTCACAGTGCTAGCAAAGAATGAATATAGGAGCTGTCTTATCTCAAAACCTTAACACTCAGAAAACCAAGGCCTGAAAGAAGTATTAATTCTCTACCACCTAACCATACACACACACACACACACACACACACACACACACACAGTGCAACAGCTTTTGCAAAAGAGTACGCTAATAAAGAAAAGAGAGTAAGTACAGTCTACCACATATCATGAAACAGACTCACTTAAGTTCACTGTTCATGGGGGAATAAAATTTTAAAAAAATAACCCAAATGGTTCAGATTAAAGGCAATATTTCTCGTTATTCATTTGTTTTTATTTCCAGTTCCTCATCAGTTATGTAACTTTGGTCTTTTAAAAAAAGAATTTATTTGTAAATGAGAGTAATGAGTTGGCAACTGAATTTAGGTCTGGCCATTTTACCTGAGCAATGAAAAAAACAAATGCCATAGAGGCCTGCAAAACTGTTCAACTCCCCCTTGGCAATCCTCTGGTGGCCCCCTGAGATTGTCTAATTACAGAGTAATGCTGGAAGTACTCTTCATTTGTAGATTAATTAGTTGATGCCTAAGCAGCTCTTTGAACATAAAAGGCAACATGTAAATCTAAGTATAATTATTTGTCTTCAAACTAATGATCATTTAATTAGTGTTTTCTGCTGGTTTAATGGTCCATAAAGAAAAAGGCAATTTGGGGAAGGGGCTTCTGCCACTGTTATAAGAAAGGTTTAGGATTGCAGATCTAACTGGAATGAAAAGTTATTTATTTAATGTTCAAATAAAGCTTTTACAATTAGATATAAACTGGAAATTGACTCTCTCCTTTCCTGGTGACTAAGAGCCTTATATAAGGGAACCAAAAAACAATCATAGCTTTCGTCATCATATGCATATTTCCAAAGTTAGGAATCATAGTTTGAATCGGGCTAATCTGATGTTTCGTGGCAAATCCAAAGACCTACCCGAGGTGAAGTTTACAGAGCAGAAAAGAGGTTAATTCTGGGGGGGTGTTTGTACATGTTATGAAGGTGCTTCTGTCCTCTTAGTAAAATAGGATACTAGTTTCCTAAATAGGATATCACGGCCCAGTTGGGAGTCATCAGATAAAGCTAAGTGTTTTGCAAAGTACCAGCATCAGACCTTCTGACATGGCTTTCTAATTAATTCTCTCTATATTTCCCCTACTAGATTACACACCCAAAGCCAGGTATTTGGGTGTATAATCTTTCTATATCTATTTCTAGTCTTATCCAGCCATTAGTCAGTATTCATTAACTGAGTCGATCAATGAACAAATAAAGACTAGAAATATACCTATACAACTCAGATGAGCAAATATGCTTCTGGGTATAAGAATTATTCCTATGAACTTAAAAAAATATTATGTCAAAGAAAATGTAACCAGTTCTGTCACATGTTCTCAATTCAGAAGGCCCTGTTCTGATGCTGGGTCATTAACCCAAACATCACCACAAGGAGACTGCCCAGACAACATTCTCAAGTAACTTGGCACCAAAGCAGCTGTATTGGTTTACCTAATCAATATCTGCATCAGGGGAATTCCCTGGTGGTCCAGTGGTTAAGAATCCATGCTTCCACTGCAGGGGGGCATGGGTTCGATCCCTAGTTAGGGAACAAAGATCCCACGTGCCAGGCCGCAAGGTACGGCCCAAAAAAAAAAAATCTGCATCAAGTGACTTCTTTAAGCCACAATTTTCTCAGTTATGAAATAGGGCAGTTGTCACAGTTAAATGGAATGATAGTAAACCTAACAGAAAGAAACTATTCAATAAATGGCCGCTGTATTCACATCAGTTGTTTTTTTTAATAGGAACTTCGATTCAAGAAAGAAAAAATTTAAAAACTTGCTGAAAATAAAGGTAGCCTTACCTTCCATGGACAAGGATTTCCTTTGCCAACTGATAATTCAAGTAGTACAAAAGCAATACTGGAAATCATAATACCGATATTTCAGGATAGTAAGAAGCACACCCTACACCTACGATTTAGGGAATGCTGTAAAATTAAACGTTCAAAAACAGTTCTTAAAAAAAAGCAAAAGCAGTTATAAAGATATAAGTCATATTAGTTTTTTATCAAAAGGAGAAAAATTAAAAGAATACAAAGAATTTAACAGTGACGTAAACCATAATATAGCTGGGAATATGATAATAATGCTATTTGAAATTTACTCAAAAAAAAAAAAAAGAGACATTTAAATAATAACTGAAAGACGAGTTATCTTAAGGTACCCAGAAGTCTATCTACCCTGTTTTTCAGAAGGATGTTTTTCATCTTCCTTTTGGAACTCCTGCAAGAATTTCTAAATCCACTTCCTCAAAAACCTCCACATCTATATCAGGCAACACAGAAGTGTCAGGCATTCCTTACCCAATAGGCTGGTAGTAGAGCAACATTTGACCAGGTTACAAAAAATGTGTCTCAAGAAACTGTATTGGAAAAGTCCTTGCAAAGGATGGGCACCCAGAATCTATACTGGCTTTGAGCCCACAGGTTAGGCACTGAGTTCGCAAAGCACATCCCCCCGTACTTCCGTGACAAGGGTCTTGCCTGGCTTAGCCTCCAGCTTCTCCTATTTCTTGACCTGCTCTTTTATCACCAACTTCTACAGTGTGTAGAAGATCTTGGTCTCTGCACCTGAAATCATGTAAGATAATAGTAGAAAATATATTTCAATCTGAGTCAAACATCAGTTTTTAGAAGACCTGAATCTGTTTAAACAAGGCAGGAGGAAAACAGATATTGCTAATATAAATAACTTGAAACTCAGACCAAGGGAAAAAGCCTCCACTTAATAAATAATATACTCAATAAACCTGAGAAGTGTTGTCTAACATTTTTCCTTGGCTCCTTTTCTGAATATGAATGCTTTCTGTATGTGCTCAAGTCTATAAGGATTTTTTTTAAAAATCCAAAAACAGAACAAAATTTTTTATCACGGATGATTTCATTTCATTCATTTCATTCAGTTTCTTCCTCTTTTTAGAAACATGAAAACAATGCACAACAAACCTAAACAAGAGATGCTAGATTCTGTGACATCTACTACTTTGCAGATTAATTGGTAAAAGGAGATAAAACACGTGAGTGCTGTTTGCAGAAGTTACAGGCATTATGAAATGCAAGAGAGTCTCCTTGTAACACAGGAAGCCCAGCAAAACAGGGTGAAAACACTCAAACAATTACAGTACAAATGTATTTCATGAACACTCCTGATTCCAGAAAGCTTCCCTCACTGTCCTCCTCCCCCTTTTACTAGCGTCTCTGAATCCATTTTGCTTGGGGGAGAAAGTAGATTTTAGAAGAGTGGGAAAAATGCCAAACATCCATGGCAACTTAGAATTTTTCCACTTTCTTTACATGTTCAATTGAGACCTTCATAAAATTATAAATGAAAGGACACATTATGAGCACTTTCTTTGAAGGGAAAAAAAAAAGGGTCTTGCCTGGAAGTAAAATTTTGGAGTCTATATCCTTCTTCTCTGGAGAACACTTGGGAGATCTCTCTGCCAGCAGCAGGGCGCCTAAGAGAGCTTGTCTTTGCCTTCAGAATTCAAAAAGGTAGAACCACCCATTGTTCCCCTGATTCCCTGATTGTGGGTGAGACCTTGAGCACCAGGAGGGGATTGGAAAATCCTGGGCTCCGTGCTGGTGTCTCAGGGGGTGGAGGTCAGCATGTATTGGCACCTACCCTCCACCCCCCTTTCCCCCTCCCTCCTTCCCTCCCCCCCACCAGGGATTCACTCCTGTTTACTTTGGGGAGACTGCAACTTCTGTTTCTTAACGTTTAAAAGAAGTTTAAAAGCTTATAAAAAGGCTCTTAAGATTTCTTGGACACCGAATGCCTCTTACAGAACAATATTTTGATGAGTTAAGTGTAAATGAATCAGAAACCTACATATTAAATTTCCCTGACATACACATCAGTTTAAAAAAATTAATGGAAAAAGTGCCCGGGGCTCAAAGTGTTTGGGGTTTTCTCAAACCCAAAATGCTTGAAAGTGAAGAACGGAACTGCATTTGAATCAGCCAGGTTTGCTGATTCCACCCCGCCCCCCGCACCCCCCCCCCCCACACACACACCGCAACTCGCAGAACCCTAGCTTAATGGGGGGAGTAGCATCTCCGGACGGTGACCGAATGCCTGGAGACATGTCATAGTCCTGGTCCTTACGCCTGGGTCGCAGCAGAAGCCAGAGGCTGGGCTGACACTGGAGAGATGTCCAGCCGCTGTTCTCTGAGGGCTGACCCTAAAAGGTGCCCTTTTTTTTTTTTCAAGACGAAGGAAACTAAATAAACAATCAGGGAAGACCATAAATCACTGACAAAGATATTTAGACTTGAAACAGCCCTCGAAAACAGAATGTGCCACAATGTGTCCCTAAAAAGATGAACTCGGTTCTGGGTCCTACAATTGTGGATCCCATGACGTATGATAAGAAATGGCACAGGGTGAAAACTTGAGAACCAGTCTAGTTTGGGTGTTTTGTTTTCTTTTAATGCTTATTGGGGGTCCAAGAAAACACCCACGGAAACACCAACAACCCCGAATCCTGAAACCAGACTGGATCTCTAAAATCCTCCTCCTCCTCCGATTTTTTTTAAATTAGGTTTTCGTCACTTTTGTTCTTGTTTTGTGAATGGATGACCACGCTAGGCGAGCAGCTGATTAGAAAGACTGAGCCAGGTGAACGAGATTTCGACGCTGTCCTTCTGTGATCTGATCACTTGCGGGTGCGGGGCCCAGAGCGGCGGCTAACCTCCTGGTGAAACGTGCCATCGGCCCAATGCTCCTCAAGCATGGTCGTGCTGCCGAGGAGTCAGGGGGCCTGCCTTGGGCATCTTCCTCCCCAGCAGTAACCTCAGGGGCCAGCAAGGAGGGATCATGGCTTTGAGCTCACGCCTGACAAACCCCCAAGTTACCTCTCGTTCAGCTAAAGCACGTGAAAGCTGTCTGTGAACCTCAATGAGCTACCGCCCCACAAGCTGTTTTTACTGTTATTTTCAAAATTCACACCCTCCACCTCGGTTAGGTTTTTCGGCCCCCAGGGTTTCACTGGAGGCCTGTGATGGGCTCTAGCTCAGGAGGAGAGGAGATGCGAGGGAGAGCTTGCTTAGGATGGAGCTGGGCCTTGCTCCTCCATTCTCAAAGAAGCGCTCTCTCAAAAGCTCGGCAGGGCCTTGAGACATGGGGAGGTGATATTTAGAGAAACATACCTCTTATTTTTCTTAATTATTTTACTACTGCTACTGTATTTTATTTTTATTCTATTTTTTGGCCGTGCCTTGCGGCATGTGGGATCTTAGTTCCCCGACCAGGGATCGAACCGGCGCCCCCTGCCTTGGAAGCACGGAGTCCTAACCACTGGACCGCCAGGGAAGTTCCAAACATACCTTTTCAAGACGGGGTTTAGCCTTATTCCCCTCTAAGCATGTGCTGAATACACGTTTGTTGAATGAGTAAGTGAGTGAACGGGCAAAGCATAGGTCTTTCACAGGAAACTTGCACAAACAATGAACGGATAAAAGAGGGTCAAAGGCAGGCATAATGCAGATTCCCTCCACCTCAACAGCTGTCCCCTCACCAGACTCCTCCTCCACACAAAACAGAAGGAGCAAAGAGGAAAAGCTGTCACCACAAAGCCCATTAACAATTCCCGGGAAATAAAAACAGAGTCTGGGTAATAAAACAAAGTCTAACCTTTTTTTCTTTTCTTCTCTTTTGCACTTAGTCTAGTTTCACTGGCTCATAGGGTGCGGCGGGCAGAGGCCTCAAACCCAGCACCTTCAGACCAGAGTTTCTAGCGCAAAGCGGCTGCACAACTTCCCAAATCAAGATGGAGGCAGCGACAGCAGGCCGTGTGCAGAGACGCTACTGCCCGGACGAGATCTGGAGCTGAGAGCAGGCCCGCGAGAACTCCGGTCAGGCTCGCGAGAACTCCGGTCAGGCCCGCGAGAACTCCGGTCCTCCCCGCGAGAGCTCCTTCCGCTTCTCGCGAGAATTCCTCCTCCTTCCCCAGGTCAAGAGCCCTATAAAGTAGCTCCCCCCAGGGCCTGTCTGGAGGGCTGGTGCTCTACAGTGGGAGTTCTCTGCTTTCCGTTCTTTGATCGAAGAATGAAGCTTGGGTTTACTTCTGAACCGAACTCAGTGTCATTCTACTAGCTCGAAGGACACTGGGCAGCAGGACCTTTGTTGGGGCCTGACTCGAAAGGGTAGGTAACAAAACTGTATAGCAATGAAACACCCCGCAAGGAGCAAACTAAAAGTTCCTTTGTCTTTTCTGTACACCTTCCCGGTGGCCACCAGTTCTTAAAAACTCCTAATCCTTATCACAGAAAATGTAAGAAAGAGGGAAAGCAATAATAGTAACAGCTTCATGGGAACCTTGCAGACCCAGAAAAATCCAGAAAAATATGGAGGTGCTAGAAGGTCTGATAAAAAGCTTGATTTCCTCTCAGTGAGGCCTGGGGACTGGAAAAAATATTAGCAATAGAGACTAGGACAGACATCAGAAATGACCAAATCCAAAACATTCTCTCACTCTCCTTTCCCAGGCAAACCTCAAGAACGTGCAGGTATAGGCAGGTGTTCCTCACCCAAAGTGATCCCTTTTCATCCTAAGTAACTGAGAGCAAATCACTCCCCCCTGGCTGGGTTTCTCTAGTTCCACCTGAAAATTCAGGCTCAAGATGCTTGCCTGCTTTAGGTTTGCTCTGGTAGGTGAAGAGGCTAGAGACAAAAGTCACTGGTGTGACCAGGTGCCCCTATATGCAAATTTGGAGGCCCCTACTTTATCCACAAAAAAAATCTCTGATGATGGCTCCTGGAATTTTCTCCCAGGCCTTTACATTCTGTGTTCAGGGAGTGAAACTGCCTTTAATGCTAGTTAAGACCCACCTCTCCCCTAGGGGGATTCCTTGCAGATGGAAAGCTAGCAGAATAAAACAAAATGACCTTTCAAGACCTAGAAGATAAGCCTGTGAAGAGTGGCAGCCCGTCCCCATTGCTCAGCCCTCCCCTGTACCAATTGTAGCCTGGGAGGCACATTGTATTCTGATTTGCATGTTTGCTCAGAAGAAGAGCCACAGAAATGAGGTCTAGAAACATAGCTGGTGTTTGACTGAAGTCTCTGGGGTTTGAACCTGCCTTCCCCACCCAACCCCACCCCCCCAGTCCAGGACCTGATGTGAGGTTGCACAGACTTGATCCCTTTTTCCTTTGATATGGAACCTGTACCTACGCTGCGCTCTCAGCGCTAAAGGAAACAGCCCTTTTGGGATCGGATTTGCCTCCTGCCCTGGCTGCTGTTACTCTGCAAAGCACCGCTGCCACAATATTGCTGAAATTCAGGGTCGGTGTCGTGGCGGGGAATGGCAGGGGTCCTTTCTTCTTTGGGTTTGATACATGCTTCCTTCCGCTGCTCCTTGCAATCAACCGCTAGGAGAAGGAGGGAAGCAGGCAGGAGGGAGAGCGGGAGACTTCCGGAAATCTCTTTCCTCCCTTGCCTTTGCAGGTTGCCCGATAATGACCCTGGAGACTTCCACCTGCCCCCAGCGAAGGAATTGGTTACTCTCCCGGAGCCCTCCCAGGCATCGCCCCCTTGCTCACTTCCTCCTCTTCCTGTCCCCAACCTCCACCCCTGCAGCCCCCTGTGGCTTCACAGCCAAGCTCCCCATCTCAGGAAGCAGCAGATGGAACTTTGTAACAGTGAGCTTTCCACCCTTCACTCTAGGCATCACCCTCACCCCCAAACGCGCAGACTCAAGCAGTTGGTTTCCTGGAATCATTTGTGAATCTAGAAGCGTGAGGGTGGTTTTAAAGAGAGCAGGTAGCTTATTCTTTTTCCTGTTGATGAATAATATCCAGGTGTGCTAGGAGGAAAGGGCTTCTTAATGTATATTTTAAAACTGATTTAGAATTGGTTTGTTTTTGTTTGTTTGTTTTTATTGGAGTATAACTGCTTTACAATGTTGTGTTAGTTTCTGCTGTACAACGAAGTGAATCAGCTATACGTATACATATATCCCCTCCCCCTTGGACCTCCCTCCCCCTCCCCCCTTCCCACCCATCTAGGTCATCACAGCACAGAGCTGAGCTCCCTGTGCTATACCGCAGGTTCTCACTAGCTATCTGTTTTACACACGCTAGTGTGTATATGTCAATCCCAATCTCCCAGCAGATCCCACCCTCCCCCCACCCCAGTGTCCACATGTCTGCGTCTCTATTCCTGCCCTGCAAATAGGTTCATCTGTTTTTAATATATAGTCTATCTTGCCCTGGGGTCAAACAGTCCAAACTCCAAACTTGGGGCTTCTGCAGTTTTTTAATACAGCAGGAGGGGGGACCCACCCACTGCCCCACTTTCCAGTTTTTCCAGCACAGGGTGATACAGTTTGTTTCCTCTTTGTCAATCTCTGCAGACTAACAGCAAAGGCTGGTGATGGTTCTGGAGTCTCAGCCGACGTGCACACCTCTACCTGCAGCCTGTGGCTGGTGGGACACACCCCAAGCAAAAGCACTGGTATGTAGAGAAAGTTCGTTTCTTCCCTTTTGCTTATTTTATTGGAAGAATTGTAATGGCTGGGAGACAGGTACACACCTGTGATGATTGGGGACTTCTATTAGAGTACATGCTTCCGATGCTTATGATTTTCGTGGAATCAACCCCCTCGTTGCCAATTAATTTCAGTATCACAGATAATACCTCTAATCCTGGCCAGTTGTCTCACCAGTATGTGTCATAAGGGGCCTGGGGCAAAAACTTATAGATGGCCCAGCCTAACCACTACTTCTGCTGGAGAAAAACAACTCAAAGGGCATGTCCCACATAGAGCAGGCCACGGGTAGAGACAGACATAATTGCAGTCACTAAATTAGCGTGCATCTCTCAGCCAGAGACTAATCTAAGCCAGACCTCGTAGAATGCCAGGCCGTGAGTACATCACAATTGCAATTAAAAAGAAAAGAGAAAAATCACCCTTGCTTCCCAAACATGTATTGTTAACATGGCAGGTACTTCGTAATAATATGAAATACCAAGGCATCTGGAAGAAGCAAGAAAGGTGGTTTGGGTTAATCATCTTTGAAAGGCTAAAGGATTTGAAATGTATCTCCAGGGCCAAGCTCTTTGCATGCTCCCCTTTCTCTCTCTGACGTCAGCCACATCCATCCCACCTCTGTTGCTACGTCTTGTTGCTACCCAGTCATGCATGGTCCCACTGTATCTACTGCTTCATCTGGACCCTCCTGCTGACTTCTTTACTTGGTCCACCTAGCCCTCCAATTCTGCCTGACAGGCCATAGTCCTTGGACCCTATGAGCCTGGTCTCTTCTCTTTTTAGGTTCTCTTAATGCCTATAAGGCCGACGATTCTAGACTACATCCTAACACTGACTGTTTCAAACTCACTTCCACCTGAAGGCAGAAATCAAGTCTAGGAATCCACAACAAATGCACTTTCTCAGTGGTAGGGTTATGAGTGACTTTGCCCCCTTACAATGAACATGCATTAAATTTGCATTCAAAAATCTTGCTATTATTATTTTTTTAGTTCACTTTCAAAATCCAACATCCAAACACACCAAACTTTGCTTCTCTTCACTTTTTAAACTCTTTTCCCATCCCACAACTCTGGATTCAGTAGTGCAATTTGTCTTCAAATTTGCCACTTGGGTTTTTTAAATCAAAGTGGATATGACAGATGCATTGTGTCTCTACAGGTCAAATCACAGTACAGTGTTGCCAAGAATCCATTTCTATGGGTGAATGCAAGGCCTATTTTTTCAGTTTTCTTTGTGCTAGGGACTACTGCCTTGATAAACTTTAGACCTTTTCCTGGCTAGACCCTAGTAACCCCTCCAGCCATATTACAATGAATTTTGAAAAACTTGGCCAAACAGTGGGCTCTATCAGAATTTTACCTTTTCAAATTTCAGAATAAATAGGGTATCAACAGGACTGGATACCCTATTTGATAACATTTGATCACACAGAGAAACACATTGTAATGGGATTTTTTTTCTGTGTTAATATAATGACTTAATAAAGACATTTGGCACATAAATAAGACTCTCATAGACCAAGCATTTTGAACAATGAGAGAATTAAGATCAGCCTATATGGGATATTAGCAAAAGTGTCTTTTCTAGCTTTGGTAAAACTCTTCTATCTGTTTAGAGATAAATTCATTATTCTTAACTAAAAACCCTCCTGAAATAGATGTGGTGAAAAATGTTCTGCCCCTGTTATGAGACTTTCCAAACAAGCTTAAAATTGCTCAGAAACAAAAGGCAGGAGGAAAAAGAAGGGGCCATGTCTCCAGATAATGAGGTCCCGCCTTTGTGTTTTATCTGCAAACAGCACGGTTTGAAAAGTCTGGATCCCATTTCATTGGAACTGTACGTAAATGTAGTGCCTGGAATTCTCCCAAATGAATAAATTCTTTGCCGATAATTTTTAAGTGAAGAAAGATCAACAAGATAGGGGCATGAGAGAGGGTTACAGGCTGCAGGGTGTATGTGTCTATGCGCATGTGTGCATGTGTGGGTACACACACATGTGTACACGTCCGGGTGGATTGGGGGTAATAAAATGTAAATGAAAGAATGCAGACCCTCATCAAATGTGCCCATCGATGTGGGAATCCAAAAACAAGAAGGGTGTGCATTTCTTTGTGTTTAGCAGGACAATTGGGAGAGTTGTGGACACAATTTTTTCTTTCTCTTTTTGATGTGCCATGCTGAATTCTGTCTCTCTTTCTTGGAAAACTCCAATAGATTTATTTCCTCTGAAAGAGCTCCTGCTGACTATTTGCTCATGTTAATTCCTACTCAGTTTTCCTATCCCACCCTGAGGACGGCAGCATGACAAACCTCCCTTCCTTGCATTGGCTGCACATCTTCTCTCTCTGTTTCTATAGGCTGGTTTTTCTCCCCTGGATGGTGGCCAAAATGACACCAATTTAGGGCTGGTAAGAGAATGCACTGTGGACCATTTCCCTCTTTAACTTTCCTCCATTTTGTGAGGTCTTCGTTTTTTAAATTAATTTTTATTGGAGTATTGGGTTATTTTAATAAATTTATTTTATTTATTTTATTTTTGGCTGCGTTGGGTCTTCGTTGCTGTGCGTGAGCTTTCTCTAGTTGCGGTGAGCGGGGGCTACTCTTTGTTGCGATGCACAGGCTGCTCATTGCGGTGGCTTCTCTTGTTGCAGAGCACGGGCTCTAGGCACGTGGGCTTCAGTAGTTGTGGCTCGCAGGCTCAGTAGTTGTGGCACACAGGCTTAGTTGCTCTGCGGCATGTGGGGTCTTCCAGGACCAGGGCTCGAACCCGAGTCCCCTGCATTGGCAGGTGGATTCTTAACCACTGAGCCACCAGGGAAGCCCGGGAGTATAGTTGATTTACAATGTTATGTTAGTTTCTGCTGTACAGCAAAGTGAATTAGTTATACATATACATATATCCACTCTCTTTTAGATTCTTTTCCCATATAGGTCATTACAGGGTATTGAGTAGAGTTCCCTGTGCTATACAGTAGATTCTTATTAGTTATCTATTTTATATATAATGGTGTGTATATGTAAACCCCCATCTCCCAATTTATCCCTCCCCCACCCCCCTTTTCCCCCTTGGTAACCATAAGTTTGTTTTCTACATCTGTGACTGACTCTATTTCTGTTTTGTAAGTAAGTTCATTTACTTACGAACTCTTTTTAGGTTACACATATAAGCGATATCATATGATATTTGTCTTTGTCTGACTTACTTCACTCAGTATGACAATGTCTGCATCCATCCACGTCGCTGCAAATGGCATTATTTCATTCTTTTTTATGGCTGAGGTCTTGCTGAGCACAGTCTGCAACTTCTACAGTGATGGAGAGAACAAAAAGCCATGGGAGCCTCACATTTACACTCAGGACCTCAGGATCAGATCGAGGTTACCGAAGGAGGAACTGAGTAATTTGTTTATGTAAATCTCTCCACCAAGTCTTGAAAAGTTCTGAAATGAACACACTTCTTCTGGGGGCTTAAGGTTCTTATTTCGCTTTTTTGTTTCAAAAATACAGGGAAAAGAAAAGACCGTTGAGTCTCCTCCTCCTTTGACCACTGGAAGAAAGGTAGAGAAAAAGAAAAAAAAAGTTAACAAAGAGAGGACACACATCCCTCCTCTTTCCTTGCCCTCTCCCCATCCATGGGCAAAATCTAATAAAGATGATTAAATTACATCTCTTTTCCTCCCATTGAAATCCACTGCATACTATTCAAATATTAGAACTCAGGAAATAAGGCAGGACAAGGTTCCTCATGAAACCTTAGAAGGCAGCATAGGGGTCTGAGCTGGAGGTCTGCCTGGCCGGGCAGCTCTAATTAAGAAATCACCCTGCTGAGCAGAACTTAATCTAAATAAAATATAAAAAGGAATTCAGTGAAAACCATTACCTCCTCCCAACACACCTCAGGTCCAGAGCTTCCACCCCCTTCGGTCCTAAGAACTTTCTCTCCCAGTACTGGGGAGTTCAATGTTGTTTTATATGCCCACGATACAATCAAGTATAACGACAGCTCTTGAAGAGGGAGCTGAGTCTTGTGCCAGCCTCTTGCCGGTTGGCCAGACCTTCTCAGGGCCAGAGGCAGATGTAGTCGATGTTATTTTGGTTTGGAGGGGGATAGAGGATGAGATTTGATCAAGGATTGATGAAACAGTTGGACATCTAGCCCACTCGTCCAGCTTTAACACAGTGAACTGGGAGTTCACAGTCCCTTGTAGGGTGGCTGGGTTTTGCTGGCCTGTCCGTCAGCTGTTTTGTTTTGTTTTTTTTAATTAATTAATTAATTTATTTATTTTTGGCTGTGTTGGGTCTTCATTTCTGTGCGAGGGCTTTCTCTAGTTGCGGTGAGTGGGGGCCACTCTTCATCGTGGTGCACTGGCCTCTCACTATCGCGGCCTCTCTTTGTTGCGGAGCGCAGGCTCAGTAGTTGTGGCTCGTGGGCTCAGTAGTTGTGGCTTACGGGCCCAGTTGCTCCGCGGCATGTGGGATCTTCCCAGACCAGGGCTCGAACCCGTGTCCCCTGCATCAGCAGGCAGACTCTCAACCACTGCGCCACCAGGGAAGCCCCGTCAGCTGTTTTTGATGGATCAGCCACTTGAGAGCAACTTGGTTTTGTTCAGTATCCTTGTTCCAGTTACTTCTTTAAACTGTACTGAGTCAGCCTCAGACCTCTTCTCCATCCAGGCCCTGGGTTATCCCTCTGATAGTGGTTGACATTGTTTAGCCTCATTTCCACCTACACTCCATAGAAACCTATGTTGTGTTCTTGCTGTTGACTCCTGTAAGTGTATTGTTCTCTTTACATGTCTCTGGCTTTGCATGGGCTGCCATGTCTGCCCACAATAGTGGTTCTTAAACTGTTAAAAACCTGTTGAAAGGACCCTCTCCCTAGGGGGAGAAAAAGCACATATGCATATAAACTTTCCCATTGGATGGTCAGTCTAATTATTTAGGCAATTCTCCTCCCTTTCCTTGCTTCATATTTTACACAGTCCTTATAGTATATAAGGAGAGAGGAAAAAATGGAAATAGAACTGTGAAAAGGTTGAAAAAAATGGAGAGGAGGAAAGAAAAAAGAGCAGAGGAAAGAGAAGTGACCAGAACACCCAAGCCAGATGCAGAGAAATGATTTCAAAAGAAAATGTCTGGTTTTCCCATCTCTAGTCATAAAGATTTTGACAAGGAGCTTGGCATTTATCAAAAAGGAAAACAAGAAAAACAGAAGTCATCTTCCTAAGGGCCCAACACTGTTGGAATTCAATGACCTAATTCTGTACAAGGTTTGCAGGGAGAGATTGCCTCTCTTGTCTGAAATCTCATGGCACCAGGACCACTGTTTTCTCAACAGCCCATGCCACACCACTATCAGAGGTCAGGCATAAAGAACAGAGGATATGAGGGAAAGTCTGGATACTATGCTTAGAAAACATATTTTTAAATGACTGTAGATTCTAATTCTGTATCTTACTGGTTGCTTATCTTAGCAGTTGTCAACTTTTCATTACTTTTGTAGACATTATATAATATCTTCTTCCCCTTCCCCAGTCACCAGCTGTTACCCAGTCTCATCCCAGAATGGGATGGGGGTTGGGTCAGCTTCAGCTGAATAACTTCCATGCTGAAGAAAGTTATTTGAAAGAACCAACTCCCAGCTATGGAACAAACCTAAATGTTCTACAATTATTGTAGAACCAAATCGATCTCAAGAAAGAAATCTGTGTCTCATTCTCAATGAGACATAAGCATGATTCATAGGAATGTAAGCTGATACAAACTTTCTGTAGGATAATGTGTCTCCAATTTTTAGATTCGTTGTAATAAATAAACAAGGCAAAGATTTCAAAAAAAAAAAGGCAGTGACTATTAACCACCAAAATGATCTCATTCACATTTGTTCTAGAAATATTTTAATAATTATTAAAACTTAATAATATTTAATACTAAATGTGCCTCCAAACAGCATCAGAACTCCGTAAGTGGTGTTTAGATCTCAATATAAGACTGTGCTTGGTTGCAAAAAAAGATGGATAAAATCCTGTGTTTGCCCTAAGAAAAGAAAAAGAAATCTAAAAGTTCAAAAGTCAAAACAAGTTGTTAGAATTTGTTAGCTACGTTAAGCTTAGATGTTCTTATCTGTAAAATGGGGACAATAATAGAGTTATTTTGAAGGTTAAATACGTGTAAAAGCCTCAATCTACTGCAATCTACTGCAATCTACTGTTGATCAGCTTTAACACTATTGACATTTCAGGTCAGATAATTTTTTGTTGTAAGGGCCTGTCCTATGCATTGTAGGATGTTTAGCAGTATCCTAGCTTCTACCGGCTAGATGCCAGTAGCAACCCACCTACGTGCCACCACACCTCCATTGTCACAATCAAAAATGTCTCCAGACATTTCCAAATGTCCCCAAGAGACCAAAATACCCCTGGTTGAGAACCGCTATTCTAGTGCTTGGCATATAGTAATTGTTCCATAAATATTAGATGTTATTATTTATTTATTTATTGGCTGTGCAGCATGTGGGATCCTAGTTCTCCCACCAGGGATCAAACCCGCACCCCATGAGTGGAAGTGCAGCAACTTAAGCACTGGACTTCCAGGGAAGTCCCCAGATGTTATTTTTATTATCATTAAAATTATTACTAACAGCAGCATCACCCTGCTATGATGACAGCTCCTTTCTCTCACTGAATTTTTTTAAATAGTGCTGCATTTCTGCATCCTTTCAATAGAAAGAGCTGAAAAAGGGCAAGGTCATTAATTTGACAGCAATCCAACAGGAAACCTACAATCCCCTGAGATGTCTCCTTTCCTGGAAGGAAAAAGGGCCGCCGTTTTGTTCAGCTCTAGAAATTAGGTACATTTCTCAGGCTCAGAGTTTGTGAGATGCTACAGATTCTTCCACTGGCATACATTTTCCAGCTGTAGGCACTACTGGTTTGGTTGGCTCCTGAAGCTGCTTTTGGAGATTTCCAAGAGTACCACCACCTGAGAAAGGAAGGAAAGAGATGCTCAGAAGGAGAACTCTTCGACAGGACTTACTCCCTTTGCTGTTTTTAGTGGTTTTGTGCTTGTTTGGGTTTACAAGTGTGTTCTTTTGCCCAAATTGTTCTTGTGTCTTCTAACAGTGTTTACTTTAGGTGTTTTGATACCACGCTGTTTTGAAGGTACTAATGTTTTTCATGGCATGTCTTGTGTTAAGTGTACAAACTGAGAAGTAAGTGCTGGTGACTGACAGTATTCCTCAAAGTCTTTAACAAAATAACTGCTAACAGTAGAGAAAAGTGAAAAGAGTTTTAGGGGTCTGGGAGTGGCAAGCTGAAAATATGAAATTCCTCTCCACCTGTTAGTTGTATCTTTAGAATATGTGCACATTTTACTTTCTACGCTAAAATGCTTTTTCAGTTGTTTCAAAATGTGTAAATGGACTCTCCATGTTGGGCCCTGTTTATCCAGTGGGTTTTCCTACTCCCCTTTCGAAAGTATGCATGATGCACTTGCAAAGGAAAGATCACAACCTTGCAATCTGAAAGACCTACACAAAAATTTGTTTTAATAAAAAAAATTGTCAGCCTAGCAAACACTCAGATCCTACATTTGTTGCTTTTTTATTCTTCCCCCTCCTTACCACAAAGCCTGGCTCTTCCCGTCATGATAAGTGAGTCTTTTTCTAGTTCCCATTCCCACCACCCACCACCATGCCAACTTCCTCACACCCTGTACATTCTGCACAAACCTGGACATTTCCGCTTCCTGGAGGCCTGTCTCTCTGTGACCTTGAAGTTCTTCAAACGCAGTCTCGAAATCAAACCACCTATGAGGCTTTCCCTGATGAATTATCCTCCGTGACAGCCTCTCCTCCTGTACATACCTTGTCCACACAAAGAAATGCTTTAAAAAAATTCACTTTAGGGACTTCCCTGGTGGTCCAGTGGTAAAGAGCCCACACGCCCTGGAGCCCGTGCACCACAACTAGACAGAGAAAACCCTCCCGCCACAACTAGAGGGAAGACTGATCACCGCAGTGAAGAGCCCGCGTGTCGCAACAAAAGATCCCACGTGCCTCAACGGAGATGCCATGTGCCGCAGCTAAGACCTGAGCCAGCCAAAAAAATAAATAGATAATAAATCTTTTTAAAAAATTCACTTTAGAGCCAAGCTTTCTTCCCTCTTATTTTAAATTTCTATAATTTTAAAATCTAAGGATGGCTAGAAACAAGTGATGTCTGTTTAAATTTGCATGTCACAGATCACATATTTCCTAAGAAATAACAGACTCCATAGTTATGTTTTTCAATAAAAATATAAACAGGAGCTACTTATAATCTCTTCTAATGGCCTAATTATGATTTCCTTGAGGGTAAGAAATGTCTATTTTCCATTCTGTTTTCCTCTTAGTATTTAACTCAAAGGTTTGGACATTTCAGACCTTCAAAAAATATATGTTGAATGAACCTAAGAATGAATGAGTGATTGCATTTGTAAAATTCATTTCTGTGAGCTTTAGGTGATCTGCATACTTGGGCAAAGTACTCATGCTTAGGAGACCTTGTCGGTATCAGGCTTGTGCAGTCTGTTCGTTGTCTTGCAGTTATTGGCTAGTTCGAGGCATGGTCATCGAGTCTCCCTTGTGTATACTTGACCTCATCCGTGTCCTTCAAAGCCCCAAGCATAGAGTTTTGCCTGTAGTAGTTACTTGAGAAATGTTATGGAATGAATGTCATTTGCAGCATAATACAGAGAGCATAAGCAAAAGAATTTGGAGAAAAGATAATCAGTTAAAGTAAATAACAGCCAACTTGTCCCCCACATATGTATAAGGTTAGATTAAATGTCCCTAGAGGGAGGGAAAACCATCTGATGAAGAATGATGGGCAAGTTTGAGGATCAGGGGACCAGGACCGAGACTGGCTCTGTAAACACTGTCTCCCTTCCTTACTTTCCACAGTGCTGGGTCGATGTCTTCTGGAGTAAGAACTGGGGTGTGATTTTTTTTCTAGATGTTTGTGTTTTTATTAACTCCTGTCCTCCAGGCCAGGGGAAGGTCTGCCTATTTTGAGGAGGCTATGGCCTTCTGGGTTGTTAAGAACTTAATTAAAAATCATAACTTGTGTTAATAATGAATGTGGCCTGCGGATTTTTTCACTTACAGATGCTACCAGTACTTTCAAAATGAAGACAAGCCAGCAGCCACTGCAATTAGAAGTGGCAGCGTCTGCTGAGGGCAGAGCGTGCTGGTTGATAGAAGAAATGGTGGGAACTGGGGTCATGATGCAGGCCTAGTGATCTATCGAAACTGGAATTATGACTTTGTCCAGACTTAGTCAAGTACCAAGGACTTTGAGCACTTTTGCAGCACTCACATCTAACTAGGAAGTTTGAAAGCAACCCTTAGAACTTGTATGCTGGACGTTACAGGAACACGAGTTCACATGAAATGTTGTGTCGTAGACCTTCTGGATGTACTCTTACTAGTCTCACGTAAGTTGCTTGTGACGTCTTGAAGTCCAGTGCGAATCAACCGGAGACCACACTTAACAGTCTATCTTCTGACCAGTTAAAGACACAAGTGGTCCTCCAGTCAACAGAGCCCATCCAGGTAGGACAGAAAGACACCAGCTTTGGAGTGGGGCATCTGTTACTCTACTTGATGAAAGAGCAGTAAGAATACATCACCTGTATCTGAACAGAGCTCAGTTACAAATATGTGATAAATGACTCTGAAAAATCTTCCGGTGGACCTCTCGACTTCGGATATGATCAATTTTTCCAGAAAGAGTGAAACAAAGCTGCAACTGGATAGACAAGTACTCAAGAGAAAAGTTCTTCTATTCGTGAGATTTAGCGTAAAGAAAGATACAGCACAGGAGGTAGTCCAGGCTGATCTTGTCTGGTGGCTACGGTCAAGCTGGCACTTAACCTGGCATCTGTAAAGCAGGTCCAGTGATACCTACCACATGGTGTTGCTGTAATGGTCAAATGACATAATGTACTCAGTGTGATGGGTCACGTATCTGGTGTACAGAAAGCATTTACAAATGCTTGACCCGACAAGACACCCAGCTTCAGACCTACACTCAGATGCAACCTCCACTATTGGCTCTAATGAAACAGCGCTAACCAAGAGGGCCAGGCCTGCAGAAGGACAAGGGGAACATTCTTGCAAAGCCAGTCTCCAGCCCATGGAAGGTGATGAACTAAATCTTTGCCATGTGCGCCTAAGTGACGGGGGCAGGGACGCTCCCTGCAGGACTTTTAAATAACTGTGATTTGCCCGCGGCATAATTCCCGGGCCTGAAGTTGCTTCCTTTCCTTATAATAACTGTCCGCTAGGTAGCTTGTGGCCAGTGGGCCAAGAAACAGAAGGCAGTTGGTGTCAGCCTCCCAAGATGCCAAGTGGAGAAGTTTTTCTCAGGTTTCTGGGTGGGTTTTTAAGCCAACACCCTTGAAAGGAAGCAGAGCCTGCATGCCACAGGCATCTGGGACACAAGGACCTACACAGTATTTTTGAAAAGTTCAGTATCGCTTGCCGACGATAAAGGGGCATTCACTGCGGGCACAGGCACTCCACAGAGTGGGTGGAGTCGGGGCTGCCAGGCGGTCCTCGGACCGAGTGTGCAGCCAGTTTTCCTTTTCCACCATCTCTAGAGTTGAGTATGTGCCAAGACGGTTGAAAGCTTTCGGAGACGCCCATAGACACAGATAGCGAGGCCCCCACTCCCCCAGCCCCTGTCTTTTCCGTGGGACTTAACAGCAGCTACCAGGGGCGTCATCACAGAGCATTCTATTTTTTCCCTTGCCTGGTCTCCCACATTCTGTGACCACCTTGGAGCGTGCCAGGGAAAATACTGAGAGCCTAGGTAAACGAAGGGGAACCCAACATTCTCCAGTCTGGCCTTAAAATAGCCGGCGGAACGCCCCCATCCCGGCGGGTACACAGGCAGTGACTGTTAACTAGTGTGTGCAGTGCGCCCGCCCCACCAGCTCGCCCCACCAGCTCGCCCCAGTCCCCGTGAAAGCCTGTGTCAGAGAGCGGACAGAGAAGTAGGTTTTGCTGCCGCATCCCCTCGGCCCATGCCCACTCCCACCCCACGACTGCGGTGAATATTAATGAACACGAAGTGACCTGATCGATGCAAAGCAGCACGCGCCCCTGGGCTGGGTGGGGACCTTAGTGAAAGGTACCTCTGCGGTGGGGTGGAGGCTTCGACAGAGCACTGGGGCCGAGCCAAGAGCGTTCTTGGAGGAGAGTGGAAGCTTGGGGAGTTGTAAGACACTCCCCAGGGCTGGGCACCCCAGGCAGAAAGAAAAACGTCTCCATGCTGACCATTGGAGACCCTGGGCCATAGCTCTAGAACTTGCTGCTGGGTCGGAAGGCTGTGTATTCCTGATGGAGTGTGTGCAGTGCGGAGGGGGCCCACCAGGAAGAGATGTACGTAGAGAGCAAAAAGACGGGGAGAAGAATCTGGGGTGAGAAGGAAGAGTGTCTAGTATATGCTCCATCAGCATAATATTTTCTAAGTGCTCTACGTGTTGTTGCCAGATTTAGCAAGTAAAAAATGCAAGATACCAAGCTAACTTTGAACTTCAGATCAACAACAATTACATTTTTTAGGATAAGTATGTCCCCTGAAATGTTTGCATACACTTATATTTTTTAAAATTATTTTTTTATCAGAAATTTAACTAAATTTGAGTTTTAGATAAACACAGTAATTTTTGGTATAAATATGTCTCCCACAACATTTGAGACGTAATTATACCCAAAAAATTGGTGTTTACCTGGAACTCAAATGTAACTGTGTGTTCTGTGTTTTATCAGCAACACTATTGCCATCCAGGTCTTGCCCCCTCAACCAGAATGAAAACCCTCAAGGGCAGAGACTGTTTCTGCCAGGTTCTCTCTGCAAAACCTAATGTTGCCCATTCCATGTGCTACTTTGCCACAGAATGCAATACAGAAGGCATAATCACTGGAATAAGAGTGCACACTTTGCAGTCTGACTGACTATCCTGCCTTCACCTATTATGAGTCACGTGATCTTGGGCAAGTAACTTAACCACTGTTTCCTGGATTTTCTCATCTTGCTAAATGGGAAAAAATGTTAGCTGCCTGCCTCAGAGAGTTGTTATAAGGAAACAGTACAGGTAAAGCATTTACTCTATCCTAGGCTCATGGAAAGTACTCAATAAATGTTAGCAATTATTATCACTATTATTATTATTGGATACTTTATAAATAAGGGGGTGTGATAGAAAGAAACAAGCTCATGGATGTTAGAGACCTCCCTGAGCTGACCACTGGGCTTCTTCCACCAGCTTTGTGACCTTGAGAGAGACTTCATCTTTTTGAGTGTCTTTTCCTTGGGGTTCCAAGCTTCCTTCCAATTCTAAAATCTCACAACTTAAATAGATTGAATGGCTGAGAACCAAATGGAATAAAAACCGTGTCAGTGGAGATGTGTAAGGGAGTTAAAGCAGAAGTGCCGTGGAGGATGTTTCAGTAGACAAATAAAAAAGGCTGCTCCAAAATGCAGGACTCTGGTCTTCTCCATGCTCTGATCGTACGAAGCCTGGGTTTTGGAGACTTAGACAAAACTGACGTGAGAGCAAAGTGTTTCTGCCTCAACTTGGATTTGCACCAAAAGGAGCCTAAGGAAGGCTAAGTGGGAGACTCTTCCCAGTTGGCAGCCAATTTGGTTGCAGTAAATAAATTCACGGCATCCTGGGGCCGACACATCAGAGAGGCCACAGTCCCCGCCATCCACGAAGACTTTTGGGACCTAGAGTTAGTCTCTGGTGATTTGCAACATTTCCAGATAATTTTAAATCTCACTAGTGACCTTTATAGCTATTTCTCACCACCTCTGGGAGATTATCATTTAGCCACAAAGAAAATATTTGTCCCTCTCATGTTATTCTGAGGAAAGAGTGTGGACACCAAGAAGCCAGGGATAGGCAGACACCCTCCCAGCAATGGTTTCCTCCCACGTGGCTCTTTCCTGTACCAGCTGATGGAAACAGATGAAGGACCAGAGGGTCCATCAGTAATTCTGCTAACAATGTGGACTCACTTCATGTTGGATTCAGAAGCCTTTGGGGAATGATGCAATAAAGACACAGTTCCCTACCCCAGAATATTCACAATACACCTGGAAGGCAAAATCATTCTTCAGTAAGGCAATGACTTAAGAGGCTGGGCATAACCACGTACAGGTGTGAATAAATATGAGGCACATGGAGTTCATTTGTGCTCCAGTGACAGAGAATGGGCCACATGGGCCTAACCAAGATGTGAGCTTTCAATGGGTACATGGAGACTTGGGGAAGAAGGCAAGAATCTTGCAAGAGTAAATAACATTCTATGCAAAGATAGGAAGGTTTCGAGGACATGCCAGAAAATCAGCATGAAGGGGAGCCTAATTAAGGAGCTAGGTGGGTGATAGGTGAAGTCTCCACCAGATAGGCTGCACTCTAGACTCATTAAATTAACCCACAAACCAGATTGCACCGAAATAATTGGATTTCTTAAAGTTTTTTACCTATTGTACTCGGATTTAAGAAGATTTGCAAAAACATTGAATGGTCCACCAATTTAAAAACATTTCCTCCACCAACCTGAAATTCCATGCACTGAATCATTTTGATTATACATTCCTAGGGGAGTATAAGTCGGTTCACTGTCTTTGGAAGGCAATTTGGCAATAGCTTGAGAAATTACAAATCACGTTCTCTTTAAGTAGTAAATTCAACTTTCAGGAGTTTATCCTGCAGGAATACTTGAACATGAGCCAGGTTATTTACTCTGGCATTGTTTATGAGATCAAAATATTGAAGCAACCTAAATGCCCAGCACAAGGGGACTAGTTAAATCTGTTATGCTATTAATATATTCACAGAATAAATGCAAATTAATAATGAATGTGGAAACCTTCAATACTGATATAGAAGAATCTCTAAAATGTATTGTTTTTAAAAAAGGCAAGGTACAGGAAAGCCTGTAAAATATGGTGCCACATTGTTAAAAATTAAAGGGGCTTCAAGGAGGTAGAATATAACCCCCTACCCAGTGAGTATGGGTTGAATTTAATGCCATTATTCCAACAAGTCATAGTATAGAAGGGAGAAAGAGTTGAAACTGCAGGGTTGAGACTTAGCAAACACTACCTCAGCCAGGCGATCAGGTTCATACCATCGGTGGTAAGTCATGTGGATACTATGAACCTTTGATATGATGAGAAGAGCACTTCATCTCTTTGGTCATCCTCCCCAAAACCCGTAACCCTGGCAAACCATGAGAAAAATATTAGCCCAACTCAAATTGAGGAATGTTCTACAAAATCTTTGACCAGCCCTCTTCAAAACTGTCAAGGTCATCAAAAGAATACAAGTCTGAGAAACTATCACAGACTAGAGGAAGCTGAGGAGACACGACACTTAAAGACAAGGTGGTACCCTGGATGAGATCCCAGAGCAGAGAAGGAACAATAGGATGAAACTAGTAAAATCTGATTAGCTATGGTTTTAGTTATTGATAATGTACCAATGTTGGTTCCTTACCTGTGACAAATGTACCACAGGAATGTAAGATGTTAACAAGGGGAAACTGCGTGATGGCATTTATAGGAACTCTGTAATAACTTTGCAACTTTAAATTTTCTAAAATAAAACACATAAAAATTAAAAGGGAGTAGAGATTATACAATGGCTCACATGCACATAAAACATTTGTGGAAGAACCGGCCATAAACTGATAATTTCAGCTGCCTCCACAGAAGGATCTGAGTTATTGGAGGGGAAGGTTTCACTACATGCGCTTTTATATTTTGAATTATGAATCATGCAAATTTATTACCATTTAAAAAATAATAAAATTTGCATTTTACAAAAACAAAACGGAATTTTTAATCCAAGTTGTTTCTAAAAGACACGTTAGAGATACACTTTTTTAGTCACCCATCAAATCAGATTTCATAACCCATCAAATCATCCCCCAAGGAATTAATTAATTTGAATTAATTTCTCATATTAATAAGTTGGATGGTCCCAAATTACAGGTCTTCAAGGACATTGGTATCAGGTATATGCAGGTGCTGAGGGGAAAGAAAGCCTTCGGTAAAGCCTCGGGTAATTGCCTAAGAAGATTCTGAGCACGCATGGGACAAGATGAAGGTAACTGGTACCAAAGGGATGGAGGGAGATAGAGAAGATGGCCAGAGAGGGTGACTGGATGCCACAAAGACTAACTTTGCTGACATGAAACACACATGAGATCAGCTCTCCATCTGCTTCCCAATAGACTAGATCCTATATCATCCCAGTTCTAAAACGAGCCTTTCTCTGCTCTGACCCATAAGCAAGAAAAATGTACTGAACTGTTGGACTTCTGAAGAGCACTCCGGACCATATGAGAGCTGACTCTGGGGGCATTCCTTCCTGCCCTGACCCATCACCCTTCTGTTTCAGCTACTACTTGGCAAAAACCAACAGGGAGGTGACACTGAAGTGAATTCAAACTTGACTCCAGGAAGAAAAAACGAGCCCTTTGGGCAGAGCCACAAGCCCGAGAGAAAGGAAAGACACAGGATTAACAGGTCACTGAGCCGGCCAGCCGGGGGCCAGGAGCCAGAAGGACACCCACCAAAAGAGGCAGGAAAATGGTTAACAACTCAAGGTGACAAATTAAGCCAGCGGCTCGGGGGCTCCAGTTTGGCTGATTGCGAAGTCAAAACAGAACTGTCGGAAACTGGAAGGTGCTGTCACTTCTACTGTATTTTTCCACACTGTTTTTTTTTTTTTTTTAATTTGGAAATGTTCGTGGGGAGCTGGAAAACGCAGGCTGGAGAACTCCCGGGGTCTGAGAGGGGAGAAACTGTGTCCCTGCGTGGCTCTCAGTCTAATTCAGATCAGCAGCTCCCCAAGGACATCCACCGCCAGGGCAGCTAGGTTGCCTAGCCCTGCCACCGCCACCCGCCCCGTGGAAACGTCCTCACCTCCTCTCGTGCTCACTGCCCTTTGACGCCAACAGTGTGTAACCCCTGCCAGACACCACGAACAGCACCCTCCCCCCACCAGCCCCCGCAGCCGCCTCGCTGCTAAACAAGGAGCAAATGGAGAGAGGGGAGCGGCACCCCCAAAGTGGGCCGAGAGGCAGAGGAGAATTAAAATACTCTGTGCTTATCCCAGCTGATACGTAAGCAAGGGCCCTGCTCCACAATGCTAACACGTGAACAGCCAGCCCGTGGAAATTCACGAAAAGCAAATGGTGAACGCAGGATGTTTGACATGATCTTGTGCCCCGTTTCGGGGAGAGTGTAGGAAATTAGCACACACTGTGACAGACGTCCTGGGAAGTTTACTTGCCCCTTGGATCTTAGGACCCTCAGCCTCTTGTTCTGAACTTCTAGGCAGAAGTAGTTACTAAGCACTTACTTTCTAAGTATTCTCATCACGATTGAACATTTAAGTAACAGTTTCTACATCAGAGGGCATGTCCACATCAAAGATTAACCTTGTAGATTATTTTAACTCCTCATAGAACTGACAACTTGACATTAAGGATAAACATGCTTGTCACCCCCCCCCCCCTTACACACACACACACACGTGCACACACGTGCACACACCTCCTTTCCTCTCCTCCGGCAAACCTTACACTTGCTTCTGAGGTCTCCCCAAAGGGCACGGGATCTGCTATCCCCAAAACAGCTGCTTTCCAAGCGGCTCAGCCGGTGAAATGTTTCCCTATGATTTGGCCAAAGCCGTATCGCCCAGGTCTCGGGTGCCTTGGTGATGGCTCGGGGCTAGTGCCTGGTGGGTCACCCGTTGCAGACCTTACGCCCCCTGCCCCCTGACCTATCTCATGGAATAGTGCAGAAACACAATTCCGCTATTGTTCTCTGACTTGGGGATTGAGGAGAGGGGGTACATGCACGCACACAAAACTTCCCTCCAAAAGATTAGTGCGATTATTAGCCAACAGTGATGGCTATAAGCCAATCTGCTCTCAAATCCTCCCGAGCACCAGGTCGTCTCAAAGTCCCTTAAAGCCGCAAACACAAGACTATGTGTTCTTCTGCATTTTGCCATGACTGGGCCAGTGCTTAATGCCGCCCTCACCCACAAGGCTAATAAGCAGAGGAAAAAAGCAGTGAATAATGCATGTGTCTGAGCCCTGGATCCCCATGCCCCTGTAAGTCTGTAAGAGGCAGATGTCCGGGGCCAGACATCACTGACAACTGCTTTGCCCAATGTCGTTTGGGCAAAATGCTTATTAGAACGCTGCTGTAGATTACAGTTTGTAGTTAATGTTCAATGATGTGCTTTCTCCCCTTGAACCTTTTTTTTTTTTTTTTGGCCAGAGGGCACGTGGGATCTTAGTTCCCCGGCCAGGGATAAACCCGAGCCCCCTGCACTGGAAGTGCAGAGTCTTAACCACTGGACCGCCAGGGAAGTCCCCTCACCCTTGCACCTTATATGAATCACAGTCATTGACCCCTGTGCTACCACTCTGCTGGCTGTTCTAGCCTCCTATCAGGAGTTATGGGTATGTCTTGGAAAGGAAATTAAATTGTTCCAAAACTTGGTACACACGTACTTATACTGCAGACATACTTCAAACCGTAATCTCCGAGAAAATGAGGTCTTTAATGTTAGCCTACCCAATATATTGATTATATAGGTGACGATGGGAGACCTACAAAGAAGGAAAGTTGGAGGATGGAAAGAGTGGTGATATATTTACCTAATACCAATTAACTGATTAACTGAATTTAAGTTACTGATAAATGAAATGAGACATTAAAAGAATTTGCCAAGTGAGTCCAGACTGCTAGTGCAATAACTCTGTGAATATTCTACCCAAGAGAGTACATATGTGTGTAAATAAATAGAGAGGTGACCCTTACCTGCAGTTCAGGGACGATTCAATCGTTCCTTTATTCTTCAAACAGTTAGTGATTCCCTACTACATTAGGCAGGTTTCTCTTAGAGCAGCCATGTTAAAAATCCTGTTATTTCCAGAGAAATCAGTACCATTTGGAAAACACAGTCCTGGGAAAGAAAGCCTCAAGGTTGAACAAAGAAGAGGACATTTGCTATGCAATGGCAAATTGGGAAAGATTTCAAGCATCTGTGGTTCATTGTTGAGAAGACCTGCACATATCTATGAAATACATTTGTAAAGTATTAAGTATAACCCCGTTCCTACGAATTTATACCATGTCTTTGCAGCGTTCAGCCTCATTTCTCATGCAGCAGGCTATCAGAAAAGCCTCCACTGAAAGATCTAGAGCCTGCATCTAAATTACCAAGTCACAATGACTCAGTATTCTCCAGCATGATTGTTTTATACTCGTGCACACACCTGAACAGAACAAGCAGTATATCACTGTTTGTATATAACCTTTAGAGTGTGTGTTCTGATACACACCCATACACACACACACATGGTCTTTCCCATATGGGAAGTCTAAGGCCTTAGTTAAACTCCAGAAAGCCTTCTTTTGTAATAATTGGAATACAGCTGAGATCCCAGATGAATCAGTTTCACAAAATGGAGGTTAAAAAGAATTAAGAATACTAAACGGGTCATTTGGAAAGTACCTAAAATCCTGAGGCTAAATGGATAAACATAAAAGAGCCTAATCTTATAGAATGTATACACTGAACCACTCTTCAGTACTGTTCACTAATGACAAGACAGATGCGAAGACACAGCTGCTAAAACAATTTTCTCCTTAGGGTGCCTGGAACTGAACACCTGATGCTATTACACTGTCCATAAGCAAGACGGGCATTTTTGAGGCTTTGTTAAGCAAATATTTGAAACATGCCCACCACATTCAGTTGGGCCTGTCCGCACACAAACACAGCCACAAACCCGTCCAAACTTTATGCTCCTCTCTGAAAAACTGATATCATTTCGTTCTGTTTTATTACTAGATTATGTTCCCTGTGATGGTGATTGTGATTCAGGAAAAGGAGAACAAATAGCAGAGCAAAGAATAACTAGGCTCCACTGAGGCACAGAGTTACTTGTCAACCCAGAGGTCCAGCCTATAGGGGCCCAGCTCACCAGCACCTGCATGTGGATGAACTTTCCAGACAAGGGCACTCCCTGGGTACCAACTCATGGGAGGAAACTAGATCCACAGCTAGTGCCCGTTGCTCACTGGTGCCTGAGCTACATACCTTTGAAACCAGACAAGGCCAAGTGTTCCCATGTTCACTTCTGGTCAATCTTGCAAATTGAAAGCAGAGGAGAATTACAGAGGAGGTGAAAGTAGGAGGTAGAGGCCAGCCAGGACTCGAGGCAAGAAAGCTTGCTTGTCAGGAGGAGGATCCTTTATAGCTCTGTCCACACACCCCTTGCTGATTATCCCCCCAAATCAAAGGACCCCACCCTGCTCATTCGTACACATCAATGCAATTCCTTTGCAGAGTTTGGCCTGTTTCTCCTGCAGCAGGCAGACAGACAGGACTCAGCTGGGAGACTGCAATCACCACCAGTACCTAAACCATGGCAAAAGGAGGGAAATAAGAATCACCATCAAATCATCTGTCCAAGTAGAGGGAAAATGAGTCAGATTCGACTGACAAACAGCTTTTTAATCCAGGCAGCTTACTCACCTGGATCTGGCATGAGGATTGACAAAGTCAGGTCAAAATCCAAAATCCAAATGAGCAAAATCCAAGGGGATCTACTCTGCCATGCTTTCCTCTGTCCCTCCGTCCTCAGGTGTGGGTTAGCTGACCAAGGACACGGCCCCGATAAATTCAGCCAGGTTGTAGAAAGAGAGCCAGGGGCCCCTCCTAATCCTGCCTCTCCTCCTCAGTTTTGAGCTGAAAGCCCCGGCGGTGGTGTGCAGAATGCCTGCTCCCGACATTGAATGAGCCCACGGAATACCTCGATCTGATCTTTTATAGTGCTTTGTTTATTACCTGTGTGCCCTTATTTCATAAGGGAACTGAGAGAGAGAGAGAGCTCGCAGGAATGATGAAGATGACTATTCGCAGCAATCCAAAGACAGCGTTTCTTAAGCTTCATTCATAGCAGCAAATGTGGCCAAACAACCTAGCAATTGTTCTCTCAAATGTCACCTTTCTGTATGGGCCACTGTGCCGATAAAACTCGGCTCTCTCATTTTTGTTTTTTTTTGTTTTTTTTTGCTCCCCTGATGTCCCCCCCCGACAAAATGGCTGTGTTATCCTCCAAATATCTCCACCGAAATTGAACCGACAAGAAAAGCTTTTCTTCTTCTCCCAGCCACCACTGCCCCCTCCCCGTCCGTTTTTTCTTTCTTCTTCACGCAGCTTGAACAATTTGGCTCTGTTCTGGGTGCATTCCTGCGGCCCATTCTCTTTCAGTCCCCTGTGCAGGACCGGGGACGGTGGACCTGGAGAACACAGGCACACATTCAGCCCCAGGACGGTGCTTGCAGGGGGTGGGCAGTGGGAGGGAGAAAAGTGAACCAAATATACCTAGGATGGTTGCACCGCCAACTTAATACCTGGGCAGAGAGACAAAGGCTCTTTAGAAAAAGCCCAGGCTGCGGGGTAACCCACTCCCCCTCCCTCCAGGAGTTCAAAAGATAACAGGAGTTGAAAATAAAGCCCTCACATAATTAAAGTTTTCCAAGTCATTTCAGGAGCTATTACAAACGATGACAGAGAACTCACTGCTGGTGCTTTTGGGTGAACAATCTCTTCTCAATATGTGATGAGAGCTTTTCTCTCTTTGCGTGTGTGTGTGTGCATGTGAGTGTATATACACACATACGAGCATCCATCCCTGAGTTAAATGACCAGAGCCCTGTACCACCTCACATAAGCAAAGGTGTCACCACGGCTTGGAAAGTCCCTGATTTGAAGGGAATCTACAAAATGACGAAGCCTATATTATTCTTAACAAAGGGTAAGTTTGCACTTTATAATTTTTATTCGTGTGTTTCTGGATCCATTTCTGCTCAGGATCCAGAATTTGCACTTGCCCGTGGAAGAGGGTGGAAGTCTCAGGAATACGTTCTGAGGGTAAAGGAAGGGGGTAAGTGAAATCTAAACAAATCACAAGGAGTTTAGAGGACCCCTTCTCTAAATGGAGCGGGTTCCCTGCCCATGATAGTCAGACTTCAAAGGCCAACTTGGAGACAACGCCTCCCTGTCCTTAGCTCCGCGGCCTTACCCGAAGTTCTTCATTAAGAGAACGAATTTTTAGCCAGAGGTCTGGAGAGCAAAGCGAAAAAGCCGGCCTGTAACATAACTGGGAAATAGTGGGACAAATATGCCCTTGAACGTCAAACACGATTTTTCTATCTCGTAATTCAAAAACATTACTCAGCCATAAAAAAGAATGAAATAATGCCATTTGCAGCAACATGGATGGACCTAGAGATTATCATACTAAGTGAAGTAAGTCAAAGACAAATATCATATGATATCACTTATATGTGGAATCTAGAAGAGATGGTACAAATGAACCTATTTACAAAACAGAAACAGACTCACAGACATAGAAAACAAACTTATGGTTACCAAAAGGGAAAGGCATGGAGGGATAAATTAGGAGTTTGGGATTGACATATACACACTACTATATATAAAACAGATAATCAACCAGGACCTACTGTATAGCATAGGGAACTCTACTCAATATTCTATAATAACCTATATGGGAAAGGAATCTGAAAAAGAATGGATACATGTCTATGTGTAACTGAACCACTATGCTGTACACCTGAAACTAACACAACATTGTAAGTCAATTATACCCCAATATAACATAAAAAATTAATTAAAAATTTTTTAAAAACACATACTTAGAAAATGGCTCTAAATCATGGCTCTGTTTATTTGCTTTTTCAAGAAGACTGTAAACTCCATGAGAACAGGGACCGTAGCACTGAATCCCCAGCATCTAGCACATATAAGCACTCAATAACTCTTTCTGAATGCTGAAAAATTCCAGATTCACAAGGAAGAGAAAACAAACATGCAGTCACATGCGGGAGCCAGCTTGTACCCACTCACGGGTGCTAATTGTTAAATCTACAAGAGTTTTACAAGTCGGTTGTTAAACACAGCCGCTATTAAAAGTTAAATTCTACAAACTTACGATTAAATAAATTATATCTTAACGAAAGGTAAATAAGCATATCACTTCCTTACTATTTTGTAATGTTTCACTATTGACCATGCCCTTGACGTTATTTCTATCTCTGGTGTCCATATAGTGGAAATACTGTCTGATGGCTGATGACTGCATATCTCTCCCCAACTCTGTGTTCAATGATGTCACTTTTTTAGCTGAGTTAGCCATAGTGGGAACTTGAACACCATGAAAATCTAAAAATGCTACGAAACAGGGTTCGATTTATGGTTTTACAATTGTCTAGACTTGAGTGATGAAGAAAATGTTAATAATGCAGATTAAACATGAAAGTATATCACGTCTTTAGTTGTTCCCTTGTGAGTGGCCAACAAATATGCATCAAGGAAACAGTCTTCCAGGATTCAAAAACCATTCTCTGATCCCGTGAAGAAATCACATCATCGACAAGGAAGTGAGGTTCCAACGAACGTCTTCCTTCTTTCATCTTAGTCCTTAACAAAAATGAAAATATCAACCAGTGCTCATGTTGGAATTATACTCCTCCGTCAACTGCAAATGTCAGTGAAATGTTTTTCAAGAGTCAATTAGCTATATGGAATTTACGATGAAGGGTATTGCATATTTTATAATTATTTGCAAATCATATGCTACACCTTTATATCAGTAAGATTTATAATCAGCGTATGTGTGTATAAACATGAATACATTTTCTTCAGAGAGTTGGTGGTTAAATAGTTACCAGCACGTGACTATCCAATAGCATAACTACATGTAAGGGAAGGGGGTAATTTTAATGACTTAAAGGATGATAATTAAATAGAAGTATATGAATATGTGTGCATCTTTGCATATATGTCACTTAGCTTTGGTTTAATGGAGGTGGATCACAAAACAGTAAAAGAAAACTATTGCTAGAAAAATGACACAGTACGAGCTATTTCTACCTGCCCTACTCTTTCATTGAGGCCACCAAGAACAAAGGTCATCAAAGGACAGGCAAAGGAGGCAAGAGCCCACTCTTAATATTTTCATACCTCTGGGTAGTGTTTTATAGTTTCCAAAAGGACTTTTGCACAAACTATATCATGGGAGCCTCATAAGGGCTTTGTGAAAAAAGCAAGACAGAGAGTATTCTCACCTAACAGATGAGCTTATCAAGGCTCCAAAGGCTTATGTAGTTCACCTACTGTCACATGACTGTGGGTGGCGAAGATGAGACTGAAACACAGGTCTTCTGATGCCCAGCCTAGTGTTTCTCAAGGGAAGATCAAAATACCCACTTTGGATTAGCTCTTCTACAAAGCTACATCACTCTTGAACGTGAGTTTAAATGAGGAGGCAGTGCAGTGGGAAAGGAAGGCACTTGGGAATCTGAAAATCCTGCTGTCAACTCAACCACGCTTCCTAACTGTATTTCCTTAGGCAAGGAACCTAGATGTCAGAGTCCGGGTTTGGATCTCTAGGCCCACACACAGCCCCTGCTCCCCAGGTAGGCAGCCATCTGGCCAGAGAACCAAACTCAGCAGACAGAGAGCTGCAGAGTCCAGGTCCTACAGCTCCATTCATTAGAGCCCTGGTTTTCACACATTCTAGTTTTTAGAATCACAGAAGCTTTTTAAAATTTTTTCAAGCAAAATGCTCTCTGAAATAGCAAAGTATAATTCAGACCAAAAGGCACCTTTCTGTGGGGATGGTGGGAGGGGGATGGCCATTTATGGTTATAACAGCTGTCTGCTCACGGGGACCCTTAGAGCATCAAAAAAGAACCCTAGTCTCCTTGAAGAGCTTTTAAAAAAAATCCACATTAACAATTAATGAGGGCAGTGTTTGTGTCTGTGTATGTGTGTCTCTGTGTGTCTCTGTATGTGTGAGTGCTGGGGGTGTGTGTGTGTGTGTGTGTGTGTGTGTGTATCGGCGGGGGCAGAGGCTTCCATACTCTTCCCTGTAGGTCTCCTGAAGCTTAGCTAGATACCTTGAAATCTCCTGCCACTGGCAACAAAAGACCAAAATGAAAAATTGAGGGCCTCTCAGTAGAACGAGGTAGAAAAAAGTAAAAAAGTAAAACTCCAATCACACATCATACTATAGAAGAGCAAAGCAGGTGAATCTATAATCATGATAATGGTTAAGAGTGCTTGTTAAGTGCCAGGCACTGCTCTGAACCCTTCAAATGTATTATCATTTTAAATGTTTTACAGCATCCCTTTGAGACAAGTGCTCTCGTCATCACGGCTTTGTAGATGGAGACATTCATGCTTTGAGCAGCTAACATTCTCAAGCTTTCACTGCTTATAAGCAGTGGGGCTGAGATCAGGGCTGGCTTTCCGGGCATGCAACCTGTGCAGTCGCCCAGGGGGACTCCAAGGGCCCCTGCTTGGGGTTTAATGCTCTGCAGATGCTGTCTTAAAATTCTTAATAATTTTATCTTTGAATCTGTTTTGTAAGTCAAGTCGGATGGAGCATTTCCTGGAGGCTGGGGGCCTCTGCTCGCGTGTGGTCTAGCCTCCTGATGCCTGTTGGCCTCCTGGGATGGCTTCTCGGCCACCTGCTTCCCACCTCTGATGCGCCACGGCCTCCTTGTCCTCCCCTTTGCCAGCCCTGCCCCTGGCCACCGCCCACCACGTGGGGCGCGCCTGGGTCCTGCAGACAAGGGAAAGTACCCGTATGGCACAAGCACTCAGAGAGGCAGAGGCAGGTACACAGGGAAAGCTGAGCCATTCCCATCTAGGGGGAAGGAGAGGGTCTTCTTGGGCTCCCCCAGTCCAGATCCTAATCATGTCCTGGAAAGGAGGATTGCGTGTCCATGGCAGGTCTGGGCTGAGGGCCTGTGACTTCCCTTCCCCTGGCCAAGGCCTTGCGTTTTCATTTTGCGGTTGGCCCCACGCGCTATGCAGCTGGCCCTGCTAAGATTCAAACCCAAGACATGGAGCTGTTGATCACGGTGCAGATGTCTCCCTCTTCTATCCATGAGGGTCAGCATCTGTTTCTTATCCCCTCAGCTGTTCACCTGGCATTAACAGCCTCCTCCTTTGCCAGCGCCCTTGTACGGAAAAAGGGGAATGTGTGTGACTGGCAACCAAAAGGCCCTGGGTTTGCCCTCTGCTCATCCTATAGGATGAGGGACTTCCCATTCTCCTGCAGAAATCTATGCCCACACGTATCCTCTGAAGAGCTCCTGAAGGTTTCATTGACCATTATTTCAAGACCACTAACGAGGATAAAGTTTCCCCCAGAGGATAAAGGGCAAGGTTCCCCGGGCTTATGAAATAGCCTATAATGTTGAGAGTTACTCCAGTGAAAGAAAAAGCATAGGCAAGGAGTCAGCAGCAGTTCTTAGAGGTACCCCTTCCCCCTCCACCAGCAGCCCCGCTTCCTAGAATCATGAGAGATGTGCTAATCTTCCCTTGGGATGACCAGCATTTAAATTCCCAAAGGGCAGGAGCTCTGCCTGTCTGGCTTGCTGCTGGCACAGGACAGGGCCTTGCGGATTGGAGATGCTTCGTAAGTATCTGGGGAATCAATCCTGCTGGGTGGATCTAATCCAGGTGCAAAGATCCTGTGGATTAACTCTGTCTCTGGCATTTGTATCCTCTTTAGCACTCGATTTTTGGAATTAGGACTGAGGAGGAAAATCCCCATCCTCTCGCGGCCCATACTTTCTTCCCCTTGTATCAGTCTCTGCAGTAACCAATAGCCAGCAGGCCGAGGCCCCTTGGATCCTTAACAAGGCCAAACAGGTGTGAGAGATTAGCTCCCTGGACGGAGCCTCTGTCCAACAAAACAATGTCAAATTCCCCCCCTAATAAAGTCCAGAGCTGTAAGCAATTCCCCTTGTTATTAAGCAGGAAAGAAAACACAGCCCGGCTCCTTCCCAATTAGCTCAGAGGACCCTCCGAAGAGCCGAATTTAAACCAGAGACCTGCCATGATCTGGCTTCCAGTGCAGACAGGGCCTGCCTTCCCCAGCAAATGGAAACTCACTGGCCCAGGTTCCCAGCCATCTTGGCACGAGGGTGCAGACAGCCCCCCAAGCCCCCACCCCAATATCATGGGCTGTCTCTGCCTCTGATTCAAACCATCTTTGTAACTCCCTGCCAGATCCCTTACTTTGATTTTCCATATGGAGGTTTGGTCTCCTTTGCCAGGTTAGTGTTTATAGGGATGGGCTTTTTGACAGTTTCGCTGTCAGTGAAAGAGGGGATGGGATTCCTCCCCTGAACATGAATCACTTTCTTGTCATCCGAAAAAGGGGAAAAGATCAACATCCTGGAGCAATAACAACAAAATAGAAACCCCAGACGTATCTAGCAACGGGGGTGTCTCGTCTTTCCTTCTCTTCCTCCATTCCCCGCTGCAAGCTAATAGGTCGTGGAGTGGAAGACAGACAGACAGACTCCAAGGTGCTTCCAAAGGTGGTCCGCAGCTCTGTCCCTTCGTGTTTACACATGGGGCTGGAGAAACTCAAGGCACTCAGGTCATCCGATCCCTTCCCCAACCCCACCTGAGGCAGTGGTTGGAGGGAAGCTCTTTCCATCTTGAGCGTCGTAACTGAATAGGGGAGGTTTAAACAGGTTCCATGATAAGCCTTGTAAAGCATTACTTCATTTCATTCTCACAAGAACCTTACGAATGTCCCTCACTTTAAGGTAACCGAGTGTTTAAAAAGTTGTTTGTCCAAAGTACATGTCTAGCCGCTGGTAGGACTAGCAAATGAACCAGAGTCCAAATCCAGAACTGCCGTCAACTTGAGTGCTGTTTGCCGAATATTCCTAATCCCTCCTCAGCTCCCCCTTCTGGGCACCAGGTGGGATTACATTTCCTGAGCTCTGAGGTCGGACGGGGCCTCATGACCAGCCCTGGCCAATGAGTTGTGAAAATAGATAATGTGGATCACTTCCAGGCTGAGCCCATGTGCACCTCCCCAGAATGCACTGTATCCTCTGCCACCCTCCCTGGCAATGTTCCAGAAAGTTCTGTCAGCCTGGGTCCCACAATAAGGGTACAAAGACAAGGGAGCAGCTTCTGGTGATAGATACGTAGTATGAATAAGAAATAAACGATAATTGTTTTAATCCATTAAGGTTTGGGGATTATTACCATGAAAGCAAGGAAGGTGGTTCGTTTTGGAGGGGGAGAAGGAACAGGATGTGGGAAGGGATTTCTGGGGTGCCTGTCTAAGCTCCATTTCCTAACTTGAGTGCTGGTTAGAAGGATGTTAACTTTATAATAATATGATAAATATTTGTTTCCTGTGGGTCTCTGTATCAGTGTTTTTATTTTAAACTACAAGGTTAAAAAATAAACTGAGGGTTGTTTGTTACCACATCCTAACAGCCCTGACTGATACAATGCAGCCAGCCCTGACTGAATCACCATCATGGTCCCTGTTATAAAGTGCTTTCTTATGTCTCAATGGTTCCCCTTCTGCTTAGATGTCAAGAAATTTCTATCTTATGAAATGAGAACTGAAACCTTTGTTGTTTTTTTTGTTTTGTTTTTTCTGGTAAGTCAACGTTTTTCAATGAAAAGGACAAAGTTAGAAACATAAAATTAAACATGGAATGGATTAGCTGGGGCAGAAAGCCTTTTAAGTTCTCATCCATAATTTCCTTAGGGATTATGGCTGCATTCCAAAAGGCAAGACATTACTGGCTCTGAAATAGAGAACGTGAAATGTGGACATCACCCGAAGCTGCTCTCTGGCTCCACTTTTCTCTGCTCTAGCGCCCTCAACATGGCCTGTGTGGTTACTTTAATCTCTAGAGCATGGTATTCTCATTAAATGTACACATACAGGGAGGCAAATGAAATAGCTTCATGGGGCATTTAGGCAGGAGGGTTCATCCAAGGGAGAGGAAGGTCCGTTTGGTCTGTCCCTGTTGGCAAATGCCTGGGAGATATTCAGAGGGCTCTTCTCACTCACCTAGAGCTAAACCAGGGTACAAGGGCAGAGGGAAACTTTAATGCCTTTCCCCTGCATGACCCTAGCTCAAGCAGCGAAGGCAGGCTCTTGCAACATCTCGGAACTTGGAAGGCAGGGAGTCACTACACATTGTGCCAAAGCAACTCCCCACACCCCAACCCATGTAAGCCATAGAGAAGCAGGATGCATTCTTCTGGAAGGTCACTGTGGTGTTCTGTAATCCACCCCCTTCTATGCATTGCTCCCACCCCTCCCTGCTGGAATTTAAAGCCATCACTGCATGGGCAAATGACAAGAACTACCAGCTTAAAAAAATAAAGACTCCTTTTTAAATTGTGTCTTTGTTTTGTTTCATTTATTTAGTCACTTATCTACTAACGTGCAAAAGCTCTCTGCGGGTTCTGCTGTACTTTAGAACTCTTGCCCACTTGAAAGCCAATCCCCAAACCAAACCTCAGATTCTTCCCACCCACCTGCAGGCAAACTGCTGGGTTTTCACTCCAGATTCAACCCTTCGAGGGCCCTCTGTCAGCACTCAGAGGCTGTTGACCAACAACTGTTTCCCAAGCTCGGCTTTTGCTGATCTAACCTCATTAAGCCAATGCAAGAAGTCAATGAGATTGATTTATCCCTTATAATAAAACCAGGCTATTACTCACTGGGGCAACCTGGCACATAATCTGGTCCCTTCTGTAAGAGGTAGCAAACCAGCAACATAATAAACCGCCTGCTATGTGGGGAGAGATAAATTGCCAATCTATGGTTGTCACACCATAAATGAATTTTCATTACAGTCTGGGGCAACGCTAAACTTCAAGGTCCTATAATTATAATCCATTGATTTTTTATTGTCACCTGCTAAAAACAAACCCATAGAACATGATTACTTTAACACCAAGGTCCAGTTGGGTGTGGGCCCTCCCGCTGTAAATTACAGGTGGCAGCAGATAGATGCATGAGGTAAGGCAGTTATGCCCTCCCTCCCTCCCCCATACCCGGAAACGTGCCTGAGAGAAACCCACACCAGGGATGAATCATTCACAAAGGGATCAAAACTGGCCACCTTTGCCAGGCACAAGAGTCTGAACTTTCTCTCTCATCGCACTTCTCTCTTTCTACCTTTTATGTTAGTTATTTGCAAGATATTACAACATACAGGTAAAGAGTGCAGACCCAGTAAGCAAAATTGTTGTTTTTGAATGCTGACTCCCTCTTATTCTTAGTTGTATGACCTTGAGCAACTGTGCTTCAGTTTCCTGCTCTGCTAAATGGGAATGGTAGTAAGAGTTACCACCTACCTCACAGTGTTATTATGAGGACCAAGTAAGTTAATTCATGCCAAGCAATTAGAAGGATACCCTAAACAAATACCATATGCTAACACATATATATGGAATCTAAAAAAAAATTCTGAAGAACCTAGGAGCAGGACAGGAATAAAGACGCAGACGTAGAGAATGGACTTGAGCACACGGGGAGGGGGAAGGGTAAACTGGGACAAAGTGAGAGAGTGGCATGGACATATACACACTAACAAATGTAAAATAGATAGCTAGTGGGAAGCAGCCACTTAACACAGGGAGATCAGCTCGGTGCTTTGTGACCACCTAGAGGGGTGGGATAGGGAGGGTGGGAGGGAGACGCAAGAGGGAGGAGATATGGGGATATATGTATATGTATAGCTGATTCACTTTGTTATAAAGCAGAAACTAACACACCATTGTAAAGCAATTCTACTCCAATAAAGATGTTTAAAAAAAAAGAAGGATACCTGCACAGAGAAAGAATTCAATGCATGTCACATATTATTATTACCACACAAATGAAAGGGTGGCCGTCATTCTTTGCCTTTTAGACTATAAGTTATTTGTTAGTAGAACACTTGTTTTAGACATCTTTTTATATATTTAGATATTTAGACTGAACTGGTTAAAGGCAAATCGTGGACTTTAGCCATCATTACACCCCATGGACCCAGCGATGGGTCTGGTACATAGTGTTTAATTACAATGCATATGAGGCCTGGCACGTTATAAGTATCACAAATTCTTACTGAGCAGACGAATGTTCAAAAATGACTTTTATTCACTTTTCCTTTAAGTGGTCATGTGCTCTGTTTCATAGATTGTGTTGATGAACAAGCAGAGACTTAGGGAGGAGCGTTCTCCCTGATCAGGAGGCAGGGAAGGACAAGATGTGGAATTGAGAGGAGAAGAAATTTCCTGTTCACGTAAGAAGAGACTATATCCACCACCACCCCACCCCGCCCCAGTTATGTATCTTTTGTTGCATGTTTTTGACTCTGGAGACCACAATTAAGAGGGGCCCCAGCAAGCCACTGTGTTTTAAGGGAGGTGATGAGGATGTTGAAGATTCTGGAACACACGTGGTATGCGGTAAACTAAGTGCCTTAGAAGAGGGGGCTCCTGGAGAAGCAGGAGAACGATGCTCAGGCTGCTGCGGAATCGGGAACCGTGTTCTCCGTCACCTTCCGGATGCAACGGTCGCTATGTTCTGTGATCCTGCTTCCAAACATTTCTTTTTTTTTTTTTAATTAATTAGTTTATTTATTTTTGGCTGTGTTGGGTCTTCATTTCTGTGCGAGGGCTTTCTCTAGTTGTGGCAAGCGGGGGCCACTCTTCATCGCGGTGCGCGGGCCTCTCACTATCACGGCCTCTCGTTGCGGAGCACAGGCTCCAGACGCGCAGGCTCAGTAGTTGTGGCTCACGGGCCTAGTTGCTCCGCGGCATGTGGGATCTTCCCAGACCAGGGCTCGAACCCGTGTCCCCTGCATTGGCAGGCAGATTCTCAACCACTGCGCCACCAGGGAAGCCCCACATTTCTTTTTTTTAATTGAAGTATAGTTGATTCACAATGTTGTGTTCGTTTCTGGTGTAGAGCAAAGCGATTCAGTTATGTATTGTATGTTATATTCTTTTTAGATATATATTATAATATACATATTCTTCTTCACATTCTTTTCCAATGTAGATTATTACAAGATATTGAATACAGTTCCCTGTGCCTCCACATATTTCTTGAATTCAGCACTGCCTCGGCCCCAGATTCCAGGTTCTCCTGGTTGTCATCCTGCTAATGCCGGTACATTCCTCACGTTTACAGCTCCTCTCCTCAGCAGCCTAAAGTTCAGACCTCTCGGCACGGCACTCAAGGTCCACATCAACCTCACTCCAGCCCACCTTTCCAGAGTTATCCATTCCTTCGCACCCCTGCTCTGTTTCAGGTGTGCTCTGCAGTGGATGATTCTAGTTTGGGGAAGGGCGATTATGTTTTCCTTACTCCCCAGTGGATTCTTCTGCCACTTTTTCAGGTTAATGATATCTGACCCAATCTCTGAAGGCTCATTTCTGAGGTCACATCACCTGCAAAGCCTTCTCCCACCTTCCCTCGCAGAACTAAGCACTCTACCACCTGTGTCCCCCCAGGAACTTTGTGCATTGTACTCTGTAACAATGTCCATCGCTCCACTCTGAACCCCTTAAAGACAAATCCTGGGATTTACCCAGCTTGACATCCCATGAGCCTAGCAGCATGCCTGGCACATAATAGGTACTGAACAAGTAGGGAATAAATAAAAATTGGAGGTAATTTCCCATTTAGTGAGAGAGAGATGTTTTAATTATGAGAATAAGCCCCCAAATAAGCTATGCTAGATGGGTACAGAGACCTGTGATTCCCATACAAGGATGCTTTAGAAGAGATTTCCATATGAAGGAGAAGGTTGAACCAGAGGGCCTTTAGGAAATTTATCAACTTAGACTTGAGAATCAAGGACACTATGGAATTTGCAACTTCAGCTCCAGACCTTCAGCCACTTCACTGGAAAGAGACATACAGAAGTCTTGGTCCTGGGACTTTGCTATCCCACAGGTGCTTCTCTAGGAAATGGATGCTTTTCACCTGTGGGAAATGAAATAAATATGAAAGTTTTAAACTCTAGAGCAAAAAAGAAGGAGTGTCTAGCCATGCTTATAGCCTGGAATGTCTAAGACCTTTCTCCAAAGAGATCCAAAGCAATGAGCTTGCTTCTTATGTATATATATATTTTTAAATGCTTTTATACCCTGTGTTCTCATAACCAAAAGAGGTAAAAAACAGGAGGGGGGCAAAACATGGCCTTCCAGATGTGTCAGAGTTGTGATAAGCCATGTTTAAACTTTACCCAAAGTGAAATAAAGTGTCAACAGAAACTGCTGCCCAAACTCTCTGATCAGATCAGGCAAACAACCAATAGAAAAAAATCAATCAAATGTGAAAGGTGGCTTAGAGGGGTGAGAACGCTTAACTCTGTGATTCCCATAGGAGCCAGGTCTATTTGACATGTTTTCTGCCAGCTGCTGCGTCTCCTCGTAGCCATGAAATAGCCAGAAGTACACCAGAGGCTGTTGTTTTGTGAGCTGGCTTGGTCATGAGCAGAGTAAGAACTCAGCAGCACTGGCTGAGGATGCAAGAAGGATGCTGGGAACAGTGGGCTCAAGACAGTTGGAGCAAATCAGCCCCAGGGCCAAGGCTTTGGGAAGGGAGGTGACCAAAACTCCAAAGAGGAATAGAAAATTTGACCTCGAGCTGGAATACAGTACAGACTCAAGGAGATTGGTTCTTGTGGGTGGGACAGAGGAACCAAAGTTTCTAAATTGATGTGACAGAATGACAGCAATGTGTTTCCACGTGGCCCATCCAGTTGGAAACAGACTGCATTTCCCCAGGGGTAAGGGATCAGCAGGGACCAGACAGGGTCTCCAGGCCCCAGAGAAGTGGGCTAATGTTTAGGACAGGGTTTCCATTGCAAGGAGGAAAGTAAAGTGTAAGCCAGGAATTGGGGGAGCAAAGGTCCAATAAATATGGTGACATAAAATGGGTTTGGTGGGCAGGAAGGTGTTTGGGTGACACCACCCACGATGAACCTGATTCTAGACCCCCAGAGCAGGTGGGACTCCTGATGTACACCCAGGTTCATGAAGATTGGCTCAGGAACCTCTGGTGGTTTGGGTTGGATAAAGCTAGAAGTGGGCAAGGATTTGACATGGCAGCCAGCTCACAAGCCTCTGCACTCAGACGACTGACACCCTCCCCCCTGCCCTCTAATATTTTAACTTTTTATTTTATATTGGAGTATAGTTGATTAACAATGTTGTGTTAGCTTCAGGGGTACAACAGAGTGATTCAGTTATACATAGACACGTATCCATTCTTTTTCAAATGAGCTAAGACTGCAACAGAGGGTAAGAAGCTGCACAAACCAACCAAAATCTGATTCAAATAACAGCACTCAAGGTAGAAGAAAAATCGGTACGAACTCTCTGGAAAGTGACCTAGTGACCCATACTGAGATCTTAAAAGATGTGTATTTGCTTTAACTACATAGCCACAATTCTAAGGTCTTATTCTCAGGGGGAAAATGCACTCACGACAGCAGGAGAAAAGTAGGTGAAACGAGCGAGTTGGAAAGGACAACAGTTTGAATGTTTATCACTATTATATTAGAAACTTTACACAGATCATCTCATTTCATCCTCACAAAACCTACAGGATTGGGACAACGATGCTCATTGTAGCCTTGTTTATAATCGTGAAAAATTGAAAACAGCCTTCTTGTATAACCGCTGAGAGTAACATTATGCTGTGGCCACGCAGTGCTTTACCACCAGACCCTTAAAACTGTTTATAAAAAATTCTGTACTGACAGGAGACAGTGCTCAGAGCATAATGTTAACAGAAGTATACAGAACTGTATATGCAATAGAATTACCAAAGCACTTCTATTTTCCTTGTTTATGTGTGTGTGTGTGTATATGATATAGTTACATATTCACGTATCCACGTGTATATCTGAAAGTCAACAGTGTTACAAATGGGTGATGGGATCATCAGTTGTATTTATTTTCTTCTTCACACTTTCCAATGTTTCCCCCAGTTTTTACAATGAGCATAATTACTTTATCAGATAGTCAAAATATTTCATGGAAATAGCTTATTTATCATATGCTTTTCATGCAGATCTCTGAACACATATTACTCCTCTGCTAAAATACCGTCAGCAAAGGAATTCAAGTGGCCATATTTATCTAACAAGGAAAAATTACAGACAATTGGAAAACATCTAAAATACGTCCGTAACTGCTCTGCTGCTATAAGTCTCAGAAGATACTTCACATGTTCTCACAACAAGCAAGGTGTGTGACCCCAACACCAGCAAATATGTAGTCAATGTATTTCTAGCCTGAAAATAGCGTGACCTGCTAACATTCTTTACTGATGTTGAGAATACTTTGGGCTGTCTTAGAAAACGATTAGAACCATGTATGTTATTCCCATGTTTTAAGAAAATCAAAATGGTAAGTTATAGTTTACCATATGTTATATTAATCGATGACAGTCCTAACATCATAATCCTAAGCAAATAGTGTTATAAACATCTAAGAACACACAGCAGGTAGGGGAAACTGATAGAGCAGAGCTTTTTTTAAAAATTTATTTATTTATTATTTATGTTTGGCTGCGTTCGGTCTTTGTTGCTGCGTGCCGGCTTTCTCTAGTTGCGGCGAGCGGGGGCTACTCTTCACTGCGGTGCGCAGGCTTCTCATTGCAGTGGCTTCTCTTGTTGCAGAGCACGGGCTCTAGGTGCGTGGGCTTCAGTAGTTGTGGCTCGCGGGCTCTAGAGCGCAGGCGCAGTAGTTGTGGCGCACTGGCTTAGTTGCTCCGCGGCATGTGGGATCTTCCCAGACCACGGATCAAACCCGTGCCCCCTGCATTGGCAGGCGGATTCTTAACCACTGCGCCACCAGGGAAGCCCTAGAGCAGAGCTTTTGAAGAGTGGTTTTCTTTCTCTAAAACAACGCCATAAAAGATGGGGACAGGTCTGGAGAGATGAAAACAGATTTTGGTTCATCACCGAGAACCCCAGTCCTAGTCTTTTTCTTAGGGAATTTGGGGGTGCGGGTGAGACAGGCTCTTGAACTTCATTAGACTTTCCATTCCCTAATCAAGAAGGTGCTGCCTTCCTTCCCTCTGCTGAGCTCAAAGCCAGAAAGCAGTCCACCTCATCTGTAGCCTGTAACTCTACATCAGAGAGGGCTGGAAGAGTGCTAAGAAGACACCCAGGAAGGCAAATCATATTTAATTCCAGGAGACTCAACTGGTTTGCAGTTTAGCAGCTCTAAATCATAGATATTCCCAGTCAGTCCAAATGAGTTATTTTTCCATTACATTCAAGAGTTTAGAGTTAGGCAAATGTGGTGATGTTATCTCGCGGATTCCGTCCTGTTAAATATTCAGGTGTGTTTCCAAGGAAGATTATACAATATCTTGCTCAGAATGATAGCATCGATAAAGTCGCTATTAAGAGTAGGTAACTGCCTATACACCTCAATTTGAAGAGAGGTATAAGAGGCCCGTAATCAAAAATGTTTTCTTCCTTTGGGTATTATCACACCTAAGGCTCCACTACTGGAAAGTGGGCTAAGCTGTATTTTTTCTTCAAGAACTCCATTTTCAAAGGCTAATAGAGTTGCTAGTGAGAGCAGGATGAGTTGCTGACATTCGTGCATGAGATAACCAATTATATTGTCTTCTCCCGTAGATGTAGGGATCCAAATTAGCTAGAATACTGCTCAGAGTAGAGGAAGAAGGGTCCAGAAGAAAAGAAGGCATGGGGAGAGATAAATTAGGAGGCTGGGATTAACATATACACACTACTTTGTATAAAATAGATAACCAACCAGGACCTACCATACAGCATAGGGAACTATACTCAATATTATGTAATAACCTATAAGGGAAAAGAATCTGAATAAGAATATATGTGTGCATGTGTGTGTGTATATATATATAACTGAATCGCTGTGCTGTACACCTGAAACTTACACAATGTTGTAAATCAACTATACTTCAATAAAAAAATTTTTTAAAAAACATTAAAAAAAGCAAAGAAGGCACCAAAAAGAGTGCAAATGATGGAGGGAATTGTAGACAGACTGAACAGCAATGTTGAAAATTGCATAATTCATAGTCTTGCCTTGGATGGTCCCTGGGTTGGTGCTTCAAAGCAGAGGCATGGATGAAACGGTTATTAGTAGAGCCCTCATTTCCAGAGTTTCCTCATGCAGTTATCGTATCATATCCATTGTTTCCTATCGTATCCTTGGGGAGCCTCTCAGTGGCCTCCTTCCTACCTCCGACTTGTGCATGGACAGAAGACTCACCAGAAAAGGGGGGGCAGACATATTTTGAAGCCACTTTTGATCAAGGAGGGGTTTCCCTTCACTCCACAGCCAGCCAGTCTTGTCAGCCTTAAGCAAAACCGAATATGGCATAAATGATTGAATTTGAGTCTTCCCACCAAACAACAGGAAAGCTTTAGCCCATCCACCACCACCAGCCTGCTGCTGTGGCACCTGGAATCAATGAACCAGAACTCCTCAATTATAGCACATTCGGGACCAGATAATTCTGTGTTGTGAGATGTTTAGTAGCATCCCTGGCCCCTATTCACTAGGTGCCAGTAGCACCCATCGCCCCCTTTGACAATCAAACATATCTATGAATATTGCAAATGTCCCCAGATTAAAATTGTCCCCAGATGAGAACCCCTGCACTAAATGGACAGACATCTTCATCCTCAGTGAAAGGAGGGTAGGTAAGAACAGTCCCATTCTATTCTATCTTATATGCCAAAGCCCCTCGTTGAACTTTCAGCATGGCTTTAAACCCAGGGGTAACACAAATGGATGTTCTTTCTTGGTCTGTGCAGAAGCTTAAACAATAAAATGACATTTCCCAGGCTTGGGAGAGGCCTTCCCGAGAAGCCTACTGGCCATATGTTCAAAAGCCATCAGGTTCTCTGCACCTTTGATCCTAACTAGGAGATCTGAGTAGTGTCTATAATCAAGGTATCTATATCTTAGTCTGACTGCCTGATAGTGTGGGCAGTTATCTTCTTCTTAGGGGACATCCCATGGAAGAATAACCAAAAACACCTCCATGGTTTCCATGGTGTGTTGCCACTGTGATCCCTGGCTGGGTTTGAGAAGATGTAAAGGATAGTGCAAGAACTCTCCATCTTGTCCTTGTACCACTTTCCAGATGGCTCATCTGGTGTTAGAACACACCTATGTCTAATTCCGCAGACTCGATGAGGTATCTTGAAGTTAGAGACCATAAAAGTCAAAGCTGGAAACAACATAAGAGACCACCAACCAACCTCTCATTTTATAGCGAGTTGGAGACAGTCATGAGCTACTTAAAGACACAGTACAATGGGCTAGTCACAGCTTCACGGCAATAAAGAAAAAAAAAGTGTCAGAGCAAACAGAAGCCTCAAACTAATGAGAGTCAATCCTGCTTGGTTAGGTTCTAGCTCCCTGAAGTATAACAACAATACTCTCAAAACTATTTTTAAAATATTTTCACCTTAATGGGCATCATCAGAAAATCTACAAACAACAAATGCTGGAGAGGATGTGGAGAAAAGGGAACCCTCTTGCACTGTTGGTGGGAATGTAAATTGATACAGCCACTATGGAGAACAGTATGGAGGTTCCTTAAAAAACTAAAAATAGAATTACCATATGACCCAGCAATCTCACTACTGGGCATATACCCAGAGAAAACCATAATTCAAAAAGACACATGCACCCCAATGATCACTGCAGCACTATTTACAATAGCCAGGTCATGGAAGCAACCTAAATGCCCATCAACAGACGAATGGATAAAGAAGATGTGGTACATATATACAATGGAATATTACTTAGCCATAAAAAGGAATGAAATTGGGTCATTTGTAGAGACATGGATGGACCTAGAGACTGTCACACAGAGTGAAGTCAGAAAGAGAAAAACAAATATAGTATATTAACACATATATGTGGAACCTAGAAAAACGGTACAGATGAACTGGTTTGCAAGGCAGAAACATAGACACAGATGTAGAGGACAAACGTATGGACACCAAGGGAGGAAAGCAGGGCAGAGGGGGTGGTGGTGGGTTGAATTGGGAGATTGGGATTGACATATATACACTAATATGTATAAAATAGATAACTAATAAGAACCTGCTGTATAAAAATAAATAAATAAAATAAAATTCAAATAAAAAAATTTTCACTTTAAAAAACCCGTATTCCATAGGTCATTTTTTGAAACTCCAAATATTTAGAAGGGCAAGCCTTCAGTCACTCTAAAAGCACTAGGCAGACGGATGGCACAAGGGGAGGCAACGGGTTGATTGTCTGGGAGCCAATCAGTCCTCCCTGCTTCCCTGATCCTTTCCCCCTCCCCACACCATCCCCTGCTGTCATTTATCAAGACTGGCCTGATCCTGTGGAATTCCTCTCATTCTTCGTCAGGGCTTTGACCTCGTCCAACCAAACAAGCAAGGTACATGCTGGGAGAGCGCTAACACCAGGGCACGAGGGTGATGAGGAGGAAACAATCGATGCTCTAGGACTTTCCCACACTTGGGGGGAACAGTTTTATCGGCATTTGGACACTGGGTGTCAAGGCTGGTCAGATGGAAGCCAAAGGTTCTGTGGGGGAGGGAGGCTGAGAGAAGGCGGCTGCTGTGGCTTCAATCATAGGACCGCTTCCTGGAAGTAGCTGGCTCTAGCGGCCAGCTCATTCAGAAGGGACCGCCTCTCACACTCCACCTGGGGAGATGCTGTGGGTCCCTCCTTCCCTCTAAAATGTGAAAAAGGCCCCAAAGTTCCCAACAGGCCCTCTCTACCTCGGAAAGCCACAAGGAAATATGGATTGGTTCCAGAAAAAGGCAAATGCCAAGGGTACTGGGTCCCGCCCTTCATAAGTAAATCAGGACTGTTCATGTATCCGTCTTCTCTCAATTAACCAAGCACGGATTAACCCAATGGCGTGTTGTCCAAATCTGCATTTCCTCTCTCTTTGGTTGCTCTCTGGGATAGTGATGATTATTGCTCTCATCAGAGGTGAGCAGAAGGGGAAACCCAAGCCGGTCAGGCTGCTCCCTGGTAGCACATTTGAGCAGAGAAGGTGGATGAAGCTGCTACCTTAATGAACACCCTAAGCTTCTCCACCTATTCTTCCCACTTTCTCATGTGCACCAGGCTGTTCTATCCCTCTGGGCTTCAAGTCATGTTGCTTCCTCTTCCCCCACCCCCTTGACACCCACTGAGCTCCCATCCTTATATCAGCACTTACTGATGTGTCTCCCTGATGTGTCCTAGTTAAGGTACCTCTCCCTCAGCTTTGTTCCCACTTTGCCAGGAAAAAAAAGTGACTCTAGTGCTCTATTGTACACACTTATTAATATTTGCGTTCCCATGGAGACAGATTCTTCCTTACCTAATTCATCTTCGTATCCCCAGACCCTAGCATGGTGAGTAGCATAGAGTAGATGCTCCGTAATTATCTGATGAGCACATGCATCTGTATATTTATATTGTTAAGAGTCTTTCAATTCCTTACAGTTCCAGAAACCTGAGCCGTAAGTGGGCATGAGTGCTTCTCTAGACCAATACGCTGATTGTGCTACATGGAAATGATATTGGTGTGGTCCTTCAGATATTCTGTCAGTCTCCTCTCCACCTGGCTGCAGCTCAGCCCAACTGCTATAGAGTCTCTAGTACCTGCGTGGCCAGACAAGAGGCACTAGCACCACCACGGGCAGCTCTGGGTGCTGCAGTCTCCTTCGTCTCACACCAACCACACTCCCTTCCCCGAGCAACAGGACTGCACAGACAAGGGAGAGGACCTAGGAAATCTGAAGTCCCAGGGACTGCCATGTCTGCAGGACCCAAAGACTTCATATTAAATCAGCCTCTTCCTGATACCAAATGTCCCTACGGGTGACTGGCGCACCCTCTGGTAACCTGAAAGAGTCCTACGTACCTGTGTGAGGTAGTCCACTACTGTTTCTCAGCCCCAAAACTCCTGTACATTGCTTAGGATGCTAAGGGGTACTCTGCAAATGTTTTTTCACCGCTGCTGGCTGCTTCTTGAGAGGTTCTGGCAATACGGGACACTAGAGAGAGACTGAAAGCAGGACAAAGAAGAATGCACCCCCATTTCCTTTTTACTTGCCATTCTTGCCAATGCCGCCTAGCAGCAGTGTTTTCTCTGTCCCCACGGCAACAGCTGGACGTGGCCTCCATCTCCCAGAGCCAGCCCCAAGTGCTTTCTCAGAGGTACAAGTCCCCACAAGGCAACAGTACTCCTTCCTCAGAGATCTGAATTCCAGCTCCATAGGTCCCTTCCTCCAAGCTTTGCAGATGCTATCAGCAGCCAGACAGAACCTCCCCCTCAGAGCTTCAGGCTCTACCTTCTCAGGGCCCTTCCTCTGATCTCTTAGCATCCATAGACTTAATCTCTTCCCATATTCCCCCAGCCTTTGGCAGGGAGCCTCTTCCATCAGCTACTGTGTTACCTCTCTGTTCCTATTTCACTTTTTCAGTCCTCCAACACCTATATAACCAATCCCCTATATTAAATTCCCTCTGTTGAAGTACCTAATGTGCTTTCTGTTTTTCTGCCCATACCCTCAACTAATACAGTATCCAAGGGTTCTTTCTGCTTGTCACCTAGGGAAAATCTGAGAATCAGATTCTTTGCTCAAAATGACAGCAGAGTCTAAGAGAAGAAAAAAATTTTACTATATGTTTGATACTAGTTTTCTGAATAACCTTCAACAAGTCACATAATCTTCTTGAGGCTCTAACCTTCAGACCATAAATGGGGGCAAATAATCTTAGCTTCTTGCTTTGTCCTAGAAATGCAGTGAGAACTACAGGGAGTCTATGTGAAAGAGCTTTAAGGTCTATGTTAGAAAGGCATCATCGTCTGTACAAAACGACTTTGAATATCAACAGGCTGTGAAGACACTTCCTAGTTTTGATCTCAATAGGCTCTCCTAGACAGCTCCTCCCACCTACATCAACCACATAGGAAATAGTCCAGGTTTGCTGCTTTGTGAAAGACTCACCTTGACAGAAAGAGGTTGAAATCTCTTGTTCCTTAATTGGTAAAATCATAATCACCCATTTTCAAAATAAGATTTATTCTGGATGTTGCAATGACAGGTTGACCCTTTTCTGTGCTGAGAGAAGTAAATATTGGGAGATGTGGGTTTTGAGGAAAGGATAGGAAGCAGAAGGGAGGGGAGAAGTGGGATGAGGATGAGAGAAGGTATTTCTTTCATGTTTGGAGTCATGCCAAGGTGTCATATTCCTGTGAAGAATGGTTAGATCTGGAAGAAACTTGATGGATTAGTGGAAAGTGGGGGTGGGGGGAAAGAGGCAGCACCATCAATTCCCTAAAGTTGGCCCAAACATGTTTCCTCATTATTCTGCCAACTGGTTTTGCAATAAATTGGAGGAAATTTGGCAAGATATTCAACCAGAGCATGGACAGTGTATTGGGACCAAAATAAACAACCATGAAGAAGTTGGCAGTTTCTCATTGGATATTTCAGAAGTGAGTTATGAGACACCAAGCTGTGAGTTACTTCTTATAAGTTTACCTAATGAAAATTAAAATTAGGCCACAGATATCAAGTTTTGCCCTTAACCCTTGAGAAACAAACAGTAAATAGGAAATACATTTAGGAAACACACAAAGAATTAGAGAAAAATAGAATTAGATCAAATATTTAAGATAATTTAGATATAGTCAACACATTGAACTAAAGAGATTTAGTCCAGAAACTCCACAATATAGAAACTATTCAGGCTTTCTTGTAACTGGGGTTTTTTTTTTTCTAGAAAGAGATATCCCTGAGATCCAGCTATTGCTATATTTTCTTGACTGAGTATCTATGAATGAACAGAGGTTAACAATTTGTGTACCATTAGCCCTTTTGGAAATTTGTCAATGGCTTTTTCTAGGAATTGTATGTATAAATACATAACTTGAAATATATATGATTATAAAAAATAAATTATACTGAAATGCAGTTATCCAAATATTTAGAAAACAAATTTGTGATATGTGGTAGATACACTTCTTTATTAACAAGATAAACAGGATCTGACTCTGGGACTACTAATGGTTTCTTGCTAATGTAAATCAGGTAATACCATACCCATACTAAAAATTCTCATTGTTCTCTTTTGTCTACATTATATTCTAAGTCTTTAGCATCACATTTATGCACAACAGGAAGTAGATGACACATTTGAAAAAGGACAATTTAAGAAGGCTTTATCTACACAGCGACCATTTACAAAGGTGTGCATATAGGAGAATCACAAGAGACAGTGCAGAAACCTAGGGTTTACCATTTCTAGACCCAAAAAGATGAGGAGAAGCAGCAGTTACCTGACCTTTAAAGGACAAGCTGAGTTGACCAGGTTTAGAGGGCCAATGACTTTCCATTGGGAACAGCATCCATCCCAAGATGGAGGATGGAGGATCCCTCCATTCTCATGGAGGGAGACGATGGAGCAAAAACTCTGACCTCACTCTCCTCCCTTTTCCCAATCTCCTCCCAAGGCTCTCCATGGGGGGAATCCAACCAGAAGCCAGAGGGCAAAGGAACCCATTGATATCTTTCCAAGAACAAGGAGGGCAAGGGTGGAAAGTGATGTGGAGGGACAAACAGAAGAAATCAGCACAGTATTGAAGACGTTTCAATCTCTGGTCCAAACTGTTCCTCCTTCTTTCTCTACCCCTCACTCACAGATACCCTCCATGATGGACATTCCAAACTTCCCAGATATGTGAAGTTCTCTAAGTAGTCCTCATTTTAACACAGTCTAGAGTAGTATGCCAGTAGCCTCTTTCTCCAGTCGAATCCCTGGTTGAGTTCTTACTAAGTCTTCAGGATCAAGATGAAAGGTCACCTCCTCTTGGAAACCTCCAATATTCCAAGGCAATTTTAGTCAACGCTGCCAGAATATTGCATCACTTCAACATTTCCAAAAGTACTTCCCTGAGAACGTGAATCCTGGAAGGTGTTATTAGGTGGAATGTGAAATACCAATTTACACGGGATTGGTGTTCCATGGAATACATTTTGGGAGATGATACTTCACTGCAGCAGTTGCCAAATTCCTTTAGACTCAAGACAGAATATTCCCAGAAGGAGGGGACTAATGTATCTGAAGAATGATCCAGATAGCAGTGGAAGTGTGAAGCAAAAATTAAAATATGTTAACTACAGATGCTGTATCAATACACAAAGAACAAGTTTCTTCCTCGGGATCATAACCTTGTCCTCAGAGGATAGATGCCGAGGAATTCATATATTTGAAACAAACAAAAAGAAACAGTCACGTGTAACTTTAATCAGAGCAGGAAATTTAGGCCGACTGGTTTCCAAGGAGTAAAAAAGTCCCAGACCAGATGGGACAGAAGCAGGAAGCCAGAGAAATGAGGACAAAACCTATTGGTCACACGAGCTATTCTACAGTGATATTTTAGTTTTCTAAGAATTATTTTTGGAGACTCAACCAATTCGTGTTATTCGTATATATTTTTAAAATGTTGGGGCTTCCCTAGTGGCACAGTGGTTAAAAATCCGCCTGCCAATGCAGGGGACAGGGGTTCAAGCCCTGGTCCAGGAAGATCCCACATGCTGCAGAGCAACTAAGCCCATGCGCCACAACTACTGAGCCTGCGCTCTAGAACCCACGAGCCACAACTACTGAGCCCGCGTGCCACAACTACTGAAGCCCGCGCACCTAGAGCCCGTGCTCCGCAACAAGAGAAGCCACCACAATGAGAAGCCTGCGCACTGCAACAAAGAGTAGCCCCCGCTCTACGCAACTAGAGAAAGCCCGCGCGCAGCAGCAAAGACCCAACGCAGCCAAAAATAAATATATAAAGAAATTAATTTAAAAGAAAATTTATTGAAGTATAGTTGATTTACAATGCTGTGTTAATTTCTTCTGTACAGCAAAGTGACTCCGTTTTATATGTGCGTGTGTATATATATCTCTCACTATTTTCCTTTTCATATTCTTTTCCATTATGGTTTCTCATGGGATATTGAATATCCTTTCCTGTGCTATGCAGTAGGACCTTGTTATTATTCATATGTTTAAATTTTTTCTTCTGATAAAAATCTACTTTAAAAATAGTGATATTTTGAAAAATTTTAGACTGTCTTGGTTTTGAAGAAAGATGGAAAAAGTCTCCTCACCCTCCCCAACTCCTCCAAGGAAGAGGGAACATCATCGCCATGGGCTGTGACCACCCCAGCAGCTGCCAAGAGGAAGGCAGAATGTAAGCGGCAGAAAGTAGGAGGCTCTTAATTTTGCTGCCTCCATCACAAGCTTCTAATTTCTCGCCCCTCGTCAATTGCTGGGGGGGGGGGGGGCGTTGTTCATGATGGTCCCTAATTCTGATGCTCTTGCTCCACAGAAATGCCCAACCCCAGGCGGCAGTGGTACCCGAACCATCTCGGTCCCTTGTTGACACTATTTTTCGTACATTTCCTTGTCCTCGAGGAATCACCCAGTGACAGCTGGACTAGGGATGTGCATGATCACCTGTGGATGTTTTCTTTAGCTCCTTCGGTGGATGGTACGGATACTGCGCTTTCATAGCTGGATTGTCAGGGGAAAGTTTTAAATCAGGGGTGATTTTTCAGGAAGTGTGTCTCTGCAGCAACCTGGAAGCATGATGTACAGACCTGTCACACACAGTTAGGATCTCCATCAGTGGCTGGTCTGGTGTTGGCAAGGTCCTGAGAGGGACCCCTGTGACCCCCTTGCTAAACTACAAAAGTAAATTAATCTCTTCCAAATGCAGTTCCTTACATTTGGCTATTAAGGCCCAAGCAGTCCAGATGGCTGGGTTAATTGAAATGAAAACCATTTTTCTTGGGACAAACTCACAGTTTCAAGTCGAGCAGACCCAGCAGACTTGACCTCTTTTCTACTCAAGCTCATAAAGAGGCAACAGATCTTCAGAGGGCTGAGCATGCGTGCATTTCCTTGTTCATAAGAGAAGATGAGCCAGAGGGAATGGGCAGTAATGAGAATTCTCTGGAAGCATTAGGAACTTGGATCATTCCGTTCCTGCGAGCAGGTCCTGACTTCTCTGCACCTGGAATTTTCTATCTGCAAAGCACACTTAGCAAACATGACTTCTGGGCTTGGGAAGTGACGTGGGTAGAGGGGGCCCCCAACAAGGCTGAGCCTTGCTCTCCCCCTGGTCATTATTCACCTCAGCTGGTCCCAGTACCCCCTGCTTTCTTTCCCTGTCCATTTATGCATTCCCACCTTATCACACTCACATACAAGGAGCTATACAAATTCTACATCTGGGTGTTTAGGATCCTTCATCAATGTTTTATTCATGGAAATGGTGAAACAACCTATGCCTGGAAACTCCCATACATCAACCTCAAGTATGGACTCTGTGTGTGTGCACGTACCTGAGTGTACACATGCTTTCCAAATCGCTTTATTCTTTTTTTTTCTTTTTTTCTTTTTGGCTGTGCCACTCGGTTTGTGGGATCTTAGCTCCCCGACCAGGGATCGAACCCGGGCCTGTGTCAGTGAAAGCGCCGAGTCTTATCCACTGGACTGCCAGGGAATTCCCCCAAACCGCTTTATTCTTACGTAATGGCTGCTAGAGCTACAAAAAGTGCAATCAACTTTCTGTCCACTACTTTACCTTTTACTTGGGACCAAAAAAGATATAAAGACTAAATCTCACCCATGTTTATTTTTCTTCTGAATTGATAGGGCACAGTGTATCAGTGGAATGGTTTTGGATGCCAACACCCCACTAAAAGTGGTTTAAATGATAAGGACACATCAAAAGACATGGGGTAGGTTGTCTCCAGGAGGGGTTAATTCAGCGGCTCAATAAATGGTCTCTTTCAGAGTGTCTTGGCTTTCCCTAATAATTGCAACTTATAGCAGCTTCAAGCATTACTTCCTACCTGACAACACTCAAAGCAAAAAGGAAAGACCTATTTTGATGAATCTTGTTGTGCAGTATTTTCCCAGAGCATCTAACAGATTCCTATCATCTTTCAGATGCCCACCTCTAAGCCAATCACTAGCAAAGGGAAATTTAGAATCTCATGATTGGCTAAGATCAATCAAGTTGTCTCCCTTGAAAACCTCCTGCTCCACCCTCCCTGACACATTGCTTCCCTAAACCTCAACCAAATCAGGGTTCTGTTGGGAGACATAGCAGGGATTGGGGCCTGAGCTGTTGTTGTAACCAACAGATGCCCAGTTACAATATTTTCTTTCATTGCTCAAATCTGTCTATTTGAACACAAACTATATAAACTTTCTTAACTCGATAACAGATGACATAGTTATCTGTAATTGGAACGGAAATCAACTATCTATATAACAGGTATGTGCAAGTCTTTTATTATAACTTAAAGTGAATTTACAGCAAATTTTCCAATTATTTCTAACTTTTTTGTTTATCATATCTAGAGTATTAAAATCCTACCATTCTTACCAAGCTGATCTTTACCCCAAGGATCACTCTTTTTGGGGGGGGCCGTGAGACTGAATTGCCCACCAAAGATTTAAATATGTACCATCATGTGACTAGGGGTCCAATCACCTTTCTTCACCTCAGTTTTTACCATTGATATCTGTTAAAGAAACCAGGCATTGCTGAGCCTGAAATGAATATAACTAAGCTCAACTTACCGTGTAGTAAGATGTTCTGTGTGTATGCATATCTATCAACGTATGGGGAGCGAGTGTGTGTGAGGATGTGTAGTATGAGTCTTAAACTTCCCGAGTTGACAACACATGTTCGCAGTATGGCTTGTCGATATGGTTCTTGATTCAAATAGAGCTGCGCCATGTTAGTCCCCTAAGGACAGCCATCAGCAGTACCCCTCAGCTCAAGAATAGTTTAGATATTTTCCCAGGGACCAGGCAATGTTTGCAGTCAACCATGTGTGGCCTTATTCTGACATTGGAATCAAAACCAACTTCACAGAAAAGGGGAAAGCAAATATATTTAGAGAAAACCCTCCAGAATCAAAGAAGGTTTCATGCCAACTGCAAACACATTTGTGAAGTGAATGAATGTCAGCTCTCATACTCCTTTGTCCCTTTATAGAACTGGCTCTATCAGCGTCCTCCCCTTCCTAGCCCCTAGTGATTGTATGCTGAGTCCCAGAGAGCCCAAGCTTCTTTTCCAAATAGGCTATTATATGCAATTGGTATCTCCACCTTCCTTCCTCCAAGCTTACCCATCCTGTGTCTTGTTCCAAGGTGACCCTGCTTGAGGGGATGTGAGTTACCCCTAAAGGTGAAATGAAACGATGGTGTGTGTTCATGGCCGGTGACGGCCTTGAGAGGACACTTTTGCAGTGGGGCAGCTGACAGTTCATTCCTGAAAGCGACAACTCTCCCAGAAGTTTGGAGGCATCTCAGCTTGGGAGATAGGGAGTTCTATTTGGGACAGGGAAGATCAGACCCAGGTGATGGCTTCTGACTCAGTTTAGGGTTTCTAGCCAGTTCTGATCATGAGGATGGAGGTTTGGTCACAGGACGGTCTTGGGCCCACGTCTCTCCACTTTTAAAATAGACAAGTGATCGGGCCTCAGAACCTGAAATGCAAAGGCTCAGAGTAAATCCCAGACTTTGCAATTCACTCTTCCCCACAGGCCAAACAAGAACTAATTTTAAACAAACCACCATGACCGAGCCTGGGGGAAAGGCCAGGTTCACAAAGCAATGGAGCCGGCAAAACTGCACGCCCCACCCAGATTGTTTACTTCTCCCGAGCCTTTCAGGGATGGAACACAGGGCTGGGGTTTGGGATGCCGTCCATCCTACCCCGAAATTCCCTTTTCAGGTTAAGATTAGGAAATCCTTCCCCACACCAGTCTCCACTGAGCCAGGAGCTCCTGCCTTCATCCCTTTTGGTTGCTTTCATTAAGAACTCAAGTCTGGATTCCTATAATAGATAAGCCAAAAAAAAGCTTCCTGCTAAAAATTGTTTACATACGTGTTTAAGTCATGGGTTTTTATGTCAGTCAGTGTTTCAGAGAAACAGGAGGAATAGGACATTTTATATATATATATAAAATATATTCACCATATATTATTATATAATATGTATTATATAATGTATAAATATTATATTTATTATATATTATTATATTTTATTATATATATTTATATATATTTCATATACATACATATTTAAATGTATGTTTTATATATTATATATAAATATATAAATTTAAAGATATATAATTTTATAATTATATACACATATATACATATTATATATATGTACGTATTATATGTATATACAAAATACATATATATACATATATAGAAATACATACATTTATATATATATTTCTTCATATATATATGAAGAAATTTGTTTCAGGGATTGGCTCATGTAATTATGGGGACTAGAAAGCCCCAAATTCATAGGGCAGCCCAGCAAACTGGAAACTCAGTTGTGGACTGATTCTGCATTCTAGAAGCAGAATTTCTTCTTCTCTGGGAAACAGTTTTTGCTCCCAAGTCCTTCAACAGCCTGAATGAGGTCCACCCACATTACTGAGGTAATCTGCTTTCCTTAAAGTCAACAGGTTTTGAGTGTTAACCACACCTACACAATACCTTCTCAGCAATATTTAGATGAATGTTTGATTAAATAGCTAGGTGCTCTAGCTTCACCAAGTTGACACCTAGAATTAACTATCACAGCTTCTGACAGCTTTGCTGGCATCTGAACTTCTATGAAGTTCTTGTATCGTAAGAAGCTTTGGGGTTGTTCAAACCTCTTGGCTATGGAAAGCCAAAGATTTTGTGGACCTGGGATTCACGGCTGCAACTTTACCCCAAGCCAGGCAGTGCCACCCGTGAAATGGGGGTCTCACTGTCTCAATCAAGTCATAATGAAATTATGAAATTATTTCATAGTAAGTTACATGCTTATTATGTGTTAGGCAATTTGCTAAGTAGTTTAACAGCATCATTTGACTAACATTATTTCACTGAAATGAATCCTCACATTATTCCTTTGCAGATGAGGAAAATTCAGAGCTCAGAAAGGTTAAGACACTTGTCTGAGGTCACACAGTGCTTTCAGTGGAGGATCAATATTTTTTTCCTAATAGCTCTTTATTAGAGTATGATTGCTTCACAATACTGTGTTAGTTTCTGTTGTACAACAAAGTGAATCAGCTGTATGTATACATACATCCCCAGATCCCCTCCCTCTTGAGCCTCCCTCCCATCCTCCCTACCCCACCCCGCTAGGTTGTCACAAAGCACCAAGCTGATCTCCCTGTGCTATGCTGCTGCTTCCCACTAGCTATCTAGTTTACATTCCGTAGTGTATGTATGTTGACACTACTCCCACTTTGCCCCAGCTTCCCCCTCCCACCCCGCTCCCCATGTCCTCAAGTCCATTCTCTATGTCTACCTCTTTATTCCTGCGCTGCCACTACGTTCATCAGTACCATTTTTTTTACAATGGAATATTACTCAGCCATAAAAAGAAACGAAATTGAGTTATTTGCAGTGAGGTGGGTGGACCTAGAGTCTGTCATACAGAGTGAGGTAAGTCAGAAAGAGAAAAACAAATACCGTACGCTAACACATATATATGGAGGATCAAGATTTGAACAGGACTGTTCTAACTCCTGCACCTCACATGCCCCATAGAGCAGGATCTCCAAGACCAGAAGTGAATGGATTAGGGATTTCTTCTTTCCTCCTTCCCTTCTGCCCACCCCTCTTTCCCTGCTTTCTTCCCATCTACCTTCCTACAATTGTCTTAAATGTCTACTCTGGGCATAGCCCTTCTCTTGGAAATTTGCAGCTGTCTGGTGGGTGTAGGGGGGGAATAAAGAGAGGGGTGGGCAGAGCTGAGATGCTGAGAGTTTTCAACCAACAACTCATCAGGGTAAAGCAGGAAGAGACGTTTTGAGTTGCAAAACGTGTTTTTGCCAAAACTTAAAATTTGGCCCTGAACAGAACTAAAATGTTGCCTTGGGCCAAAGATGCCCTGGGAGCATCTACCTACATTCACAGGCCACTTACCCAGATCACAGTGTGATGTCAACTTCCTCCCAGTCCCAGGCCAGAAGAGGCCAAAATATACTGCCCAACTCAATCTCTGTCTTCTTCTAGATCTTCATGGAAGAAGAGTCCACAGCCCGGCTAACCTATCTGCCTGCCCAGTAAATTACGTATAAGACTGTCTTTGCAGCTTTTCTCCTCACCCAGCCTTAGGCAGGACTTAACATGTTCACTGCATGAGCCCTACTGTCTGGTGCGATGCTCAAAATCAGAGACCTGAAAACACTGCCCCTGGGAAAGAATAATGGAAACAGAGTCCGCAGCAATCAACCAAGAACGGTTTTATTTCACACACGTCGGGCAGTTTCTGCCACAACTTTTTCCTCCGAGTGAATCAACACAAATGAAAACGGGCTGATGCTCTGGTCCACCAGAGACTGCAGAACAAAACCACGGAACGGAGGCTGCCTGATTCTAGCTTAATTCAGAAGAACAAAAAAAAAAACAGGGAATCACTCAGCAGACCTCAAATCCCCAGTCAGAAGAACATGCCCATGGAGCCCATAGTTTTATGGACCATCTACCCCATCTATTCCCTCTTGCCACAGCAAGTAGATTAAAATAACTCACAAAGCCTTGCCTTGGTGAGTGACATTTTCGTTATTAACATTGTTGCCCCTGTTGATCTTGTGTTCTTTTTTCATATAAAGTCAAATGCACAGTAGGAAGAATTTATTTTACAAAATAACTACAGCACTTCTACTATGTGAGGCTTGCATTTTGTCTCCCTCCTTCATGTCACTCAACTTCCTACTCAAATGCCACTTTCTCAGAGAGATCGTTCCTGGTCACCCTCTCTAAAATGACACCCTCTACCACCCAACACTCCAAACCCTCTAGTTCTGCTTTATTTTTCTTCCTGGCATCATAGCATATATTTGTTTGTTTCCTTATGATCTATCTCCCCTGCTAGAATGTAAGCTCTATGAGCCCTGAGTCATTAATTAATTTAATCACAGCTGTGTTTCCAGTGTCCTGAACAGTATTCAGCGCACAAGAGATACGAGGGGCTAGATAAATATTTGTTGAATGAATCGATCAATGGATCATTCACTTAAAAGACCATGCCGAGAATGAGCAGTCTTGGAGTTTGATATTTGAAATTCTCTTGTCGGAGAGCAACCCTGAAAATTCTTACCTTCGGCAACGCATAGCTTCAAATCCCATGGGTTATGATTAGGCTGATAATAGGGAGTATCTGACTTAGCTGCTTAGAAAATCAGCCGTGGAAGCTTTCTGTGTGTCATGTGGACACAACTGCCCTTGAAGAAGTATCCAGTTGAAATTTAGAGATCAATAGTTGAAAATCAGATTGCCCAAGTCCAACTCCTGGATTTGGCATTTCCTAGATGAGTCACCTTGGGATGTGTATTTTAACATCTCCATGTTCTTAGTTTCCTTGTATGTAAAACAGGAATGAAGATACTTCATAGGGTTTTATGCAAGGAAAAATAAACAAGTACGTGTAAGTTACATTTCCTACACATAGGGAACACTCAATAGGTACTAGTTATTGTTAATTTTGTTATTTGAAAAATTAATAAAAACACTATGCCATTCAGGGCCAGTGCCTGGGTGAGGCAGTGGCGCACCTGTGACATGAAATGTAAGTAGGCAGTCACTGTCAGATGCCAACCACGCACCTCTTCCTAGTCCTGGATCTGCAAGAAATGGACAAGCAAGAAATAAAGCTAGTGTAGAAAGAAGGTTAGATGCAGTTTGTCTCGTGGTGCAATGACGTTTACAGAACATGCATAACTCTCAGAGGAAATGTGATTCAAGAGAAGAACAGGGTCCATACAACAGTAGGACCAACATTCATGTTTTGGCAAATTTAGGGGTTCCCTGAGGTCTCTGGACAAAATCCTCATTGACAATGAGACCGCTGGTTCTCAGAGCTAATCTTCAGACTTAGTTGCGTTCCCACGGGCTTCTACCTGGTATATCTATAGGCTGGTCCATACACATTGTACAAAGAAAGGTCTTTTAGATATACCTATAAAGACCAAATTTTATCATGACATCAAAATGCATTGGTGAATGGCATGTCAATGACACTATACTCCAAGACTGTGGACAAGATGAGAATAGTATTGGGGGGGGGACTTTGGGAGGAGCCCCAAGTCATCAGATGCCCACGTTCCCCATACACATATAAGGAAAATGGCTAAAAGGGTTCATTTCTACCCTACGTCATGATATGATGTAGGTGCTGCCATGTTGTGTGGATAAACCAACCCTGCTCTCTAACCACATCCAACTGCTCCACTGAATGGTTGAGAAGTCAAAGACAGCCACATACGGACAGGGCATGAAGAAGTCTGAATGTCTCTGGAGTGCATTGTTCCCCAGTTCTGCCCCATAAGACTGTCTAAGTAGGATGGTGGCACACGAGCCCAATCAAATCCTTTCTTTCAGGAAGTACAACTGTTAGGCAAACAAAGAGAAGACTAGTCTCTGAAGTCCAGTTCTATGTGAGGGTTGACATACCTCACAGTTCTGGGTCTACTAAGATCCAGGCAGACACCATGATGGAAGAGAGAGCATCTCTTTCTGCCCTGAACACACACCAACCCTTGTAATTCATCCCCCTTGCTGCAGGTAACCTGTCAGGGGTCTCGCAGAGATGGACACAAATTCTCACGCATAATCTCCAAATGGTTTAATACACTTCAGTAACAATATAGCTATCAAAGTGAAGGACAAAAAAGGCTGAAATACCAAGAACAAGTACATCTGTCGTCATGTCCTTCCAAACAGATTACTGGTTTTTAAGAAGTTAATGTAAAGATACCTACCATGATATTCATGATGCCTCCACCTTTTCAATTATTTCTCCATCGTGTTTGTAAGAGAACTGGAGCTCAGAGTTATAAAGTAAATTTGTTGCTGTACAAAACTGCAACTCCATAGGTTTGCTTAATCTCATTATATTGCTCTCACCCTAAGTTAACCATGACTTTTAACACAGATAAGATTTAGGTCTTGAAATACATTGAAACTGAGAAAATAAAATGGAAGAGAAATCCGTAATTACGATTCATCTTTCAAATATACCACTGGGGCTGTGAAACCATCTGACAAAATTAAAGGCAGCACAACATAGTCCACCATTTTTATTCCTTCCCCCTCTTCCTTTGGCCAAAACGTGGTGGTAGGTTGTCATGAACTGTCCCTTCAAACATGGATGTCAAAATGTTCACATTCAGGTCCTAGGTGTCCTGGTTAAACAGCTGGGAGTGGAATTTGACTCTCATGGAAAGAGTTTGAGACACGATTTAGTCATTGACCTCCAGTGTTTGCTCTGACTTCTTACAGGCCAGTTCGAAGTGGAGCTGTGAAGTTTCCCAAGCTCCATTCAGGTGACAAAGGTCCACCCTGCAAACAACAGTCCTTTACCTTCTGAGACCTGACCCCTATGAAGCAGCAAGGAAGGAATTTTCTGGCTCTGCTTCCTGGCACTGTCATGAGCCAGGATCTTTTATTCTGATTAGTGGACCTTCACAACTGAGCCTCAAGAAATGTGTAGTTAGTGATCTGAGTGAATCGGACAATTGGATCAGAAAAAGCATCAAGCATACCTCTCTTTCTGCCTCTACACTGACCTGCAGTCTCTGGAGTGGACCAAACAAAGAGGAGCTGGTGAGACTGACTTCAGGGAAGAGCAAAGTCAAGAAGAGAGGTCAGCAGACTTGACCCATTTCAAGTCTAATGTACCCAATTTATTAAATGCCCATAAATCTGTCACTTAACTGTATATTCTGCTGTGGTGGTGATGGAGACCCCATTTAGGGATGTAAGTGCCAGTAGGAGATGAAGAAACATTTCTATTTTGTTGTTAAGTACTGAGGTGCCGTGGTTCTGTTCAGCCTTCTCCTTCCTGATGTGGAGGAGGAGTTATAACTGTGGTGAAAAATCACTCAGGGTCTCACCTCAGTATCTGCACCCAAATGGCTTCAGCTATACATTCTCCAAAACACAGCATCAAGGCTAACAGCCAATGGGCTGAAAGTCCTAAAACTCAGTCTTTTTAGTGTCCCATAAATGAAAAAAGGGGGAAGCACAGGCCTGGACTGAAAGTCAGGGAGGGAGCACGCATTCTCATGGGGTTAGGGTAGGGCTGCCCCATCCTCCGTGGTAGCTCAACTCCTAAAAGAGGAAAATGGTATCACCCTTAGGACTAATCCCCGGAGTATTGAACCACATCATGAAAAAAATTCCATTGTTCTCACTATCTGAGTGAGGGCTGGGGAGGGAAGGGAATCTAGGTCTGCAGCATGGGACGTGGTCTATTACTGATACATCAAGCATCCTCGTTCTAAAACGTAAATCGGATCATATAGGTCTCCAGCTGCATTGCCTTCATTGGTTTTGGATAAATTCCAAAGTCCTTAACACTGCATCTAAGACCTTTTCTGATCTGACATCAGCCTGTTTTTCCAGATTTATCTCTCACCGCAGCCCTCACCCCCAGTAACTCTCTACATTTGATCCACCCTGCGTCCCCAGAACCTGCCAGCTTTTCTCTTGATACCTGGGTCTTGCCCATGTTGTTCCCTCTGTCTGGAACTTATTTGCCCCACCTTCTCTTTCTCTGGCTAACATCTACTGGACTAGAAAACACAGGGCAGAAAACAAATAGTACCAGCTCTCAGCTGAGTTTTTACGTTATATTAATACTTCGTTTCTCTGAAAGCTCCCAGAACTAAAGAATGTGCAAAGCCACAAATCAAGCAATCAATGCCATATAGGAAATAATTTTTAAGCAATAAATGTTAAATACAGTTTACAAGTACTTGTACAAGCTTGTTAAAAACATGAACATCAATTACTCAAATTTTAAGGTGCATTTGTAAAAAATGATCCATATGTAATTGGTAGATCATCCTTTTTGAAGTCAGATATACATGGCTTTGCGGTTCAGGTCTGCCACTTATTAGCAGTAGGACCTTGGAAAATTATCTACCCCCTCTTGGCTCTGTCTTCTCATCTGCGAAGTGGGGATGACTTTAGCACCTGCCTGATAGAGTTGTGGTGAGGCTCAAATGAGATAATAAGGATAAAATGCTTAGTGCTATTTACCAGGTGCAATGAACTGAATGTTCCTATCTCCCCAAATTCGTATGTTGAAATCCTAACTCCCAATGTGATGGTATTTGGAGGTGGGGCCTTTGGGAGGTGATTAGGTCATCAGGGCAGAGCCCTCACGAATGGGATTAATGCCCTGATAAAGGAGACCCTAGAGAGACCCCTCACCCTTCCCATCATGTGAGGACACAGACGAAAGCTATGAGGAAACCAGCCCTCACCCCTGAATCTACCAGTCCCTTGATCTTGGATTTCCAGCTTCCAGAACTGTGAGAAATAAATTTCTGGTATTTATAAGCCACTCAGTCTACGGTATTTTTGTTTTCGTAGCCTGAGCAGACTAAGACACCAGGCATGCAGTAGCATTCAACCAACTTAATGACAACAGTCACCATCGTCAACGTTATCGTTTAACATCAAAATGCTAAAACAGCCCTGCCGCATCTCTCCGTGGCAGCTCCTGGTGCTGTAAAACTTGAGTTGGTACCATTTTGCAGCTACCAAAACCATGTAGGGGGTAAACCTAGCCTAGATCACTCAAAAGATCTCCACCCACCACCTTCACGTTTGGAAAAAGGAAAATGCAGGAGTCTTCCTCCGTGGGTATGCCCAGGAGGGGGGAAATCCCTAGGACATTCTGGAGGGTCTAGCCAACCACCGAATTAAAGAGGGAGGCAGCCCCCTTTTGCAATCCCTAAAAAGCACGTTGCCCTTTCCTAAGGCTATCCTCATTCCTTCGTCCAACCTGACGGAGGCAGGGCAGTTATCACTCTTATAATTTTAAATGAGGAAACTGAGTCCCTTAAGGCAAGCTGCCCAAGCTCACAGGAGTAAACTCTTCCCCATCCCCGTCCCCACTGCCCACACGCCCAGGGCAGCAGCCCCTAAACTCAACATCCTCTGCCCTTCTCAGTGGCGCCACCGCCCTCCTTTCCACAGTTTAACTTTCCTGCTCCTGACAATGGCCGTCTGTGAGTGACCCTCAGTGCCTGGAATTCGAAATTGTTTTTCTTCCCTCCCTTCCTAAGGACCAGATTGTCCCGAAGCTCCAGGCTGCCTGGCCGGTGCAGGCCTGACAGGCTGGCACTGGAGTTGCATGGAGGACACGGATTTGTTTTCTCAGGATTGCTCATGAGCGATGGAGTGCTGGCCTTGGCTTCCTTGTGAGAGGTGCAAGGCAGTTAGGCATGTATTTGCAGGGAAGTAAACTTCAAGAATAAACAGAAAACACACACACTCCACATCCTGCCAGCCAAGCCCTGGTCTCCTCGTCCTGACAGGTGATCCATTCTGACTTCCTTAGAGACGCACACCCAGCCGACTGCATGCCTTGAAGCATGGCGGGCGGGAAAGAGGACAAACTTGGATTCTCCACTTTCTAGCAGGGTGGGCTTGAAAAAGTTACGTACTCTCTACACCAGAGGCTCCACATTTGAAAGCTAGTCAGCATTCTTTTGGTTCCTCCAACATACCAGAGTCTTCCCCACCCCAGGGCCTTTGAATGCACTCTTGTCTCTGCCTGCGATGCTCTCCCCACGTCCCCCGGCTCTCATGAATGGCATCCCTAACCCTTCAGGCTTCAGCTTAAACACCATCTTCTCAAAGAGCCTTTCCCCAGCTACCCTGTCTAAAGGAGGTCACCCTCCACCCACCCCACACCAATTATTGCCTATCTTGGGCATTCATTGGCTTTCTTCAAGTATTTGTCACAATATCGAATACCCTTTATTTGCTTTGTCCTCCTGTTCAAACCTGAAGCTCCTTGGGAGCTGCTTTCTGCTGTGCCGGCACAGTACCTGGAACGTGATGAGGACTCAATCAATATCTGTTTAAATCATAATAAATGTCCTTGCTTTGTCCAGGCTTAATTAGTTCAAGGGAAAGATCAATAACAGCCACCAGAACCCAGAATCCCTGATCCTGTGGGCAATTTTATCTTCAACTGAACTCATGTGAATGATAAATAACAGCGGCAGAAAGATGTGTAGCCCAAAAGGCCAAGGAGACTAATGATCTTGTTGCCAGAAAAGACATCACAAACTCTTTGTTGTGTGTTCTATAATTTGGGAACTACACCAATTGTATAACATTTTTCCCACATCTGCTTGGGAATCCTCTCTACCTGCATAAGTATGGAAGTGTGTTTATAAAAATAGCTATCAATAAATCATCGAAGAATTTAACAGAAGGCTGGATGAAAAAATATTATCAGTGACAAGCTAATACATGGGAATTTACAATTAAGTTCTATTTATATGATACAGATTTGTGAAGTGTCTGAGTTATAAATAAATGAATGATGCAGTTCTACACTCAGTAGCTAATAAACTTGCTTAGAAAATGAAATATATACTTATGGAACTATTCTAGGAGCCTATTTAAAAAGCATAAAATAGTATAATGAAACTATTTAGTTAAATGCTTTGAGTTAGAATTAGGAAAAAATTAAAAGAAAAGGGTTTTGGCTAAAGTCTTGAAGAGAGTGATTGAATAGGGATTAGCACAGAAAAAGTATAAAGTTTTAGAACCGGAAGAAGGATTTGTTTTATTAGTAAATAGAATCCCCTTATTACAAGTGTTTTTTTTTTTTAATTTTTTTATTGGAGTATAGGTGCTTTACAATATTGTGTTAGTTTATACTGTACAGCAAAGTGAATCAGCTTTACGTATACATATATCCCCTCTTTTTTGGATGTCCTTCTCATTTAGGTCACCACAGACTTCCCTGTGCTATACGGTAGGTTCTCATTAGTACAAGTGTTTTTTAAGTGAAATATATTTGACATATAACATTGCGTAAGTTTAAGAGGTACAACATGTTGATTTGATATATTTATATATTGTAATATGACTGCCATTGTAGCAGTAGCACCTCGATCATATCACATGATTATCATTTCTTTTTTTATGTTGGGAATAATTAAGATCTAGTCTCTTAAGCAAGTCTGACGCTTATAATACAATATTGTCATCTATACTCATTATACTGTGCGTTACAACTCCAGGACTTATTTATCTACTAGTTGCAAGTTGGTAACCTTAAAAAAACATCTCTCCTATCCCCCCACCTCCCAGCCCTTGGTAACCACCACTTTCCTCTGTTTTTACAAATCTGGCTTCTTTAAACATATAAGTGATATCAAACAGGGTTTGTCCTCTGTCTGACTTATCTCACTTAGCATAATGTCTTCAAGTTCTAACCATGTTGTCACAAATGGCAGGGTTTCCTTCTTTCCTATGGCTGAATAATATTCCATTGTTCAGCCACACACACACACACACACACACACACACACATATATGTATGTGTACATACATCTCACATCTCCTTTATCTGTTCATTCATTGAATGGATGGGTGAGGGCACTGAGATTGTTTCCCTCTCTTGGCTACTATGAATAATGCTGCAGATGTCCTTTCAATATCCTGTTTTCATTTCCTTTGGGAGAACCCCTTATTTACACGTGTAGAAAACGAGGTTCAGTGGGATTTCCCCCCTACCTGGTTCCCGTAGCAGAGGAGGATCAGCAAGTGAGGAGCCCAGGTGCCCAGTCTTTCCACTACATCATTCTGGCCACTTTAGGAGGAGGTGGGGCAAAACCTCGGCTGAGGCACCAAACTGAGTGAGCAGGATGTGGCCGTGGCCATGGCAACAGGACTAGGCTAGGAATGGAGAGACGTGACAGGAAAGGTTTGGAGGTGAACTGGGGGATGGCCAGTGGCTGCTTTCCTCATAGAACATCCTTATTTTGGGCATGTTGACTTGCTAAGTGGCTCCTGAGTCATCCCTCTCAGGGCTAGGAACCAACTCAAATAGAGGAGCTCATACATCACGCCTTTCACCTTGGGCATCGTGGGTACCCACCAAATATTTGTTGATTTGCTTTGACCATGATGCTAGGCCTATAAGCGTGCCATGGGAGAGTCTGCGTGTGCCATGACCATAGAGTGTCCTATTTATCTTGGGAAGGTTCAGAGCAGGGAAAAAATAAGTCACCTCATTACTGATAGCAGGCATTGCTCCTATTGAATCAAAATGCTCTCGTTGACTTGAAACAAGAAACAGTTGAGCTGGAAGAATGTGGCAGAGAATGGAAATGTAGCAGGAAGGTACCATTTTCACCCTCCCTCTGCTGATTACAACTACACCCAAGCAGGGCCCCATGGGTGTGGTCCCCTTTCTCTAGCTGAAGAAAGAAACTCCCCAGAGAACTGTGGAGTCCAGCTCCACTTTTTAATACCTGTAAAATCTGGGGCATGACGTTCACCCCTTTGAGCCACAGTCCCCTCATTTGCTAACACAGATAAAGCACTCAGCATGATGCATGGCAAAGAGCAGGTGTCCAGGAAATATAAGTTCTCCTTTCCCTCCAGGGAGAGAGGGCGGGCTGCACAGAGAAAGAGAACAAACTTGTGTGGTCTGGTGGCGGAGGGATGGGAGCTTGGGGAAGAGAGAACACTGAGGAATTCTCAAATCATGAGGCAAGCCTTGAACCTTCCAGAGAAAAGGAAGGAATAGAGACATGGTACGAAACAAAGAGAAAGGTTCCGAATATGTGGATTCAAAGTCCACTTTAAGGCAAGAGCATCTTGGGCAAGTTGGATTCACTCTTTGGAACTCAGCTTCTCAAGTAAAAATAAGGAAGCTTTAATATTAATCTCTGAGGGTCCTTAGAGCTCTATGGTTCAAAGGTTTTAAACACTAAGATGGCAAAAAGCAAGGGCCTGGGCAAGAGAAATCTCCTCCCTGGTGGTCCTCCCCATCACAGAGCAGAAGCTAAGTAGACAAAGAAACACATCAGGACTATCTCAGGATAGTAACCGAAAGATGAAGGTGAAATACACTCGCTATTTTCAGCCCAGAGGGTCTCCACTTCCCCTGAGTTCCAGTTACTTTTGGGGGCAGTTGCATGGGAGGACTGCCAAAGGGAACACTCTAATCTATTTCAAAGGGCCGTAAGATTGGTCAAGTAGGTAAGAAAAATCCATGAAAACCGTCTGTGGCTTTAACCAGCCTTGACTGTAAAGTGAGCCCCAGTCCTGAGTGTTTATCTCTTGGCTGCCGTTCCAGGGTGAAGGGAGTAATGATAAGAGGATGAAGGAGAGATTCAAAGTGGAAATCCATCCTCGGCCGTCTCAGCTGCATCCTGACCCCTGTTAGTAATGTGGCCTGAGGCTTGCTTCAAGTTGATTCAGTCCCCTGAAACGCAAACACCCTCAAGGTAGGCCAGGCACTTCTGAGACGTCAGTCATCACCGACCGAGAACCTCCCACTTCCCAAGTTGGAAAATCAAAGGACGTATGTGTTCTTTGGTCTGGGGAGGCTGACATTTCTATTCCCATCCGAAGTATTTGGATCTGTAGAAGCTGGGTGTATCAGTTTCCTTGGGCTGCCGTGATGAAGTGCCACAAACTGGGTGGATTAAAACAACAGAAATGTATTGTCTCGTAGTTCAGGAGGCTAGAAGTCCAAAGTCATTGTCTGAGCAGGGCCATGGTCCCCCTGAATGCACTAGGAAAGGGTGTGCTGCATGTCATTCGCCCAGCCTCTGTAGCCTCTGGTGTTCCGCGGCTGACAGATGCATCAGTCCAATCCTCTGCTTTCTCCTCCCTGTATCTTCCTTTTGTATATATATGTCTGTGTCCAAATTTCCCCTTTTTAAAAGGACACCAGTCCTATAGGATCTCAGGCCCACCCTACTCCAGTGTGACGTCATCTTAACTAATTACATCTGCAATGACCCTATGTCCAAGTAAGGCCAGATTCTGAGGTACCAGGGCTTAGGGCTTCCACATCTTTTAGGAGGACCCAATTCAACCCATAACACTAGACTTCTCTAACTTAGGATCAAGAGGCCAAGATTTGAAAGTAACATTCCCCAAAGATTAAAGAGCGTGAACATCTATTCTTTGCGCCCAATACTCCTTCATGAGAAATGATACATTAAAATGGACACCAACGCAGGCAGCTCCAATGGGTAACTGGCCCATAATCTCTCTCCCTTCACCCAACCCACATCTTAAACCTCCATGAGCTTCCAGACACTCATAATGCACTTCAGTTACAGAGTAATACACCCCTCAAATAATCCCACGCCAAAGCTGTTTATGTAACACTAAGGAGCCTTGATGTAGCTGCATCCAAGTAGAAATAAACATTTTATTCTATTCAGCAAAGGAAGGCTTCCTGGGGGAAGTGGTCACAGAAGGCTGAGAACAGAAACAGGCATCTAGGAAAAGACATGTATGTGAATAAGGCCCAACGCTGAAAAAGTTTCATATCAAATCGTTACCCGTTTCCCCAAATCCCCACAAAGAAACATTCAAGCTAGAATAGTTTCAGGGGGATAAAAAGCGCACTAAACAACAATTTCATTTACTTCTGCCTGGCTTCGGGTACAGAAAGTTTCAGGGGAGGGTCATACAAAAAGGCTCCCTTTCTCCGTGTCTTCTAACATATTATTTCTACATGAGTACTATCAGGCTAGTTACCCAAAGACTGATGCAGAACAAGAAGCCGATCACATTTCCCAATCTTATTTGCAAACAAGCGTTCATTTCCTGCTTATCAAGGCATCGTGCGGGCACTTTGTCTGTTCAAATCATTGTCTTAAGCCAGTGATGCAAACCACTGAGCAAGGCTGGCCCCAGCCAGAGCCCGGACGCTCAATGTCATTGAGCTCAAGGAGCAGATAATTAGTATTGAAAGGTGTGATTGCACCCCACTCAGCCAGGTAATCAGCCCCTGATTTCTCTTCAAGATTCTAGACCAATTGGAAATCTTAGCCCAAGAGGAGGCTGGAGGGAATTATCCTGGAAGTGTAGTATCCCTTTTCAAATATAAACACTGGACAATTATCCCAGCCAGTTAGCCCTTCCTTGCTCGGCACACGGCATCCCAGGCGGTGAGCGGAGGGGACCGTGCTCTTCCCAGGCAGGTCTGCCTCCTGGCCCCGGCTCCCATCGCCCCTCCCAAGACTGTCGCAACCTTGGGATGTCTCTGGAGACTGAGTCTCTTCATCCTGCTGCTTGTTTTGCAAACATTTGGCTGCTTCATGGGTACCTGCCCCGACCTGAGGCCCGAACTCCCTCTTGGCTGGGATGGGGAAGGCTTCTTGAGAAGGGCTGATCTCTTTTCCCACTCAGATCCGATGGCTTGGAAGTGAGAGATTGGACTGCATCTTTCTGCTATTCCTTCAAGGACGGAATTCCACTTCTCCGTTCTCCGACGCCAGCAGCCAACTTTGACAGAAAACTTGGTTAAATATTTCAATCGGCATAAAAACAAAACATCTAAGCAATGAGTTAAAGCCTCAAAAGAGAGCTCTAGTCACCTTTCTGACGTAGGTGGGCCCTCCTCCGTGGATAGGGATGCCATCTGACAAGGAAGATGCATATGGAAACGCAGTTGCCTCTCTATCAAAGGATGCTTTCTCCATCCCTTTACAGGGCTTTGCTTTAACCAAACTCACAATGGCCAACATAGTTAGCAAAATAAACATGATCGTTCATAAAATACCGACTCTTCCCGGCTCTGGTGGAGGCGGTGCAGCCAGCTACCTGCCCCCAGACTCAGAGGGAGGGCCCAGCATATAAACAAAGTTTGCATGCAAGACTCCATGTATTGTCAACATATCATGTTCAGGTTCCTGCCAACCTCACAGCAGGCACATAACTCTACATTATGTAATGCGGAGAGCAGCAAGGTTCTGGGAAAAGAGGCTTTTTGTTCCTTAGAACCTATCTACCCACTTGGGCAGATGTCTTCTGAATCAGGCCAAGCAACTCTCAGGAGCTGAGCCCCCAGAAAAGGTGCTCAGAGCCCCAGGTCACTGCTGTTCTTTCTTGCCTCTAGAAACTGCTGAGATTACAGTTTGTATTGCTGGGCAAAGGCCCTTTTGCCCTCTGCACAAAGCTCAGCTTGCTTCCAATGCACCCTATTTTCCCCTACATTCTATTATGAAAATCTCAAATATCCAGAAAATTTGAAAGAATCACCCAGTAACAACCCATGAGACATATTTTTAAGTTATTGCCCTTCTCCTGCATGGCTCTTGTATCCCTACCCTCTTCTCCAAGCCACTTATTTCAAGAGACTTTTCATGGGAAACCTATGACACGGGAAATCAGTACTCTGTGGTTCTTCAAGGTGATCTCCAGGGCTTCTGGCCTTCCTCTTTCAGAAGGGAGAAGAGCCTGGGTTACTGTTCTACACAGATCTGGTTTTTGATCTCAACCCTTCCACTTACCAGCTGTGTGAACCTGGATGTGTTATTGTCTTGCTCTGAGCCTCAGTTTGCCTTCAATTTATGATGGGCAGAGAGCTCACCCAATGAACCTAGGCTGAGCATTTATTAGACTCCAGGAACCCTTCCACATGACATCCGCTAGCTCAGATGCTCACGTGGCCTCGTGAGAGGGGCCCTAGTGTTGCCTCCCGTTGTAGAGAATCAGGCTGGACATCCAGGTCCTCTACCTTGTGGTGCCCTTGTAAAAGGAGCCATCGTGAGCATGGCATATTTAGTACAAAGTTTTTACTCACTGTGGCTTTTCGATGACTAATTCAAGGATTAGTATTAGCAGCAGTAGTATTTTTAGAAAGGGTCCCCAATCAGCACCCGGTTATAGATGAGAACATAGCCAACAATAAGTGCTTCTCATTGCCCTGGATTCCTGTACTCCATTCTTTTAACAATTGAGGCCATTACTATTGCCGGAGCACTAGGGATGCTACCCACCCCACCCCCCAAACCCAGGGTCCCCTGGAGAGCTGTTTTCTGTCTAGCTGGCAAAGACCTTTCTGCAAAGCACTGCTTTGAGTGCTCAGATTTAAAATTCAGAAAACTGGATAGTACGGTTGTGATAGGAACCAGAGAACGTTAAAATGCCGTAGTTGGGTAAGGCCATGCTGTATCAGACAAATAGAATTCAGACACCAGCACTTGTTAAGGTATATCTTTTATTGGCTGGATCACCTTTTTTTTCTTTTTTTAAGTGATGGAAATTTATCAAATCTAAACTCTGTCCATATGCCCTGCTGTAAACATGGCTATTTACATCGTGGCAATATTTCCAGGCAGACTCATCCCTCATCTGTTAAGCCCAAAGATATTTTCCGTGGCGGCTGCCATACAAATTTGAAACCCTGAGAGTTCTGAGGCTCATGCCCCACAGATGATTAGCTCTTCTCTGTTTCTAGGGGAAGGCATGGGATTCCTTAAGCAAATGGACTGCCATCTTTCAGGCCAAAAAGCTCTTGACAGTTTCCAACCCTTCCCTCCTTCTAAGCTCCTTCACACACAACTCTAACCAGATTCCTCCATAAGGGAGCATGTCAGAGATTGCTAAGGTCAGTCTTCTGGCCTTGGGAAAGGCAAAAGAAGAGTGAGTGCATGCTAACTTTTGATGAAGAACTGCCTTCGAGTGAGAGATGCAACTGAAGCCCAGAGATGTGGTATAGCTTTTCTAAAGTCACAGAGCAAGTCAATCAAACAAAAAACAAAAAAAAAACAAAAAAAAAAAAAAAGAGAGAATTTATGAGTTCTGAATCCAGAGTACTGCTGTGCGTTAGATAAGGAATAACGCCCATTTGCATAAGTCCAGAGACTCGAGAACTGAAACAAATCCTTGGAGAACAAGCGTCTTGGAAACAATTGAAAGCACGCTAATGACATTGTCTTTCTCAAAGGGTGCAGTTTCAGATGCACCAAGATAGGACACTGTTGATGAATCTGATACATTTTGCATCAGATGAAAAACAAGGGGCATCTTCTGAGTCTTTGCCATTAGTAGTTGAATTAGAAAAGTTAGAGTTTGGCGAAGAGATGCCCAGCCCAGGAGAGAGACAAAGGTCCACAGAACAGATGGACATGTTCAGAAGGAAAGGGACCACCAACTGATCAAACTGTGAAACTCTCCCCAAAGTAGAGTCACAAGCAACTCCAGAGCTGTGTCTACAACCATACAAGGGTTCTTGCTAAAATCTAAAGAGAAGGAGGAGTGGGGGGGCGGGGGAGGAGGGATGAAATGAGGTAGCAGTGTCCATCAGGAGCCTACACACATTTACGAGAATTATATTCAAGAACTTGCTTTGGGAAGGACTCTCCTGACAAGTCATCTGTGCACACTAATCCTTCCTTGGGCCGTGGAAGTTCACCGCCAGCAGCTCACATGGCCTCGTAGAGAAGCAATCAAGGACGGGCAAGAGAAAGTGATGCTTTAGGTGGGCTGGCAGAACAACTTCGTGGGCTGCTGTGTTTTTTAACATACTCACAGAACTATGTGAAGCCAAATGTTCTTCAGGCCGGGCCAGACGTTCTTCCCCCACCTTGGGGGTCTGCCAGTTTTTGCTGGCTCTCTCTCCACTGTCAAGCCTTCTTGTGAAATGACTGGTACTTCCTGCTTCCCGTCGCACCCCAGACCCAGACACGCTACCTCTCCCTGGGTAGCCGCCCTATGGTTTTGTGAAAGGGAGCCAAGGGGTTCTTGAGGACATAGGAGCCCTGTTCAGATGAGAACAGAAAGGAACAAGGTCATTTCCCCTGCTGCTTCCTAGTTTTCTTCTACCTTTTTCTGCTCCCCCTCATCTCTGACCATGGTCGCTTCTCCCTGGCTCTAATTCAGCGTCACATTCCTGCTTCTTTGTGTCCCAGCCTCCCAGCTACAAGGCCACGAGATGTTCGGAGAGCTCTGGCTCCAAGAAATTCTCATCTCCATAGACCTGTCTACCCACCTCCCACCTGCCTCAGAGAAACAGCCAACATTCCTTCAGTCCCACAGAGAAAGGGTGTGACTTGGATTACTCAATGAAGCCTCCGAGCCAGCATCTTATGCCCCCAAAACAACAGCGTTGTATTTTTCTTGGACTTGCTTCGTTTTATTTGGTTTCTCCTTTGATTAGCAGGAAGAACTCCTCTCCCTCCCCCTCCTTTTTTTTTTTTTTTAATCCACCAGCCCAGTTCTTCCGTTCTTCCAGTAGGATCCCAACCCCCAACCTCAATAAGGTGAAGCCCTGGATCATGAACTTGAGTGACATCAGTGAGCTTGAGAAACGCCATCCGTTTCTCCCAGGCTGTCTCACACATGGGAATCATCTCTTGGGAGCCTACAGGCCATCTCCGATCTGTTTGTTTTGGATGCTAATCCCAGGACGCTGGGTGAGGTGTTAGTCAGACTGACCTTTCCCATTTTCTGAGTCAGTGATCTTAGATCACTAAGTCAGGCTCTAAGTGTTGAAAATGAAAATCAATGTGTGGGCCCCGCCAGAGGGAGCCGGGAAGGTGGGAACAAAGGGGTGAGAGGGGAAGGTGACACGTTGGTTTTGGTTGAGACAAACAAACACAACCCTCTATCTGAGATCAAATCCATCCTCATCAAAAAGGATTCTGAGCGTTTGGGATGAGGCTCATATTACAAAGAGTCTTACAGGGACTTGACCCCCTCTAGACACGTATTGCCTCTGAAAGGGCTAGTATCAGTCGGAAGTCTCAAGAGAGCTTCCATCCATCCCCAAACAACCCAATCTCCTGGTATTCACGGAATTTTCTGTTTAGTTGTCTACTGATTTGGGAGGTTGGTTGGGCTGCAAGAGATATTTATGGAGTATCTTACCTCTCACCAGGCGAGGGCATTTAGGGCACCCACCAATTCCACCCCAAGCTTCTCTATCAAACAAATAGATCTAATGGAATAACAATGCTCATAATGCCAGGTGCTTGTTTGGATCGGCTTTTTAAATCCAGCTCTTATCTCAGAGGTCAAAGTCCCTAGTAAGGCTGAGGCAACGCCGCTTAAATATCAATGGAAACTCAGACAAGGCAACTTCTCATTTTTAACAGGAGAAAACAGGCTCCTTGAGAAGCAAAGTGTTTCTCAAAAGGTCACACAACATACTTACAGGAACACAGAGGTCACATTTTTGGTCTAAGGAACCCTGGGTTTAGGATTATTAACGGAAAGGTATATGGAGGTTGCATTGTGTTGGCAAAAGTTAGTTTTTAGGTTTAACCAAATATGCTGACCATCCCCTCAAGCTCTGTTGCATTAGAATCTTCAGAACTCTCCTATCTCCCAAATCGTCAGTGAAACATTTTTTCTCCTACCTAACCAATTCCAGCACACAATCTGGACTTCCTTTCACTTAAACATATCAAGCATAGCAGGTGCAATTCCCTTCAACAAATATTTGTTGAGCACCAATTACCTTCAAGGCATTTGCTCAAATCAGATAAAAAATGCTAAACCCGCTTGTGAAGCAAACCATCCCTTATCACACTCTCTCTCTGTTTCCAAAATTCACCACCTCACTCCTTTCTTTTTTTTTTTTTTCTTCTACCATCCTGTTCTCAAGAAGCGACAACTTGATTATAAAAAGAAAGAAATTATCCCTATTTTCTTTTCTCGGAGAAGGCGCACACACAGACACACAGACACATAGCCACGCACGCACATCTGTATAAAATAATTATTTGTCAGTAAGATCTTCCCAGACGTCATGGATGAAAATACACTAGGCCCGTCTAAGCTGCGAGTATGCCTTTTTTTTAAGGCTCCACGAAAAGAAAAAGAGAAAAGGCAAAACCCAACAGGACCCTAAAGGAGTCAGATCCCTTTCTATATTGTCAGGTAATTGTTAGCAGAAATCGGCTGTAATAACAAGCCATTTTAAAGGAATGCCAATTCAACTCCCTCCTGCTCAAAGAAGATCCAGAGTCTGCCTTTGTTCCGAACCTGGGCAGTTTTGAGAAAATAACAATACCTTCTTTTAGAGACCGTGGGGAATCTGGAAGGTAGGGCTTCTACTCTCCCAGATAAGGGCTGGCAGGAACGGTGAGTGCTACCAAGGGCAGGCCGGTGTCAGCTCTTGCTGGGGGCAGCCAGGAGCCCCTGGAGGAGATGGCCATCCTCTGGGGAGGCAGGGAGGTTTGGGGCGGGGCTGGAGGGGTGGGGGGGCGGGGTGAGGGTTGTGGCAGGAAGAGAGCAGTCTTGCTTTCAGAAACTTAAAAAAGGATCTCAACTCCTCGGTGTGGACGGGCCAGCCCAGGCCTCCATAGTGGCAGAAACACCAGTCTCTTCGGAAACGGCTCCCTGCTGACGGTATGTTTGCAGTCTGGGACAGTTTTACACCACTGGTTCCTTCCAAGAGTCTGAGGTTTAGGGTTTGGGTGAGCTTGAGGGTTAGTCTTTTTTTTTTCTTCCCCCCTACCTTTTTATTCACAGTTTCCAATACACAAAGCACTTTATACCATCCATGGAAACCCCTGTGGCCACAGACTAGAAAAAGACTATGACGAGTGTCCGACACACGCGGGGAAGGCAGAGGGCAGTGTCCAGTTATGTGGCACGGATGTGTTGCTTTTTTTAAAAAATCAGGTCCCCAAAGCGGCATTTCTTTGCGAAAGGCTGGACGGGCAAGGGCTTCAGCTAAGAGAGCAGCACAGCCTGACATGATGGATTAAGAAATGAAGTTGCCTTGAGTTGGTCCATTTGGGTAGTTGTGTAGCACAAGCCAGGCCTCTCTTAGACATTCGTGAAATGTTTGTGGAGTGAATGTGCGATGCTTTTTTAAAGGGCTCTGTGTCATCGTTAGAATGTACTGGATGCTTCCCAGAGGCTGGAGTCCTAACGTTTGAATCTGTCATTGTTCTCGTCCCCACTAGACTCCCTGGCTCCCCTGAGAAGGGTCTGAGCTCAGGAAACATCAATAAAATGTGCTACTAGGGACTTCTCTGGTGGTCCAGCGGTTAAGGGGGCCGGGGTTCCATCCCTGGTCAGGGAACTAGATCCCGCCTGCTGCAACTAAGACCCGGCGCAGCCATATGAATAAATAAATAGATAAATAAATAAATGTTTTTTAAAATAAATAAATAAAATGTGCTACTAAAATAACTGATCTTTGTTCTTCTCTTGAGGTCTTCTGTCCCTTTCTGTATACTCTCTGGAGATAGTCCTGTGCAATCACCTTTACCCACCTTTCCTTTTTTCCAACCAATTATACCGGAATGATTGCCAAAAATGAAGACTGAGCCCAGTTGAATTCTAATCTGGCTCCTCCATAGAGAAAACGCTAGAGAACGGTGGAAAGGACACCATCAGGGAATCTGAGCTCCAAGTGTCCGCAGCATCTGCCCACCCCCCTCTTTGGAGCATCAGCTTCCTCTTTCCTTAAACCAGCATCACAACCCTCTCCCCACGTGCTGTACACCATCAAGTCTCAAACATCAATCTTTGCTGTACAAATGAAATGTCTTCTCATACAGACCAAGTTTGAACCAGAGGATTCTAATCTTGATTCCTCCCCGAAAGAATGCGTTCTTCTCCTACACTGTCCTTCTCCGGGGTCTGGGCAGGAGGGGAGAATGGCTATAAGGCAAACAGCGAGTACCAATGGGAAGTGAGATCACCAGGTTACTGAATCAGCCGTGACTTAATGCAAAACGCAAGACAGCCACTTGAGAGTCAGAAATCCCAGCAGCCCCTCTTCCCTCCCAAGCCCTTCTCTTCCACTGACAGCCTTGTTTGGGAACTTTTGTCCCCAAACCTGGGTTGCCTCATAAAACACAGAGTCCAAAGGAAATAAGGCAAGGCCAAAAAGAAACAAGGCTATGGGTAAAATTTCCCCCACTGGAGAAGAGAGATGACAATGGCATAGCCCATCTGGTCTTCTGAGTTTTTACACAATAAGCATCCAAGCGTTGGTGGCTACTGTTTTCTTGTTTCACTGTTGCTGTTAGTGTGGGTTTTTAGCCCTTTGCCCTTAGAGCTGTAAAAGTTTGGACAAGTGACTTAACCATTCTAAACCTTATCTTTCTCATCTATTAAATGGGGGAAAGGAAGAAGTACCATGAAAGGTTTTCTTGGGGGGATACAGGTGACATATCCAGGTAAAGCCCTTAGCAGATTGCCAAGCACATGGTAAGGGCTCTGCAAACACTTCCTCTTATTAATAAATGACCCAATGGAGCAAAAAGGGACAGGGTGATGACACAGGGCCCTGCCTTCCAGCATGATGAGGACTTCTCCAGGATTAGGGGGACAGTGACCTCCCATTTCTGCTATGTTGAATGAAATGATTTTGAAAACCTGGACAAGCCTGGATCAAGATGTAAAAAAGCTGCCACCCAACCCAGAGAAGAAAGAAATCCCAACACACCTCAGAGTGAAATGATGGCTGTGAAACGATGTCAACCAAGGCACCACTTCTGCAAACCCAGAGAGGTTCTCCTGAAAAGGAAATGAAGAGGAGGAAAGATAGGTCAGATGTGCAAGGTTCAAGTCACGCTTTGTCCTCTGCTCCTGTGAGACAAAGGTGGCCAAACCCTGATTAGGGGAGAAGGGAGGAGATAAGATCAGAGACACATTTCACAAAAGGGTAGAGCCCCCCGTCTCTCCGCGTGACCCAGAAAAGAGCCAGAGCCCAAGGAGATCTCCGGGGGAACAGTGAGAACGTGGGGGAGTGGTCTGCTTGGACGAGGCGGCCTGCGGGCCTGGGAGCCAGAGTTCCGTGGAAACAGCGGTGTGTGGCACTCTGCATGTGTGGGACGCGCCAGGGGAGGCAGATGCGACCCTGGCAACACAGGATCCAGGGACCTGCCTCTCCCGTTAACTGCGTGACCTTGAGCAAGCCACACGCTCTTTTCAGGGCTTCTGTTTCTGAACACGAAAAAGCAGGGAGAATAATTTCTTCCCCTCACAGCGTCCTAAACATGTCCAGGGAATACAGCTGATGAGTGGATGTAAGGGCACTTCAAAAGCAGAAGCAGGAAGCAGCCGCAAGGAGTATTCATTAGCGGTGAAATTATTTTTCAGTAACAAGTGAGAAGGCACAAGAGCCGATTCTTTAGAGTGATGCGTGTGTGCGCATGTGCGTGTGTGTGCGCATGTACACGTGCGCGTGGGAGAAAAAGAGAGAGGGGATAGAGTGTGAACCCCCAGGATTCCTGCCCTGGAGCGAGTGATTCCGCAGCGTGTGAATGGGCGTTCGGAGGGAACCGTGTAGAGCTACGATGGGTGAGTCTGGGTAGTTGCTGGTTTTGTGGGGGCGGAGTGATGGAAATCACAGTGTGGATGGAAATGGACACAGTGCACTGAGTAGGGAGAATACAGGCTCTAAACAGAATGGAGGCTTCTCTTCCCTAAGCCGGGAACCCCACATTTCCTACCCGGGGTGGCGCCCACTGGTGGAAGAGAATGCCCATCCTCGACCCCTCACTGCATCACCCCACCCGTATGGCACCAAGTTTCACCCAGGAAGAGCAAAGAGCCTTGACACTTTGACACTTAATAGCTACATAAATACATGTTGAAATTAACTCCTCCCACCCCGCCCCACCCCACCCTCAAGCCAGTGCAATAGTTCCCAAAGCTCCAGTTTCTCTCCTCCTCCTGTTTCTCCTTGCCCTCTACCTCTCCTTCTCCCCTTCTTCTTCCTCCAAGTTAGTCACCGTTTGGAGAGGGGCAGGGGTGGAGATGGGTGATTTTGTTTTTCAAGTGCCTTTGGTTGGAGAGGATGTAGGGTGTTAGGTCCAAACATTACCGCAAGAGTCCCCCAAGTCCCTAGACATCGTACATCCACGTTACACACACTTTCATTCTCTCTTTCCCTTTAAATCCCCCCCGCCCCCAAAGAGGAGTAGGGGAGGGATTTGTGCTTCTGGGGCTCCTGGGACTGATTAGCCTGCAGATTTCAGGTAGCTCCAGCCACATGTGCAGCCCACATGACACCCCTAATTCCATACCCACAGCCCTCCTTCTCCAAACAAACAGCAGCGCCCTTGGCAGAGGAAAGAAAATGCCTTTCTTAGGGGAGCTGCAGAGGAAAGCCAGGTCATAACTGTCTGCTCTGCTCTGGACCACCCCCCTTCCCCACTCTCCCCGCCCACCATTCATTCCACAGGCAGCCACACCGCGCGGGAGGCTCATCCATGAAAGGACTGTACCTCATGCTTAGAAAAGCAAGCAAGAAAACCAGGAAGAGAAAAATATTTATTATCCTTGTATATTTGGGTAGCAAGGTCTGGGGGTTTTAGAGGTTCTGATATGTTAATAATGATTTCAGTTTGTGGTTTGTTTTCTCAGAACCTGTAAATCCAGGCCAGAAATGTACAAAGATTGTAATCTAAAAGCTTTACATCCATCACTCCAAAAATTCTCCAAAGGCATGTCTCCAACACTCTTTCCTATAGGAAGAAGTCAGAGGGTAGGAAATTTAAAAGAGGATTCCAGAACAAGGACAGACTTCCTTGTGAGTGGCATAGGCAGCCGTCTACGGGACACATTTTGGAGGGGAGCTATAAAGATATCTCATCCGACCAGCCAAGGTGTCCCACCACGTGACTAGCAGAAATCTACCATTAGATATTCATTGCTGTGGCTAAGTTTTGGTCATTCATTCTCTAAATGAATCTTTATTCGGCAGAGTCTTTGTGGCATATAGACTGGGGATACAAAGAGAATAACACTCTGTACTTGTCCTCAAGGAGATCACAGTTTAACGGTAAACATATCCACACAAAGGACAAATGACAACACAAAGAGGCATGAACAAAATGTTATAAAAAACAGAGAGATAAGAGCAAATATCCATTCCTGGGGAGACCTCAAGTCTTCACAGAGGGGTTAGATCTGTGAAGACCTCGGACCTCTATCTCCTGTTAACGTCTGGCTACCTCTGAGACCAAGAATATACTAAGTATATAGTCATTTACTCCATAGTCTGAATAAGGCTCACATCTTTCCCAAGAGAACAGTAGATGAGGGCAGCTTTTATCTGAGAGAGACACCTTTCCCTGAAAAGGGAGAGGTGTGCTGCCGGCAAGCGTAAGGAAGGCTCCCCAGTCCATGAGAAAGGAAACTCCTGAAGATGAGGGATAAGCCAGTACATAAATCCAGGAAGGCTGGGCCGGTTCAATACATGAGTCATTGAGGAACAACCAAAAAACATGGAAAAGACCTGAGGAATTAGGACTACTCTCAGGAATGAGCAAATGAAGGCAAATCAATAATTCTTTCTAAGGAAATTCCAAGGAAGCTTTGCTTGGGATTTCTTAGAATCAAAAGAGAACCTGGTCTTTTCTCTGAACCCATTCTTAAGTCTCAAATGCAGCCTCACTCTCACTTCCTGGTTTGTTTGACTGAAAATCAAAGTGCCCTTGGCAGAAGTGGGCTGGCGAAGCCTGGGGACAAAGGAAGGGGTCGGTGACCGTTCTTGCCATCCTCTGCCTAACCTGTCCGGTCCTCTTGGCTGATACTAACCCAAGACTTGGCTAAAGCAGGTCTCAGACCTTGCTGAGCTGAGGAAGTGAGCTTGGAGGCAAACACCTCCACCAATATCACTCTGAAACCCCGCTTTCCTCAGATCTAAGCTCCTGGAGGAGAGTCAGAATCAAGAGAGCCTCCTCCGTGCCAGGAAAATAAAAAGCAATTAGTGACTTTTGCTTTAGGCAGAATCGAAAGGGGAAAAAGAAATCTTGGAGCCTCACAAAACCCCACCTTCCTGGGCCTCTCCGGAACCACAATGTTCAGCCCACTCAGCGTTTGGCCAATGCCACCCTCTCCTCCCTCAGAAGATTTCTTTGCTCCTGGAAAATCATCTGGAAACTGTCATCACCACTGTGCTGGTTGGCAGATGTCCTCCAAAGAGAGAGTGAAGCGTATACCCCACACTACAAGGCATTTCTGGGCTTGGACCAAGAAAGGGGGGGGCGGGGCGGGGAAAATGATGGCTGAGGCACAGGGCAGAACAGGATCAGCGGGGACAGAAGGAGAGAGGTGAGCTCTGGGGGCAAGAGGGAGGAGATGGAAAGGGATCGTACACTGAGCCAGGAGCTTAGAACCACTTCTCCCTCAGCACTTTGATGGAGCAGCAAGGATGGGAAGTAGCTCTCTGTGACCCATGCATTCTTTCAGGGCAGGAAGAGGGGAAACCATGGCAGAGGCTGAGAGAGCAGATCTCAGAACATAGTGAGCCCAGAGGACAAAGCAGGGAATGGGTGGAATTCAGAGGCTGAATTCTGATGGAAACCAGACCAGGAGACAACAACAGCAGGGACCCAATCTTGTCCCCTTTGGATGTTCAGGCACATAGCAGGCCCATCAAGCAATGTCCACTGAACTGATTTATGTGGGGGCTGAGGATGACTAAGGTTGGGCTCTCTGGGGCAGAGATGACAAGGGAAAGAATGACCGGAAAGGGTATGGGAATGGAGAGAACAAGATGTCCCCACTGCGCTGTACTTCCTCCAGAACTGTACTCCACTATCTGGGGTCCTGGAGGCAACACTCAGACCTGTGGAGCCCGTCCCCGCACAGCCGTCCGGGGTCACCCACACCTTGGAAATCTGCAAGCACCAGAGGCACCTGGTTTGCTGCCCATGATACCTCATGCGTTTAGGACAGTTGAGGTTCAGACAACAGCTGGATTCGGGGCTCCTTCCCAGGCCAGGCCTCTGGGGGGGAGCAGACCCTGGAGGCAGGGGGTTAAAGCCAGGATAGAGCATGTGAGCCAAGACTACCCACCCTACCTTCCTTTCCTAGTGGAGATAGAACCCTCCTTCCATCAGACACCACTTTTCTGAGGACAACCTCCCAACCTGTGAGACATTGCCACTGCTCCCAGAAAGGGAGTATTTAAGGAAAAGGTGCCTCCGTTTAGGGCTCTCTAAGACTACCTGTCCCTTTTGAAGAATAATAAATGCCCTGAGGTCCGAATCTCTAGTGACCCTACCCTTAAATTATACGGAGAACTGCTATTTGTCGCTGCGTTGCACGTGGTTATGAAGGCAGGTGAGACTGAAAGGACAGTCCTCGTCTGTCAACCAGAGCTGGCAGTTTTGTGAGCTTTAGGGGCACCGGGGAGGGAAGTCGTTTCTGCCACCACTCCTGCCTCGTCCAGGCTGTTGGGCCTTCTCTCATGTTTCCTCCCACCAGGAAACTGGGGGAGCAGCAGTTTCCAGCCCAAGAACTCAGTGAGACAGAAGCAATCTGCACTTTCCCATTGGAAGTACACAGGTGTTGTCCTAAAGATGGAGACATGGACACTGTGAGAGTTTTCTGGGTCTTAACGATGTAAAGGCGAGGATACAAAAAACAACCATGACAGCATCAACACAACAAAACCCCTGTTCTTCTCATCTATGCCAGGCCAAATCTCACGCTCGTCAAAAAGGGCGGGCGGGGGGGCGGCATTTAAGAGTTTACTTACTCCTTTTCCATCAGTGAAAGGGCCTTGGGAGAAAAATGTCACGGAGAGAAGAAAAAAAAAAAAAGAAAAAGGAAACGAAAAGAAAGAACCTGCTTTCTCAAAATGCCTCATCTGCCTATTGGAAGCTGGGAGAGAACTAGAGACACCCCTTGCTTCTCCCTTGAAACAACCCCGGGAGGGAATCAGGTAATCATGCTGCCTGTCTTCCCTGCAGGCTTGCAGACAGCGACGCGGACCAAGAAATTAATTTGAAATAAACAATGACAAGGCAGGAAGCCTAGCGGGTCCCCCGGGTTCCCTGTGGCCCCCACTTGGAGAATCCCCAAGGCTGTTTAACCAGGCTCTTGGTCCGCCTACCCTCTACAGTTTTTGCGACGTCACCGCTCTGAGAACCCTCCGCTTTAAGACTTCACTCCGGGGAAACTCGAAAGTTGGGGGCTGACCTCATGGCCTTGGCCTTCCCGGGGCCCTCGGGGCAGAACGCGCTACCGCTGCCGCCTGAGCTCGGACCGGAGGGCAGGCGACCCAGCTGCGCTCTCTGCCCTTGAGCCTCGCTCACGCCGCTCCGAAGCGGGGCCCAAGTCTCGGCAGGAAGGATGCCCGGCTTGGCCCTGAGAACGTAGAGGTGCCAGAAACCCGGGCGATGCGCTCTGCCCCGGGGATAGAAAAGGACTGCGAGAAAGACACCAGATAACTTGTCTTTAATTCTGACAGTTACCTGCGTGATTGTTCAATAACACCATTTCTCACTTTTCGTAGTTGGATGGAAACATTTCCCAGATTCATAAAGATCCGAAATAATCGCCCACTCTTGAGGACATCTTAGAGGGAGCGGCTGTTAGAGTCGCCTCAGGCTGAGATTAAGTCCTAGCTCTAGAACCCGCCGTCCCTTTAGGGAATCGGCACAAAACTCCTGAGAATCTCAGCTCTTTTCTGTCGGTTCCTTCCCTGGGACCGAACACACCCTGAACCGAAAGGGGACCCGAGGGGAGGCAGGTGAGAATCTGATCTACAGAGGAAACTCCTGTGGGCTGAAGTGAGCGCCCTGACCCTGTGGCGTCCTAGGCAACCGAGGCACCGCTGCGTCGAGCGCTTATTTTATTTGTGTTTTTGAAACATCAAGGCAAAAGCACCTTCAGCTGAAAATGCCTGAGAGGTTTTTAAAAGAGGAAAATTGTGGAGGGACGGAAAAACAAAAAAACAAAAAAACAAAAAGCAAAAAACACTTGGCCCAGGAAATTTCCCGCAGGCCGTCCTAGGGATGCGTGGAGGCAATCCGAATGACGCGCGGCCCCCTTGTACCTTGACTAAAAACAGATATTTTCGAAAAAGTAAGGTTAAAAAAAGAGAGCACGCTCCCTTTGGAAGCCAAGCCCCTTTTGGGACCGGGACTCCCCCACTCCCACCCCTCCGTTCCCCCTCGGATAGCCGGCCAGCCCTGGACTGGCCAGCTCCTCCAGGCTCTTGCTTTGGCTCGGGTCCGCGCCCCCGGGGCGCCGCGCGGGGTGGCAGCCGCCGCTGCCCCAGGCCCGGCCGGGTCACCGGGGAGTACACTGACGGCTCGTGCCTTCTTCCCCCGACACCTCCTCCCGTCCAGCTCACCCCCTTTTCTCTTCGAAAACAGAGAGGGGAAGAAAAGTGAAATGCCCCTCTCGGCCTGCAGTTTTAGGGGCGCTGGAATTATATAGTCTTGGGTGACGCTGGTCGGTTAATCTCCCAGAGTAGGGCGCCCGTTTGGGGAGAAATTTGCATGGAGAAACGTACAGTCACATGCGTTTATGGAACGTGTTGCTGGGAGGTCTGGAGGCCTGCGATGTCCAAAGATCACATTTATTTGGCCGGTTAACAGATATTTATTGCGTACCTAACGAAGCGACCTGGGACTTTCCTCTGCCCTCTTGCTGTTGCCGTCCGGCCCAACGCTTGTCCTGGGACAAGCTTACCTGCCGCTCCTTTTCAAAGAGAACTGGTGTCGGGCGTGCAGAGCGACAGGCAGACAGGATCCACGCCCAGTGAAGAGTGCTAATTACCGAGGAGCGCTTGGCAGCGGAGGGAGGGCCAGAGGACCTGAGGGTCCCGCCAGGGACTGGGGTCTTTGACCTCAAGGGAACCAGGCCAGGGGAACTGGCGCAGAGAAGGGGCATCCCTCGTCCTGGGCACTTATGTAGAAAACGTTGCCCGGGGCTGAGATCTTTGGGAGACGCTGCTGCTCTCACCCCGACCAATTTCCTCCAGGACGTGCCTCCCTGCAGAAAACGGATTTAGACACAGTCCCCACTTTTGCTAAGGAATTTTGTAGAGGGAGGTCGTGGTCCTTAATTCCCCAGGCAAAGGGAACCCATCCGCCCACACCGTCCACCCCCATCCGAGACGGAACCTCCCCCCCAGACCCCCGGTGTTTGCGCCAGCCCCCCCCCCTCCCCCGAGCCAGGGAAACTTGCTCAGCGCCAGCACCCCTGGGCTCCTGCCTGGGCTCCCGCGTAGACGCGGAGGGAGATCGGCCGCCCGGGCTGGGGAAATTGAGCCCGGCGCCGGCCCCCGACGCCGAGGAGAGAAGCGGGGGTGGGGATGGGGGTGGGGGAGGTATCCCAGACCTCGGTTTCCCGAGGTTCCCCTTGGGATCCGCTCGCACCTCCAAGGCTCCGCTCCCGGCGGCAGACCTCGCGGCGCTGGCTGCGGAGCGGGACCCAAGCGCGCGACTCGGGATCCGTGGAGTGCGGTCCATCGCCTGCCCCTTTTCTTGATCTGCGTCCTTTTCCTCCCTCAGCCCCACTAGACTGTTTAGCTCCCAGGCAGAGCGCTCTGGCTGAAACTGGGCCGACAGCCTCAGTTTCCCGATCTATAAGCGGAACATTGTGAAACGGGTTTCTTTCCCTCGGGTTCTCTCTGACTCAGGTGCTCCGGTCGGGGACTGCGAGCGTTCTTCCCTGGGCAGGTTAGGGAGGTCAAGGGCGACGCGGAAGAGCCCCGGCAGAGAGGTGGAGGAGTTGGCACCCGAGCGCTTGCAGAAAGGCAGGATCGCCCCCACTGGCTAATGGACGGTGCCCACGGGTCAGAATTGGCCTGGTCCCGGCACGCCGAGCAGAGGGCAACGCTTGGCACCTGGGAGCCCGGGGTCATTGTGGTCTCGGTGTCCCCGTTCTGTGCAGAACAGAAACGTCAGGCATCTCGAACGCTTTTTTTTTTTTTTTTTTTGCCCCGTGCCCTATAGACACACACCTCCCAGTTCCCCTAACTGGGATGCCCAGAGGTGGATCCGCACGGGAGGGAATATCGAGTAGGAATTTCTGCCGAGATAAATCTCAGCAGCAACACGCAGTCCTGACTGAATGGAACACACCACCCCCCCTCCACCACCATCTAAGTTTTCCGCAGTTTCTGTGTTAGACAGTTTCTGGGCTTTTGGCGCCCCCTCTGGATACAGCTAAAAATTGCAGTCCGTTTTTAAAGTCAACTGATTGTTTACCATAGGTTTTCAAAAAGATACAAAAATGCTGGCATCAAACGAACAGAAAAGGGATACACCCCGGTAACTTACGATTTAAAATGCGATATATTACGTATCTCCTATTACATAATTGTACTAAAAATATATTATGTGTACGTATTTATCTTGACAAATATTTAGTGAAATCTTCCAAAATATCTTAAAGTCACAGTCGTCTTCACTGCCTTTATGCCAGTAAACATGGGAATTACAATAAAATGCGACTAAATACAGACGGCCTGGTTAAAACTTCTGCCTGAAGTTCTGGCCTCTGAGTCCCCTCCTGGGTCAGGTGTCTGCGAAGGCACAGTTTATACTAACAACTGTCCCCTCCCTAGGATACAGAAATCAGTCCATACTAACCGGGATTTTTTTCTCCTAAGAAAGGACGAAGTTGTTCTTATACTTTCCGAGCGTATTCACGGAGCCATGAATACAAGGCTATTGTATGATGTCTCTCAAACGGGTAAACAAGCTACAGGGTACTAAAGACATCCACTTGTGAGTGACATTCGTTTAAAAAGTAAATATTGTTTAACAGGTTTGTAGCTGACTACCTTCTGAAGAGTTCCATTTCCTGTAACAAATGTTGACTTCTTCAGAAAGACGTTCTTTTAAAACGAGATTTTAAAAAATTCTTCAAGGAAAACATTCTTTGAAACCTTGCAATAGTGTCCGCAATTTGCAAATTAGAAATAAGAAGTCTTTGCTATGATGCGGGCCGATGGACACTAACAATAATTTAATTCGGAGGCGAACATTGGCGAGAGCCAGAAAGGAGTGGGGGGAACGTTTAAAATTGAATTTTCCACAGTTGTGCGTTTATTTGTGATTCTGGAGACATGTACCCCGCAGGCGACTAAGATTTTTCTTCTCTCCCAGAACAGAGCCAACCAAGCTGTAAGCAGTTCGTGTAAACACAAAGGCTGTGCTCAAATCACACTTGAAATACATCAGAGACACCCCCAGCCCCCTCCCCAGAGCTCCCGAACATCTGCAAGTCAGAAAGGACCCGACTAAAGTCAGGACGACAGGCACTTCACCGCTCCAGGTGTTTTGTAAAAAAAAAAAAAAAAAAAAATGGGCGAAAGCAGGCAAGCAGCACGACTCCACCAAAGTGGAGTGTTTTGTCTGCAGTGGTGCCCATTGGTTTGGCCTTTTCAAACCAAGGCACCGGCCTCAGCCTCGCGGCCCAGGACAGCCACACTCGCAAAGTTCGACTTCTCAAAGCCAGAGCAGTATGCAAACTCTTTCCAGGGGCAACTCTGCTGGCGTCCTGATTCGACCAGAAGTGAAAAGCAGAACCTCCGAGCAGTCGCCCTGTCACGGAGGAGGGTCGGCGGGGTGGGGGGCTGGGGAGGGGGCGGCTGGAGAAGGACTTGTCAGAGTTCAAGGTCGGTGAGGCGCGCGGGACGGCTCCCGCGAGCGCGGGGCTGCGGCGTCGCCGCGGCCGCCAGCCTGAGCGGGGACCTCGCTGTGGTTTTCATTGATTCCCTTTGCAGGAGCGCAGCCGAATCCCGACCAGCCGCACCAGCCCCGGCGAACCAGAGCACGTTAAATCTATTTATATGCATTATTACCGAGGAACGGCGGGCGTTGAGTCACCAAAACTTTTGCTTCGCAAGACAATTTCTAAGCGCTTTCGGCGGAGGCCGGCTCCAGGCGCGGAAACTGGGCTATGATTTAAGTCAGGAGCGACAGCTTTTCGAATACGGCAAACTCCGACTAAGTCCCCGGGACCACGGAGAAAACAGCGAACAGAAATGCTTGGGGGTGGGGAGAGATCCTAGTCTACACACACACACACACACACACACACACACACACACACACACACACGCGTGCGCGCAAAGATTCGCGCGGAGACGGCACCGAATTCTGACATTACCAGAGCACGGCAAACTTACACACTTGGACGTCCCGGGTCCCCCGCCTTCCCCGCAGCACCCCACCCCCCCAACCCCCCACCAGCAGACCAGCGGCTGCGTTCCCCTCCCCGCTCCGCCCCTCCCCTCTCATCACCCTGCCCAGCGCCACAATCCTCCTCCCCCCCAAAGTGGACCCAATCAGCTGCCTGCCAAGCCCTGAAACCTGAAATGCCGTGCTGTGATTGGCTGACGTCTCTAAGGTGAGGGGGTGTATTTATTAAAGAGCCGCTGGGCTGGGAGTTGGAGAGCGGAGTGCGGAGCTTGAAACTGACTGGGAACTTGAGTGGCGCCGCGACTTGCCAGTTTCACTCCAGGAACTTTTCTTTGCAGGAGGAGGAGAGAAGGGGTGCAATCGCTCCCTGCTTTTTGCTCTCTTTCTCCCCCCCCTCCTCTCCAATTCGCCTTCCCCCACTTGGAGCGGGCAGCTGCGGGCTGGCCCCCGCGCGCCTTCCTAAAAGCTCGCCGCTGCGGCCGAGTGACGCGCCAGGCTCCCCGGGAGCCGCTCGCCCCGCGTCCGGGCAGCCGAGGGGAGAGTAGCCCGCGCCTCGAGCCCACGAGCCGCCGCGGCTTCTCGCCTTTCCCGGCCACCCGCCCCCTGCCCCGGGCCTGCGTATGAATCTCCTGGACCCCTTCATGAAGATGACCGACGAGCAGGAGAAGGGCCTGTCCGGCGCCCCTAGCCCCTCCATGTCCGAGGACTCGGCGGGCTCGCCCTGCCCTTCGGGCTCCGGCTCCGACACCGAGAACACGCGGCCCCAGGAGAACACGTTTCCCAAGGGCGAGCCGGACCTGAAGAAGGAGAGCGAGGAAGACAAGTTCCCCGTGTGCATCCGCGAGGCCGTCAGCCAGGTGCTCAAGGGCTACGACTGGACGCTGGTACCCATGCCGGTGCGCGTCAACGGCTCGAGCAAGAACAAGCCGCACGTCAAGCGGCCCATGAACGCCTTCATGGTGTGGGCGCAGGCGGCGCGCAGGAAGCTCGCCGACCAGTACCCACACCTGCACAACGCCGAGCTCAGCAAGACGCTGGGCAAGCTCTGGAGGTAGGGCGGGCGCGGCAGGGTGGGTTCCGCGGCGGCGGCGGCGGCGGCGGGGGGCGCTGGCCGGGACCGTCTGTCCGCGCCCCGCCTCCCAGCAGGAGGGAGTTGCCGGTCCCGGAGCAGGCGGGGTGGGGCGGGGGGGAGGCGAGGGGGAGGAATGGGGACGAGGTGTAAGTTGGCTCAGAGTTTGACTAAGTTCTTGGATTGCTCTTGGGGAAAAGGGGGAGGGGGTAGGTGGAGCGGGGAGGGGCGGCGGGGCGTGGGGGGGGGGGAAGATGGCCAGAGGAGGGGAGAACACCAGCAGGAGACTCGGTTGGGAGAGGGCTGCCGGCCGGATCTCCCGCCGCAGTGAAGTTCAATCCCAAGGAATTGAAGTCTGCCTCCCCCTCCCTCGAACTGCGCTCCCCCGTGAAGCCCTTCGCCCACGGAGATGGGATGCAGGGTGGGGGGAGAAGCCGAGGCTAGAGGGCCCTGTGGCAGGAAGGAGGGGGGAGAAGGGAGGCTGCTGGAAATAGGTGGGTGCAGTGTGTGTGTGTGCAGTGGCGGGGAGGGGGGGGCAGGAGGAGTTCCTTGCAGATTAAGTGGTTTTTCAGAAAGTTTTTAAAGGGTGTTGCGGACGGAAGGGGGGCGGGTATAACTCCAGTAGCAAAGGCCCGGAGAGCGGGAGCCGCGGAAAGCTATTTTCATCTCCAGGGTTTCCAAAAGAGGAGACAAGGGGAGAGGGCGGGGCGGGGAGGGTCCGCTCAGGTCGGACTAAAAGAACGGAGATTTTTTGTTTTCTTCTTTTCTTTTACTTTTTTTTTGTTTAAAAAGAAAAGTTTCGAGTTGCGGTAGTGGCTGGAAAGCAGGGAGGAGGGAGGAAGGGGGGCTGTGTTCGAAGAAGCCGAGGGGTGGGGGTCACCTCCTCCTCCCGCCGACCTGACAGCTCAGCCGGTTTCACGGAGCCCCCCCCCCTCTTTTTGTCTGCTACCCCCCCCACCCCGCCCCCAGACTGCTGAATGAGAGCGAGAAGCGGCCCTTCGTGGAGGAGGCGGAGCGGCTGCGCGTGCAGCACAAGAAGGACCACCCGGATTACAAGTACCAGCCGCGGCGGAGGAAGTCGGTGAAGAACGGCCAGGCGGAGGCCGAGGAGGCCACGGAGCAGACGCACATCTCCCCCAACGCCATCTTCAAGGCGCTGCAGGCCGACTCGCCGCACTCCTCCTCCGGCATGAGCGAGGTCCACTCCCCCGGCGAGCACTCCGGTGAGTCTCCTCCCGGCCCCGCCCCGCCACCCCCGGCCAAGCCACCAACCCCCACCCTGGCACACCGCGCCCCGTCTGGCACACCCCCGGGCCCCCAGCCACCTAGTGGGCTCTGCTTAGGGACCTGGCGCTCCCTGGGGAGGAAAACACACTAATCACTGCGCCAAGCCCCTGAAAACACACACGCGCGCGCACACACCCCCCCCCCAACCTAATCCCTGCATCCTAACAGTAATTTTTATTGCGGGGTAAAATGCCTTTACAGCTTTACAGGACTTCTCCCTTTTTCTCTTTGCTCCCCCAGCCCAAAAGCACACACAGGGCTCTTGTACAAGTAGCAATTTGGTCTTCCGGACCCTCCGGGCCTCAGACCCTCCCCTGATAAGAGGAGACTGCCGAGTGTGTACCGGCGAGTTAATCATTCAGCGATTTCTCTCGGGCGCAGCGCGCCTCCCCCGCGGATACGGGACACTTTAGCGAAGGGGGGGAGGGGGTCCCAGGAGGGTTCCTGAGACTAAAGCCTCCGTACAGCCCTGCTTGATTGCCCTCTGCTTCTTCCTCTTTTATCGCCCTCAGGGCAATCGCAGGGTCCACCGACGCCACCCACCACCCCCAAAACCGACGTGCAGCCGGGCAAGGCTGACCTGAAGCGAGAGGGGCGCCCGCTGCCAGAGGGGGGCAGACAGCCCCCCATCGACTTCCGCGACGTGGACATCGGCGAGCTGAGCAGCGACGTCATCTCCAACATCGAGACCTTCGACGTGAACGAGTTCGACCAGTACCTGCCGCCCAATGGCCACCCGGGGGTGCCGGCCACGCACGGCCAGGTCACCTACACGGGCAGCTACGGCATCAGCAGCACGGCGGCCACCCCGGCGGGCGCTGGCCACGTGTGGATGTCCAAGCAGCAGGCGCCGCCGCCGCCCCCGCAGGCGCCCCCACCGGCCCCGCCGGCGCCCCCGCAGCCGCCCGCGCAGGCGCCCCCCCAGCCGCCCGCGCAGGCGCCCCCGCAGCCGCCCGCGCAGGCGCACACGCTGACCACGCTGAGCAGCGAGCCGGGCCAGGCCCAGCGAACGCACATCAAGACGGAGCAGCTGAGCCCCAGCCACTACAGCGAGCAGCAGCAGCACTCGCCTCAGCAGATCGCCTACAGCCCCTTCAGCCTCCCGCACTACAGCCCGTCCTACCCGCCCATCACCCGCTCGCAGTACGACTACACTGACCACCAGAACTCCGGCTCCTACTACAGCCATGCGGCGGGCCAGGGCTCCGGCCTCTACTCCACCTTCACCTACATGAACCCGGCGCAGCGGCCCATGTACACCCCCATCGCCGACACCTCCGGGGTCCCTTCCATCCCGCAGACCCACAGCCCCCAGCACTGGGAACAGCCCGTCTACACACAGCTCACCAGACCTTGAGGAGCGCTTAGACAGAGAGCGACGATGGCCGTGATGATCATAAAAAGAACCCAAGAAATAACGCAACCAACCAGAATTTCCTTTGGACATTTTTTTTTCTTTCTTATTTTTAAAGACATGTACGCTGAAGGCAACTCGAACTCAGATTCCAAGACAGAAGCATTGACTATCCAAACGCGTTACCACCTTGTTGCGAATCAGTGGCCAGGCCACTCTTGGCTAGATGGACCCGCGGAACCGACGGGAAACTGGACTGCAAACCTTCAGAGCAAGCGTGGAGGATGATGGAGATGCGTGTGACCAGTTTGCTCAGTCTCTCTGCCTGTTTGGACTTTGTAATTATTTTTTAGCAGTAATTAAAGAAAAAAGTCCTCTGTGAGGAATATTCTCTATTTTAAATATTTTTAGTATGTACTGTGTATGATTCATTACCATTTTGAGGGGATTTATACGTATTTTTAGATACAAAAATTAAATGCTCTTATTTTTCCAACAGCTAAACTACTTAGTCGAACAGTGTGCCCTAGCTTTTCTTGCAACCAGAGTATTTTTGTACAGATTTGCTTTCTCTTACAGACAAACAGACAAAAAAAAAGTTTGTGTGTTGTATTAACCTACAGAAGCCACAGATTTGTGTTACGTGATCAGTTTGGGGGGTTAGCTTTGCTTAATTCCTCAGGCTTTCTGATTCAAGGAGGAGTTGCCTTAGAAAAATCAAGGCCTTATTTTGCAAATACGGAAGTAAACAATAGTCTAGAGACGATTTGGTAAGCTTTATCATATATATGTTTTTTAAACAAGAGAAAAACACCTTAAAGCCTTAAAACCATGCTGCTGGAAAATCCTTGTGCCCTCTTTTAGTGCATTTCCTCCTGTGTTTGCTCGCTCACCGCAACCTTAAGAAAGAAGCAAAAGGCAAGCAAAGGAGACGAAATCTGTTTGGGGAATGTTTCAGCAGCCAATACTGTGCCCCAGCACACTGCCCCCTGGTTGCCTGCCCGGGCCCCATGTGGAACACAGATGCTAGAATCCTCTCACTTACACTGTCACCTGTGCCTCTCTGAAAACCAGCAGTTAACTTCAAGACATTCCATGTGCTAAAATTATTTATTTTGTAAGGAGAGGTTTTAATTAAAAACAACAAAAAAATCTTCCTTTTTTCTTTTTTTTTTTTAAATTTACCTTCTTTAAAATAGGTTGTTGGAGCCGTCCTCAAAGGGTATGGTCATCTGTTGTTAAATTATGTCCTTAACTGTAACCAGTTTTTTTTATTTATCTCTTTAATCTTTTTTTTTTTTTATTAAAAGCAAGTTTCTTTGGATTCCTTGTCCTAGATTTGTATAAATGCCTTTTTGTCTGTCCTTTTTTTTTTTTCCTCTTTGTTGTTTTGTTGAAAACAAACTGGAAACTTGTTTCTCTTTTTGTACAAATGAGAGTTTGCAGATGTAGTGTATCACTGAGTCATTTGCAGTGTTTTCTGCCACAGATCTTTGGGCTGCCTAAACTGTGTGTGCGTGCGTGCGTGCGTGCGTGTGTGTGTGTGTGTATTGTGACTCAAAACAATGCAAGCATGTGTCATCGATGTTCCCCTATGTGTTCTCTTGGAGAGGGGGAGGAACGGGGAGGGGGGTCAGCCCACTGACAGACCTTAATTCTTAATAATTCTGTGGCTGGAGAGTGAGGATTGCTTTTTAAAAAAGACAGCAAACTTTTTTTTTTATTTAAAAAAAGATATATTAACAGTTTTAGAAGTCAGTAGAGTAAAATCTTAAAGCACTCTTATAATATGGCATCTTTCCATTTCTGTATAAAAGCAGATCTTTTTTTAAAAAAAATATTTCTGTAACTTAAGAAACCTGGCATTTAAATCATATTTTGTCTTTTAGGTAAGGTTTGGTTTGTGTTTGTGTTTTGTTTGTTTTGCTTGTTTTCCCCCCCAAACCTTTTGTTTTCTCTGTGAAACTTACCTTTCCTTTTTCTCTTCCTTTCTTTTTTTTGTATATTATTGTTTACAATAAATATACATTGCATTAAAAAGACAATGGCCTATGGACTTATTCATCTGGTTCTCCTGTTAAAAGGATGGTTTGAAGAATTGGGACACCAAAGAGATCATGACATCCCAATCATTGTGATGTTTTTATTTTTTATGCGCACTTCTGGCAATCCTAAAACCTGCTCTGAAGAAAAGACTGTGTCCCCAAAAATCAAAGCAGAAAAATCTTGAAAAGTGCCACCCCATTAAGTCACATAGAGAATTACACGTCCGTAGCTGCCATTCTGGCAAAGATGTTTGTTGTGGTTTTAACACTCTCATGCTTCAGGGCAAAAGCTGCTCCCTTGAAGAAGTCAGAGGGGGAATATTAGCCCTGAAATCAGTAGCTTGTCAGAAGACAGAATGCCAAAGGGGTGACTTGCCTGTCTGAATGTAATAGAGCAAAGCGTCTGTGATTATGAACACATAGCAAAGAAACGGGGCGTCCATTGAAAAGGCAAAGGAAGCCAAAGTAAAACTGTCCGAAGGAGACCAGGGGGAAATCTGTCCCATTAAGTCTCCTGGTTTATCTGCAGGCACAACGACAAGAGATTCCCTTCTTTTTCTGTTCCCTCCAGTTTAACTCATTCTGAGAAGATGCAAAGCCATCGTAGAAGTAATAAGACCTAATCCTGTTTTCCTTGGCCTCAGTTACATGGGAGTTTCCAGGATCAGAGAATCGTTCAGGTCATTTTTCATTAAACAGATGAAATCACTCCTTCCCTCCCACCCCCAACGCTGAGACACCCCACCTCCCCCCGACACACACACACCCCAGCTGATTGGGGAAGTGACTTTAAGGAGGCGAGTCTGCATTCTCATCTCAGGCTGGTTTCACTACTGGGCCCATGTCTCTGACAGTCTTAACCAGCGTCCAAACTTGGTTATTACCTCACATTGTCTGTTTTTGCTTATTGGATTCCTGGCTTGTGTCCCACGCGAGGATCATGGCAACCAGGAAAATGGTAGTTATCAAATCGAGGCAACATTATACTCTCCTCCTTTGCAAATTCCTTCAACAAACACTGATTGAGGGCCTATGACCTGCAGGGTGCTGTGCAAATCCCTCCCTGCCCCCCCAGACGGCAGACTCTGTTCCTTGTTTGTGCCATAGCGTCCGTTCGCTCAGGCCCAGAGTCTATCCTCCAAGGGTACAAAATCTCTATTTTTCCCCCTTGCCAAAACTCACAGCGTCCTTTTCAAAAGTCTCCGTGCTGTTCATTAGTTCTCGTACACCCTTGTGTGCCCTAAGTCTGTTGTCAATTAAAATCAACACATTCCATCCCATCACGACCACCGCTTTCCCCAAACCTCTACTGTTTGTCAGATTGCTCTCTCTTCTCCTAGAAATGTGCTCTTTTCCTCAGTATGTAACCTTTGGCAGACCTTCTTAGAGCCAGAATGTTCTGTTGAGACATAAACTTGCCAGGTGACCTAGGGCAAGTCTCTTACTTTCCTGTTCCTCGGTTTCCCTTTTTGTTAACGTTTATAATCCCTCCCTCATGAAACGGTCGTTTTTAGAACAGTTTTTAGCAGGGAGCCGCCTGGGAATTGACCGCATCAGAATTGACCGGCCTCTACAGGATTCCTCCTACATTAGGACAAGAAGGAAAGGGCAGAAAGGTTTTCACAAGCTCCCCAGGTGGGTCTGATACACAGGAAAACACAACAGACACTGGAGTGCAGAGCATGCTTCTGAATCGGCTCACCTCCATCCGCCGGATCTGGTCAAAGCCCAAGATCACCAGATTATAAAATACGTTAGAGGAATTTTTATTCTAAATCCAGAAATGCAGAGCTTATCACCTTGACAACAAGATCTTGATTGGAAACAGCAGAGTCCTCCAGACCAGAAAAAGCTTGTATGCAGATGCAGGGTTATTTGTTTATTTGTACTCAAAATAAAATCTCTCTCTCTTAACTATTTTAACAAAAAGGGATTTTTTAGCAAAACGGGATAAACAAAAGGGAATTGAAAAAACTCATTTAGAATCAGTCTTTTGCACTATTATTAAAATGGAACTTATGGATTAGTTTGAGCTGTGTGTTTGACTTTCCCACCTCAATGCCGTGCCTTCCCTTTCCTTCCCCTGACTTCCAAAATGAACATTTTTGAGGCACCACGGTGGCACTTTTTAACTTAAATTAATTGATGAACTATTGCTATACCAGAGATGGATTTCCTATGATGCTAAAGAAGCTTAAGCTTCACACAGGCTCCTTTGAAGGCCCTGTACTTAAACTTGTATTTTTAAAATTTATATTATTTTCTTAAAGAGCTCACCCCTCAAAAAAAAAAAAACACACACACACAAAAAAAACTGTATAAGCTTCAGGCCCCACAAAACCTAGGTCTGCCCCTGACTATAGCTGCTGGGCAGCAAACCATGACATCAGAGGCTGCAAACAAGATGCTTTTCTTTCTGTTCTCAGCAGTGCCTGATACACAGTAGGTGCTTAATAAATACCAACCTTTTATCATATCCACGGACCTGATGGCAATGTCACAGAACACGTTATTGGGAACCTATACCATAGCATTCTACCCCTTGACCTTACACGATTTTCTTATCCCTCTGAGACTCAAATGATTCTCATTTCTCGAATGATACTGTCTCGTGGGCATAATAGAGATTAAATGAAGTAAAGCCCACAAGAAATGTTAATTACCTGTCCTTGCTCATTCTTTCACTTCCCTCTTCCTACTCATTTCTTTTTTCCTTTCTTACACCACCTTTCCCCTGTGTTTTCTTAGGATCTCCCACTGCTTCTTGCAGCTGAAAAAAAAGTTTGCTGGACCCTGACTGGGCTTCTCTTTTTCCATCACTCACAGACTAGGACTGACTCTGGATATCTGAAGAAGAATCATTTTTAGACCAATACAACATGGGACAGGCAATGTCATATGTGCATTTATTTAAAACAACCAGGCAAAATGTGGGGCAATATGAACATTCCCTTGTAGTTTACTGCTAGATACGTTTCTTGAAATTTCAGGACTTTATACTGAACTTAATCCAGTTACCGTAATTTCATGCTGCCATATTCCACTTTAGGAAGATTTATACTCCCATTCTTCTCCTAAACATTTTTGGAACATCTCCTGTGGGTTAAGATTCAGCAGTGAACGAGACAGACATAACCCATGCCCTCATGGGGTTTCCATTTTGGGGTGAAGAAGGCAGCGGAAAACAAACAGTACTCCCTGATATTTTCTTGTTCATGTGCTATGAAAAAAAATGCAACTCATTAGGGCCAGTTGGGAGGCTATTGTAGCCATCCAGGTGAAAGATGATGGTGGCCTGGTCTAGGATGGCGGAGGGTCAAGGTAGATGATGGATTTAGGAATAACTTTGGTGGGACCTTCACGAACTCGCTTTTTCTCTCCTGATCTCCATCCATTTTTCACTGACATGAAATTTACTCTGACCCAATTTACATAGAGGTGACCCACTCTATCTTAGCCATTCCCTCCTGCCCACCAAGAATAATCTTGTATTAGTCTCTCTACTTCTTGATAAAATACAGATTCATGTATCTCACAATCTTCTTTTTCACCGGAGACATCAAGAGAAGGATCCAGTCCCTGGAATCCAAGAGGGTCTCTTGATCTCCAGAGACTTGGTTACTGCACCCCACAGGTTTATGGAACCAGAAATTTGGAAGGTATGATGAGAAGTCTCTTAGTTTGGTTGGACTCTCATCGCAAAAGTCCTTTATCAGCATCTCAGCTGTTGAATGACTCCTCAGTGTTTCCTAGAAGGTTTGCATTGATTGACAGTTCACTTCTCCTGTCAGGGAGATTTTTTTTTTTTTTTCAGGGAGATTTTTGATGCTGGAAAATCTTATCTCTGCAGTTTCCATCCAATGGTCCAAGGTGACCTACCTCTACACCAACATGATATGAGTCTTGTCTTTCTTCCAAATGACAGACCTTCAACTATTTGTACAGTTTTCAAGTTTTCTTTTAGTTGTTTTTTTTACCGTGTTAGAATTTCCAGTACATTTTACATTATGATATGGTTCCCAAGCCCTTTCATATCTTGCCATTTTTCTTTGCATGTACTTCACTTACCAAAATTTCTCTCAATTTAGCATGCCCAGAATTATTTCCAGGACTCCAAATATGGTTTGACTAATATGGAATACAAATAGATTCACCCCTTTTGTCACCGGAAATTGTGCTTCTATTAATTGAAATTTAAATTGTATTTGTTGTTGTAGTAGCCAAATCACCAGAAAGCCCTCACCAATCCTGTCATTGTGCAACTGAATTTTTGAACTCAGTTACCAAGCTTTACATTTACCTCTGTCTTGACGGGAGAGTGACATATACAGATTCAATGGAAGGAAAAAGAGGAAAAGGGACGGACATCATTGAGCCCTTACTTTGCCAGGCACTGTGACAGATGTTTTATATACATGATCTCATTGAATCCATTTAATAACCCTTAGAGACAGGTGTTATTATTACAGTTTTATTAAGTAGGAAACTGAGGTTCAGAGAGATTAAGCAATGAACCTAAGGTCACGTAACTAGTAAACATTATAGACAATTAGCATGGACTCCCCCACCCCACAGCCTGTCTCCCCTGCCCCCCAACCTAGTCCTGTTTTCAAAAGAGAATTTGAAATAGAGTTTTTAATGGAGAAAGGAGAATAAATTCTTTTGTTGTAGATTATGTTACAGGAAATATCTTTAAAGCAAAATTTGACCTCTGACACACATCCCCACAGCCATAGTTCAAAACCTTCCAATGGCTACCTATTCACTTGGAATACAATCTAAATTCCTTATCATAGGCTATCATGTCCTACTCCAGGGGTTTGCAAATTATAGCCCACGGACCAAATTCGGCCCACCACTTACTGCCGCAAATAATGGTTTATCAGAACATAGTCACACCCGTTAGCTTACATACTATGAACACGACTTTCATGCTATGATAGCAGAATTAAGTAGCTGCAACAGAGGTCATGGCCAGCATAGCTTAAAATATTCACTAGCTGATCTTTACAGAAAAGCTTTGCTGACCCTTTTTCTACAGAGTCCAGCCCTTGCCTATTTCTGTGGCCTCCTCTCTTACCATCATCCTCCTTATTCCCTATGTTACCACCCTTCTGCCTTCTCTCTCGTTCTCGAATCTGCCAAGCTCTTTGCCAATTAAGGGCCTGTGCACTTGCTACTTCCTCAGCCTAAAGCACCCTTTCATCAGAATTTTCGGTTGTTTCCTTTCCATTTATCAGATCTCACCTCAAACATCACCTCTGCCAAGGGACCTTACCTGACCGTCCCAGATCAGAGAGCCCACACTGCTATCGCCCCAGTCACTCACTCATTTTTCTGTATATTTTTGTAACACCGTCACTTCCTGAAATGATCTTTGCCGTTTACGTTCCTCTCCTCTGACTAAGGCTTTGAACTTTGCCTGGTAACCAACTTACCTCTAGTGCCTAGAAAAGTGTCTGACGCATAACAGGAGCTCAGAAATTGTTTACTGTTGAATTCATTAATATTTCAAGTCGTTTTTATTGCCCTAGATTCCGAGGTAGGAATTGAGAATTAGGGGTTCAAAGGCCAAAAGTCATCAATTACTCTGTAATTAAATCATAAATTTAGTGAACATTGGATGAGCATTCGCTACGTGCCAGATAGGATTTGGGGACTCCAAAACGAATAAGAGAAGGAGCTCACAAGGAAAAGGATGGAGGTAAAGTAATTAAACCAACAATAGTGATGAGTGTTAAGTTAGAGGTGTGCACAGAATCCTATACAAACACAGAAGCCGGAAGCAGAGGGAGCCTTCTGGAGGAGGAGGAGGTCGATTAGCTGAGGAGAAACATTTCAGACACAGAGAAGGGACTTTCTGAAGCAAGAAAATGGAGATCGGAAACAGATTCTCACTTGGGGACCGCTACAAGTTGGTCTGGTGTGACCAAGACTGGATGTGGGTAGGTAAATGGCGGAGAATTAGTTGAGAGATAAGCAAGGGTAGAGTCCTAGGGAACTTTAGGAGGATTTTAACCAGGGTGGGCACAAGAGCAGTTGTGTGCTTTAAAAAGTTGGGGTGGCATCATTCCAGCCCAGACTTTTGACTTTGCTGTCAAAATCCAAGAACAGGGAGACCACTTAGGAGTCTCTTGTTCCATCTACTGGGGAAGAGTGAAAGCCTGAGCTGAGATCAAGGCAGTGGCAGTAAAAATAGAGAGAGGATGACGGCTCTGAAGAGACTCAAGGGGTTGAGGTGGAAGGGTGTGAGAACTAGTGGGATGTAGACACAGAGGATGAAGTCAAGGATAACCTCTGTGCTCTGTCTTCAGTGTCAAGGTGAGAGGTGGTGCCATTTAACCAACACTGGAATATAGGAACGTGCTCAGAGATACTCAGTGGGCACTTGGACAGACATGCCAGCTATAATATTGAGCAAACATGGCATGTGGATTGGGATCAACACACAACTTTATTTTTGCCTTTACTGTCTCTTTAGACTTTATTCCAGAGCTGGGATCTTCCCTTGGCCCTGAGTGACCCTTGAGGGTGGAATTGGGAATTGGGGCCATAAGAACGGAACTTTTCCCAACATTCTCAGAAAATCAAAAGTCCTCTGGTTATTTAGTGAAAAAATAAATAGTCTTGTTTCAGTCCTTGAAATGTCCCATCCCGGGGAATACCTAAACCGGCTTAATATTAAATCTTCTCCCCTCCTCAACTCATGATTGTTTCAGGATGGAAAGCTGGAGTGGGGAAGAGGGATGGTCCTACCCTTCTCTGCACATCCCGTCTGCTGTGTTCTGCCTGCCCAACAGATTCGAAGGGGATTGGACAGGTAGGGGAGACGAGGAAAGGGAAGGGAAGGGGACTTGTATCTGGATGGCATCACACTCTTGGGTCCTCATAGATGGTTAAAGCTGGCATCCCTCGTGGGCCAGGCTCTTGATCAGAGCTGGTTCTTTTTCTCCTGGGGCACTTTTATGACTCCTTATTCATGCAGTCGTCTTAACTCAGAAAGATACACTGCTATTCAAACTGGTAGTTTTCAACCCTTACCCCACTTCTGAGCATGCTCAGAATACCTCCGGCCTTGTTCAGCGGTGAGGTCTCCTTGCCCCTGCAGGAGACTCTGCTACACGGGACCTAAGGTGACCCCGTGCTTGCTCTCTCTCCCAGAGAACCACGTTAGGTAAGTGGAAACACACCACTTAGCCAAGAGAAGTCAGCACCTCTCACATCTTACCCAAGTTACCTAGACTCTTGAGCCAGGCACCATTTCTCTGTGTTCCCCACCTATAAATACTCATTCCAAAGCTTTATGAGCAACCTCTTTAAAGGCCCATTTGCTAAACTTAGGGTTAGTGAATAACACCACCCCACCTCTCCATCGAAGAGAAGATGAATATCCATTGCATGGCATCGACTCTCTGAGAATCAGCCTTCACAGATTTTCTTCTCCCTTTCTGATCCACCCCTCCTTTATTTTCTAGAGGCAATTTTTTTAAAATTACGTACTATGAAATGCATAGCTCTTAAGTGTATAACTCAATAATTTTTGATAAACGAATACATCTGAACAGCGACCACCTGAATCCAATTCTAGAACATAAACGTCACCCCAGAAAGTTCTCTCATTCCCTCTTTCAGTCAATCCCCATCTCCCACAGACAACCACTGGTCTGATTTCTATCACCACACATTAGGTTTGCCTGTTCTTGAACTTCATACGAATGGAATCATATAATATGTACCAATTTATATCTGGCTTCTTTTGCTCAACAAAATTTCTATGAAATTCATCAATGCTTTTGCATGTATTCAGTAGTTCATTCTTTTCTCTTGCTGAGTAGTATTCCATTGTATAAATATACAACTGTGTGTTTATCCATTTTCCTCGTGATGGACATTTGGATTTTTTTTTTTTTTTTAGTTTGAACTATTGTGAATAAAACTAATATAAATCTCTCTTGGGCAAACACCTAGAAATGTTATTGCTGGGTCATAGAATAGATAAATGCTCAGCTTTGTAAGAAACTTCAAAACCATTTTCCGAAGTGCATAAATCATTTTACACTCCCACAAGCAACCTAAGAGTAGTCCAGTTCCTCTACATCAATACCAACATTTGTTGTCAGATTTTCAAATTTTGACACCTGTTTTTGCAAGTGTGAAATGGTATCTCATGCTTTTAATGTGCATTTCCAATGACCTCTCTTCCTCCAAGACCTGTGTAACTCCCTTGCACGTTGTTTTGCATTACAGAATTCATATGACATCAGATCTGACGACCTCCTACTCTTTTGGAACCCAGATGTTTATTTCCCTTCACTGGATGGGAAGAGTTTGAATATCCATTTTTCTTATGACTTTTCATTTTTGCAGCTGCCTCGGCACTGTATGAATCCAGCAAGAGCCATACAGGGCATGCCAAGCACTGTGAGGGAGCCGATTGTGCTGGCTTTCCAGGTCCATCTGGAGATTAATAGGGCCGGGAATCCAGGAGCATCTAATGGGGGGCTCTTAGCTCCTTTACAGGCAGCTTGGGAGGGTGGAGGAAGTCAGGATAAGGGAGGGAAATGTGAAAACCCAAATAAACGTCGGAACTTCTAGGTGGTGCTTATTCAAATTACCCCAAATTCTCTGACCTGTGGGGAGCTAACCCACATCTATGCAGATAAGGGACCTTACAGAAAGACGGTGTTTGTGGGGCTTTCATACTTTATAGCTTAAAGCCCCTAGAAAGGGTGAGATTTGCTCCTTTTCTGAGTGTCCCACGTCTCCGTAAATTCAGCAAACAAGAGACGTTTCTTTTCTAGGGTCCCCCAAAACAGCGATAGGGCAAGGAGTTTGGAGCCTCATTTCCCCTTAAGCCTGAGACCCCTGAATCCCAGAATGATCAAGCTTTATTCGCCGTCTGCCCAGTCAAGGGATCTGCCTCTCTCCAGAACCAATTTTGAAAGTCCCTGAAATTTCTGAAGCCGTCACTGAACATGAACACACATCTGACCTCTGAGTTGATTTCATCACCCAGCTGGCCCCTGTCTGAACCCCTGCCTCCATGGAGAATTCTTGAAATCCATCCTATTCTCCACCTGCAGCTGTTTTCTGGGATTTGAAAAAAAAAAAAATGATACAGCATTTTTAAGTCTCCCCAGTGTCCCTGCTCCTTGATCTCCTATTCCCACCAAGACTCTTTCCACTCCAATTTTCAACTGTGTTATCTGGTCATTTCGATTCAATCATAGTGCGAGTTGTTAACTCTTTATTTATTTATTTATTTATTTATTTGGGCTGCGTTGGGTCTTCGTTGCTGCGCGTGGGCTCTCTCTAGTTGCGGCGAGCGGGGGCTACTCACTGCGGTGGCTTCTCTTGTTGCGGAGCATGGACTCTCAGCACACGGGCTTCAGTAGTTGCGGCACGTGGGCTCCGTAGTTGTGGCTCGCGGCCTCTAGAGTGCAGGCTCAGTAGTTGTGGCACACGGGCTTAGTTGCTCCGCGGCATGTGGGATCTTCCTGGACCAGGGCTTGAACCCGGGTTCCCTGCAGGGATTGGCAGGCAGATTCTTAACCACTGCGCCGCCAGGGAAGTCCCAGTTAACTCTTGAAACCAAGCCTGCACCTCATGCCAGGCAGCAAAATTAAGACGGCAGGAAAGTAACTTGAGCCAACAGAGCATCCGAAATCAGCCATGAGCAGTAGTGGATCAATGAACATGAGGCCAAATGAAATTCACCTGTCCAGCTAGAGGTCGGCACCCATAGCTATTAACCAAAACAGTCCTCATGGGCACATAGTATAGAAAGAACTGTCTTGCTCTGGTCTACCCAGCCACATTGCTCAAGAGGTCATAATCATCAAGACAACAAATGTTTCTTTCTCATTTACCACCTGACAGGCTCAATGCTAGAAGCCAGTGGTACAGAGGGACCTCACACCTAGTAGGGAGAGATCCCCATTCAACAAGGATATTTAATAAATTATGGAGAGTTATGTTCCTGGATTAAATTTAGTCCAGGGAGTTCAGTGAAATAAAAAAGAGCTTAGAGTCAGGAGTTCCCTAGTTTCTAAATGTCTTCGTCTGAATGTGTAGTGCTTTTAAATACCAAATGAAAAATGAAAGATTCTTTAATCCATAAATAACTTGATTACCAGAAAAATAAAATCAATATCCTGGTTTGTAGAGCCATCTTCCATTTGATGGGCATTTAGATTACCGTATGTGGCCTACGTGGTCACACGTACCCTCCGCGTTACACTTTATTACAACTTTAGTGATTTAACGGAAACTCTAATTCCCGTTCATGACCGAAGGTGGAGTGGCAAATTCCTCGCTTTCCCAGAAGCTCCGTCTGGTCTCGTATGAGAGCTACACTCTTCCCCCACGTTGCCACATTTTCCCCTCTTGATTTCTGCCCAGCGCAAAAGTCCCTCTGGAGAAACAGTCCAATAGCTTTTGACAGGGAGCCAGTGATTATGACTAAATGTCTTTTCTGCTTATTCAGTGTACCATCCTGGTCAATCGTGGACAAAAATGACATGGTGTGCCAACTTGCTGTCAACCTGATGTGCCAAGACACTGACAAAATCCAGGTTTCAACAAAGTTGGGGGATTTATATGATGTGGAAGAAGGAACAGCCGCCCTGCACAGTTAACTACCAGCCTCAGTGAGGGGGCTTCTTTGCACATCTTCTCCTGATACATTAAAAGGTAATTCCATCTGTCTTGCAGTCTGGCTTGGAGAGTAAGGAGGGGAGGAAGGGCGTAGGGTCGATCTGATGACCTGCGGGGTGGGCAACAGCTATGCTGAGGACATTATTTTGGGTGATGCCCGCCCGGCCTGGGAGCAGAATCTTGACAGACAGACTGCAAGCCCCTCAGGCAAGGACACACCCCACAAGCTGCTGTGGTCCTGCCACAGCTGTTTCCGTTTTTTATGACGATTTTCTCCGCGTTTCATTTTTCCAGGCCAAAAAGAAGCTCAGGGGGGCCCATCTGTTTCTCTCTTGTGCTTTTCCCCGTTCCCAGGAGCAAGGCAGACGCAGGCACGTGTGCACACACACTCCACACCAGGCACCTCCAACTCCTCTCCGGACAACAAAGAACGGAACCAGCAGTGAACTCTCTCCATCCACCCTGACGACACTCCAGGCACCTGTGATGAGAGGCACCCCTGGGAGAGGAGGTGGTGTCCTCAGAAAGCTTTAAAGGAAGAGTGTCTGTTGACAGCAGCCTCGGATGCAGGAGCAAACCTTCCCCTGAAAACAACCGTTTTTCTTCCTAGGAGAACTTGCAGCTTTGTCTTGATTTTACTTTAACTTTTCTACTTAAAACAAAAACAGAAAAACGAACAAAAACAGGCCTAATGGTTTAAGCCCACAGTGCAAATTCACTCAAATTCCAGAAAGCCTAAGAGAAATTATGCCATCAGGTTTAGGAAAAGTTAGAAAAAAATTGAAAGACCAACTTGCCCCTCAAGAGAGAAAGGAGTAGTGCCATCCCTGAAAAGGGCACTGAAAGAGCTGGGCAATGTCTCTAAGGCCCCAAGGACAAAGCTAGGGCTTTGAGGATGTCGTCACACCGAAGTACCCAAACCGGACTTTTTATGACTATTTATCCTTCACTCTGTGGCAGGAGGATGTCTCCACGTTCTCCACCCAGAAGAGCTGTTGCCTCTCATGCCGAAGTTGGTAGAATTCCCTTCTTGCTTCTGCTGTCATCAGAGTTTTCTGGAGCACTAACTTTCTTATGTTTCTGGATCGTTCAAGAACCTCCAGCACTGGATCCTAAGAACAATCTCAGCCAAGTAAACCTTTAGATTCTTTTAAGCCCCTCTCCTCCTCCTTCCCCGATGGATCCACCTCCAGTCATCTCTCTGGATAATCTGTCCTCCACCCCCATCACAGTGCTGGATCATTCATCCCTGTACATCGGGGTTTCTCAGCCTCAGCACTATGGGCATTTTGGGGGTGTGGGGGAATGTCCTGTGTATTACAGGGTGTTTAGCAGCGTCCCTGACCTCTAACCTCTCAGCTTCAGAAGCATCACTCCCCAGCTGTGACAATACTTAATAGTCACTAGATATTGCCAGATGTCCCCTGGGGCAGGGGAACAGCTGCCTTGGTCTAGAACCATTGCTGCGGGTCTATGTTCTTGTGATTCTTGGTCTAGAGCATACTCCTACTACCTCCCCTTATTTAAATCTTTGAAGACTTGAGTCACGTCCTCTGAAGACCTCGAGTGAGTCACTCCTGAGCTGGTGTATCCTATGCCTTTTCCATGCTACCTCGATAACACCCAGGTATTTACTTGCATTTTACTTTTACTTTGTCACTGCTTCCCAACTGTTTTATGTGCGTTTGTTTATTTTTTACAGCAATAGTTTTCAAGCTTATAGATGACTAGAGTTGTGCCTTACATTTTTTTTTTTTTTGGAATCACCTGTAGCACTTAGCAATTAATACAGTGTTGCATTCATCACAGAGTACATGGCACATAGTAAGCCCTCGATAAATATCAGTGAAAGGAAGGAAGGAAGGAAGGGATAAAGGAAAGAAAGAAGGAGGAAGGAAGGAAGGAAGGAAGGGAGGGAGGAAGGAAGGAAGGAAGGAAGGAAGGAAGGGGAGAGGGGAGGGAGAAAAAATATTTAGTATCTTCTTGTAGAATGAGAGAACGAATGGTATTTCTTAATTATCTTACCCTTGCCAAGGTATTCCTTTGTCCCCTTACTAGTAACTGCTTGCCAAATCACTGAAATCATCATCAGAAAGCTGAAGTCCGGGTAGCCCTGACTTTGGGCTTGGATGCAAATAGGACCCTGCTTTCTGATAACTTCTGATTTGAAACTTCCCCAAATGCAACCATCTTAAACCAAAAGTGATAGCATGTGTAGTTTTGTTTTGTTTTTCCATCGGTGAGTGCACTTAGGAGCTCCTGCTGCAAGTATGGTCCAGACCTTGGGTCTCCTCAGCACAAACTCAGAAGAACCTCCAGATGGTCTATGAAGGTGGATCAGTGGTGAAGATAAGGAAGGCATGAAAACACCTGAAAACCAAGCAACCAAAATGGACAACCACTGACCACACTCTTACAAGACCTGTGCATGTGGATTAGAGTTAGGGCGAGGTCTATCCAAGCTTGACGTGGGACTGAAGGGAGAAACTGAGCTGGAGAGTAGAAGACAGAGTCATCTCATTGATGACTTCTAAATTGCCACCCTGGAGGTTGCAGATAGGAAAACGGAAGCAAACAAACAAAAACCCAAGATGTGTTAGCCTGGGTCTTCTGAGAAGCAGATGCTGAGATGGGATGATGTGCAAGGATGTTATTAGAGGACATGCCTTTGCGAAGGAACATGGGTGGGGGGGTGGGGAGCTGGCTGAGCTGGGAGAGCTCTCAGACCACCAGGCAAGTCTGACCCCAGATGAAGCAGAGGTAAAAGCAGGCCATATGGGAATTATCCAGCCAAAGTCGGCCTTCACAGGAATGCTGGGTCTCCCAGGAGCAGGTCTCCCTCAGCATGGGATCCTTGCTGGGCTCAGCCCTTGGCCAGAAGCAGCCTGAGGGAGGCGTGGCTTCGGCAGCAACATGGGGCCGGGTTTCAGAGAGCAGCCGCCAAAGCCTTTGTGCAGCTACACTCCCTGTAGGTGGAGGTGCATTCTCATGGGAGACAGGGAAGGGGGACATTCACCTGAATTAAAGGAGATTGTGTGCATCATTGGTGAAGAAAGGGATGGTACTGACTCAGCCCACAAGCTCAGGAACGCTTGAAAACTATGTTCAGAGCCATTGCCTTCTCTCACGTGCTCTCTGAGTGCAAGTAACAGCTCCTCACATGGTGAGCCAGTTGGTTGTATGCAGAGTAAAGATCCTTCATTTTCTTTCCTGCTGTGACACTTAAATTTTTCTTTTTAACTATAAAAATGCCCTGCTTGTTGTGAATAATTAACAAATTGCAGATGTGTAGAAATAAGGCGTGGAAGGGCCCACACTCTCCAGCTTCCAGTGGAAACCTCTGTTAACCACTGCACGTGCCCTTCCATTGCGCATGTGTCCGGTAAGTGCAAGAATGAAAAGCAGGGCAACGTGATTTACTGGACGTCCATCTCTCTAGCACTTTGTGCTGAACACCTGTCTTTTTTGATCCTCCTGATGACCCCAGGAGGTAGGAGGGCTCGTTAGCCCCACGTCCCAGGTATTTGGATGAGAAGGCAGCAGTCAGAGGAACCAATGAAACACTGAGAGGCAGGTGGGCTGAGAGTTAAACTAGGGCCAGAAAGCAAGGAGCTGACAGCAGAGAACCACTGACCAGATTCTCTGTCATGACTCTGAGCTTCTGGGCAGAGAACCTGCAGCTCATACCAACGCTGATCCTATTCCTCTCTCCCAAAGATTATGCTAGAATTTCTCTCTCAACAAGGTATCTTATATGAACTCTGTGAAAGGTTTCCCCACTCTCCCTGGGAGACAGATTGGGTGTCTTCCTTCCATGAGTGTCAAGACTGCATTTTGACCCAAGATTCAAGGGGGAAAAAAAAGATCTGTCCATTCATCTACTCATAATAAATTGCCTGTCCTACCTTTCAGAATAAAATACCATAGAATAACATAAATACCATAGAATAAAATACCATATCAGGGAAAAGTTGATTCCTAAAAATGCTGCAGAGCTCTCATCCCTGTAGCATACAAACAGACTATTCCATAACCTCCAAATCTTACACTACTCTCAACTGGTTGTACATGCTTTTGAACAAGCAGGCGCTACCCCAGAAGGAAAGAAAATAATACCACCAGGGATGCTAAACTTGCACCATGTTTACATTTGATCATCTCTATTTTCAGGGCTGTGAGATCTGCCCACTGGGCTTTATTCTCTACTTAAGGGATGATTACCCTGAGTTGCCAGGGCTCTGAGTTCCTCATCGCTGCCAGTGGTCTCAAGTAATAAATTCCAAGTCGCTGTTAACGTGGCCAGAGAGATTTTTAAGACTCCTATAGACAGCAGACAATTAACCATCTCCTATCAGCTGGAAAATCAGCTCAATGGTTATTCAAGTTCATGTCCAAACTCCTTTACATTAAGGAAGGCTTAGTAAGGTTCCTCCAGTTTCAGAACTAGAATCCCTCTGAAGCTATGGAGACAGGAAGAAGTCCAAAATGGGAGCCAGCCATGAGGAGGAAGGGTTATGCAAAGTCCTATGTGCATGTGGGTTGTAAGTCAATTACCATAGTCACTAGTTGCTTTCTTTTTTACCCAAATCACTTTATTGGAGTAGTTGTGCAAATAAGCCCTACAAGATACCAGCCTATACATTTTTTAAAAAAATATTTATTTATTTTTGGCTGTGTTGGGTCTTCGTTTCTGTGCGAGGGCTTTCTCTAGTTGCGGCAAGCGGGGGCCACTCTTCATCGCGGTGCGCGGGCCTCTCACTATCGCGGCCTCTTCTTGTTGCGGAGCACAGGCTCCAGACGCGCAGGCTCAGTAGTTGTGGCTCACGGGCCTAGTTGCTCCGCGGCATGTGGGATCTTCCCAGACCAGGGCTCGAACCCGTGTCCCCTGCATTGGCAAGCAGACTCTCAACCACTGCGCCACCAGGGAAGCCCCAGCCTATACATTTTTTTTCCAGTTTGCTCTGTCACTGGAAATTTATGTGCAAGTGTGTACTTACCTGGGGCAATTTGTAAAATGGCCAAATGGAGATACTTGACAGTGGCTGGGGCACCAGCATGGATCACAGATCATTCCTGCAGTGAAGCAGAAGGAAACGTTGGTGCACAGAGCACGTCTTCCACCCTCCGTATTGGGGGCGCTGGCCACCAACTCAGAAGGGAGGTGCCATAATCAAGCACCACCAGGAGGGATGCTGAGAGCAGATTCCTGTGTCATCCCAGGGAACATGGCGGGCAGGACTGATTATTGCTTGGAAGACCTCATGAGTGAAGATGGCAGGGAACTAACACAAATAAGACAAACAAGTAAGCCTTCCGTAATGTGGACTCAATTTCCATTGTTGACTTGATTTCTCACGAGTCTCCTTTTCAACCGTTCTCTGCTCCATGAATGACCGAGTCCCCTCCCCAATGCCTTTCCCCATCGCTGTATATGCAAATTCTCTCTGGAGTTCAAGAATGTTACCTCCTTCACAAAGCCTTCTGTTAGCCCTCCTTTATCCCATTTTATGGCAATTACGGCTTGGGGTGGTACTCTTGCCTAAGGAGTGGTCATTTTAAAACAATTCTGACTATACCAATCTCCTATGTTAAAATATCTCAAAGGCTCTCCTTGTTTATAGAATAAAGTCCGATCTCTTTTATCAAACCTGGTAAGCTCTTTGTGACCTGGCCTCTCTCTATTCTGAGCAGCTTTATCTCTGCCTCTCCTGGCTTTGTTTGCTTTGCCCTTTAAGCGAAAGAAATACCATACTACTTGTCACTCCTCGCCGTTTCTCATAACTGTGGCTGGACCTGAATGGGTTCTCTTAGCTGATCTCTTGACCCCTTCACTTGGGTAACTCCTACTCATCCTCCAAGCCCTAACTGTGAGTCACCTCCTTCAGGAAGCTTTCCCTCCCCTGAGCTGGGTCAGCTTGCCCTCTGTACTCTCAGAGCATCTTAACACCCCCTCTTTTCTAGCATTTACCACACATTGTATTGCAATGATCTGTTGTCATACATGTTCTTCCCATGGGATTGAAACTTCTGTGAAGATGATGTCAATGTTTTATCTGCAATCCAATACCTACAGAGCATTTTTTTTTTTTGTCTGTCACTGCTGTGAATGTAATTGGGGCAATATAAAACTTTGGTGGAATGTTTTATTTCCTAATCACTCTGATTCCCATTCCTTTGACAGAGTCACAAGGAAAACAAAGCTCCAAGAGGCGTCAGGGTTCTTGCCCACCTGGTACCTATCCTTGTATCTGGTTCCTCCTGGCATTATTGGGGTTGTTGATAGAAACTGTCTTAGTTTGGGCTGCTGTAATAGAATATCATAGACTGGGTGACTTATAAACAACAGAAATTTATTTCTCATAGTACTTGAGGCTGGGAAGTCCAAGATCACGGTAGAGGACCATCTTCTTGTCTTCTTGCTGTGACCTCATAAGGCAGAAAGGGGCTAGAGAGCTCTTGGGGGGGGGGGGTGGTTGGAGGAGGAGGGGACTCCTTTATAAGGGCACTAATCCCCTTCAGGAGGGCTCCACCTTCATGATCTAATTACCTCCCCAAAGCCCCCACCTCCTGATACCATCACATGGGGGTTAGGATTTTAACATATGAATTTTGCAGGGAAACAAACATTCAGTCTATTCAGAAATATATCAACTTCCATGTACCCAGGCCAAGGAAATCTTATTATGAGATGACTTCATTAGTGACACATCATTATTTTAACCATATTCAAACCTTAGGTGTGTCAAGAATTAGAAAGTTAAAAAAAGAAAAACATAAAATAATAATTTTAAAAAATCCACACTGAAATTTCCTCTCATTAAGAAGGAATTTCAACACTCTAAAAACTAGAAAGTAACATTAGGTTGCAATGATTTCCATTCCCAAGCCTGGAAATGACAACGGTAACAGTGAGATCTAACAATTCAAAGATCTATGAAGGAAAAATAAAATATTACTAAGCCTTGAAATTCCTGTAGAGTGCAGTCTGGGCCTTGAACTTGTACCTTTTACGGGAAATCTATTTGAATGCAGATTATAACTTTCTACCTGGGGTTACTGATCTGTTTTGCAACCAAATCAAATAAGAAAGGCTTTTTCCAAAGTGGGGCCTGGGCAGGGTTTGAATTTGTCATCCACCTCTTGTGCCTCATTCTCTAGGTCTTTCTTGGTGATGGCTGCTCTAATGGCCACCTCTCCTCCTGCCCGCAGCCCAGCTGTTCAGGAACAAAAGAAGTGGGGCATATTGCATGACAAGAGTGTGAGGAAATGAAGAGCAGCATCTGGGGAGGATGAAGAAAAGCAAAACAAGTGTAAAGTCTGGAAGCAGTTAGACCAGAGTTGTCTTCCTGTCTGCAAACGGGAATCAGTTATTATTTATGCTGTTGTTCAGCTAGATTTTATCTGAATCTGTATCACAGCCTGGTGAATTGATAACAATGTTTCTAGGGGAAAAATACATTCTGAATTCCGAACAAGGTTGTAAATGAAGGTTTGGAAAAGAGTCTGTTCTTACACTGGAAATTACATGTATTTTTATTCACAAACCTTAAGATTGGAGTCAATATTTTTAGGTGCTTTCTCAAAACTCTTAATTCTTCCTGAGCTTGTCATTAACCCAAATATCTGTTTATGCCCCCAAAAGTGATCACAATTGATGGTTAAAACTAACATTTTCAGGACTTTACTTTCGACCCCGTTGAATTTCATTTGGCTTATTTGGATCCATTCCTGCCAACTCTCAGATCATTCTGAGTTTTGATTGGTGAAGCTATCAACATTAGTTATGCCTTTCAATTATTGATCACAAACACGTCACAAGCATTTCTTTTTTTTTTTTTTTTTTGAAATTAATTAATTAATTTATTTATTTTTGGCTGTGTTAGGTCTTCGTTTCTGTGCAAGGGCTTTCTCCAGTTGCGGTGAGCGGGGGCCACTCTTCATCGCGGTGAGCGGGCCTCTCACCGTCGCGGCCTCTCTGGTTGCGGAGCACAAGCTCCAGATGCGCAGGCTCAGTAGTTGTGGCTCACGGGCCTAGTCGCTCCGCGGCATGTGGGATCTTCCCGGACCGGGGCACGAACCCGTGTCCCCTGCATTGGCAGGCGGATTCCTAACCACTGCGCCACCAGGGAAGCCCACAAGCATTTCTTTTAAGGCTTCATCTAATTTTTCTTGATTAAAATGTGGAACGGGACTGAGGCAAAGTAGAATCCAAAAGATCCTCCTCTGGAGATTTTCTGTCATGTTAACTCCCATTCAGTGTTGAACAACTGAAATATGTTTATGAGAAATGGCCATCTTGAGCACAAGAACAAATTGGTTTTATATCTGTTTCAAGTCCATTTTTTTATATTATTTTATTTTTTAATTGAAGTATAGTTGATTTACAATTTTGTGTTAGTTTCTGATATACAGCAAAGTGATTCAGATATATATATATAAATTTATATATCAATAAAAAATTATAATATAATTTATATATATATTTATATGTTTTATATAAATTATAGATAGATAGATATAGATATAGATATGTATATATAGAACTCAAGTCCATTTGCTAATGTCATCCTGTCTTGGGTACCACTCAGTTATGATGCTAGAGCTTCATGAGTCAAGACCAGACAGTTGATTGGTCCTTCCATCTCACCCTCTAATAAAGAACTCACAAAAAGTATATTTTAAATTACCACCTCTTTGCTTTACATCTAGTGAAAATATCTATTTTGAAATATTAAATTACAGTATAGGAAATCAAATATTGATATTTCTCGAAACTGAGCCTCAGTTTTTAAAAAAAGTGTGAGAAGTGCTGCTAAAGTACCCAAGACTCATCCTCCAAGCCAGTGGAGAAGCCATGCGCTCCTTACTGAGATGCCCTGTTTCTTCTCTGCGGGGACACTGTGGGGCAAAGCTAAGCGACTCAAAATTACTTTTAGATGCAGTCCTTTCAGCCCTGGCAATCAAGTCTTGTTCTGGGGAGGAGAGAACACTTCATACCTTGAGACACATTGTAGATAAGCCTTCTAGAACTTGCAGCAACTGCAGTAAAATGAGTTAGTTGGGCTCCTCAGCTACCCTACTAGATACAATGTGACCAAACTGGGACAGTCCCTTCCCAAGGGCACTATGTGCTCCTGGGCTGTGCGGTCCCACGGTGGTGGTAGTGGTGGGGGACAGCAGGGGAGGGGTGAGGGTGGGGCTGTCAACATACTCAGACATCTACCAGCCTAAGGACCCACCTGGGTTATTTTCTAAAGGGACATGGAGACAATGGAGGCCACTGAGTGGGAGAACTAAGTAGAGGAGAGAGGAAGGATGCTGACACCTGACACTTATGGTCCTTACAGTGTGCCAGTGGTGTTCCAAGCATCTTCCCTAATGGGCAGAGACATTAGGGTACCAATTATACCTATAAGGATACTGGGGCCACCAAGACTTAAGTCACAGTGCCAAAGTCAGATGGCTGGTAAAAAGCAGAGATGGGATTTGAGCCCAGGTATTCTGGCTCCAAACCCTCCCCTTGAATTCTACAGCCTCCTAGCGTGCAAGTGAGGGAAGCAAGACTGAACAGCTGCACGGTGCTACATTTTAAGTCCTTCTCCAGGGGAGCACTGATGAGAAAGCTACAAGAGAACAGCTTGCTCTGAAATAGATGTCCAGGTGCTTAAATCAAGCCCAAGCCCCTTTTGTCTCCATCCTTTCCCCTGGACCCCGCTCCCACCCCAAACCTTGGTATCTTCTGCCCCACCTGCTCCCACGGCAGCTTCTCCCCAATATCACCAGTCCCCAGGAGGCTGGCAGTCTTGAGGACCTATTTGGTTTTTAATCAAACTACGCACACTCACACTTCCTTCTTGATCATTTTGTAAGACGTGGGAGGGAGAACAGGGGTCTGGGGAGGTGTTGAAAAACATTTCTTCCACCTCAGAGGACCCTTTCCGTCCCACTAGGAGTGCTGGCCCCCAAGGGATATTCCACTGGGTGAGGGATGGATGGGGGCTTCCCACTGTGATAAAGAGGAGAGGGGGAGGAGGAAAGGGGGGAGGGGAAGGAGGAATTGGAGGAGGAGGAGGAGGGGCAGGAGGGAGAAGAGGAAGAGGAGGGGGAGGGGGAAGAGGAGGGGGAGGGGGAGGGAGAAGGGGAGGGGGAGGAGGGAGAGGCTGCCTCCTCAAAGGAAGACCCTTTTCCCATGGAAATGCACTGGGGCTGGTGCCATTAGCATCCCTATGCATAATAAGGGTTTGGCCTATTGTCATGCAAATTAATTCAGATGACAACACTCTCTCCTGGACAACACACCCCAGCACAGGAAGTTTCTCACACTGCTGGGCCAATGCTAACCGGTGGCCTCTACACCATCTTTCATTAATTATTTTCCCCCCCTTCGCTCCTGCAAGGTTTGTTTTCAGCTACAACCCCCTTTACCTCCCAGCTGCGGCTGCCTGCTTCTCATTCTGGAGCCATCGAAACATCCCCACAAACAAAATAACATGTAAGAACAATAAATAAAAACGAGAGGAAGAGCCGCATTTCAGATCAATCCTGGAGAAGAAGGGTTTGACTAAACAGAGAGGTGGAGTTCTTGCCAGGTATCCACAGAGCACAGGCTCTTTTTTTTTTCTCCCCTCTTCCACTGTGGTGAGCTTATCTAAGCAGTATCTCTTTTCCCCAGTGAGCCCTGTTCTCCTGTTGGTCGCTCAGGGCCTGATAAGATGGATTCTTTGGGTTTCACTATAGAAGGGCTGACTCATCCTTGCCATTGTTTGGCCTGCCAACCTCTTTCTCCAGGCCACTGACCAAGTATTTCCCACTTCCCACATCAGCAGACTTCAGCTTGGGCACTGCCACAGACTGAGACCAGTTCTTGCCCTGAAAGGAGTTCACTGTCAAAACAAAGAGTAAACACCCTTGGCTTCTTCAGATGATGCCAGAAGAGAACAGAGTGAAAGCAGAGCTACAGTGTATTCACGCTGCCCTCCTGGGCTCTGCAGCCTCCTTCTACCTCCAGATGCCCCCCAACAGGTCCAGACTTCTTGTCCCCAGCCCTCTGCTGGCCGGAGGATCTATCCCTGCAACCTTGAGTTCAGAGCTGGTCCTCTCTCTCACCTCCAGGACTCTGCCTTCTTGTTCTGTACACAGCATAGTAGACTAGTTCCATCCCAAGTCCTGACTCTGTCTCTTTTCAAGATGCATGATCTCAGGCAAGTTACTTATCTTCTGTGGGCCTCAGTTTAATTATCTAAAAAATGGGGATAACAGCCGTACTCACCTTGCAGGGCTGATATGGTGATTAAACACATAATCCATGTAAAGCACTGAAAACAATGCCAAGCACATGGTAAGCACTCTGTATAAGTGTCAGCTACTGTCATTAATTAGTTTTCCCAGACTTTACTTTTTGTTGGCTTATCCGGCTAACTCTCCCCTTTCTAATTCAGCTGAGTTCGCTCCTCTACATATTGCTTGCAGCCCTCCAGGCAACTCTGTCCTGGTTTCTTCTGCTGTCCAAGATGTCTTGTGACAATAAAATGCATAGTGACATGCAGCATTGCTGACACAGAAAGTGTGTGACTCAGGGACTACCCTTGTCCCCTGCAAGTCCAGACATTTCCACCCTATACCTGAGTAGATGGGGTGAGGAAGGACAGGGGAGAGTGGGACATTCTGGAAATCAACTTTAGCTTTGAACAACAGACAGGCTTTGTAGCTGGACGCAAATTATATGCAAATGATATGCAAATCTGAATGTAAATACTCGGGGCCTGGGGAGAAAATTCTTGCGGAGACAGTCCCATTCTCTTCTCCTCTACTTCCCAAGCTGCGTTTTGTTTCCTGATTGGTTAGTTTGGAATTCATTATGAAGATTCAAAGGTGCATATGGTTCTCCAAAGCAGTGTTTTTTACCTGCCGGTCAGGGGTCTGAGGCTGAGGAGACCTTGGGAAGCAGATAGTACTGAAGGGAGATCTCCGTCCACTCCAACACGAGCCATGAGAAAGAGGAAACATCCATGTCATGGACCACAAGCCAAGGCAACTGCCAACGTCTCAGGGGCCTCCAGCAGGTCTGGGGAGGGCTACTTTCCCAGGGCCACCGGGCTGCCCCTTCCTGAAATATGGTCACCAAAAAACACTCTCACCTGATGCTCAGTCTTCTGGGGGCTGGTTCACACCATTCGTTTCTTTAAGCAGATTTGACAGGAAGCACAAACCAGCTTAGTTGGGGGTGGGGACAGGGAGTGGGAAGGGAAAGAAGGAAAACAGAACTACGTTATTCATTCATTCAGCAAAATTTTATTAGGTGCCTCCCCGGCCATTACACAGAGGATGTCACCTAAGTTCTCAGAAGTAGACATTCCGCCCATGGGAAAACTAGGGCTTACAGAGCATCCCTGGCTCCAAGTTTCACATCAGTACAGTTTCTGGGAGAAAATCATATAACTAGACTGTGGTCATTATAAATGCATGATTCGCTAACCTCAACTGGGCCCTCAAAATGGCCAGAAATTATGTATGTTTCTTTAGTCAGCTCGCTTTCCAAGTCTAGGGAATGGCTGTGTCTGATCTCCACCTTCCTCAAGGCTCCCGTTTCCCTTCTGGGCCATCATTCCAGAGCGATAATCATGCCTCATACTTCAGAGAAAGCAGAAGTCGTTCCACTGAGCTTACAGATAAACCCACACCTGACCTGTCCTCTCCTCCCCTAGGGCTCAGAGGAGGACACAGCCCTTCTCCTCCAAAGACCAGTTGCTCCGGATTCTCCCCAAGGACCCTGCTCTCTCAGTTAGACCTCTCTCTGGGACACCTTCAAATTCCCCTTCACTTCTTTTGCTGGCTCTTCAGCCTTCAAACAAGTCAATAAATACATTAAATGGATGACTTCCATCATGCGCTCAGAATAGTGCCTGTTATGTAGCAAGCGTGTCTAAGAATTTGCCCTAAATATTCTACAAAAAGCAGGTCCAGCTCACTAGTATCAGAGACATGCATCCAAAACAATGAGATCCTTTTTTTTTTGTCCAAGAGTAGCACGGTCTAGTAGAACTTTCTGTGGTGATGGAAATGCTCTCTATCTGTGCTACATACTACGGCAGCCACTAGAGCCACGTGTGGTTGCTAAACATTTGAAATGTAGACGGTGCAACTGAGGAGCTGAACTTTTTATCTTACTTCATCTTAATTAATTTTAAACAACCACACGTGGCTAGTAACTACTGTATTTGATAGCATGGGTCGCAACATCTGGCAAAAATGTCAAGAGGTGACATTATCCGGAGTGTGTGGGAGATGGGCACCCCCATACGTGGTCACTGGGCCATGTCAATAATGACAGCCTTCACAGGGCAACATGGCAGGGTCTGGCATTCTAAACGTGCCTGCTTCAAGTTCTCAGGATCTAGACTGAAATGAGCACATATGCCCAAAATAAGGGTGGGGAATTGACAGTTTGCAAAGGTGTGTGCTGGTCTCCAGCTTTCCTGTAGTGCAAATCATGCTGTCCTATACATCCTTGCTCTTCTGTAAGCTGAAGATAATCATCATACCCAGGGGTGTTGAGAGGCTAGGAGCTAATTTACCTAAGAGCCTAACATGGGTTCTAGTACAAAGTAGATGCTTAATAAATGGTGACTATTATTAGTTAATAGTAATAATAACTAATTACAGAAGTAACATTGATAGGGTCAGTATTGGGATTATAGCCTTGTGACCCCATTTCGAAAGCCTCCCAGTTGTAGGGGTGAGCAAAATTCAGGGGGTCCCGCCAGCTGGGTGGAAGCAGCCCCCTGGGAAGAAGATGTGTTGGAGAAGCATCAACTGTGGATGGGCACGCAGCTCAAACTCGACAGTCAGCTCAGTATTGGGGTCAAGGGGGCAGAGCGGTGGGTCTCATCCTGGGGCCTGTTTGCCCCCAGGGGTCATCTGGAAATGTCCGGAAACATTTTTGATTATCACGACTGGGAGAGGGTGTGTGTCACTGGCATCTAGTAAGTAGAGGCCAGAGAGTCTGGCTTCCCATCTTCTTTCCATCCCACCTAGAATCTTTGGTGGAAATAGACTGAGATTTGGGAAGGCCACCAAACTTGGTCTACAGGCTTGCCTCATTTGGTGGGCATAAACAACCTTGACCTGTCTTGGTGGGGGTCTCCCAGCTTTGAGAATTCCTCTGGCTTCAGTGGGTCCAAGAATGGACTTCAACTCGGTTGTCCTTCCCTCTCCTCCATGGATGCAATCGTCACGGTGGAAATTTAGATTCTGGCATTCTTTCCAAAAGCCATTTCCTTACCAAATGTACTTTTCCCAAGGCCAACCTTCCACTGTCTCCCTCTTTCTTCTTCCCCTCCACCCGCCACCATTTCACAGGTAGGGGATGCATGTGATGCCTGCATCTCTTGCCTGCTTCTAGCTCTGCCAGGACGGTGTAGAGTCCCATGAAAACCTAACACAAAGGGGAAGAAAGCAACCATGGAATCTAGACCATGGGGATTCTTCCCCATCTCAGATTTCCAATGGTCACTTTGCCGGCTTTCTCAGACTACCTGAGCCTGTTGAATAGCGCCCATTTTCAACGATGCTCCTTTGTGCCATCGACAAAGACAAATGGTTGGATCCACTGGCCGCCTTCCATATGACTTCATTTGCAAAGTCCAGGGGAGAGGACTGGGCATCACATCACGTCCCCTTATCAATGTGGGGATGGGCAGGGCAGGCTCACTGGGCAGAGCGAGGGAAGACAACCTTGAAGGCAGCTCTTCCATCAAATGCCTCCTGCTTTGGATTCTGCAGCTCGCACAATACATCTCACCACGCCTGCCAATCGCCCCGGCAGGGGAGTCGGGGGTAGTTGGTGGGGGAGAGAAAAGCAAAGGCACGGTTCAAGCTGCCTGCCCCTGGCCCGTCATTCCGTCTGTGCGCGGACTGTGCTTCTCTGTTCTCATAATTCACTTCCCTGAGGCGTCACGGTGTGAAGGGCTGAGGCATGCTTCCTCTTGGTTCCCCTAATCTGCCCGTGTCAAGTAACATATGCATCACTCCCTCACCCTCAACACAGTTTTGGCAGATTCTCCACCAACATCTGTTGCCCGAGGTCTGCCCCATGCAAGCTTCCCCCTCATCGAATGACAGGGCCAGTAGGCAAAGCTTGTCTCTTCCTTCCCCTTCCGCCAGCTCACAGCTTGGGGTCCCAGGGTCCAGCGCTGTAGTCGTCAAACAAGCCTGGAACGGGCCAGGAGGCGGCGGCGGTCCCAGGAGTGGACCACCAGAGACATCTTCCTTCCCATCCCCCAGCAGAATGCCGCCTGGTGACCTCCCCAACTACATCAGTAGTTTGTCTTGGAGAACCGCCATACCTACAGCAAACACAGGGAGGATCAGGACACAGCACATGCCGTGCGGCAACAGGAACGAGCGAAGGTCCTTCCTGAGTCTGAAGGATTACTGAGGGGCAGGAAAGGGAGAGACACAGAGCGAGAAAGATGCATGTGGCATCAGCGAAACCCCGTGTCTTTATCCAGGATTGAGAGGAAATGGATGCCTCCAAACTGGGCGTGTTGAGGTCAAATCCGATATGGGCTTTGAGTTGCAGCCGCTTTAAAGCCCGTTGGTGACAGATGTGGACTTTCGCCAAGTCAACCACAAAATAGGATCAAAGGAAGTTGAGAAACAACAACAACTGGGACTCCCCAGCTGAAGTTTTTTGCTGCCCTTGGAATGTTAGCCCCGTGGACCTGGTCAGGAAGCGGAAGAAAGCCTGAGGACTACATTCAAATGAGTTGGGAAAATATAAAGATCCAGAAACCAGGCTGGTGCCTCGAAGGATGTGGGGTGTTCTCCATTGCAGCAAAGAAGCAGGAAACACTAACCGGGGTGAGGAGGGACACCTAGAGCCAGCACTGCTGCTTGGAGAGGAAATCTCTTCACCTGCGTTCAAGAAAAACAACTGTTGAGTCATAATTAATGCATTTTAAAGGTGAAAGGGAGAGGAAAGTGAACCGGGCTTCAGCTTACTGGCTTTGAGGTCATACTCATTGAGCTCAAATCCAGGTTTTGCCACTTCATAGCTGTGTGACCCTGGGAAAGTCACTTACCTCCCCTGCGTTTCATTTTCTCATCCATAAATAGGGTTGATGGTAGTACCTGTCTTCAAGGGTTATAAGAATTTAAGATATACATATAATGTTCTTAAAACTGTACCTGGCAAGAGCACAAAGTCAACAAACACTAACTACTATTGTGACCTTAATTTGTAAGAGTAAATGTACATCTCGTAGAATGTCCCCCTTAGGGAAGATGAGAAGATCAAAAGCACTGTGCCTGCATTCGCAGTCCTAGACTCAAAAGAGTATCACGTGACAGTAATTTGAAAATGAAAATTGGGTTGTACAAGCATGTGTGAATTTCAAAGAACTCATTCTTCACATCTAAAGCCAGGCTCAGCCACCCATCCAGTGAAGGCTGAAGGCAACTAAAATAAGAAAAATAATTGCCTTGAGAAGAAAACCATACCCCAGAAAGGGTTAACACATTTGCAAGGACTTCCTCGTTGTGGCTCTCTGTTCTAACTTGTTCTTTAGCCAACGAGGAGAGTTAGAAACATCAACCACTGTTTACTTATCTGGCTGCTCTTACCGCCAATGGAATATCACGCCTTGTGTCCCCCTGTCTTCCAAACGGGCTCCTCCCTATTCTCACATAATCTAAAGATCTGGAATTCTCAGGTCCTTTCAGCCCAGCTCCATGGGATCAATTCCCCAGGTGTCAGGCTTAGTTATGCTGGAGCCCTGTGGGAAAGGGGATATGCTCTCATTGCTAACTCTGGGGCAAAGTCTCTTTAGGCAAGACATCCATCCTATTCACCAACAAATGTTCCCAGCTGTGGGGAAAAGAGTAGGGGCTTTCCACATCACCCACCAGCTATTCCTCTCTGCAGAGAAGCTGGTACCTCGCCTAAGAGCATCTCCAGGCAGGGCCAGCTGAATGCACCCCAGGCTAATAATCGCAGATTTGGGGGGCACATCCCATACAGTCTCTGACTCTACAACTTAACAGAGACCTTTTGGTGGGGAAATGGGGGAGACTACGTTTGAATGGAAATTTATCATCTTAGAAAAAATTAGAATTTAATTGAATGAATAGTGTTCTGGTTTTTAGATCTATTCAAAGAAAGCAATGGAAGACGTCTGTGACAGGCGTGACAAATAAGTTTCATCACATCTCGGCAACCAACCCTGATGGTTTGGTAATAGACTCTGGAAGCGCTCTACTAAGATGGATTGTGAAACCATAAGCCAACGTTAAGTTGGCTCTGATTGATTAGCAATGTCTGCCATGTGCGTGGGAGGAAGTGCAATCAGTTAGCAATGTCTGTCCTGAGGGGCGGCCTCAGATATGCACCTCAGATAATACAAAATAAAATTCCTAGTTTTTAAAATATGACCCTTCCAAGGAATATTTGAACAGTTTCTTAAAATTCCTGGGCCTAATTATTTTTGTCAAGGGTTCTTGAAGAATGTACTACTATTAAAACTTCATTGACATCCACCAGCATAAGTTTCTTTGGATTATGTCAATTTTTTCAGAAATAGTATGAGTCAGAAAATCATTGTCACCTTTCATGGAATAACTTGAAAGTGATGTGATCTTCTTTCAGAGCCTAACTTGATGACATGTTCTAAAAATGTGTTTTCTAGAAATCTCGTTATATTCTGTTTTTCACTGTATATCCTATGTGCTTTTATGTATTTTTAATTGTGTTTAATTCTGGACACTGACATTTATTTTGATTGCTGTCCTGTTATTTGTCATGAAATATAATAAACCTTTGGAAATGAAAAAAAAAAAAAAATTCCTGGGCCTTCATTTCCATGTTTGTAGACTCTAAAAAGGAGAGGAGAAGAATTAATTTTTTTTTTTTCATGTTTGAGTGAACTGGTGTCTAAGGTCAGTTTTTATCTATACATGTGAAAGCAGATATGAAAACCCTCCTATCCAAATAGCAGGTCCAGTCCTAGACAGGTTTGTAAAAGTTGATCTGTAACAGTTTTCATTTTTTGCCTCCCTATAATAATTTATCAATAAGCTTGACTATTCAGCCACCTACCCCATTGTGGGCATTCTTGCATCGCCACGTGAGAATCTGAAATATTATCAATGACTGAGGTGCAGGACCTCACTGGGAAAGCAGGTATATTCACAGCAGGTGATGTTAAAGATATGGCTGGGGAATAAAACAAAACAAAATAAACAAATAAACAAACAAAAAATATTAGTTTACGCTGACTGAAATAGATCAAAATACCTCTCTCTATGTCCCGGATAATCCCTCTCTCTGTCTCTGTCTCTGTCTGTCAATCTGTCTGTCTCTCTTCTCTCTCTCTCTGTCTCTCTCTGTCTCTCTCATCTTTGGAAGTCTCCTTTTCAAGCTATAAGAGGCATACCGAGGAAAGGAGGAAAACATAACCCTAACCTATAGTCTAGGGTTCCCTCTATAAGGAAGTAAGGAAGAAGAGAAAGATTCCAGAAACATAAAGGAGCCCAGAATTTGGAACTAAATGTAGATTATATTGGCTTTACCTGAAAATAATTGTTCGTCCTGATCTATATCTTAAGATTGGCTTTTGTCGTCCTGATAAAAGGGACAGATATCTCTAGTGCTATTAATTTCTTCCTTCTTCTTGCCTTGAATGCAGATGTAATGCCTGGAGCTGCAGAAGCTGTTTTGTGACCATGTGACAATGTCCATGAGGGTGAAAGGCCAAGGGTGAAAGGCCAAGCTAGGGAAGTGTAGGAAGGTAGAAGGAAGCATGGATTTGGGGGTCATTATTGAGTGCTGAACCAGCCCTGTGCTACCATCCTCCAGACTTCCTTGTGAGATAATTAAATGCCTTTACTTTTGAAACCATCCTTATTAAAGTTTTATTATGGCAGCTTGAAGTATTTCTATACAACTATTTACCTCAGTACTCTAATTTGGTATTTTTTTAGGCATTGGACCAATATTGATTTCTACAACTGCCTTACATTGGACCTCAAAAAAAAGAATGCTAAAGATATAAATCTAAATTGTCAAGGGGTCACAGAGAAAAAGTGAGTCATGCCAGCTAGCATAAATGGGGGTGTGGGAATTAGGGGATGGGGGTCTATAAGGAGAGGAAGGACAGAATTTCAATCTGATTGAGTTTTCTAACATATTCTAAATGATGAGAACACAGTCTAGGCCATCTGCCAACCCTTTCTAAATAGAGCATTTCCCAAAGCTGTGCCCTAGGTGTCAACACCTTTGAGACGTGAGTCAGAGAGAGAGCCATCTGTACACACAACCTCCACCCACCTTCAGCTTATCCAGTAAGCAGAGCATAATTGAGTCAGCTCCCAGCACCTGTGTTAATAATTTGGAGGGCACACAGCCTGCCTTTCTCTCTGTACAACTCATAAGAACAACCCAGCAAACTTCTATGGCTTTAGAAGTCAGTGGCCAGAGCTCATGGGCAGTACCATTCTGTGCCCTTATCCTTTCTAACAGAGCCTGTAAACACAGTCACTGAAGCAGTCAGAAAGGGCTCAACATGAGCTAACAGTCTCTTTCCAAACAGCTAGATATTACTCATTTGCCTTGAGAAGATCAGCAAAGAATGCAAATGGCACCTCCTCATCTCTTGATTTATCCAATTAAAACCATATGTGGACCATCCCGCATCCTCTTTTCCTGTGGGCTCTCAGAAACAACTAACAGGCAGGAGGGGTAGGATTGAAAAGTGAAGGGAACATTTCTTGAGCCTCTGCTCTGTGCCTGCCACTGTGCTGGTGGGTACCTTCCTATGCATTATCTTATTTAATCCTCATAAGAATTCCAGAAGCTAGGGGATACTGTCCCCATTTTATGCATAAGGAAGTAAGGTTTGGAGAGAACTGGTGATTTGTCTGAGGCCCACAGCTAAGGGTGTACGGCAGAGATCATGAGCCTTCACCCACACTTCTGTGCATTTCTACATTTCCCAATCTTCTTGGCAATTGTGTTGATCATGTTACTGAGTTCTAGACAGAAGCAAGACACACCCCCTCTCAGCTGGATGACTAACCATCTTGCACATTCTTGCACCTATGAGTGGAAGCAAAAGATTCCAAGATGGCCGACCCACAAGATAGAAGGAACCAGGATCTTTGAGTCACCACTTGGGGGAGAGACGGCCCTCATTCTGGATCGTGCAAACAGATATTCTTAAGTTAGTTACTAAACCACGATCTATCCTACTTTGTCTTGTTCGAAGGTCCCATTTCAAAGAGGGTCTGATACAATACTCTATGGAGACGTGGAGGAATCTTTGAAGAAATGGACACAAATATTAAACAGGTCTGTGGTGTCCAGTACAGCAACCGAGCAAGTGAAATGACCCCAAAATGAGTCAGAAGGATTGCATGTGGACAGATGTATTATGGTCTCTCTAGAGCATATGCGTGTCTGCTTCCTCCCTCATCTTACATGCACACAGACATAATCAAATCCAGAAAATACATGTTGAAGCTAATCCCTTGCCTCAAGTCGGGCTTGAACGTGGTGTAATAGTCCTTGGTAAATTCCTTTCAAGGTTCATGTCTCAGTTTCTTCCTTTCTTCAATGGAATAAAGCCCATGGGTCTCCTTCTGGAGTGTTCTTAAGGTATACGAAAACCGCAAAGCAGACACTTGGTCAATCTAAAAGGAAAGAAGCCCAAGAAATCCAGGACTTTATCAGTAGAAATGACTTAAAGAACCACATGCATGTACCATTTCTCCCTCAGGTACATATTCCAGGCAGGGTTAAACTCTGAGAAGCCAAACTAGTGATTATCCCAAGGAGATCAACTTTCTTTAAGAAGCTGTCAAAGAAAAGTAGGTGGAGAGATGGATTAGTGGAATGGAAAGGCGCTAGAAGCTGCTGGTGAAAAGCAACAAAGATTTCGAGGAGAGGATTTTGAATCCTTAGACCTCCTTCTCATTATATAGCATCTTCCATGGTATGTGACTGTTGATAAATATTCATTGAAGGGGGAATGGACCTAATGTAATGCAAATCACATGCAAAGCAACATGTAAATTGGAACCATTATATGAAGTCAATAGGTGAGGTACTATGCATATTAAAAGTACAGGACAAGAGCTCCGAAAGCCCCAGAAGAGGCCCGTAATACTAGCAGGGGACCTTCCATTCCCAAAGGAATCTCATGGTCAAAGAGAGAGCCTTGCTATCAAAGAATGTCACCAAGCATGAAGTAGGGACGGTGAGGCCAGGACAGAGGGAAACAGGGATGGGGACAGCCTCCTGCCCTGCTCTCCCCATCCCTTTCAAAGCTGTATTCAAAACAAGTTCCCCTTCATCGCCTTCCCATACCGATCAGACCTGATACTGATTGATTGGTCAAATCCACTTAGTGACAGGGAGGCCGTCTGATCTGCTTGTCCGTTCGCCACGCTATTCAGGATGGCTCCGGCAAGCCTTCCAACAAAAGAGCAGGGGACCCTGAGACTGCCCGTGAGGCTGGTCACTTTGAACCCGCTGGCACCACAGGCAAGACTTTTACAAGCTTTTATATCCCCTCCGATAACTCTCTTCCTGTGAGTGGCGTGTACTCCCGCGCATGCGCATTTGGCACAGATTTGCACGCCTCTGCAGAAAGGCCTCAAGTACAAAGACGGGCCCAGAGACTCTCAGGCTTTTCCACCTAAGTCCTAAGGGAGTTGCAGGAGTTTGACCATCGTGAATGATCTGAGCCAGGGAAGGTCACAGGCTGTTTCTGATTGGAGCCCTCCGCTGTGTTTGCTTTCTGTGCCCCCATGGACCTCCTGACAGGACTGGGGGACATGGAAATAAGTCAGGGGTGACCCTTCTGGTGACCTATAGCCTCGCCAGCCGACTCCTGATTGCAACCTTCTGGCTTCAGTAACAGCCTTTAATTCGGGCCTTCTGGCTCCACTGAGGCCAGAGCTGCTGCAGAGCTGGTGGCAGTAACCATGGCCAGGTTCGGAAGCTCCGTGCCTTCTCTCCACGTGTGAGACAAGCCAAGGTCGGTGGGATGGGGGGCACCATACAACGGGAAGGAGCAAAGGCAAAGGAAGACGGGAGAAGCTTCTGAATTCAGCAGATACTCTCCCTTTGGCTACTGTGCACCCTTCTGTCTTCCGTATGATGCTGGTACCCAAGCTCGGACCTGCTGGTGTTCAAGTCAATGGATGCAAACCTCATAAGACCGCCTGAACGATAGCCGTACAAGTCCTGCCTTCAAATCCCTGCTTCTCTGACATTAGGTTGTAGAAGCCCTTCTCACAATTCCCTGATGATATAATAAAACACAAATGTAGATGCTGACACCGCTTTATACACCCACGGCACACACACCGCTTATAAGCGGTCCCCCCTGCCCTCACACACACACCTCTACATATGGCACAGTCAGGGAAGCCCTGTACACCAGGCACACGTGGCTTTTTCAAAAAAGGATCTCATGTTAAACAATTGACATGAAAGGGTCAAAGCAACCTCCCTGTTATTTGCAACCTTACATGTGGGGCTTTCTCCCCGACACAGACAGGACATCTGATAGACTCTGAAATTGATAACTCCTCCCATCCAATTGTCTCCATTTACAGATGATAGATCTGTAAGAAAGAAGAAGTGACCCGATCAGAGTTAGTCACACTGCTGAGTCATGAGGACAGCAGGGCTGGAATCCCAGGGACTGGACTCCCGGCCCCGTGCCCTTCACCACCACACGCATTCCCAGGTGGCCGGCCAGTGTCTAGTACCTCCAGCCACTGCTTCCACAAGCCTCCCCCATCAGAGTCCCCTCTCTCCTACACAGGACTCTAGCAGGAGTGTTTACAGCAGCCAGATCCTAAATAAATAGCACTGATGACCCAAAGAGAGGGCCAAGTAGGAAGCAGAGGTGAAAGGCAGTAATCCAGGCTGGACCTCCGCTGGCCAAGAGCCCAGGTCTGATCCAGGTATGTCTGATAGCCAGGTGCCACCCCCTCCCCCAGCTTCACAAATCCAAATCCAAACATATCCTATCTTTTGGAAAACTTGCTTTTCAACTCCAAGATCCTTTGAGGCTCAAGGAGTTCAAAGACATATAGTATAAAAAGATGAAAGTTGCTGGAAGGAAGTCAGCGTTGATAAGCAGTTCTTTACAGGGGTGTAAACCCAGCTCCTCCCTCTCTCTGGGGAATCAGCAGGATTGCCTTTCCAGTCCATTCTGTGGCTCAGCCCCCTCCCAGCCCAGCACAGAATATCAGGCTCCCAACGGAAGAAAACTGGCTGCTTAAGACCCCCGCTGCTTATACACATTGTAAACCCACTCTGTCAAAGTGATACGGGCTTAACATTTCACCTGCTTTCATTTTTCTTTCCTTTTGCAGTAGTGGTGGGTTTTTGTTTTTTTTTTTAATTTACTTCTTTTGAAAATTTCAAAATGAAGCCCGTATCACATTATTTAAAAAGTAACTGACAAATCATTCTCAGGGTTCCCTTTCAATGACTGGCATGGTGTTGAGCCTAAATGCTCTTTTTGTTTTTTTTTTTTTTTTAGTTTTTTAAATTAAAGTATAGTTGATTTACAAGGATTCAAGTGTACAACAAAGTGATTCAGTTTCATATATATATATATATATATATATATATATATATATATATATACACATATATATATACGTTCTTTTTCAGATTCTTTTCCATTCTAGGTTATTACAAGATATTGAATATAGTGCCCTGTGCTATACAGCAGGTCCTTGTTGTTTATCTATTTTATATATAGTAGTGGGTATCTGTTAATCCCAAATTCCCAATTTATCCCTCCCCCGCCTTCCCCTCTGGTAACCATAAGTTGGTTTTCTATGTCTGTGAGTCTGTTTCTGTTTTGTAAGCATATTCATTTGTATCTTTTTTTTTTTTTTTTTAGATTCCACACGTAAGCCATGTCCTATGATATTTGTCTTTCTCCGCTTGACTTACTTCACTTAGTATGGTCATCTCTAGGTCCACTAAATGTTCTTTCAAATGCATGTTTTGCTTTTAAAAAGTGGACCCTTTTCTGTACGTTTGTGTGGAAGCATTATTTAATCAAAGCCTGAGACTCAGACTCACATTCAGGAGGGGCTTCAGAGGAACTCCCTTCCCAGAGTTCATGACCTTCAGTTACCAAGTCACCACAGGATTAAGGGTTTCTAAGGCATCATCTCCTTTTTGAAAGGAACTTTTAACCTTTTCAGTCCTGGGTAGTTTATTAGAAAAGGACCACTCCTTGAACCCCAGATTGGAAGACTGAGCAGCTGAACATGAGGCTAGGGTAGTTTTCCAACTGCAAGCTCCCCAAGTCATCCATCCATCCATCCAGTCAATCAACAAACATGGTGGGCAGATAAACATAACCCCTGACTTCAGAGAGCTCACAACATAGTCAGGGAAACACAATAACCAAGGGCCAAAATTGATGGAGCTTAGTTGCCAAGGAAGGGAAGGGTACAAGTTGAATCTGAGAGTCAGGCAAAGGCTCATTCCTCAAGGCCAGGAGGCCCCAGAGGCCATCGTAAGGGTTTTAGTGTTCAGCCTAGAAGAGTGGGAGGCCCTGGGTCCTGCTTCCTCCTTTCTCCTGCCCTCATGCTCTTCCAGAGAAGACACACCCTTCTGCTTTGCGTTAAAATTTTACTTCCATCCACACTAAAAGCCTCTCCCCCAAACCAAAGAGTACTTTTCATGTGATGCCACCCACAAGAGCCCCAGATACCGCAGGCCCTGCATGAAGAAGACAGAGAGCGGGGTCAGAGTCTGAAGATCAGTGTTGAGAAGGCTCAAAAGAGTGGAGGTTCCCAGACTTGAGCAGAACTTCAACTCAGCTGGAAAGCAAGTGTAAAGGTGATCCAATTGTAAGTTGGCCAGACTCTCCTGTTCTGTTTGGAAACGTGTCAAGATGGCTCAATAGTAGTGTTTAGAAGCCGAGATGGGTCACTGACCATCCCATGGTGGGGCTAGCACATGCTCACTCGGGCAATGCCAACCATTCCCTGCAAGTTCTGACACAGGCAGCAGGCTCCTGCCCTATGGAAAAGTGGTTTTGCTAAGGGTCACCCTTCCCAGTTCCACAGTTGGACAGGAGGCAAAATAAGCTGCAGTGTAATTAGCAAAATGATGGGAAAATATGTAAGCAATTCAAGTACCATTACCTTCCCTCTAAGTGAACACATGAACAGCATTCAGTGCATGGGTGAAGGGGAAATGCAACTATCTGACCCCGCTGGACAATTTTGCAAAGATCTTTCAGAAATCTTTAGATTGTCTTCTTTAAGAATCCAGCTCAGAAAACTGGTTGTCACCTATTCTTAAATAGGATGAAACTGTCATCAATTTTATCTTTTCCTGCTGGTCTTCAGAATGCAGGAGCTGCTTAGAATGGTTTTAAAGTCAGGCTGGTGGCCAGACTGTGAGTCTCCAAACCTTTCCTCTCTGAGTAGCAGAGGCCCTGCACCTAGAGGTAGATGTTCTTATTTTTACACATTGTCTGAATTATATTCTTCTAAGGTATAGGAAGACTTGACTTTGTCTAGTAAGTGGTTTCATTGGCTGGGAATCAAAAAGAAAAAGGGACTGGACTTATTTACAAAGCAGAAACACACTCACAGACATAGAAAACAAACTTACGGTCACCAATGGGGAAATGGGGGAGGGGGAGGGATAAATGAAGAGTTTGGGATTAACAGATACAAACTACTATATATAAAATAGATAAACAACAAGGACCTACTGTATAGCACAGCGAACTATATTCAATATCTTGTAATAACCTATAAAGGAAAAGAACCTGAAAAAGAATATATATATATATATATATGTATGCACACACATATATATAACTGAATCACTTTGTTGTGCACCAGAAACTAACAGAACATTGTAAATCAACTATACTTCAGTTTTTTTAAAAAAGGGAGGAGAAAAATAGGAAACAAGTCAAGTCAACTCTCGATCAGTCCCTGACGTTTGGGGTTGAGATCACCCATCGTTGTCTTAGAGGAGAAAGGATATTATATAAAACTTTCCCAAGATCTGGAGTGACTTCTCAGTAGGAACAATGGCCAGGAAATGGAAGATGTGCCACCAGCCAATGAAAGACAACATAGTCATTTTTTCCACTATTTTTCTCTAAAGAAATACTTTTTTCCCTTCACTCTATGTCCTAGTTAGTGACACCGCCAGCCATCGAGATGATCAAGCCAGAAAACCAGGCACCATCTTAGATCTTTTTCCTTATTTCACTTCCCAAAGCTAAAAGTCCTGTCAATTTCACCTCCTAAAATTTCCTGTCATCTCTCCCCACCATCACCATCTAATTTGGGCCATCCGTATTCTCATCAAAATATTTGTATAGTTTCCCCCAAATGTGGCCATGGCTGGATCCCTCACCCCATCCAGCTCTCTGCCCCAATGCCATGTGCTCGGAAAGCACTTCTCCGGCCACTCGGTCTAAACTGTAACTCCCCATCACTTTGTATCCTTACTCACTTCAGTTTTCTTAACAGACCCTACTCCCACCTTTCATCATATCACACATACATACGTATATACATATGTATCACATAGTTACATATCACACATTTATATATCATATATTTAGTTGTATATATGTTATATATTTCTGGTTGGCTTTCCCTTCCAAAAAATAATCTTGTCTTGTTCACTGCTGTATCCCAGGACCTGGAATGATGCCTGGTGCACCAAAGGAACTCTATCAGTATTTGCTTAAGGAATGAACGAACCGGGCTCCCTGCTTCCACTCTCACGTATCCTCCATATCGGTGAGACTTACTTTCTGAAACACAGATTTGACCACATTATTTGACTGCTTCAAATGCTTCCATGCTGTCCTGTTGCCAGCATGTCACCATGGCAACCACAGTAGCTGTGGCCTGGAGCTACCACTTCTACAGACTCGTTTCCCATGCCCACCTCCAACTCCCCAGGCCTTACCCACCCAACATACCAGCCATGTGCAATGACTATGGGGTCCCCAAACATGCCATGCTCTTTCTGCCCTCAACACCTTCATGGGGGACTGGGCTTTGACTCCGTTTGACTGCTGGGCAAACTCTGAAAAGCCATTCCTCATCCCCTGCTGTATCCTGCACAATACTCCTATCACAGGTTACAGAACCTTGCAGGGTGTAGAGTGTGCACGTGTGTCTTTGTCTGTATCCTTCCTTGGTCTAGGAGCAGAGACCATATCATAATCATATTTTGGTAGACAATTTTTCTAGCATTGGAAAACTTCTTTCATGTTGGTATCTCTTGTGAAATAGGACAAAGCTTTTGAAAGAGAAGAAGAAAAACTCTTTCAATCTCTCAACCCTGCTCTTTTACATCCTTCCCCTGAGATTTCTTTTTTATTCAGAAAAAAATATAGAAATTACAAAGAGGAAAAGAAAGGAAAAATAAAGAGAGTAGTGAGAGGTGAAGTTTTCAGCCAAGTGAGAGAAAAAAAGTAACTGGCTTTTGCATTGCATTGATTACATAACTGAAGCCTGAACTCAGATGACAGAGAACTTGGCAAAATGACTGTCCCCACCAAGAAGAGCTGCCGCGCAGGTCCAGCGAGTGAAGATGGCGAGAAGCCAAAATGGACTGGACATCGTTTTGGGCTTTGACTTTTCTTTCTCTGGAGTGACGGGAAGACTGAGCTGGGAGATTAGGGTGCCTCAGATCCAGCCCAGGCTACACTGCCCCCGGCTACCAACCCTGTGCAGGCAAAGCCCTTACAAACCCGACCCGGCCTGCTTGCTCCAGCTCCGCTCCTCTCCTCCCCCCTTCCCAGCTCTCCTGTGAAAGGAGTCCGTCCGTCCCAAGACCAGTTTCCTCTTCCTTGCTCTGTTTTCTTTCATGAGCTCACACTGAGTGCAGGGGGGCAGCTGGGAATACTGACCGTCAGTAAACGTGTAGGCACTTGAGTCACCATTGTTACCTCTGCTTCCACCACCCAGAGGAGTGAAAAGAATATACAAAAAAATAAAACATAAAAATACACTTCACTTCAGTGAAAGGGAAAGTGCACTAAAGCTTTAAAGGAGAAAAGAGCCTGGATTGGAACCCAGAGGCCGTGGGCTGTTCCCTGAAGGAGGATAAACTTGAGGGGCGTCTTCAGCTCCAGTCTCTGGTAAAGCAAGAGGAGTTGGGTGGGAGGGGTTCTTGGGGTTGAGAACCCCACCACCCAAGAAGAGGGACCCTGGGGGTGATCATGCCAATTTGACTCGAGCATATTCCCTGTTCCATGCATTTGAGTGCGTAACTCTATCTTCGAAACTTGAATGTAAAGATCTCTGGTTTGACCCCTGTTGCCAGGTCTCCTAGAAAAGTCTGGAAATGGGGCAGGTGGTATCCCTAAGCCTCCAGAAAGTACTTTGGCAGGACAGCCTAACCCAGGACGGACATCCATTCTTTCATTCAAAAAATATAGTCACTATTATAAGCTCTGATATATGGTGAAACACACCCTCCTACACACAATTCTTGCCCTCTAGGAACTTATTTTCATTTGTGGGGAAAAGAAAATAACAAAATTTTTAAAAAAAAGAAATAGTTCAACTATATGGCATGCCAGATAGTGAGGGCTAAGGAGGAAAATAAAATAGAGGGAGGGTGTGTGAAGTGCTGGGAGATTGATTGACTTGGGTCCAAGAAGGCTGCCCCGGGGAGGTGCCATGCGAGGGACCACATGAGGGACGGTGCAAACCTGTAAAGCAAAGGTTTGGGGTTATAATTAAGCTTCCTGGGTGTCTCACATTCTGTCCCACCCTGAGGCACGAGGAGCAAATAAAAATAAGAAGGGAGGAGGAGAACCGGAGACCACGTCACCCACTGTACTTGTTGCCATCTGGTGGGCCCTGGAAATCATCAGCGCATTTGGTTACTGTGTTTACACAGCCGGCAGGACACACATTGCTTGCTCAGGGCTCCCCAGAGCGGCCGGAATGGTCCCCGCTTCCCCGGATTCCTGAGGCCCCCGCATCCGGGCGCCGGGGCTCCACCCCTCACAGGGTTTTAAAATCCCCTTGGGTTGTCCAAAGACAGGGGCCTCCAGGAACTCCCCAGACCAGGTTCAGATCTTTATCTGGACCAAGTCCTGCGCCTGGGGGTCAAGTTGTGGAGGAGGGCTTTGGAAGTCGTTTGCTCAACCAAGAAGGGAGACAAGGCTGGGCTGAGCAGGCCACTGGGCTGAGGATAGGAAGTGAATGAATCATGTGACATCTACCTGCAGCGCCTGACCCATGGGAAAGCACCCTGGATGTTAGCTCTTGTTAATAACAATCACGGTCACAACTCTGTTTCAGGTACGTGAAGTATATACCTGCACCCCGAGGAAGTTACATGCACGTTTTTTTTTTCCCCATGACCTTCTATTTTTGACCGATTTTAGACCAAAGACACTGAGGTTTAGAATGTTCCATACCGCTCAAAAGCTGGCACAGTTAATAAGTGGGGGCCAGAATTTGAACTCAAGCATCTCCAGTCCTAAAACGGGCTCCCAACCTCTATGCTTTAGGCTCTACCTACATTTAAGGGGTGAAATCGAGGCAATACCTCCTGGTCTCACAAGCCTGACTCTTCTCTTCCTAGGCAAGAGGACAGTTTATACACTGAAAAATCAAGGAAGGGCGATACCCATGTACCTCAATAACTTCTAGTACTTCTTTTCCAAGAGGCTCTATTTCTTTCAACTGCTAGGAATGGTACTTAGGGTGCTGTGAAGAATAAGCAGGTGGCTTAGAGTTTAAACAAGTATAAGGTCCATCAGAGGAAGTGCCCAGTCAGGCCTGAATCTTGTAAACACGGTGGCCTCTGTGAGCCTTGACCGTCATGGCATGATCTGCCTAATGTCTCGGATGAAATATTTGTAACAATTCTGGGACTTGTTTCTCATTTCAGTGGCACTGAAAGCCACCGTAAGAAAGGCTCCAACAATCTGTGGCTTCTGTATAAAAGTAAGCAGACAAGAAGCCGGGGAAGTGAGAGGCCCTGTTTGAAGTCACTCACCAAGTTCACGAAGAGCCTGAAGCCGGGGAGGACACAGCTGACTCCGGGCATCACAGGCCATCTGGCTGGACGCACAGGAACCGGACCGCCTTTTAACCCTTGGGCTAAATCATCAGGCCAGCAAAGAAGATCCGCATTTAGAAGAAGAAATATGTTCCAGCGCACCCTAACCCTTTCCCACTACCTGTCACCCCAAATCCCCAGACTCAGAGCCGCTGCATCCGAGACACATCCAAATAGACCTTTGAGGCCGGGCTGGGCCCGCTCACCCACATGAAAAGGCAAAGGTAAACACTTTCCTCCCAAGGACTGGCCAAGGCGGTAGGTGGACCAGCCTGGGCCAAGCCAGGCAGGGACAGGGCATCGGAGGCATTATTGACAAACTGGGTGCGTTCATGGACCCGAGAGTGATGGATGGACGCTCCCGAGAGAGTGTAGGAGAGAAAAGAACTTCCAGAATCTCTCCTCCAGCCTCAGCTCCCCGGGTAGGACACCAGGGTGTTTCACGTCCCTCCCTCCCCGCTTTCCTGCCTTGCTCAGAGAGCTGGGCCTTCCTTCAGGCTGGCTGTTCAACGGGGCCGGTAGAGAATTTTCAGCCGGGGACTCGTGTGTTCTAATCCTATTAAATATGCACCGGCTTCCAAACTCAGCTTTTAAAAGCTTGCCTCCCCCCCTCCCCCACTTTGCCTTACTTAGTCCGACTTTGCTCCCTTCCAGCCTGAAAAGCCATTGCTCAGTTGTTGGCAGGGGTCCCACCAGCATTTTTGCAAGGATTTGGGCTGTGATTCAGCTACCTGCAGCTGTTCCCCGGTTACCACCCACGTAAAGGAATTTCTGATATTAAAACTGGTGACAAACTTCCTCCCCTCCTCTTCCCCAAACACATTAGTTTGATTGGCATCCTCAGTCTAAGTGGCCAAGTTCACTCTCGCTTGGTTCCCCATGTTCTCTTGATGATACACTTAATTCCACCCAGCCACCGCCCCACCCCCGCCATGCCTTATACACACGTCCCCTCACCCTGAAGGATGCCCTCTAATGAAGACCATTGAGATACCATTGCTGGGGGGATATTTTAAAAACAATCTACTAAATCTCTTGAGAACTAAATTTTGTCCTCTCTTTAGTTATCAAATGAAATCCTCTTCCCGCCATTGCAAGAAATCTTCCTAACTTCTCCCCCAATGTGGAATGTCGTCCAGTGGGAGTGGGGAGAGGTAGGGCAAAGAGAGAGTTGAAGAGTCAAGTTCAGAGAGCTCCATGGAGCCTCTCAGAGCTAATGCTGGGGACCACCTGCTTCTCTCCGAAAGCACAGAGATGCCGGGGGTTCCTTTGGACCAGATGGCGTTGTCTCCACCAGGGCACCCTGAGAGGGTATCCCCAAAGCTGGGCACAGGTCTGAGCTTCCTGGCTCTGGCTACTTCCCTTTGTGCGTGTGCTGGGGTTGGGAGAGACGGGGATCGGGGGACATGCAGGCAGTGCAGATGGCCCCATCCTCCTTCTGGCAGAAGTCCCATCTCACCCTGGGCTCGTCAAAGGAGGAAGAGATGGAGGCCAGCACAGCACTTACATAAACATCAGCGTTTAGCATTCTAGGTACCTACCTTGAGAGCAGACACTCAAAGGCGGGCTTTTGAGCACTGATTACACTGGAGCCCCTGGATGGATGCCGAGAACCTGGGCTTTCTCTGAGTTTCTCCATTCTGCTTGGCAGACACTCTGCGGGGAACAACAGAAGGGTCCCACCCGTCTCATCCACCCCGAGGCCGTGTCCCCTTGCTTCTGGGCAGTAGCCAGTAATGTGATCCTTCAAGGCCGTGCCAAACCCCCCTGTTGGGAATTCAGCCAATCTTGGGGCTCTTCAGGGAAGAAAAATTCCTTTCCCTGACCTCTGCAGGTGATCGGATTGAGGTCCCTGCAGCTTGAAATTTGATTTGATCTTTGATCTCTGCTTGCACAGCTGCGATGGTTATTATGCACCATAAAGGGTCCCGGCGCCCTTTCTCACTCACCTGCCCTCGGTAGCGAGTGCTTGGGGCCAGGTATTCCTGCGCTGGGGCCGAATATTACTTCTCTGCTTTTCTCATACTGCACTGCCCCCAGTTCAGTCCTGCCTTCTCATTCCCCTCATTCCCAGGACTTAACCCCAAATTCCAAGACCCTGGACATTTTCAAGTCCTTCTAAATGAGAGCATGTGGTTTCAGGAAAAAAAAAAAATACCACTGTGTGTTAAGAGCCAAATATTTAAACAAGGTCATAGTCCTAGAAGAACACGGCATGTGTCTCAACAAGTTCTTAGAGGACAGTGGTCCTCAAAATGAGTTTTCCTGGATTTAGTCTACTCTGCCACGGTGAGGTCATCCCCTGCAAAGTGACATATTTAAGATTGCAAGTTTGATGGTGTTCATCAGACCTATATTCTTTTTTTATTAGTGGTAAGAGACATATTAAGAGGTGATATTCATTGAAAGCTGACTGTGTTTTAGCCATTATGCTAATGACTTTACCTTCATGGACACTTCTAAGCCTCAGAAACTCTATGAAGAATATAATTTATTCTCTCAGTTCACAGATGAGGAAGCTGAAGCTTGGAGGGGGTTAAGCAGCTGGCTTAAAATTATACAGGCAGTGCGCAGAGCTGGGATTCCCTCATGGGCCTGCGTGACCCTGAACTCAAGTTCTGAACCAAATTCATAGACTGTCCATCTTAGGAAATTATGCGACCAAGAGAACCTTGATATCTTGTCTATGCTGTTCCCCCAAGAAAACCAATTCAAGATTTATTTTATGGCTACCTTGATTTTAATCTGAAAACAAGATCAGAATAACATATTTCACCCCTTATCTTTTGAAATTAATTAGGAGTTTGGGATTAACATATACACACTACTATCCATAAACTAGATAACCAACAAGGGCCTACTGTATAGCACAGGGAACTATACTCAATATTTTGTAATAACCTATAAAGGAAAATAATCTGAAAAAGAACATATATATATGTGTGTATATATATATATGTATATATATATAATTGAATCACTTTGCTGTATACCTGAAACTAACGCATCATAAATCAACTATACTTCGATTTAAAAAAATAAAAAATAAATTAAATTAAATTAAAATTGAAATTGTATTCAACAGCTTACAAGAATAATAAGAGGATTAAGTCCATCTTTTAAAAGAAACATCCAAATGGGTATAATTTACCTTCATCCTAATATTTAATTCCTGGGTCCCCATGTGGATCCTACCTTTGAGCCTAGACTTGATAAGAATATTTCTCTAGCTAGCGTTTTTTTTTTTTTTTTTTAGTCCCTATTAAGTGCCCAGCATTAAAGCGTTGCAGTTGCTTTAAAGCTACGACTATCTTCCATGACTTCAAGGAACGGAATCATTCCTGTGCCTGCTTACCACTCCCCCTGTGGTGGTTTTGTTTCCCCCCATTCATCTGCTTTTTCTTCCACGAGGAAGACGCATAGAGAAATCTGTTGTGTTTTGTCCCTTTGCCTACTGTACGAGCCCTGAAAGATCGTCCTCCCATTTACAAGTTGTCTCCCAGCATCTAGCTCTAGCCATCTTCTTTCCTTTTATTTTTTATTGGGTGGATGTTTGTGCTAAGTTTTCCCCACCTCTGATGGAGAACTTCAATAGACCTTCACTTACTAAAATATGATTGTATGCATTACTCTTGGCAACCGGCAACCTTTACAACTGAATTGTGACAAAGAGCTGAGTTACAAAATTTCAACTTATGCAAGTGACTACATCTTTAAAAGGGAGGTGACCGTGACCGTTCCACTCCAAAGCATTTTCTCAAATTTTCATATAAACTTACAGGAAATTAGAAATAGTATAGATAACATCTATATAGCTGGTCCCTAGACTCAATAATCATTCATAATTTTGCCATATTTGTTTTGTCTCTGTGTGTGTAATTTTTGGTTTTTGTTTTGTTTCTGGACCACTTGAGGATAAGTAGCAGACTTCAGGACACGTCACCTCTCAAAAGCCTAGAATGTTGGCATCCTCCTACGTAACCGTATAGCACTGATGCACCTAAGAAAAACTCACAGTTGTTACCCATCATTATCTGCTACCCAGACCATGTTAAAATTCCCCAACTGTCTTACAAATGTGTTTTAGAGCTGTTTGAGTTTTTGTTTCTGCTTTTTACTCTGAATTAGAAGTAAGATGACAACTCTCTTGGTTTGGATCTATGTGTCCCATCCTCGGGAAAGTCTGGGGAAAGTCCCTCCTGATTCCATCCTAGGCAAGCTGGAGATGGTCAGTCCCCCTCACCAGGAGCCAATCAAATTTCCTGCATTGCACTGGATTATTATACCTACTTCGTATTTAATCTCTTTTAATCACATGTGTCACCAGACTGAACCCAGAAAGTTCAAGGTTTTCAGTTCAGTATCTAAAGAAGGCTCCTTATACCTAGGGCAAGTCTTGTTTGGGGTGATGGTGGTTTGTCCACAGAGAGCTGGCACAGACATCCAACAGATCTGGTCTTACCAGTGAAAACCTTCTCAAATGAAAACTGTTGACTGTCACCCCCAAAATAGTGTTTTTCTTTTGTTGTGCTTTGTTGTCTAGGGTCTGATTTGTTATTACGTTTCAGAAGCATTTACAGGTGAGTTGATGGATGGAATCATTGGCAGAGGCAATATCAACAGGTAAATGACCCGTTCAGACGCTGGACCTGGTCACTGGCCGCTAACGCTGAGATATCTGAGTGCTCCTGAAACCCTTCCTCATGAGACTGCGTCGAGGAGGAATCAAAGGGTGGCCATCAGAGAGCCTGTGCCTCTCGTACACCATACCCTTTGACAGCACGTTCAAGACGTTCCTGTCTACAAAGCCCTCCATGAAGAAATGTGGGAACCAAGGTGACACCCAGCCTCAAGGTCCAGCTCTGCATACAGTTGAACAGTATCACCTTGGTCAGAGTATCTCTCTTCTCCGAGGCTCTGTTTCCTTATCTGCAAAGCAATGAGCTGCTCTAGCCACCTTCTTCTTGGCTGGCCTCACTTCAGGCTCTCCCAGGAAGGAACACCTGGGGCTCTGAGCACTTCCTCAGAATATAGTTAGAATTTCCTCACTCATCTCCAGGAAGTCACCTCTCTGACGCACACCTGACAAATCAGTGGACGGTCAGGAGACTGGCCATGAGCAGGCTTCGAGGGTCTGCTATGCCCTCGTCCTGCCCCAGAAGAGTAGCACAAGTGATACACCTGCCCCTCAACCCTCAAGAGCAGCCCTACCTCATCCACTCTTTTAGCCCCTTCTGTGCTTCCCAGGGATTGAGAAGACCTCGCTTCACTTCATCCAATATCTTTATGAAACGGTGGGAAGTTCAAGTAAGAGTTAAGATACTGGCCCTAAATTATCTGAGTGCTGTGAGCTCTAAACCTGTCCATTGGCTGCCTCCCCCACATCTCCAGCTGGATGTCCAAGAAGCATCTCATTCTCAACTTTCATTATGTCTTCAACACAGCTCTTACTGCCCTTTAAACCACTCCTCCCCTAATTTTCCCCAAAGCATAAAACCCACGGCTGTTTACCCAGTTGCTCAAGACAGAAACCTAGGAGTCATTCTTGATGCTTCGATTTCTGCCACACCCCAAATCCAATCCATGCACCAGTCAGGTGAGCTCGACCTTCAAAATGTAGCTGAGATGCTCCTTCCCACCAGCCCCACTGTTGTCCCTCTAATTAAAACTGCCACTGCCTCTTGCCTGAGCTACTGCAAGCATCGTCTGTATTTCCAGCTTCACTTTGCCCTCCTACTGTCTAATCACTGCTCAGCAACCCCTGAATAATCTTTTCAAAACCATCAATCAGACCAGATCTCTCCCTTATTTGAAATCTACAAAGAGTTTCCCACCACATTTATGCTAAGTTCTCAACACCTCGCCTTGGCCCTTCCTCTTCCTCTGTTCACCTGGGCCATCTCACCTCACTCCACTTTCTCCCTTCCCGGCTGCAGCCAGCTACAAAAGGCATCTCGCTGTCCCTAACCACATCAGGTCCATTAGACCCTTTACCCCTGCTGTGCTTGTTCACCTGGGCTGCACTTCCTTTAAATGGCAACTTTGCCACCTACAGGCCACCTACCTGCCACCCCACGCCCACTATCCCTGCCCCACTTCTCTCTGCCCTCCTGCCCCACATCATATTATGTGGCCTATGCACTTGCTATGTGTCTGCACACTGTGCCCTGTGACAACAGGTGCTTGGCTGGCTTTGTTCAACACCGAATGCCCGGTGCCGAGAACACTTCCTGTCTCGAGTAGGCACTCAATAAATCTTTATTGAATTCATGAATGAATGGAACATCATTATTCCAATTAAAACAAAGGAGGATACAGGGCATAAGCAAAAATACCTTCTGTACTTTGCCATTTTGTGTCACTGCCTTTCATTCACTTAAAAATAAGATTTAACTGTTACGGAGGCTTACCAAACTGGTCCCCAGCGCATTTCTGTCACAGTACAACATCACTCTGTTCATTGTCTTCCTGGCCCTTCTTACAACTTGTAATTATTTTATTCGTCACTACCCCCTTTTCGTCTGTCTCCTCCATTTTAGGATATAAGATCACGAGGGCAGGAACCTTTTCATACTTGTTCCAGGCCGTATCCCCAGCACCGAGCTGTTGGCCGGCACACAGGAGGTGTTTAATACACGTGTGTTGAACGGATAATTAAATAAGAAAGTAACCAGAGCTGGAAACCTCCTTAAAAGAGATCGTGAGCTATTCGAGAACAATAAGCAGGTTTTTTCTTCTTTACTCCCCACTAAGAGCCTAACACAGTGCTTTGCACTTAGTAGGAGTTCAGTAAACATATTTATTGAGTGGAATTTCACTGAACAAGCCAAGTTTCAGAGAGGCTCCATGCCCTAATTAGAAAAACTCTTCTGGAGAGGGTAAAGGCTTGGAGGAGGAGGTGTCAGGAGACCCACGGTTCCCAGCTTGGCAGGAGACAGACAAAGGGTTCAATGGACTCATTTGCATTTGTTTTGCATAAATATGCAAGCTGAGTGGCTGAGATGGTGTCTCTAAGTATGTCAAACGGCAACTGACTGTGTTCTCAAATAGGATATTCAGGATCTTACAAACCGGCAGGAGATTCCCGCCCCCAAAAGAAGGCGCTTCGTCTGTGCTGGTTATAGGGAGACACCCCGAATTTGGCTGAGCAAATGTCACCTGACTGGGTCCTCCCCATGCCCTGGCCACTGCCAGCCACTTCCCCATGCTCAGCCCCCGCCGAGACCTTGGCGAGCCTGTCTAAGGTGTGGTAACTTCCAACAGGGCGCCGTTGACAGAGCTTGAAACAAACCTCCCTGTTCACACAAGACTCCGCTAGATGGAAAGAGCCAAGCTGGGCTGTGGACTTGGTACTGGCTAAGGCTCCCCAGTGCAGAAGAGAAGTTTCTAACAGAAAAAAGTACCTGAAAAAAAAAATCATCTTTTCTGGAGCCAACACAGAGTGCTGGGAAGGCTCAGAGAGACCATGGGATTTTTTTTCTTCCCAGTTCATCCAGTTGCCCTGATTTGCATGGGATTTGCATAAACAGCACATTGTGTTCAAGCAGCCCTCACTTCAAGGGCCAAGATTAAGGCTGAGGATTTGTCCCACCCACAGTAGTTTTGTTCGACTTCCACTGTTGAGAAGCTCAGGGATACCTAAAACAGCTCTTTATCTACTGACTGAGGTGAAAAGGATACAAATGGTGATGGAGAATCGGAGGGGCCTGGACCCAGGGGATGGAGCGTTCTGTCTTCTCTCCCAGGAGGGGAGGTTGAACGATATGAATTTTAAAGTTGCTTCTAGTTCTGGAATTCTGTCAATCTCTGCAGGGAGCCAGGCACCAAAGGGCTGGCCTCGCCAAAGCCCGGGATGACCCTGGGAGCGAGATGTACTGCGGCCAGACCCAGGCTGAGCTAATATTTGTGGAAGGCTTTTCTGTGACAGCCGCTGTCATGTGGGAGAAGGGAGGAGATGTAACGGGAGTGGACAAGGGGAGGGACGGGCAAGACGGAATGTGGAATTCTTCCACCGCCCCACCACCGTCGCCCTGCAGGCCGTGAAACTGGGAGAAGCCCTCTAAAAGGCTCTCATTTACAAACCTCTCTCAACTCCCAGCCATCAGGCCTTACCTGGTCCTTGAGGAAGAAACAAGAACTCAGAAGCACTTGTTGGCACTGGCCAATAGCCATATTCCATCTCCCAATGTCAGCTTGACTCGGAGTACTTCCATGTGGCCCTTTCCACCCACAGTTGGCTCTCCCAGTGCCAATGGGGTCTTTGGAATTCCCTGTGTTTTTTGGCTTGGAGGAAGTTGCTTTGGCCCGAGCTCTCTCGAGCCCACACCCAGATGGCCCAACCTTAGCTTCTGCATTGTGTCAAGAAAGATCCTGGAGCGCACTAGGCTACCCCAGGTAAAATGAACAGAAGTAATAACCTTCCAAGAGCAGATCGGGCAAACCGGCAGGACACTCACGAGGAGGGATGGGGGAACAATGTCCAAGGTCCCTGTTTCTTTCTCCCTCAACTTCTGCCATATGTGCAGAGTACTAGTTGCTGAGTACTACTTGTACAACTGAGCACCTGATACACGCAGCTTCTAGGAAAGCCCTGCCCTGAAAAGGGGAGAGAGGAAGGCAGTGAAAGGGAAAGGATTGGGGCCCTAAGATCTTCCTGACTTGGCTTCATTAAGCACCACTCATTTTATCTTCATAAAATCATGTAGGTCATCTCTCTTCTCCGGAGGATCACGGCCAAAGGGAAAGAAAACTGGACAGGAGTAAAATGAACAAGCAAAACCAGAACACTGGTGTCTAGTCTTAACCCTAAGGCTTGAAAGTTATGGAACTTACTCAAGGCATTTTAATTCTCTAGGGTTTTTGCTTATCCATCTTCTTTATAAAATGGAGATTTTAAAAGTCTGCCCTACTTACCCTCCCAAGGCAGTTGGGAATCACAAAAGAAATCACACAGGTACTGATGGGGACAGACAGGTGTCAAGTACTGTTAGTCCTGGCCTAACCCATGCCCAGAAAAACAGACATCCCTAAAGTTTTTTCCAACTTGTCCACAGATACAGAGTTATTCTGATCATCTTGAATTTGATTTCCCCTAAACATTTTATGATCAATTTCATTTTCTTCTTTTATTTCCTTCTTTTCTTTCCTGGAGGATATTGGAAGAAAGGAGCTAGCGATTCCTGGAGTTTTTCTATCCACATGCAGCTTCTTTAACCGCCGTTAGGATATACACGCCTGACCCATGTGAACAATAATTCATTATGACCTTATGGCTTAAGAAAACCCTTTGTGATTCGGTGACTCTAAAATAAAGAGGATTTTCCCAAAAGGAGTAGGGTGTTTGGTTTTCTACGGTCTTAGGATGCCCAGGAACCAAACTTACCATTTAAAGATGTGGAACAGAATGTACAGTTCCCATTTTTGATGCTGACCTCCTATCAAGCTTAGATGCCGGTGGATTATCTAGCCCAACTTTAAACAGTTTCTAATAACATTAATTATCCTGCTTCACTTCTCTGTCTCTCTTTTTTAAGGTAGCCAGGAGGCTCAAAAGATTAAACTTGAGGAAAATTTCCCAATGCCCTTAGGCTGGTTTCCCATTCAAAACCCCATTTTCCTCTGAAATCCTTGGCTCTCCATGGCAGATGAACAATATATTTTAGGCCCCCTTCAGCTTGTACCTGAGACCAATGTGCCCCAGCTATTTATTTACAGAAGGTTGGGATGCTCTTCTTTCCACCATGAAATGTTGCCAAAGTCCAGAGACTACGGATATGGGGAGGGAAAAAAACAAAAAACCCCATATTGCTGCAATCCCCTCCTCCCCCTTGGTCATTAATTGTATCCTGCTGGGAGCCCCCCTGTGCGCTCCGGGTGAGCATGTGTCAAACACATTTCCCTCTTCCCAGCACTTGAGGCCAAGGGTATGTTAGCCTCTTAGTTTTGAAACCTCCACTTTGAGACAGAGGGAAAGTCAGACCAGAGGAAGGAGGGAGAGGAAAAGATTACAGCGGTACAGCAGGCTGGGGTCAGGCTCTGGGCTAAAGCCTGCAAGTCTCTTTTCCTCCTCGGACAAAGGAGGGGGGCCGGTCAGCTCTTCTGCAGGGACCAGCTGGTAGCTGGGCAGGCAGAAGGGATCCACTGTGGTGACCGGCAGTGAGGAGGCTACAGACTCAGTTGGGGATCTCCTTAAATGATGGAGCAGCTAACCCTCTCTTCACTCGTTCTGACCAGCCCCCACCCACCCAAACACGGCTGTTTCCCCTCCCAGCTGTTTTGAATTCTTCTGAGAGAGCAAAGTAGAAAAATCCTTCCTGGATATTGATTTCCCCCAGGGGGCCAGAAGGTACATCGCCAAGGGACCAGGAACGTCTGTTATTTTCCATCAGAGGAAGGGGCACTCACACTCTGGGGTCTCCTCAGTCAGCTCTGCTCACGTGGAAGGGTCTTGCATCTCAGAGCTGCTCCCCGTGCATGAAACCCAAGTCAGCCTCAGCAATTCCCCTCAAGGAACTGGAGGCATGAGGTTGTCTTCTGCCACCCGGCTTAGCCCTCTCTTCCGTTTGGCCCCAGCAATGTGGAAAGAAATCAGATTATTCTTGCAGATCAAGGCTGACTCGAAGAGATGCTATTTCTCCAAGATACTGAAGGATCTCTTCCTAGGATCCGGAGAGGGAGCTAGCAAGCCTTCATTCGGTTTCACCCCAACCTCTCCCTTTTGTAGTATTATACACAGTACCTTCAACTCTCCATTGGTCTCATGCCTGCCTGATCCTTGGGATAAACTGTAAAACTTGCTGGGAAGTGGTTATCAGTATAACAGGGCTACTAAGATGTCAGGCTTAGAGGCAGAGAGATCTTGGTCCGAATTTTCTCTCTCACTCTTATCAGCTGCATGATCTATCTTATCTGAACATCGTGAGCTTCAGGGTCATCATCTCTTACAGTTATTTAAAAATTTCCTTTTAAAAGACTGAATGAGATTATGCACGTAAAGATCATGTATGTGAAGTGTGTAAAGGGCACAGGACGCTCAAGAAATCTTACTTTATTATTGCAAGAAGGTTAAAAGTGGTTATGTTACCGACCAGGGTTCTTGGCCTCCTTAATCGATAGAAATTGATCAGAGGCCAGACGAGAAATTCAGGCAAGGCTTTATTGGGCCCCCTGCTGCAGCAGCGGAGAGTGAAAACAGGTAACGGGTTCCCGGGCTGGTTCCCTGTCGGGGGCGGGGGGTATGAGCTGGTTCCTTTTATGGGGTGAGGGTGGGGTATATCCAGGGGTCGGGCCGGAGGGGTGGCTCAGGCGTTGTGCCCACCCCTTTGGTGGTGCTGTGTTCAGGGGGCCTGCACAGTACCCTGCTTTTGCTCCCGACACCCCCTTTTTGCACCCAGCCCCTCAGAAGTGTCAGTTGGGTTTTTGGTCTTTTTGTATCTTGTTGTCCATAATTTGCCCCAACTGCCCATGCGTGCAGTTATTTTTAGTCCCTTATAGCTTCTTTGTATTTTGTTGCGTGTGTCCAGGTGCAAGCATTGCAGCAAAGGGTCCCAGCTTCCAGCTTGTCTCAGTAAAAGTGACATCTGCAAGCTGTGTTGGATCGGCCACATTTTCCAGTGCCATCTCCTGGCCGTATTGCTCCCATTGCCTCATTCAAGGTCATCTCCTCTCTGGGCTGAGAGCACACGCATGCCCATTAGCCACAAACCCTTCGCCATCCCAGGAAAACTCAACCCAAATGGAGACAAGCAAAAAAAAAAAAAAAAAAAAAAAAAAGCACCAAAGTCTGGCTCTCCACGGACCCTTGCTTTACTTCCATTCGGCACGTCACCCACTTCTGCGCTAACTGCACAGGCGCCCTTCCCACCACGCTCAGCCCCAGCACCTCGTATGTCCCCACAGGCTGGCATCCTGAACCCAAGTCACAGCTGGCTCCTTGAGGCAGCCTGAGGCCTGACACCACCTGTAAAGAAAATGCTTCTCTCTGCTGAAACTGCACAGGGCCCCCTCTGCCCCATCCCTGCCACTCCCCCGACGTTGTCCTACTACTGTTTCCGTGTAGCGCATCTGGCCAAAGCAAACAGCTCTCCGGAGCCAGCTCTCCAGCAAGCAGCTGCAATACAAAGTTGGCAGGCTGTTTCAGGAAGCCTCGGCCTTCCCCCGCCTCCTCACCCTGTGAGCGCCCCTGGAAGACACAAGAAATGAGGCCACACCTTTTAACTGGCCTTCACACGGAGCCTGACCTCATTCTCTGGAGGAACTGGACCTCTCCCCGCCCCCCACTCCACTCCCCTGCCATCGCTCTCATCCATCTTCCATGTGTTGGGTGCCTGAAGCCTGGGATTCACTTCTGTCCTCTTTGAGGAAAGGGATCGTGTACTGTGGACATGGGGTGATAGGAGCTAAAGGAGTAATTAGGAGGCTCAAATGAAGGAACTTTTTTTTATTATTCCATATTAATGGTTCCGTTTGCAGTTTGGGGATGGGTGAGGGTCTCAAATCTAGGAGTAATGAGAAGAGGAAAAATTGGAAGAATAAAGAGAGGAAAAGAAAGAGGGTGGGAGGGAAAAAAGAAGGGATTTTTAGCATCTCTTTTATAGGTTAGGCGATGTGAAAAATGTTTTACGTGTGTTTTCCCCTTTAAACTCTATAAGGCCATAGGTATTGATTACCCCCGGTTTTACATATAAGACACTGAGGCCCCAAAGACAAGTGTCTTGCTCAAGGTCACTCAGTTGGTAACAGGCAGAACCTGAGTTTTCTGGCTCCGAGGCCAGAAACTTCCCATCAAGTTGCTGCTGCTGCCAGTAGCTTTGGGATTGCCTCTCTAATTTACTTATTCAGTCCCATCATCTGGAAAAAGGCATCTATAGACTCAGTGGCCTCCGGCTCATTCAACAATCAGCATGCATCATTTTGGCCCAGGTTGGCAGTCCTCAACTTTTGGTGTTCCTAGGAGCTCCTTGGTAGTGGCAATGGTGGTGGTCAGGGCAGTGAGGGCGGGGAGGGAGTGGAAGTGGTAGTGGTAGCAGTGGTGGTGGTAGTTACGGTAAAGGTGGTGATGATGGATGGTAGTAACGGTAATGGTAACGGTGGTGGATGGTAGTGATGATGGTGACGGTTGTGGTGGTGGTGATGATGATGGTGGTGGTGCTGGTGGTGTTAGTGGTAGTGATGATAATGATGATGAGGGTTGTCGTGATGATGAGTTGATGGTGGTTGTGATAATAATGGTGATAGTGGTGATTGTGGTGGCAGTGATGGCGGTGGTGGTGATGATGATACTGGTGATGATGGTGATGGTGGTGATGATAATGGTGGTGGTGCTGGTGGTGTTGATGGTGCTCATGGTGGTCCAACAATGATGATGGTGGTGGTGGTGGTGGTGGTTGCATGACCTTGTCGTCACCAGTGGCAACTGTGGGGTTAATACAAGATATAAATCAGCCAACTAATTGCCTTTCTCTGTCTCTAAAATCCTCCCTTGCACCCCACACGCCACCTCCTCATCTTCTGACTTTGTAAAAAGTGTCCGGAGTTCTGAACCTTTGTTTGTTGGTAGGAGCATCTGTAAGATGATATGACAGCCTTATATTTATTTATTTTTGGAAGGATGTAAGGGAAACAGCTCCCCTTATTTAAACAAAACACAGAGTCCCCAAGGCTTTACAACTGGAGGCCAACTCTCCAGGTGGGGAGGGAGGGCTGACCGAGCAGAGACGCCGTCCCTCCTGATTCTCCTCTTCCCCTCGCCCTTCGTTCCCTGTGACACCTCTCCCACAGCCCTGTCAGCCCAGCCGTGGGCTCATCCTTCAGAGCTCGGGCCCAAGTGTAGCCTGCCATCTGCCCCCTTGATTCCCTTAAGCCCAACTGAGAGACTAGAATTTAAATGAGCAGGAGACAGAGACAGAGATAGAGAGACAGAAAGACTGAGAAAAGAAAACCGAAAGGAAAACAAACAAGACAGGATGTTTAGCCAACCTCCAGGTTACAAAGCTTACTTTTCTGAACCTTCACAGCTAACTCAGCCCCAGGCTCCCTGGCCATGTGTCAGGCCTCACCTTGTCTCATCAGCTCAAGGTGCTTAGGACCGTTTAGGAGACACCTTCCAGGGCTCACACACCGCAGAGCTCCTGACTTGTCTCCATGGGGAAGGGGTCAGAGCATTTATTACACATTCCTCTACCTCTAGTCACTTGGTGCTCTCGGACCCCAGCCGAAGATTACCCATCTCAGCCGCCCGCCTGGGGTGCCCCATCCCGGCCCCATCGGCCCGGATGTCTGGCGCCCCTGAGATAAATGAACACGCGCTTTAGGTGCCTGGCCTGGCTCTTCTGATCTAACAGCACAACAACCTCAGAGGCACACCATCCCTTTCTAGTTAATTTCACCCACAAAGCAACAGAGCAGCTGCCCTGCAGGAGGGCTCAGGGCAGCAGCAGGGTTGAAAATCTGGGGGCCTGGGACCACCTTCAGCCGTCTCCCCTGTTCCCTGTTGAAGGCAACGTTGAAAAAGATTTAAAAGAACAGCAAACTTAAAACCCAAACGAGAATAATTCAAACGTCCCCAGGGCTGCAAACTGTTAGTTTAATGACAACTGAATTTCCTTTTGAAGCATGAAACAGAAGGTAAATAGACAAACGGTACATTGCACTTCCCCTCCCCCCCCTTTTTTCCCATTAGTGCTGTGTTCCTGGGCGATTTGGGGAAAATCTGGGCACTGACTGCAAGCGGCCAGCTCCCCACCCAGGGGTCTCCCAGGGTGGGAATACCGACGTGAGGGTGTGGCCAGACCCCCAGGCTGCCCCTCTTCTGGCCCTCATGCAACTGCTCCCTTTGGGACTTGATAAAGGACACAGGATGAGAAGATGGAAAACAAGCACGGGAAGCATATCTGGCACATTTTTTTTTTTCTTCGCTGTTGTTCAAGCAACAATTTACGCCTGGTTAGTTGGGACAGCAGATTTTATTTATTTTGCTAGACTCCTACCCTATTCCCATCCCAGGGGTGGGGCAGGCTGATATTTTTCTTTCAAGGCTGTACTAAAAATTCCAGCCTCCCTCATGACTCTGACCCCCAGAATCGCCACTGCTGGCGGCCAGTACCTCTTCGTCCCTCTCAAGACGGATGCCGAGGCCGGCCTCCCCCGACTCCCATGCTATTTGGGGTGGCCTTGAAGCATTCAGAGACACGTAAAGCACAAGACATTCTTCCCCTCTCCTATCTCTCCAATGTGTTACTTGAGGATTGCAATTGTTTCCTTTTAGCAGAACATCGCTGACAAAACTCCTTGGAGGTTATCGCTCCCCACCGTATAATGAGTCCTAATCTTTCTACAGAAGTAAAACTGTTGCCATGTCCCATCCCTCAGCTGGTGACTTCCAGGCCTCTCTCCTGAGAGTGAGAGTGGAGTTTGGGGGGAAGTCTGCAGGCCGGTACTGGGAGGGTTAAGTTAGCCTGGCCGTGGAAGGAGAGAGAGGGACCACGGCATTCTCCTGATCCCAGTTGGAGGATCCTAAATAACTCCTTTCAGCAAGTCAGCTTGTTTGGTTGTCCTGGAGTGTGTAGTGGGGCTAACTCATCCTGGCCGGTCCTTCCGGATGTAGCCTTGCTCAAAATCAAGCCTTATTCCCCGGGGGCTGCCTCCTCCTGCCTTGATAAAGAGTCTCATCATGGATGATTCAAGGGCTTGAGATGCAAGCTCTAGTGATAGCCGATGAGGCCTCCAGCCCCCAGCTGACCTCACTTTCTGGTTGTTGACAAGTTCAGTCAGGCTGGCCAAAGAGCATCCCATCCGAGCCAAGACAAATGATCTCCAGCTCTTGCAGCCCCTGTGCCTCCAAGTCCTTCTCCTGGATGGCACTCCACCTCCAAGCCTCCCCATCGATCATCCCCAGGTGCCGCTTCTTCCACAGGCAAATGAGCAGACCGAGATGGAGAAGGCTGGTTCTCCACTCCACGCTGCCATCGCTGGCTGTCTAGGTAGAGCTTGGCCTGGGTCCTCTTGGACCCTCCTTACTTCTTCCCAGACTCTCTCCTTCCCACTCAAACAGTTCAGGACCTGAGTAGGTGGTTTTGAGTCTTGCGTCACTTAAAAGCATGCAATAGACCCAATCCTCTTGTGTTTAGAGAAGACTTTAAACTAGGCAGGGACACGCACACGTGCGCACGCACACACACACACACACACACACACACACATACGTGCATAGCAGCCCAGCCGGGACTCTAATGGGAACTGGAGGTCTTTTTATCATCCACACAGCCAGCAGCACTGAGGGTCCCCAGCTCCTGGGGTCCGAGTACAGCACTGGAAGAGGTCAGGGAGATTGCAAGGCAGCTCCGAAGTCTCTATGTGGGCACCAGACAGACTGGTCCAGGACATAATGTTTTTTCTGAGACTTCTAGAGTTAAGTAAGTATCTCTTTGGAAACACTGGAAGGGACAGAAAGTGCCGGGAGTGTTTGGGAGGAATCCTACCCCCTCTTCACCCACACGGCCAATGCTTGGGGACCAGAGCTCACGCTGATGTACAGCTTGGGCTGTGTCCACACTGAGCTCAAGGCTGAGGCTGAAAAGGCTCCCATTCTGGTGCCAATGTAATCCACAGGGAAAGACCCAAGGGCCTCAATAATATTGATAATAAATCACACTCCCTGGCCACCGAGTGATACTTTGCTGTTCTCTAAAGGTTTTTCGTATATATTATCTGACCCTCATGACACATCTGTTAGTTAGATATTATTACCCCTCTCTCTTTTATAAAGGAGGAGACTTGGCTTGGTAAGAGCAGAATGAGGACACAAACCTTGGACTTCTGACCCCAGGTCCTTTGCTCCTCCTTTGCAGAAGAAATTTAATTAGACTTGGAAATGGATAATAGTTTACCACAACATAGGGAGTTGCAGGCTTAAAGGCACAATGATGAGATTAACAGAGGCAAGGTGACAAAAGAGTGGAGGACATTTTTCTTTTAAGAATTTTTAAATCGTTCTACCTTGGCACATTGTAAATGTAATTATTCGTTACTTTATGTAGTTAGTCCATGGTTATTGTAGAAAATTTTTAAAATGCTGATAAGAAAAAGGAAAAAATAAACCATTAACTCTAATTCCAGCCACTGTATGTGTGTACATACAGACATATGTACATATATATCCATGGAGAGTTGTTCTATTTCTTTATGCATATAAATATTATATATAAAGATCACACATAAATATATATTAATTGTACATTAGTATAGATCCCGGCATAGCTTCTTTTTTGCTTAGAAACGTAGAAAAATGCTGGAACGATCTTCCCATGTCAGTGGATACGTTTATATTATTCTTTAATGATTGCCTAGTGTTCCATTGTATTGATATTATTGGACGCTGATACTGTTTTCATTTTTTTATAATTGCAAATTATGCTGTAATGAAGCTTCGTATGCACATATCTTTGTGCAGCTGTCTGATTATTTCCTTAAGATCAATTTCTGGAAGTGAAATAACTTGGTCAAAACACTCGAAGGTTTTCAACCTATTTTGCCAAAGGGTGTGTGCCTTTTTATAGTCCCAGCAGCAGTATCTAGGATTCAGAAGGCTTAGTCAAAGGACACGGGAGTAGGAGGAGAGCTGAAGGGTCAGAGAGCCAGCCGTGTTTAAGGCGACCTTGCGTGACATGAAGTAAAGATTGGACTTTGATTTCTAGGGATTAGAGAGGTACTAAAGTTTTTGAGCAGAGATTGATTTGGCCAGAAGTGGCAAGGCAGAAGGAAAGACAGATTGGAAGGGGGGAAAAACCGGAATAGTAGAGAACCCTGATCTAAGAAAGGGAAAATGGAGCACTAGGGTACTGAGATGGGCTGTGTCAATGTGGGGGGAGGACAGAGGGGGGGAAGAGATGAAGAAGGAGAAGGGGGAGGAGGAGGAGGAGGAGGGAGATAAGACAATTGGGAGTCAGGGCATATATGGAGATAATTAAAGATGATACAAAGCTTCTGAGTCTGAGCAACTGGGAGAACAGAGATGCTAATAACAATGCCAAAGAAAACGGAGGGAAATTTCAAGGGAAAGTGGGATTTGGGTCGAGGAGTGTGATGGTAACATCCGTGCAGAGCTGGCCCTCGGGCTGGCTGTGCGGGACGCGTCAGCCTCAGAGGCGCGGTCCAGGCGTTAGGAGGTGGCGACGTTGCAAGGAGTGACGAGCTGTAGGAAAAGAGGGCCAAGGACAGATCCCTGGAGAAAACCAACTTTTTAATAGTGAGGGAGACAGAAGGGCCACGGAGGATCGTACTGAGAGGAAGAAGGAGAACAGGGAGCGTTCTGAGTGATGGGAGCGGAAGACCGGAAGCCTAGAGGAGGGGAGATAGTATGCTGGAAAGGATGCAAAGGGGCCAGATAGAAAAATACGGAGACGGAGCCATTCGCTTTGACTGCACTGGTGAGGTCCACGTAGAATGAGACGGGACACCACCCAACTTGCCGTGAGTCCGGGTAGAACCTGGTCGCAGTCTTTGCTAAGGGCAAAGATGAGAGTGGAGCAAAGCAGAGAGTACACTGGGGCCAGGATGGTGGCAAGAAGGGGACTTCTAGGCCAGGTCCAACCAGGAATGTTTCCACCCAGCTGGCCTGGCTTGAACTATTTAAGCCTGATTGGGGGCGAGGTTGTGGTGGGCAAAGTCTGTCTGTGACTTATCTAAATGAATGCACAGCATCGAGGCAGGGTCAAAAATGAAACGAGATACACACGTTTGCATGCTCTGTTTAAGGCAGTGATACAATGGTGGCCTAATCAATTTTTTTAAGTAACATTCCAACCCAGAGTAAGAAAGATAAGATCTCATTCTCTGTTAGGGGGAGGTGGTAAAATTTCCTTCCTCTTAATTTCACAAAAAAGTTCTTTGGGTCGACACAAATACCACCTTCCCTCTTAAAACATAAAATCTTGAGGTACAGAAAAATTATTCTCCCGGAGAAGGCGAGCACTTGGTTATTATCTCCACGTCTTGGCTCTCTCTGAAGGCAGTTCCCGTAGCTACATCCCCCGTCCGAAGTATCAGAGGGCGGGAGCAACCCACCAGCTGAGTCTCTCTGCTCTGCTTTGCCTTCCCCAGGACTCAATTGAGAACACACACTAGGCAGAACAAAACAGTGGCAACTGATGACAAATGGACTGAGCTGCCCCCAGGTCCCCCTCCCCACTCTCTGTTGCCATGGTGACACCAGCCAGCCAAAGCCAAGAGATCAGGAAATATCCATAAAGGACAGTCTGGTGGACACAGGTGTCTGGGGAATCAATGTGAACCAACAAGATCCTTCAATCTATTGAGGGTCGGAGGGGGATAGGCACCGAGATGGGGAACTGGGGGCTAAGGTACCAACAGGTGGGCTTTGTCCTTGAAACTAGAAGCCTCTTTTCTCTCCACAGGGAGTTGCATCATTCTGATACTTGTTGACACCATATACCAAAGCTCTGTTTTCTTTTCCATGTTCATTTCTTCTTGCCACTTCTACTTCACCTACAAATCTGGATAACATCTAAAATGGGCAGCTGGATATACGCTCAAGAAGGCATGAAAAGAGGCAAAGTATTTGAAATACGGTCACTAGAACCTCCTTCAGCCACTTTGGAAAGTAGACCGCAAGGCCCAAATGCCACCCACTCTTTCCAGTTGGAACAAACGGTAAACATATCATCTAAATTTACAGGCAGAAAGGCATCTATTTGAAAAGGTAGTGACAACCAAACTTTGAGGAAGAAAAGGAGAAGAGGAGACTTAACCTATATTGTGGTTTATTCTTCACTATTTAGTTTTTTGTGTAACAGGAAGCCGATAGTCAAATATTAACTGGAGTTGTATCACAGCTCAAAAGGTCTGGTGGACATAATTTCCACCAAACAACCATCATCAAACATAAACATAGGAGGAAGGGAGGAAAGAATCTTCTCAGTTACTCCTACTTTTTAAAAAATGTAAATAACATGTTCCTACTTAGGTGCTTTGAAACTCGGTCATTTGAATCTTTCAAATTCTAGGTACACATCAGGATTTTCGTAACAAGCCACTCTCCACACTCAGCGCACAGCAGCTGGAGGACTGATCCAGCCTGTTGCTCTAAGCGTTCAGGTCATTGCTCCGTCATTGCAGTAGCCATAAAGGTGAAGACCAGGATTTTTGCAGCCAATTGCCAAAACCTATCAGGGTTCATTGCTTGTGGAGGGCACTCAAAACATGTTGGTTTATTGAATACTGAAAAATGTTTAAAGTCTTAACTGTAGTAGAAATTATAGCTGAATCTCCAACCATTCTTCTTTCCTCCATGGTTTAGCAGTCATGGAATTTAAGTGGAGATGGACCCCACCAAGCTGCAAGTTTGGACCAATCAGAGATTAGATTCCAGTCCTCCTGTCACAATGATTGGTTCAGGTAGATGAAGTCTGATACATCAATACATGGTCTTTTCCCATCTGAGTCCTGAGGGCAAGATTGCTAGGACTTCTGAGAGAGTTTGTTCTTACCTTTTTCAGAGAGAGCCACCAAAACCCAACTCCTCCCTCCTAGACAGCATGATATGAAGATAACAATCCGAGAGATTTGGACATTTTGCCATCCTGAAGGAAACTGGCCTGAAGATAAAGGCGGCACCAATGAGAACAAAGAAAAGAGGCAAAATAAAACCAGGTCCTTGATGACTTAATTGATCTGTTGGATCAAACCAACCCTGAATTCCACTTTATCCAGTTTTCTTTCAATCAAGTGAGCCAATAAATCCTCTTTGTTGTTTAAGCCATTTTGAGATGGGCTGTCTTTTCATGTACTTGTTTGTTTTGTTTTCAAAATAAAGAGTTCTAATAAATTGTTTTTAAAAACTTAATAATAAAGAGTCCTAACCAATATACTTAATGAAACTGTCATCTCTTTGACAATTTTGTTCTTAATGGACAACAAAAGTAAGTTTTGGAGTCCTGGAAACTGATATAGCAAATGGAACCTCCTGTTTGGAGAGATACAAGCTGGGGAATCCACCAAACTGTCTCACCAGGAGTAACCTGTCCAAGGCATTGATGTTCAATCAATTCTTGATAGTTTTCTTCTTAAAGGGCATGGAAAAAGTCTGAGATGATGGAAAATATTTTGCAGTGCAAGGTATGTACTCTGAAAAGGAGATCCATCTTTATATGTAGATAAAGCTAGTATTTAAATGAATTTGAATTCTCTAAGCATAAAATGTGGACCACTGTGAGGACAGACAATGAAAGTGCTCAAGCATTCCAGAAAATAATAAGGAATTTAAAATAGAAGTGAATAATATAAAATGTAAATAATCCCCATGCCAGCTGCTGAGAGTCTCTAGGAATTCTCTTGAAATTAAACTGTTTGTCATTTAGCTGAAAAGAAATGTTAACTATCAGTCTGCAAGAAGACCCCCTAGTTTCTCTGATCAGTTACACAAGTGAAAGTACTGACAATATGATGCCAAATTTTTTTTTGGAGATTTGGTGATTTACTGGCTATATCTGTTTCCTGCTAATCAAGGGGTAAAGCTATGTTTTGTTTTTTGACCCTCCAGAAATACAGAGTCAAGAAAATATGAGATGCTCAAGAAATAATGGTTAGTTGTATGGATGGATGGAGATGGATGGATGGATGGATGGAGAGATGACAGGTGGAGTTTTACTGGAAAGAAGACTAATCCATACCATCCCAGCTTGTCCTAAACATTCTTTGCAAAGGCAGGAACTAGCCTCTAATTCTGTGATTACTAGTGATTACATTCTCCAATAGCATTTAACACTCACCCTGGCCCTAAAATCCCAATAGTTTTAGATACTTCAGCAAACGTCATGATAGTAGATGACCTGTAGTATCTTAGCCTTACATATCGCAGCATCTAACACCTATATCTTCTTATTTATTCCTTCTTCAATGAGGACTTTTATGTGACTTAGTTTCGTTGAGTTCCAACCAAACTATGTCCTTTTGCGGACCCCTCTAACTTTGTTAATAAAACTACCATTTTTCTTCGCCAAGAGTCCAAATTAGCAAAAATGGTCATTGTTCCAGACTGCTCATTTGGCCCTCACATGCAACTTGCAAGCTCTTAAGAACCTACCTTTTCATTGTTTTACATCTTGTTTCCCCTTTTCCATTTCAACTGCTACCCTCTACTTCAGGTCTTCAGTAGCTTCTCACTTAAACAATATCAATTTCTTCTAAATTCATATCCTTATTTCCAGTTTTTACTCCATGCTTTTACATCTTACCCATCATAAGAAAACATGATACTGTTTCAACAGAACCTCCTGGTTTTTTTCCAAATTGAAGTCTTACATAAGATGGAAAAAAGCAAAGTTTCCTGGATAAACCTGGAATAGGGTTAGAGGAACAGACAATTCATTACCCCCCATGACAATCTCTACAGCAATTCTGCAGGACCCTACAGCTCTAGCTTCTCTTCTGATGCGGCCACTGGTGCCCTCTAGGAGAAGGCTGCTGAGTGGATGCAGAGAGCAGAGCATCAACTTTGAGATGCTAAAGTGTATGGTGTCTCTTCATCTTCACTGGGCTGTAATCACATCTAGAGCCTGGAAGCAATGGGAAGTGTTCCCATTTCCCCAACTCTGGATCTCAGAGTGTCACCTAGATACACCTCATTTCTGACTTTGAGTTTTTGCTTGCAGCTGCTTTTCCTATAAAAGATCAAGCTTGCGTCTGGGACCAGGCTAGGGAATGGTCACCATTCTGTTGGCTATATTATTCTTGTCTCCTCATCTCTCTCCCAGGGACCAAAACACTACGATCACACTTCTCTAGATAGATAGATGATAGATAGATAGATAGAGAAATAGATGGAAGGAAGGAAGGAAGGAAGGAAGGAGAGAAGGAAAAAGGGAAGGAGGAAGTAAGAAAAAGATAATTAATTTAGATATAGATATGGATATGCCTGAGATTTTCACTGACCCACCAATTTATCATACCCACCCAGACCAGGACTACTGCTACAGTCCATGTCTATAAACTTGTTTTCCAAATGGAAACCTGGAGGTTGACCTCAATATTTAATTTCTTTCATCCAATATCTAGTTAACTGGTTCTGTTGATTCTACCTCTTAAATATTTCTCATTTCCATCACCTTCTGGCCATCCCCACAGTTCATCACCCTACTTTAGGCCCCAAACATCTAATGCTTGAACTGCTGCAATAGCTTTCTGACAGGTCTCTCTACCTTAAAAATCGTCTCCTAAAAAAAAAAAAAAAAAAAAAAAAAATCGTCTCCTTCCTTTCCATTTGCTATATATATATATATATATAGAGAGAGAGAGAGAGAGAGAGATACATACATACATATATTATATATATATATATATATATATATATATATATCTGTTTAATTCTTCAGCTTAAAATTGTTCAGTGGTTTTCCTTGGCCTAAAGACAAAATCAAAACTCCCTTAATTATCTGGTCCTTTCTCTGTAGTGGTTTCCTGTATGGTTGTCTCCCCAGAAACTCTTTTGAGAACTGGCCAAATCCCGCATCCCCATTCATGGGGGCTCAGAGGAGATTGTCATGGTGGAACATAAGCCTGCCCCCGGGGCCAGAGTTGCTCAGTCCTTAGTGGGCATTTGGCCATGGTTGGGTCAACCATGGTGAGTTAACTCACCAGGAACTCTGTGCAGTGTTAAACTCAGGAATCATTGTGACCTATGTTGTCCACTATGCTTTACATGAACCTGCTGTGAGACAGAATGATGGAACCAGCAAACACAGAGAAGTGGGAGTTTGCCCCAGAGTGAGGGGCCTGATCACTCTTGAATCTCTGGTCCTAGTTGTTCCTGAAGCCAGGCTACGCCCCTACTCTTCCAGGTGCATGGCTGAGAGACTCTTCCTTGGATCCCATGAGCTACACGTGTATTCTTCCTTTCAAGTTCTCTTTTTATGCATGCCAATTAGAGTTGGGTTTTTATATTTGCAATCAAGAGTCCAAGCTATGCATCCCACCCTCCCAACCACCACCACTTCTCAGCTCCTTGAAGCCAGGTCTCAGGCATCTCTGTTACCCTCAAGGCAAATTTATTGCTGGCGCAAACCGCTTGTTGAATAAATAACTGGTTTGTTACCAAGTATAAGTTTCTAGCAATCTCCTTTTGGCCGCCTTCCTAGCTCACAACCAAAGAGAAACTGAATAATAATTTGATTTACGAGACATTTGCAGCTTTCACCTCTTCCATGCTTCCTGGAGTAGACGCATCTTCTCTTTGGAGAAAGTTTCAGGTATCACAGCAACTGCAGTGGACACTGACATCCACATGTGCTACTCATTCGATCCCCCCAACAATCCCATGGGGTCGTGCTGTTGTTACAACCAGCTCCATTTTTACGGATGAACCGAGGCCTGGAGAGATGAAACAACTTACCCAAGATCAAATGGTGACACTGCAACCCCAGCGTCGGTCCGCCTGGCTCCAAACCCGTGCTCTTACGATGTCGCTTGTTGGCCTTCTCCTTGGATTTCCTGAACCGATTGCCTCTGTTTTTAGAGAGAAGGAGCCCCAGAGTGTGAGCAGGTATTTACAAACCCTGTTTGTCGGTCTCCAGCCTCTTCTGCCAGGTGGAAACAAAGCCACCTGAACACCTGTGGAGAGGCGACCGGTCATATTTTGTGCTGGGCTCAGACCAGATGGCCTTTCCTGCCAGCAAAGCGGGACCGCGCGGGCCGGGGACACTCTCGATGGCCCCAGAGCGTCCCGCACGTGGGATGTCACACACCTCTCCCCCTTTCGGCATCGATGCCATCCTCCAAGCCCAGAAAGGTAATTTTAAGAGCTGGCATTTTGAGGAAGGAGCAGAAATCGGAGGACCTTCAGAGGTGGGTGAGAAAGAGTTAAGGCCGCAGCCGTGGGCAGCACATGGAGTGTGGAGTTACTCTCAGACTGGGCCTGCTGGAGACCAGGTCAGCTGTCATCGGAGAACAAAGCATCCCCCAGAGCCGCTCAAGTTGTGTTACACCCGGGAAGCCCTGAGAGCTCCCTGAAGCTGAGGAACAATGAGCAGACCACATTCACACAGGCCGCAGCCCGGCCTGCCGCTGCCCCCCACCTCCATGCCCTCCCACGGGGCCCCAGAGACCACTACACCTCCAGCGGCTGGGTGGGTGTCGAGAGAGCTCCAGCGGGGCAGGGGTGTGGGGAGATTTGCCGTGCGGGGGTTCCCGGTGCTGTCAGAGGAGGGGGACAGAGGAGGTCACTCAGGTGTGTGTGTGGGTAGGGGGAATAAAGAGAGATCCAGGGCAAGGATGGGGGTGCCCTGCAGGCACAACAGAGGCTCAGCTCAGGATTTGGGAGCTCAGATTTGGCTTTCCTGTTTCATTCTATCCAAGTCTGGGTGATAAAGAGTTTTGTGCTGGGCTTCCCTGGTGGCACAGTGCTTAAGAATCCGCCTGCCAATGCAAGGGACACAGGTTCGAGCCCTGGTCCGGGAAGATCCCACACGCTGGAGCAACTAAGCCCGTGAGCCACAACTACTGAGCCTGCATGCCGCAGCTACTGAAGCCCGCGCACCTAGAGCCCGTGCTCCACAACAAGGGAAGCCACCGCAATGAGAAGTCCGCGCAACGCCACGAAGAGTAGCCCCCGCTCGCCGCAACTAGAGAAAGCCCGTGCGCAGCAATGAAGACCCAACGTGGCCAAAAATAAATAAATAAAAAAAATAAATTAAAAAAAAAAAAAAAAAGAGTTTTGTGCTGGAATCCTGGAAAGCTCAGATCCCTCAGCCCCAAACCTTGGAATTCCTCTTGGATAATAGCTCAGGCTCCCAATGGGCCCCCAGACCCGTGGTAGTAACAGAACCACTGAACAAGGAAGATTTCTTTTTATGGTCAGAGCCTATCACAAGACGTGGCACTGTTTCTGAAGTGCCTTAAATTCAGAGTTTTGACTTCACCCCCATGTGAGAATACACATAAAATCACTGCAATCGTGAGTGTTGTCAAATCTGTTCCTTTGTTCCATGTCACTGTTTTCAAAATACCAAACTGTCACAACCTTGAATTTGCATATATTTTTAAATTCAAGAAAAGGGCCGGCCGAACCCCTCAAAATGCTGAGGGTTTTTTGGTTTTCATTCAAGCTTGAACAATTTTCCTTTTTTTTCTCCCAACTGCCAAAGTCATTGCCTGGTACAGTCTTTCAGCTCCAGGAGTCACGGGGTCCCTAACAGGGAAGCTCTGGGGAGCTTAGGGGGATGTGTAGCTGCATCTGGGGCTTCTGGCCGTTTCCTTCTCTGCCTGTGTCTGTGTCAACTCTGGGATCTGTGGGTTAGTCACGGAGGTGTCAGCATTTATGAAGTCCACCCAGGGCCAGGCCTCCGTGGCATGACCCGGGGAAGCTCTGTCTGCCCTGTGCTCTCCCATCATGCCTTTCACCAATTGGAGTCCGAAGGAGATGTCCTTGCATCTTCAGGTCTCTGCTACAGTTTTCTGAAGGGGATCGTGGGGGAAGGCGTGGCCTGGACTCCCGGACCATCTCTTACAGCTCCAGCTCTGAGATCTGAAAGCTAGAGGGAAAAGGGGTCCGGCCCTTTGCAGCCGAGTAATTCAAGTGCTCACTGGTTTTCAGTTGTAGGGGCTCTTCCAGGAAGCTGAGTGTAATCCACAAGTAAATATACCAAAGGCATCATAGCTCCAAGATTTTCCCAACAGGACATGCCCAAGATGGACAACCTGTCACAGAATCCAAGCTCCGCAAAGACCCTAGTACTCATAACACCACCGTGTTAAGCGTTTCTTGCAATTTAGAGAGGAGGAAGTTGGGACTCAGAAGTCTTTTCGGGCTACATAAGTAGAACACAGAGCAAACTATTGACAGAGCCCAGATTTGAACCCAGACCTGTCTGCCCCCCAAAGCTCTTGATCACTGCATTTCCGGGTCCCTTCCCCTCGATTGAATTCCCAATCTAAATTAAAAAGTCTTCAGTGTGCTACACTTACCTTCTGTTTTCTTCCTTTGTTTTCTCAGTGCTCATGAAAGATGGAACAAGATGGAATTATCACCGCCAGAGGACATCCATCCCTGGTAGAACAAAGGGCATGGGTGCAGGAACCAGCCAATTGGGTCCAGAGCTAACTCTGCTGACTACAGGCTGAGCACCTCGGGCCAATCACCTACTCTCTCTGAGCTTCAGTTTCTTCATGTGTGAAAGTCTGGAGATAGTACCAATCTCACTGATATTGTGGGGATTAGAGGGAGAAACCAGAATAGAAAAACCTGACCCATTGTATGTATTCTATAAATACTAGTATTTTACCTCTTCCCTCCACAGGCATAAAAGTAGTTATTAACGCCTTCCTCAAATCACGCGGCTCCAGATGAAATAACCTCCCAGAAATGGTTCCATTTTTCAACTTTCCGTTTTCTTTGCTCTTTTTTTGGACCATCTTTTATTCTTCCTTAACACCTTCTTGAATCCTGGCAGGACCAACTGCCAAGAAGTGTTGTCTAAAGATGCACCTTCATAAAAAGGAAGAGAGAGAGAGCAGAAAAGAATGATGATGTGGTAGTGTAATGGATTCATTTTAAGACTTGGAAATGCATAAGTAAAGTGAAAAAAAAAAAAAAGATGAGTTTTCAGAACCCTGGACATTAGTGTTAAATTGTGTTGCTTTCATAATCTGGAATGTAAGTCTCTTTCTCTCTTTCTTATATTTTTATTTTATATTGGAGTTTAGTTGATTGACAATATTGTGTTACTTTCGGGTGTGCAGCAAAGTGATTCAGTTATACATATACATATATCCATGTTTTTTCAGATCCTTTTCCCATATAGATTATTAGAGAATACTGAGTAGAGTTTCCTGTGCTATACAGTAAGTCCTTGTTGATTATCTATTTTACATATAGTAGTGTGTATATGTTAATCCCAAACTCCTAATTGAAGTCTCTTAATTTTAGCAGAAATGCCCCTAAGCTTGTCACCACTGCTTCTGGATCTGAGAAAGGACGAGGCACTAAATGAGAGGGGGGAGCGTGTTCAAAGCAGGAGGTTCATCTAACACTAATGGCCAATGTGACTGCAAGATGCAGGCGGTGGTGACGCCCTTCACACCCTTCTCCAAAGTCCTTTTATGTTGCTTCAGAGTGAGGGTCATCAGGCTGGAAACTGGGGACCTCAGACCCTGGAGGGAAGCCACTGTGTTCTCAGGATATTGGTAACTTCAGCTTCTGTTTAGGTATCTGAGCTCAGTGGCAGCTCGATATGTCCGGTGTGTTGAATGAATGAGTGAAGAATGAGTGAATAAATGACATGGACCCCTCAAATCAAGACTTTCTCTACCTCCAACTAACTCTTGCCCAATGACATCAAAGTATTATCAAACCTCTTTTCCCAGATTTCATTTTACAAAGTCAGCTCCGCTCTTGAAATGAATGAAACTTTCACATTGACGTTGGGAGATGCCAAGCAAAGGCATGAAAAATGATTGCTGCACCTTAATGACAGGACAGGAGAGCAGAGGTGGGACATGACTGGCCGGGGCGGGGGATGGGATAGGACCAGGGGAGTGAGGATGTGTCGAGCCTGGGAAGAAGAATGAATAATAGATCTGAGTAAGACATGATTGTCATGATCATTTTGTGCCGTTCGGCCCACTCGGCCACTTACTGAATGGGAAACCTCAATTTCCTCACCTATAGAATGTGGGAACAAATACCTATGTTTTCACAAAGCTGTTGTGAACACAAATATGGAGCCTAGCACAAGGAGACACTCAGTGAATGGTAATACTCTGGGGCGTAAAGATCTGTGGCCGTAACCCCAGCAGTGACTGTTCCACAGGTAAGAACGCTTCCTGCAAAGCTCCTCTCAAGTGATTAATTATGACATTTAAGCCAATAAGAGAAAGAGAGGAAACACCTATTAACCCAGGGGAAAGAGAAGAGTGTGCTCTGGATGATCTCCAGGGCGGTGGCTTAGCCCCAGGAGAGGCCCCTCTGATGGCCACAATGGCCCTGGGGGCCAGGACAGTCCAGGTGCAAATTGTGAAATACATTACATCTGACCTTGCTGTCACTGCCTTCCTGGTCTGTACTTGTTCTAACTCCAGATTTTACCCTTATTCCCAGAACCCAGAGATTTCACACTGTCCCCCTCTCCCTGATATAATGCCTGCTCTGCAAACATTCATTCATTCATCTAATGCCAAAACATAGGAGACGGGTGCCAATCTAAAATAGAAACCCACCCCACAGTTATTTGCATTGGAAAGCTAATTAAGCAAGAGAGCTGATTTGGCAAACGTCTTTGGAACTCTGGTTTGTTCCAAGCACTGCGACAGACACTAAGGAGTACAGAGAAATTCTTCGTTCCTGCCTTAATAACATGATATGGAGGAAAGGGAACCCTCCTACACTGTTCGTGGGAATGTAAATTGGTGCAGTCACTGTGGAGAGCAGTATGGAGGTTCCTTAAAAATCTAAAAATAGGTCTATCATATGATCCTGCAATCCCACTCCTGGGCATATATCTGGAGAAAACTCTAATTGGAAAAGATCCATGCACCCCAGTGTTCATAGCAGCACTATTTACAACAGCCAAGACATAGAAGCAACCTAAATATCCATCAACAGAGAAATGGATAAAGAAAATATGGTATATATACACAAGGGACTACTACTCAACCACAAAAAAGAATGACATAATGCCATTCGCAGCAACATGAATGGACCAACAGATTATCACACTAAGTGAAGTAAGTCAGACAGAGAAAGACAAATATCATATGATGTCACTTATATGTGGAATCTAAAAGAATGATACAAATGAACTTATTTACAAAACAGAAACAGACTCACAGATTTAAAAAACAATATATGGTTACCAAAGGGGAAAGTAGTGGGAGGGATAAATTAGGAGTTTGGGACGAACAGATACACACTACTGTATATAAAACAGATGAACAACAAGGACCTACTGTATATCACAGGGAGCTATATTCAATATCTTGTAATAATCTATAATGGAAAAGAATCTGACAAAGTATACATATATACATATATATATATATATATATATATATATATATCTATATATCTATATATATATATATATCTGAATCACTTTGTTCCACACCAGAAGCTAACACAACATTGTAAATCAACTAGACGTCAATAAAAAAATAATTAATGAAAAAACATGCACTCCTCTCACAAGCTTTGTCAATGTGCTTGATTCTTTAAGGTCTATGCATGTTCTGATTATAGTTATAGCCCAAACTGGAAACTATCCAAATGCCCATCCACAGCAGCATGGAAAAATAAATTGCGGGATTTTCACACAATGGACTATTTCACCTCCATGGGAATAAACATTCTACAGCTTGATGCAACCATCAGACTGAATGCCGAGTAAAAGGAGCCTGATGCAAAACCACATGTACTGTTGATTTCATCTCTGTAAGGTTCAAAAATAAGCAAACGAGTTTATGGTGTTAAAAGTCAGGAGAGGGCTTCCCTGGTGGCGCAGTGGTTAAGAATCTGCCTGCCAATGCAGGGGACACGGGTTCGAGCCCTGGTCCGGGAAGATCCCACATGCCAGAGCAACTAAGCTGGTGCGCTACTACTGAACCAGCGAGCCACAACTACTGAAGCCCGCATGCCTAGAGACCGTGCTCTGCAACAAGAGAAGCCACCACAGTAAGCCCGCGCCCTGCAAAGAAGACCCAACACAGCCAAAAACAAAAACAAAAACAAAAATCAGGAGAGGGGCCTCCCTTGGCGGGGAAGAGGATGAGCTGGAAGGAAGAAAAAGGGGCTTCCTAGGTTCTGTTTCTTAATCCCAGTGCTGGTTACAAAGGGGTGTTCAGCTCATGAAATTCATCAACCTGCTCACCGATGATCGTGGGCTTTTTATAGGTATATAACTCTACTTCAATCAAAAAGCGAAGAGCTAGATGTATAACTATGGTAGACATCAGACCAAAATAACATAGAAAAACATACAGATTTTACAAAGCAACTTTGAGGTTGATGGTATTTGGACTCTACTGCTGTCCTAAAACATGGAGATAAAGAACATGATAGGAGGGCTTCCCTGGTGGTGCAGTGGTTGAGAATCTGCCTGCCAGTGCAGGGGACACGGGTTCGAGCCCTGGTCTGGGAAGATCCCACATGCTGCAGAGCAACTAGGCCCGTGAGCCACAATTACTGAGCCTGCGCGTCTGGAGCCTGTGCTCCGCAATAAGAGAGGCCGCGATAGTGAGAGGCCCGCACACCGCGATGAAGAGTGGTCCCCACTTGCCGCAACTAGAGAAAGCCCTCGCACAGAAACAAAGACCCAACACAGCCATAAATAAATAAATTAATTAATTAAAAAAAAAAAAAGAACATGATAGGAAACCACTTTGTTAAGAACGCTTGCTTTGGAAGAGTGGTTTTTCACTTCAGATTGTAAACTCCTAAGAAGTCGTTCTTGACCCATCCACACTGGTGAGAATTCATTATGACATCACCAATTCAGCTCTAATTAACTGGACCTTTATAAAAGGTGTGCAGATTTTCTTAAAAAATAGGAAGAGAGCTAAAGCTGTTTCTTCTTGTTTTTAAATTATGTATTTTTAAGTATAAAATGACAAACCAATTAACTTGAGAAAATCAATACCAATTTCAATGCTTCCTTTTGAAAAAAAGCCTCTTTGAGATTTTTTTCCTAACCCATTTCCTGGACCTTCTCCCTAACATTTTGTCCCTCACGGTTCTGAGCCAATTCAACTCTGTTATAAAGGGAGACATAAACATCCAGGGCCATGCCCGATTCCTACAAAATTCCCTCTCAGACAAAGTCTGAGCGCTTAGAAGGTTGAGAATGAATAAATGTATTATTTATGCATAGATGCAGATAAGTAGATAATAAAGGCATGGTAGCTTTTCATAACCCTATTTAGAGTGAGGCACTCAACTTTTTAATGGCAATGGGGGACTTTCATTTTAGAGATTGTCTTTAAAAGGAAAAGTTTCTCAGAATGTCCATTATCCTATCACGTTTGCAAATCTACCTTGTAACCTCCAATGCCTTGGAAGATGAATCTTCATATTTGAACGTGAACCTTTTTCTATGAAAACAGGTCCTCTTAAAAAAAAAAAATAAGTAGGCTCTTTGGGTTAATTAATTGAATTGAAAGTGTTTTTTTCTTTTTTCTTTTTTTTTTTTCATTTTCAAGTGTTAACCACTCCTAAGGCTGTTTAACTCAGAACCATTGTCTGCTTCCTCACCGTCCAGCCTCCTCTCTCGGGAGGGCCGTGGATACTGCAGTGGGCTGGGTACTTGTCAAAATGCAAATTCCCAGGGCCCTCCCCTAGAGAATCTGAAGAGTCTCAGCTGGAGACAAGACGTGCATTTTTTAACGCCCCCAAGTGACTGCTGCAGGTCTCCCTTGGTGGACTCACTGGGATACGTGTTATATAGAACCCCCTGGCTTCTGCATGAATCAAATAAGGAGGATCAGCTGCCCTCAGAGGCCCGGCCACTTCCTCTGTGCCCTGATTCCCTGCAGTTCCCATGTCCAGTCTACACATGGATCCCAATTTGGGAATAGATGGCATTCCAAGTAGTATTTTGTCAAGCTTAATTGGAACTAAGAGCTCATGTGGCTTTTTTGTTCTTGCCTTTTGAATAGTGCTTTGGTCCTTGGGCGCCCTTATTTAACCTATAAGGGAGCAAAGTTGCAGCAATGACTATTGTCTGCAAGGTTCTGGGAGCAGAGGGGTAGAAAAGTGAAAAGTCATTGTCAGAATTCCCAGATGGGAATGATCTTAGGCAAAACGTTGGGGGGACAGGGGAGAAGAGGGGGGAGTTAGTTTAAAACCACACCTCTCCCTTTCTGCATTTCTCTTTCCTGGGGTCCTTTCTCTGAGGCCGTTAGGGCTTTCTTAGCTCTCATCCAGCCCATCCCAGCTAATCAAGTCCCCATTCTAGTAATCAAGTTCCCATTACCTAGGGCAGCTAATACCCGTTATTAGTTAAGAGAAAGGCAATCTGATGGGATCAGTTTATGCTCATGTGTGAGTGGCTGATACAACTAAGTGATATTTCAATAGCACAGGTCAAAGTGTCTCTGGGCCCTTCTCACTCCAATTCTCTGGTTTCTCCTGGAAGAAGGCCGCCTTCCAGCCCCTCAACTGTGTACCTAAAAGACATCTTACTTATCATCGGAATGTTGGCCATCCCACTTAGAAGCCCCTTCCCACAATCTCACAGACATATTCCACTCACAACCAGAACTGGGCAGGATCTCGTCTGAATTCTGGATAGCACTGCTTGTACACCGGTAAGGATCTGACCTGGCTTGTCCATAAAAATGCTACCATTTCCCTCATTTTTTTCCTATTTTTCCTCCTTGCCCATTTGTACATCAAAGGCTGTCCCACTTCCAAAACTCAATGGCAATTATATTAGAAAACAGCAAAGACATTCCCAGCTGCCAATGCAAAAGTAATCACCAACCTGACTGCCACGCAGCTGGTCCTACAGACAGAGTGACCTCCGAGCAGCTCAGCAGAGTGTCGTGTCTCCCCCCAAAATCTGGGAGTAGGTCTCTCCATCCTCCTTATACTGGGATCTTCCTCAGCATCTAAGCTTTTGAAATGCAATGGTACCGATAAAACCATTCTCAGGACAGACAAAAGGAAAGCCAGGTTGAAGCAAACTTAGTGTCATTTTCAAATGGCCAAAAAAGGCATTGCATACTTTCTAGATTAGTCCCAGCATCCATGACAGATCTGAAAGAGAAATTCAAGACCTGGGGGTGGGGTCCAGCTGCCTTCATTCATTTCACTTAATCAACAGCTATTGGGTGATGCCCCCCAAGTACACACATTCTAAATCGACACTGGTCGGGGGCAGGTGGGGTGACAAAGGTGAGCCAGAGACAAACCTAAGTCTTCTGGGCTGGGGAGTGGGGTAAAGCGTACTCTGGAATCACGGTTACTTAAGCGCAATGAAAGAGGTATGAAATCACATGAGAGGTCAGAGAAAGAAAAGAGTTCTTCCAATTAGGACAGTGTGAGAGATGCAATCTGAGCTGGTTCTCCAAGACCTGGGATGTAATTATATAAGAATCAATTATATAAGAATCAACATCGGGGAAGAGTGATTTGGGTAGAAGCGCCAGAAGGGCAAAGGGCAGAGAGAGAGGATACTCCTTCAGACAGACACTGGGAACCGGAGAGACACTGGGAAGCAAAGAGAGCCCAGCGTCTCCAGGTGGGAAGTTTTCGGAACAGGTAAAGGGCGGGAGGCGGGGCGGTGGGCAGGGCTAAGATTACAGGTGGGCTGCCAGAGTCACAGGACTCAGTGAGCAGAGAGAAAAGGCGGGTCCTGAGGAATGTGTCCCATTTTCCTGGCTCCTTGGGGACTTCAGGCATTCTAACAAGAGACGTGTCGCCTGCCAGCCAGCAGATGTGGCCCATGAATAAACATCCCCGCGGGGCCAGGGAGGTGGGGGGAATAACAAATATGAAGAAAGTGGTGGCCTGCCCCTCCGTGGCCCCCTCCCCTGCTCCCAGGGCAGCAGACACGCTCGCTGGCCCGAAGGGGCGGACTCAGACGGCCTCGCTCGGGGCTGGGTAGGCCGCACATTAATCCGGGTGGATTTGGCCATCTTGTGACACAGCCAATCAGTTCGAGGGAGGGGACGGCAGGAACGCCTCTCCTTTCACGCCACAAAAGGATTTTCGTCCCTTGAGAGCACAATGAAAAAAAAAAAAAAAAAAGCCAATCAAGGCGGGATCAGCTGTGGGCCGGTCGCTGCAGATCTGTCTCTCCCAGAGGGGGGTGAGGGGGACATATTGGTCCGTGTGGGAAACCCACAGCCTCGGCTTCTCACACATTGTTCTCCTTCTCTTCGACTGAACCCCTCCCCACCGGCCCGTACCCTCCCCTCTCCCCTCCCGAAAGAAAGCCGTTAGTGCCACAAAAGATACTTTCCCCATTGTGCCCGGGACAGCTGAGAGGTCCAGTTAACCCTATGCAGCTGTGCGTCCTCTCCAGGGAGAAGGGCCTGGGCCATCCGAGTGGAGAACCGGAAGCTTATCATACAAAGGCATGAAAGCCACTTGGGCTCTCTCCTTGGGCTCTCTCCTTGGGCTCTCTCCTTGGGCTCTCTCCTGCTAATCTAGGACTGGGGCGGGGAGGGGGCTCTCTCCTGCTGATCTAGGACTGGGGCGGGGAGGGGGGCTCTCTCCTGCTAATCTAGGACTGGGGCGGGGAGGGGGGCTCTCTCCTGCTGATCTAGGACTGGGGCGGGGGGCGGGGGGGGAGGTTAAACACGGTTACATTTTCATTAGGTGCTAATAGCAAAAGGGCAGCTCCGGGCAGCAGGGACCAGACATTGTTATGCAGAAAGTCCCCCCCCAAAGGAAGGGCAGGGCAGGTGGGGGGGGGATGGAAGGGGGCAGCCAGTGTTAAAGTTTGGTTCAGTGAGAAAGCGGGGGGTGGGGGGGGCACGCAATGGTGCGTTGTTGGCCGGGGAGTTCCATCAATGGGAAAAGTCATGTTTTCTCTAAAGGAAACAAGTTGAAATTGTTGGGGAGGGGAAGGGCTAGTGCGGGGCTGGCGACAGACTAAGGCCACATTCTGCGGGGAGCATGGGGTCCCCCATCACCAGTTCTACTCTGAGGCTTTGCCCGGGAAACTGGAAGATTCTGGTGCACGTCTAGGAGGTGGCGTGGAGCAGGGGCAAGTCTGGGGATGGGGAGAATGAAGGTGAACCCTGGCTCTGCAGCTGTCTCACTGGCCCTGGGGCCTGGAGCATCTGTGTGACTCTAAGCCTCAGTTTCTTTTTAGTGCCAAATGGAGATAAATCCCACCTCCCCGGACCCTTAAGAGTCTTCAGTGAACTTCAAGTGCCGGGTACAAATGAGGGGCTCAAAAAGGGGAAAGGCTTTCTCCTCTCACCCTCAACAGGGGAACCCCACTCCCAACAACTCCTAAGGAGACATGTGAAAAGGCCAAATGAAAGAAGGCAGGCTTTGATACAGTGGGCGGACGTCACTTCACCCCCTGCCCCCCGACTCCCCTTCCCTCCCCCTCCCAGTACAGACAGCATTCCTGCTTCTTCCACTTGGGAGCAAACTCCTCTTGTCTTCTCTGCAGTTTCCTCCAAAACCCCGTCCGGACCTCAGCTCCGCCGCAATGTCTTCTTGCTTAGACTTGAGTCCGTTCAGACATTACCATCTCCCAAGCCCTGAATACCTGTGCATAAGTAAATCAACGAGTAAGCCAGTGAGTTTTCTTCTGCTTTGCGTTGCTCCGTGTACGTTTATGAACACACTGTTACGAGGACGTCACTGTGGGAAGAGGCTGTGCAGGATGGACTCCGTGGGGATGCAGGGGGGTCTGCGGGGGAGACAAGGAAACGAACCTTCGCACGTGCAGGTCTATCGCTCTTTAATTCAAGCTCCAAGCCCGTGTGTCTCCCATCCTTCCTCAGTGCACTCAGGAGTCCCAGAAACTCAGGACTGAATTGAAAGCTAAAGAACAAAGTGGTGGATAAAGAACTGCCAAATCAAAAATACGAATGATCCTTTCTACATAGCAAATGAAAAGACAAGGTTCAGTCTCGGCAGCATGAATTCAGCAGAGGCCAAATTCGTATTGACATTGACTTTCTGGACCCAGTGGGGTCAGGGTGGGAATCACACCCTTTCACTCGTGGTGACGTCACCGCCGGCTACTCCCACTTTCTCTCCGGTACAGACCTCTGCATACAGTGGTCTTGGATCCACATGGAGCCACTGAGTGCTTCTGATGAGGTTTCAGGCTCCACAAGAATGCTTTTCAACCAGAACAAAGTGCCAAGTCAGGCTAACTATCGCCAAGAGTTCCGACACGGGTTACGTACGGTGTCTCTCCACGGGAGTCTCTCCGTACTGACTCACGAAAAAAAATTCATTTGGGATGTATGTGTGGATGGGGAGGGTTAGGCAGTTATTTCTTAAACTGGCCGAGAGTGTCTTGGCTGGTGCTAACATTTGTCTTATCATGACCGAGTTTTCTCTAGTCATTGCTACTTCGTAGAAAGTAGTTTGAGAATCGCAGAACAATGATAATGGAAACAATGGAGTCATCTACAGTATCGCTGGGATGAGAGAACAGATTATTCTCCAATCCAGGTAGCATTCAGAAAACCTCTTCACCGCAAATTCATAACCAGTGGTCTGATATGTAAAACCTTTCATAAGCTCCCTCTTACTTTCATCAAATATTGCATGTGATTTTTGATCTCTCAGTAAATGTCAAGGTCCAAACTAAAGAATTCGGAGGAAGCTAAGCACGGGGGTGGGGGGTGGGGGTGGGGGTGGGGGTGGGCAAAATGAGGTTTCCAACTTCAACCTGGATTTCCATCCCCCCACCTTTGAAAGATGAGAATATGCCTCACCCAACTGGTTAATAAAATTAGCATTCAAAATCTTTCCAGGTGCAATGATAGATCCCTTTAAAGGAAACTGCTTCCCTGAAGCCAACAGCGCTCAGAAATTACAACCGGTTTCAGCAATTAAGAGAAGTAAAACATTAAAAAAGCATGAGGCAAAGTACATTTGCATGCTAATAGCCCCTTCTGTAGTGCTGGGAAGCTGTGTTTTACAACAAAGCAGATAACTTTCCCACTAGAGCAATATTAACCCTTGGGTTCTCACTCTAACTCCTTGGACCCATTCTAATGTCTAGAATTCTTCTGGCCCTGGTTGGGGAAGATACGGGTTAACTTTGCATATCAATCCATTCACTGTGGCCTAATTCTCTCTGGCTTGGGTAGGAGAAGAAAGAGAAGGAGACTTAAGAGTTCTGAATGTCTTTAGGGGTAGAGAGAGGAGGGTGGAAAGATGGACCAGGGGGTGGAAAAGAACATTTCCCTAGAGAACACACTGGAATGTGTTGGGCACAGGCACTGGTGTCAAATGAGACTTGAACTTGAATCTGGCTGCACCTCTTCTTAGTGATGTGACATTGGACACATTACTTAAATTCTTGGAGACCCAGTTTGCTTATGGAATAAGGTGAAATGAGGATTAAATGAGGCGATGAGGATAACAGTTCTCTTCCCCAGTGACTGTCTTGGTTACTGTAACGGGACTGTAGGTGGCATTTGCAGTGTTTCAGGAGGAACATTACAAAGACCTTTTGGGTACAACAACATGAAAAAGCGCTATGGCTTTGTTGAAGATGCAAAGCAGTCCTTTTTGCTTCATACAGAAAGTTAATCTTGGAATAAGCGCAGATTATGTGTAAAGAATCCTTTTATTTCTTTCCAAGATGGAAACCACCAACGTATTAGATTTCTTCAAAGGTAGCAATCCTCAAGAATATACCATAGGCCCCCAGGAATCAGGAGAAAACTCTCAACCTCTATCAGAAGAAGACAAGACATTATGGCATATAGAGCTGGGGTTTGGGAGCTGGATAGAGCTGGGGTTTGGGAGCTGGATAGACCTGGATTTGAGATCCACTTGCTTTGAAACTGCCTGGCTGTGTAACTCTGAACAAATTTCTTAACCTCTTGGTGCCCCAGTTTCCCACTGTAATGAGGATGATAAAAATCTCACACATATGAGGTAAGGTTTCTGTGAGTAAGCACTCAATATGTCAATTATTAAGGGATATTTCTTGTTTCTCTTTTAAAAACACGTTTTCCCTTGCCCTTCCCCACGACATAATGAGGAAGCAATGCCCAAAGTATGTCATGTCTTAGATACCAAGCCAACTCATTGAAGTCAAGTAAAGATGAGGAAAGAGCAATTTCTGTTCATCCACCAATGTCCTTGTCACTCACCGCAGTTCTCCTGATGGGAAAGAGAGGTGGCCGGAAGGAAATAAAAGTTCATCAAGGACTGGAAAATATTAATCTGGGAGCTCACGGATGGGCAGTGATGCGCGCTCCCCAACAGCGGGCACTGCCTTCATGTTCATGCTACCTGTGGGCTGAGCCGCCTGACACTGGCGCTGCGGGCACTCACTGTGACAGGCCGGGCATCCCCGGTTCTAGATCCACTTCCAAACTGCTTTCCAAGACAGGGCTGGGGAGGGGGTAGAGAGACAGAACTTGGACTAGAAGACAAGAGAGAGCTCTGACTCTGACAACGGCCCTTTTCTTTAGAAGGATGACTTTTTCCCCCCCCCTAGATGGGTGGCTTTTAACCATGACTGTACGTTAGAATCACAGAGGAAGCTTTAAAAAAGTATGCTGGGGCTCTACCCCCATTGGTTATGATTCAACTTCTCTGAGGTGAGCCTTGAACACGGGTATTTTTAAATTTTCTAATAAGACTAAATTTATTCAAGACCCTAGTAAAAGTTTTGCTTTTAAGTACCCAATAGTATAAAAAGTACAAAACAGATTTATAGATTTCTGATATATTAATACAAAGTGCATGATGGCTACATACAGGACATCCTACAGGCAAAGAGAAGATTGTGGTTGAGGTCTAGTAATAAATAAATAAATACAGAAGTAGCGGTAATCCATATTGTAGAATATTCTACCACCAATACTGCAGCCACAATGTATTGGGTTGGCCAAAAAGTTCGTTCGGGTTTTTCTCTAACGCTGTTATGGAAAATCCCAAACGAACTTTTGGGCCAACCCAGTACCCCTCCCCTCCGCCCCCTCCCCCCCCACACCCCCCAAAAAACCTTTTCAACATAACTCAGGAGGAAGATGATAATGGCTGGGGTTCTTGTAATACACCTCGAAGTCTATGGGAGAGCTGACCTAGCTCACTGTGTAGTATGTGCATATGGTGGCTTGTAGTTTTTTCCAAAGGAAGAAATATAAAATGTTAAGTTTAGATTAAGAACTATAAAACTATAAGGTGCCCATAAAAAGTGGCTCACTCCTTATTAAATAGCTCTTCGGCGATTCTGATAACGGAGCCAGGCTTGAGAACCGTCGTCCTGCTTGGAAAATCCACCAGGAACATCCCCACCGTCCTCTTTCTTTCCAGGATGTGTTTGATCTGCAGGAGTGCTGCTTGCTATTGGCTGACGTTAGGATTACCTGGAGGGCTTTTTAAAAATGAAGATGTCTGGAACTCACTCCCGGAATTTCTGATTTAATTGGCTTAAAGTGGGGTACAGGATCAAAGATACCTCCACAAGCTTATAATTCCATATATATAGAATTATTCATTACAGCATAATTTGTAACAACAAAGATTGGAGGCAACCCAAATGTTTATCTATGAGAGTCATTAAATAAATTCTGGTCCAACCTCAACCTAGAATACTACACATCTGTTCAAAAAGAATGAGAAAGATCTCTCTGCACTGATATGGAAAGACCTCTAGGATATACAGAAGAGAAAAAAAAAAAAAGCAACAGCCAGAAGACTGTTTATAGGGTACTATTGTTTGCGTAAGATGGGAAGAAAATCAAGAATATACTTTTAAATTGCTTGTATTTGCATAAAGAAACACTGGAAGAATGTACGAGAAAATAATAAAAGTGGTGACTCTGGGGATGGGGGGTGACAGAATGTTTGGGGACATGGGTGGAATAGAGACTTTTTATAGTGTCTTGACTTTTGAAACATGTAAATCACCTTTTTTCAACAATAAAGTTCTTAAAAATTTCCTCATGTGTTTCTAATGAGTAATCAGGTTTGAAAACATTTATCTAGAGCAGGAGTCAGCACGCTATAACCGGTGGACCAAATCCAGCCTGCTTCCGGTATTTTATTTTTAATAAACTATTTTAGAACAGTTTTAGATCTTCAAAATTCTTGAGACTATAGAAATAGTCTCAGAAATTCCCCATATACCCTACACCTGGTTTCCCGTATTATTAACATCTTTTGTTAGTGTGGTACATTTGTCACAACTAATGAGCAAATATTGATAAATCATCATTAGCGGCAGGCCAGACTTCGTATTTCCTGTTTTCCCCTCATGTCCTTCTTCTGTTCCAGGGTCCCATCCAGGATCTCACATTACATTTAGTCATCATGTCTCCTTACACTCCTCTTGGCTACGATAATTTCTCAGACTTACTTCCCCCATTTTTGATGACCTAGGACATTCTGAAGCACACTGGTAATGAATTGTGCTGAATGTCTCTTAATTGGATTCGGGTGATTTTTTTTTTTCATGATTAGACTGGGATAACGTGTTTTGGGAAGGAAGACCACAGCGGTCATGTGCTGTTCCCATCACATCATATTGCGGGTACGTGCTATCAACAAGATTTATCACTGTGGATGTTAATCTGGGTCACCTGGCTGACGTAGGGTTTGCCAGGTTTCTCCAATGTAAAGTCATTCTTTTTTTCTCCTCCCTTTCCACACTGTACTCTTTGAAAGAAAATGACTATGCGTAGCCCACACTTAAGGGTGGAGTATCTACATAAATTATTTAGAATTCTTCTGCCCAGGAGATTTGTCGGTTCACCTCTCTTTAGTTATTCAATCACTAATTTATGTCGTTATGAGCTCATGGTTATGTATTTTATACTTTGGGTCATACATAATATTGCTCTATTTTCTGGCTCAACCATCTTTGACCGTCAGGAGCTCTTTCAGTTGGTTCCTGTATCCCTTTAACATATCCCATCATTGTGTGGCCCTTTTTCTGGTGCTGTTTTGTTTTCTGAGCATTTTCTTACTTTCTGGCACTACAAGATACTCCAGGCTCATCTTGTATATTTCCTGCCCCACCAGAATTAGCCATTTCTCCAAGGAGCCCTGATTCTCTTTCCTGGAGAAAATCTTGTTATTAAGAACGAAGATCTGGGCATTAGGTGTGCTCATTGCTTTGGGGGTATCATGGCTTCTAGGTTCTCTCAGCTGACAGAGCAAAGAGACATAAGTGTATATACTAACCTGCATGTACACACGTATCTATAACTATTTCTGTATGCAATCATCTGTATCTATGTTGACCTAAACATGAGTTCGTACTGATGTCTCCAACTTTATCCCGTTGTCACGTGGATCACTCTAACCTCCTCTTCTTGCTCATGTGTAACCTCCCACTCCAGCAACGAAAACCCTGCTCCCACCAACCTCCATCCATTTTCTTAATTGTCCAGTCCCAATGTACGTACATAACGGTTTCAGAACTGTTAACTCGTATGCCTTTAGTCTTACCAACTCCACTCATTTCCAAACTTACTTAGGTCAGTACTTTGTTCTCTAGCGCCATTTACTCATGTGCTTGCGTTTGTAGTACACTGAAGTTCTGTGGTCACTTTCCTCCTTCATCCTAGGATCTCCCAAACTCTAAAGTGATTTTTTAAAAATCTGTATACATTAAAGTTTACTCTTTGTGCTGTAAAGTTCTATGGGTTCTGATAACTGCTTAATGTCCTGTGCTTATCGTCATAGTATAATATGGAACAATTTCATCACCCTGAAAAACTGTGTTTCTATTCAACTCTCCTTCCCCTTCAAACTCCTGGCAACCCCTCATCTGTTTATCATCTCTATAGATTTGCCTTTTCCAGAATGTCACAAAATTAGAATCTTACACTGTATGGCTTTCTCAGACTAGCTTTCTTTACTTAACAATATGCAATTAAGATCTACCTGTGTCTTTTGATGGCTTAAAGGCTCAATTCTTTTTATTCCTGAATGATATTCCATTGCATGGATGTACCACAGTTTATTTACTGAAGAACATCTTGATTGTTCCAGTTTGGGCAATTATAAATAAAACTACTATTCACAGGCATACTTTTCTGTGGACAGAAGTTTTCAAACCAGTTGGGTAAATACCTATGAATGTGATTTGCTGAAGTGTAGGATGAGATGCTTAGTTTCAGAAGAAACTGTCAAACTGCCTTCCAAAGTGGCTGTACTATTTTGCATGTCCACCAGCAATGAAAGAGACACCCAGTTGCTTTGTATCCTTGCCAGTTTGGTATTGTCAGTTTTTGGATTTCGGTCATTTTTAATAGATATGTAGTGGAATTTCATGGTTTGAATTTGCAATTCCCTAATGACAAATGGTATTGAGTATTTTTTCTTGTGCTTATTTGCCATCTATGTACCTTATTTGGTGAGGTTCTGTTCTTATCTTTTACTCATTTTTAATTAGGTTTTTTTAATTGTTCAGTTTTAAGAATTTTTCTTCGTATATTTTTTGATACAAGTCCTTTATCAGACATGTGTTTTGCAAATGTTTTTTTCCAATCAGTGGCTTGTCTTTTTCTTCTTTTAATAGGATCTTAATAGCAGAAGGTTTCAATTTTAATCAAGTCTGACTTAATTTTTTTTTCTTTTCTGGATTGTGATACTGGTGTTGTATTTAAGGATTTATCACCAAACCCAAGGTCATGCAGATTTTCTCCTATATTTCCTTCAAGAGTTAACTTTTGTGCGAGGTATAAGATCTGAGTCTAGATTCTTCTTCTTCTTTTGTTTGCATATGGATGTCTAATTGTTCCAACATCGTTTGTTGAAAAGACTATCCTTTTTCCACCGAATTGCCTTTGTTCCGTTGTCAAAGGTCAGCTGACTATATTTGTGTTAGTGTTTTCCTGGGCTCTCTATTCTGTTCCATTGATCTATACGTCCATTCTTCCACCAACAGCACACTGTCTTGATGATTGCAGCCTTTGAGCAAGTCTTGAAATCTGGTGGTACAAGTCTTCCAACTGTGTCCCTCTTCAATATTGTGTTGTCTAATTGAGGTCCTTTGCCTTTTCATATACACCCTAGAATCAGTTTATCAATATGGACAAAACAGCGTGCTGAGATTTTGACTCGAATTGGGGTGAATCTACAGGTCAGATTAGGAAGTTTTGACATCTTAACAGTATTGAACCTTCCAACCCACGAACATAATATATGTTTCCATTTATTTAAAATTTTAATTTTTTTCAGCAGCATTTTTCAGTTTTTCTGCTTGTTTTTATAAATAAAATTTCATTGGTTCATAGCCATGCTCATTCATTTATGTATTATCTGTGGTTGCTTTCATGTTATCTTGTCAGAGTTCAGCAGTTGCATCAAAAACCATACAACCCGTAAAGCCTAAAATACTTACTATCTAGCCCTTTCCAGAAAAAGTTTTCTGACCCCTGATCTAGAGTTTAAATTGTAGAACACCTTTTCTTCAATTCTGTTTTCTATGATCTCTTTCGTTTTGCTGGCTTTGGGAAAGAAGGCATCATCAAAAAAGGAATGAGAGCCCCTTAGCTTCAGCAATGAGTAAAAAATTCTTTTCAGACAGTGGACAGGAGATCAATAGGAGCCTTCTCTATTATCAAGATCTTGTGGGTTGGGTTGGGAAGTAGATTATTACCAGGTTTGTTTATGTTCTGAGCTCCGTGCAGCTGACCTACAGGTATCTCAGAATGCCCATCACAGCACCTGGAACACAGACGGTTCTTAACAAATGCTTGATTGATGGATGAAGAAGGAATAAATGATGTGTGACAGAAGACTCCTGCAGTGGTTCCTCTGGGGTCAGCTGAAGGGCAGAAGTGACATGCTTAGGAGCTATGAAACTGGGGACGAATGCAACGGACCCATGAGGCTGTAGCCAACGGCAAGTACATAGAAAAGATGGTCCTTTGTCTGCCAAGAAAGCTAACAGATAACATGAACACTGCTTTCTACACTTAGCAAATGTAGTCTTGCGTTGAGTCTGTATCGGTACCAATGCAATATGGAAGAGAATATGTATTAAACGTTATTTTGTTCCAGGTACTGACCTGGGGTCTTTACATATACTATTTCCAATCCACGTAACAGTTGCAAGGTATCCATTAGTATTCCAATTTCTTAGCAAACTAAGACTCAGAGAGCAAAGTGACTCCCTTACAAATGTCTTCATTTTGAAGTAATGGAGCCAAAACTAATTGTGGTGGTGTAAAGGAATCTTGAACCACACCACGCTTTTCATCCACACTCAGTGTAAGCACCAGCAAATAGCACGATGCGTTGCATAGCTCTCTGCTTTTATTCGGGTGGCATTTACAGATGCCAACTCTGGGGATTTCATAGGCATGTCACAGATGGGAAGAAACTAGCAAACATATTTCCATGTCTGTGAAAGACCATCCCTACTCCTAGTTTGTTAATCAATTGGTTGGTCAGCCAGGGCCCGTGATGTCCAGTAGCCTTTCACAGTGGGCCCTGAAGGGCATCAGCAAAGGACGAGGCCTATTTCCTGCCCACAGGAGCCTCATGCTTTCCTGGAGATCATGCACCTCCCCGTGTCCCCACGGGGGGCCAGTGAATCCGTTAAAAACACAGTCAGACACATGATAATTGCTATAGATTTATATATACAGGCATGGGCTCAGTGTGATTAAAAAGCTATGGAGCCTTCAAACTCTTCAATTGTTTATGCATTCATGTATAGAGCAAATCTTCATCAGTAACCAATTTCCACTGTCCAAGTGGTCATCTTAAAAAAAAAACTAACATTTTATAGCACATTACCATTCACATAGACCTCACAAATGCATTACCTACCTTGCAAGGTAGCTGGGGCAGGAGTTATTATTGTACCCATTTCAAAGGTTTGTGTACTGAGGCTCAGATAGGTGAGGTAATTTGCCCAAGGTCATGCAGCTAGTAACTCAAGGTCTGTCCACTAGCTTACCATTCCCTTCACTACTCTCATGTCCCCAAAGCGCTCATGCTCTAATCTTTTCTCTCATTCCATGTGAAATCCACATGTCCCCCAAGGCACTGAGAATGTAATGATGAGAGTCTGCTTTTCTTCTCCTGGAACTTTGACAAAAGATGGCTTTCCAAGAGGTGCTTGGTAATCCCCTTGCCCCATGTCCAGTGAAATGAGATGGCACCAGTTCCAAGGACCAGCACTGATACAGTCTGCCTGGCAGCTGTGCAGCATCTGCAGACTCCAGCTGCCCCAGCCTAGCTGGTGTGTCTCCTTCAGTGTGGAAAGCAGGTAGGCTCAGCAGAAGCCTTCCCAATGCAACGGCCACAGAATCTTCCGCGGACCTCTTAGCACAGGCAAGTGAATCTGCTTGAACTCTATAAAGCTCTGTGGCCCCAACCCACCCCCTCACTCCACCCCCAAACCAGTCCCCCATTCTCAGCTCTACCACTGTCTTCCCACACCCTGTGACCTTCTAGTGTCTTCCAGCCAAAGAGAGACCTACCCCTTCCAGGGGGTAAACAAGAGAGAGGGAGATGGAAGTGGGGGCAGGCTCCCGGAAAGGATAAATGGCAATTCCTGCACTACTTTCCTTCATCAGCAGCTAAGCACCCACCCGCCAATGTCTCACATCCTTCCTGAAGGGCAGGCTGCAGTGCAGAAAGGTTAAATGGATTCACCATTCTGTGGACGGGCAGGGATTATGACCCAACCCCCCGCGATACTAAGGCTGACAACCAACCCAAGTGTTCATCTTGTAATTCAGAGGACTGACATGCTTGACGAATAAGAGCCCAGGAACCAGAACTGGGCCAGCACAGGCTCTGAAATGCGTCCTACATCCACCAGGCTCACTGTGAGCAGGGGCTCTTGTACCTTGTTCTACACCATCTCTATCTTTGAGCTAAGTCGGTGACTTTGAGACCAAGCCAGATCAATGCATTTCAGTGGGCACTGAATCCAGGACCCCTGGCCACTTTTCCATGCTGCACTAACAACATGGACCAACACGGCTGTAACACAGCTTCAGAATGCAGGAGGGGCTTGGGGAGGATTGAAGGACGGAAGGTGAGCAGTCATGGAGCTCAGAGTATCACACCATCGAGCCTGGAGAGGACCAGCCTGCAGACGCATTAAAGATGGTCAAACTGAGAAGGTTCTGTGCAGAGGAGAAGAGTCTTGAGCCATTTCAGAACAGGCATTTCATTCTCTGATTCAAGATTCGCAGCTCTAAACATCAACTTGTGAAACACTCAGAAGTAACAGATAGATTCCTGCTCCAGGAGCTCCAGGAAAGGAAGTATTATTATTATTATTACTGCTGTTGCCGCTGGTGGTGGTGTTACTACTACCACTACTGCTACTGCTACTTTTTCCTTCTCTGACTCATTTTCTCCTTCAGCTTCAATTTCTTGCTGGAACTGCTCAGGAGATCATAAAGAAGGAGCTACCAGCACTCTCTCCCCACCCCGCTAAATTTGTTTAAAGAAATATGTATGAATCCATAGAGAGAGACAGATCACAATCCCAAGATTGGGCAGAGCTACTGCAGCTGCAAAGTTATAAGCCCATAAATAAAGTTTATGGTTAAACTGGCCTGACCTGGCTTTGCCCCTAGGTACAGAAGCAGTATCTTGTCATTAGTATGCAGAACACATCAGCCTAATGTCTGCTCATTTGTTCTCAAGCCACTCTGCTCTATAAATCTTTTGGCCAGGGCAGAGTAGGGAAGGGGGAGCCAAAATGAGGGGCAGACAGTAAAAGGGTCAGGAGAGGGAGGGGGAGGGCTGCCAGGAGAGTTTCACTGCTGAAACCAATAGGCAGCAACTAGCTCCTGTCGCTCGGTGGAGAGGAAAGCCACACGTCACAGAAAATAAAGTCTTTAGCTTCTCCGGTGATAGGTGGAGAAGTAAGAGAGTGTGGGAAACAAAAATCTCATTCATAAAATATTTTTGAACTCTTTTAGCTCAAAAACTGAGTTCAAAATGATCTGTCCTATGCTTTTACTGAAGAAGCCAAGTCCCCTCCCTGCTTTTTTGGTTGCTTATCTTTGTTTTGTCTTTTTTTGTTTGTTTGGGGGTGGTTTTTTTCCCCACTTTAAACAGAGCACGGTGATTCGGCTTACCCACACCACACGGGGGGCCCTTAGAGAAGCTGATGGGGGCGTCTGCAGTATCCCCATCCTTGGCAGGCTGGCACGTCGCTGAGCGTGAGTGCTGAGGAGTCCGTAAGAAAAGGATGGACAGGCATGCAGGAACGCAGACCTTGAAAACCTCTCTGCATGAGGCGTTATTGAGAATTGACTTGGTTTGCTGAAAACTGAGAGTTATTCCTTTGCTGGGCTGACTTTCCACCCATTTCTCCTGTTGTAAGAACCTAGGAATAAAGATTCTGACAGCCTCCTGCCTGGGGATTCTGCTCGGGGAGGGGAGAAGAGAGGTGGGTTCCAGGAGAAGGCAGCCCTATAGTTGCTGCCACTTCAGGGCTTTCAAATTTCCTACTAGACAGCAAGTAAGGGGACATCTCTCTTTCAGCTTCCATCTGGGCAGAAAGAACACCTGCATATTGGAGAGGTGTGTACGGCTCCCATCAGGCAAGGACGGTGGCCAGGAAGGGCAGAGAGCTGGAGAAGAGGGCCCATCCCCCAACGTTGTTCTACGCAAGAAAGATGGTTAGAATTAACCTCGGGGCAGCCTGGAAGGAGAAATCAGAGGCTGCGGCCTGCAGGCTCTGAGTGGAGGCGTGGGAGGGATTATAGGTCCCCTGCTGCCCATCCAACCCTTGATGGTGATGCTGGGGGCCTGAGGGTACTTTTAAGCTGAGGGTTTGTATTTACGCCTCAAGCCTGTACATTAAACCTAATTTGTTTCTTCCTTTATTCTTGGGTTTCTCAACGGCAGCCATCTTTACATTTGGGGATGGATAATTCCTGCGTGCTTGCGTGTGCACGTCTGTAAGTTTGCAAGGTGGTCGGCAGCGTCCTTGGCTCTTACCCACAAGATGCCAATAGCATCCGCCAACCGACTGTGACTACCAGAAAACACCTCCAGACGTTGTTAAATGTCCCCCGGGTGCACAGTCGTCCCCAGTTCAGAGCCACTGCCCTACGCATCTTCTGCCTTGTGCCTCCTCTGGTCACCACCATCCACTTCGACTGTGCTGGCCTTCCACGGGCCTTCCACACAGGCAGGAGGGGCGGGGCCCCCGGGCACACAGAGAGGGAGGAAGCACAAGGAAAGATGCCCACTTCCTGGCCTCAGGGAGTTTATTCCCCCAACGTGTTTTTAAACTCATCCTTAGGACCCAGACCAACGAGATACAAGCAAAATGACTCTTCAGGTGGGGCTTTCAGATTTAGCAACAAAGACGACAAGGAGCACGTTTTTAGTGTATGTCCTGTGTAGCATTCAGGACAGGCTTATACTAAGACATTACTGGTTGTTGATCTGGAATTCAAATTTACCTGGCCGTCCCGTATTTTATCTGGCAATATGGTCTTCAGGTAGAAGTAAACGCATAGGGAAAAAATCCAGAGAGGGAACAGATAGTCTCATGATGCAGGAGTATGCCATTTTCTTGGAGCAGGATTTGACCTGTAACCAAAAAAAAAAAAAAAAAAAAAAAAAATAGGGGACCTCTCCTTCATCTCACTTAATGAGGCTGGGCTGAAAGACCAGAGCATCTCTGAGTGATTGTCTAGATTCCTCTTCTGCTCCCCATTGGTGGTCTTACACGCTCCCTTCGGAGACTCTGTCTCTGGGCTCGGCTGCAAGAGGAAATGAGACCGTGGGCGGGCGAGTCTCTGTCAGGCTTTATCTGGGAGAGGGAGACGTGACCACGTCATAAATCCACAAGGAACAGGCACATTTGCTGCTGGAGCTGGAGGAGCAGGGGAAAACCTTCACTGGCCTTTTTCCTCTGCCATCAATCTTGCTTCCTCTTTGAAGGAGAGAGATCATTACTCACGGCCTGACAAAGTGAAAAGAGGGAAGGAGGGGCCAGGGGAGAAGAAGAGAGACCTAGCGTGGCAGGTGAAGCATCAGCATTTGGGGACCCAGAGGGGTGGAGTGGAGAGGGACAGCCGGGGTGGGAAGGGAAGATAGGCACAGCCAGGGTCCAGAGCAAGAGTGAGGCCGACCATGAGGCAAACCCAGAAAATCTGGTGTGTCTGAGTTAAAGGGGGAAACCTACACACAGGGAGGAGGGAAAAGCAGGAAGGGGGCCACCACCAGCACAGAGACACACAAGTGCTCATGTAGGTCCTTCAGGACCATCGGACCCCGGCGTCAGCGTTCAGAAAGACGCGGCTAAAAGCCCTGGCTGGGAGTCAGGGCCACGGTCCAGTCTTGGCCTGCCTGGCTCTGGTCACTCACTTTCCCGTGCACGCCTTGGTTTTTTCATCTGTCAAATGAAGGTCCTGTTTTTTGGGGGGGGGTTTAAATAAATTTATTTATTTTATTTATTTATTTTTGGCTGCGTTGGGTCTTCGTTACTGCGCGCGGGCTTTCTCTAGTTGTGGCGAGCGGGGGCTACTCTTTGTTGCGGTGCGTGGGCTTCTCATTGCGGTGGCTTCACTTGTTGTGGAGCACGGTCTCTAGGCTCGCGGGCTCAGTAGTTGTGGCGCACAGGCTTAGTTGCTCCATGGCATGTGGGATCTTCCTGGACCAGGGCTCGAACCCACGTCCCCTGCATTGGCAGACAGATTCTTAACCACTGCGCCACCCGGGAAGCCCGAAGGTCCTGATTGAAACGATTCTTACAGTCCCTCTGGTTGTCAAAATTCTGCCTTGACCGGTTCTGTTTTTCTTTCCTTTTCCCTCTCATGGGACATTGGGAATGCCCAAGCTTGGGGCGTTCTGCCATTTTCTTCCTTCCGTGAAATTCCGAAGCTCTGAGAAACCCTAGGGAACCCTTGACCACTAAGGTTTTCTTTGAAGATGATGCAAGGAGAGGCTATGTCCAACAGGAGAGCACAGCATGGCAGAGGACTAGCCATTGTAATCCTAAGGAGTGAGGAGGGAACCAGGTAAGACGGAGACTCAGTCATACCCACCTGTAAAATGGGGGAAGTAATCCCTGTACAGTTGAACTACTAGGAAAACAAAAGAGATGGCTGCTAAGGAAGCATTTTTTAAAATAGAAAAGCCCTACACAAATATATTACACATAATAACAAACACACACACAAAAAAACACACACTGAGCTATATGACTCCAGCAGTCTCTAGCCTCCAAGAGGGGAAGCAAAACAAGAGCATGTCTGGGAGGGAGGGGGCAGGTCTTTGGGAAGACGCTGCCAGTCTGTCTTTCCTTCAGGACAACAGCTGAATTCCAGAGCCTCATCAGACGGGACCTCCATGTCTCTGCAAAACTAAACGGACAAGCATGACCTCCCCTTGGCAGTTAACCTTATTGAAGCTGTCTGGGAGGTGAGACATTTATTAACACAGATGGACTGCCTTCCGAGGGGGCCCCGCTGCTGAAGGCTCAGCAGAATGAATCCTTCCCCAGATGCAATAAGTCTCTGCTTCAGTGTGGAATTTGATAACATTCCGCTTGCCAAAGGGCCTTGATGGAAGGGAAACCGTGCTTTTGACATGGGAATAGTCAAACCATGGGGCTGAGGAGCTCTACCTGCAAACACCGGTCCTGGGAGGCACATGGTTTCATAATTCTGGATGAGCAGCTGCAAACTCAATTTCCCTGTCTGGGATCTGGGTTAAAACTCTCTACAGTGGGGATGGGGGTGGGAGGGAGAGGGGTAAAAATATCCCTGATGAGTCATCCATTCAAATGTTCTCTATACTGGAGACCCAGAACACATACCAGTATTTAAGATGAGATATTTGGGAAAAATTCTCTGAACCAGCTTAAGCAGCACAGAAAATGTATCAGCTATCTACTGCTGTGTAACAAACAATCTTAAAATTTGACACTTTAAAACAACAAACCTTTATTGTCTCACGGTCTCTGTGGGTCAGGAATCCAGGCTAGGCTCAGCCGGTACCTCTGCCTCTGCATCTCCCAGAGGCTGTGTTCATCTCAAGGCTCCACTGGGGTGGGAGTGGGGAATGCTGTCTGAAGGACTGATATGATCTGACTGATATTTTAAGGTTCTGAGTGGGTGAGTATTTTACTTATTCAGTGAATATCCAGAGCAGTGGTTCTCAATCCGAGCAGTACATTGAAACCCTAGGAGAGTTAAAATAAGAAAAGAAAAGCTTACACTCCACCTCAGAATGACTGAATCCAAGTCTGGGGGCGGGTAGCATCCAGGCATCAGTTTAAAAAAATGAAACATGGACATACATACACTACCAAATGTGAAACAGATAGCTAGTGGGAAGCAGCCAGATAGCACAGGGAGGTCAGCTCAGTGCTTTGTGACCACCTAGAGGGGTGGGATAGGGAGGGTGGGAGGGAGAAACAAGAGGGAGGAGATATGGGGATATACGTATATGTATAGCTGATTCACTTTGTTATACAGCAGAAACTAACACACCATCGTAAAGCAATTATACTCCAATAAAGACGTTAAAAAAAAAAAGAACTCAATGGTGAAAATACAAAACAAAACAAAAAAAATGAAACAAAAAACCTCTGAGAGTGATTCTACTGTGAAGTCAGGGTCCAGATCTAGGGCCTAGAGAAGGGTTGGCAAACTACACCCCAAATGGGCTTTTCTCCCCAAATTGAAATGTCACAACAGCCTTTTCAGTCCCTCATGAAACCGTGGTGTGATGCCCTCCCACACAGGTTCCTGAGGCACAGCCTCTGAGCATTCAGAGGTTCAGAGGCAGCGTCACTGGCTGTAGCCAAGAGCCGGGGCAAAGTGTGGACCATGTGCATGAACTGGTTATGTCCTAGGGCAGGATGTGCAAGGCCCACACCTCTGTTCCCAGCGCTGCCTTCTTTGGAGAGTTTTGCTCATGGGAACAGCCCAACATATGTCCAACACGAGGGGCGTTTCCCTGGTGCAGTGGCTATCAGCCGCGACCGAGCATCCTTAGGACCCCTGTGCAGCTGAAGAGAACTAAACAGTAATCTGATGCTGGGACCACAGCAGATTCTGGGGAGTCTCATTCAGTAGGTCTGGGGTGGCAGCTGCTTCGCTGAATGTTGTAAACAGACACTCATGCCTGGGAATCATCGTATTAGACTCTAGCAGCTAGAGCAGTGATTTCCAAACATGAACATGCATCAGAATTCCCTGGAGGGCTTGTTAAAACACAGGTTGCTGGGCCCCATCCTAGAGTGTCTGGGAGTTCTGGGGTGGGATCCATGAATGTGCATTTCTAGCGGCCTCCTCGGTGTTGCTGAAGCTCCTGGCCTGGGGACAAGTCTATGAGAAGCAGTTTCAGCGGATCGTGAGGTTCTCCCACGAAGGGGACTTGAAGAGGCAGAGGAGCGCAGGCTGCGTTCTAAGCACTTGAGTCCCGTTGCTAAACTATGCGCAAGGCAGACGGTGTCTCCAAATCTCTCTACGGTTGTGTGTAGACGCCTGCCGAGTCCCCTGAGGGGCTCAGCGGGGTAGCCTAACATCAGCTGGTCTCTCCTGGAAGGCACCAGAGAAAGAGCAAGGGTGATGAATGAAGGGTGAGGAAAACAAAGCCTTCCGAAAATGAAATTACTCAGAGCTCCTTTAAAACCCACCACCAGTGGGAACCCGAAAGTGTCATTATATAACCCGTGAGTGTCATTAGGCACTTCGCTTCTGTCCCACCCACTTCTGCCAAGCTTTGTGTTTGGGAGAAGCAGAAGGGGGTCTTGAGAGCTTCCAGACTCACCGCGTAATGCCCCACATTCCCCTGCCCTGACAAACTTCCTCAAAAAGTAGGACTTGGATCTGTCTGGAGCCAAACCCCAGAGCTTCCCGTCCATCAGTTAATATTTATGGGGCCTTCACAATGAGCTAAGCAGGGATATAAAAGGAAACAGTTCCTGCAGACTGTTATTAAGCCAAAGGAGAACAAGCACCTCGCCTTCCTTTTCACAGGGTGTTGGCAGCTGGGTGGTTTGTGTCTGGGTCAAAATGAGCATTCGACCACTCAGCCCCTAAGCATTTATTGAGCACTCTGGATGTCACAGGCTCTGTTCTAGGCTCTGGTGGTGTGGCCGTGAGTGAAACAGACAGAAACCGCTGCCAGAGTGGCGGGGAGAGCAGAGAAGCCCTAAAAAGCTTAGGGGCAGAAGCTAGAGGCCGATACCCACACTCGGGAGCCCCATCCTGTGACTGGGTCAGCTGGTCTGCTAGAGAGCTGCTTGTGCATTTCATATGCCCTTTTCCAAAATCTACTATTGGGGCTTAAACACCTGCAGTTTCAAGGCCAGTGGGTGAAGGGGTCTGAGTTTAGACACGTGAAATGCACTTTCTCCACAGAGGAATCAGATGCTTCTTGGATTTCCAGATCTCTTGCCTGAATGAAATATTCACTCTAAAGCCACGAATCTGAAGCCTCGACCACCGCCTGCCTCGCCCTGGGACATCTTCTCCGCAGCAACTCTTCCCCGCAGCATCTTTGTGCCAGTTCAGAGGCTGCCTTGACCCTTGCTGGAAGCTGTGGTCAATGGTGGCTTCTTGACCTCCCATCCCCAAAGGGACAAGTGGTTTTCCTACAGGTAGCGCCCTTCTTGGAAGGTGGCTGGGTACTAAGGAACCCAGATCCCCAAATCTGAGCCTGACTGGTGTTCTGAATCAGAATCTTGTGAGGGTGAGGTTCACGGTGACAGGTACCATTTGCTTTGTCCAGTGTGGCGACCCCAGCGCCTAGCACTTTGCTTGGTTCCCAATAGGTGAGTGAAGGAATGAATGAATGAATGAATGAATCAGAAACAGTTCATGGAACTTTGGAGTCTCAAGGGCTTGTGCCAGGAACACTTCCCCACCCTCGTGCGTGTCACGTTGACCTCACCGATGACACTCACAGTGAG